>NC_141674.1:188428020-189092020 GCF_028749965.1 Puma concolor
AGAGCATGTGACTCTTGATCTGGGGGTGTCAAGCCCCACCTTGAGTGTAGAGATTATAAATAAACAAACAAACAAAAAACACTAGTAAATTTGGTCTTTATTATAACCATTACAGGCATATTTTATTTAAGGAGCCTTTGGAGTCCTAAGGTCTCCGTTGATCTAATTCAGTAGTCAGCGAACCAAAGCCTGCTGGGCAAATCCAGCCCATTGCCTGTTTGTGTACTGCCCGTGAGCTGAGACTGGTTTTTACAGATGAACGTTTGGAATGAATTTGATAACTAAGGAACACTAACTTTATGCCCCAGTTAAGCAAAATACTATCCCTAAAAAAAGGGAATTTCATTTTTTTCATCAGACCTGTTTTACAAAAAATTGTACTCAGTTATTCTTATATTTTGAAAAAAAATTTTTTCTCTCATTATGTAATTACTTACAAAACACCCTTTTTAAAAAATGTTTATTTATTTATTGTTTGAGAGAGAGAGAGAGAGCAAGCCAGGGAGGAGCAAAGAGAGACAGGGAGAGAGAAATTCTAAGCAGACTCTGCACTGAAGGTGGGGCTCCAGCTCACAAACAGATCATGACTTGAGCTGAAACCAAGATTCAGACGCTTAACTGACTGAGCCACCCAGGCGCCCCACCTACAAAATATCCTTGATTTTACCTTTTGTTTCACAAAGGCCAAGATGTTTACTATCTGGCTCTTTACAGAAAAAGTGCATATGATCTTACATACTTAAACACAGTAACACTGCATTTTAAAAGAATCATCTAAACAAAGCAGGTAACAAAACAGTATGTACAACATTGTCGCTATGCATATTTACACATTATAAAAGGACTAGAAAGGAGGAACAGTATTATTGCTTGGAAGTTAGAGGCAAGGGCTGTGAAACCAAACTGCAAGGTTCAAAACCAGTTGGACCATTTACGACTTTTGTTACCTTCAGAAAGTTGCCTTATTGGAGCTTCATTGTCTCCATCTGTAAAATGGTGACAGTTACTGGAATTTAAGTTCAAAGAGTTGTTTTAGGAGTAATGGAGTTAATACATGTTAAAGCACTTTGGTGCTCCTGGCAGAGAGCACAATAAATGTTTGCTGTTCTTAAAATGAAAGGAACAAAAGTAAATGGCTATCTCTCAATGGTGGGAATATTGACTTTTTCTTTTTAAAATTTGTACATGTGTATTTCCTAAGTGAACATAAACTAGTTATGTAATAAGATGCTGTTTGTAAAACCTATTAACTCAGAATTTTCAAGTATTTATTTGACTCTTTTAAAATATTAACAAATGTTTAGGTATTTTATATCTACAATTTGCATAGTAAACTTGGGTGCTTGATATCTACCATCTGCATATTTCTCTTTTATGTTAATCTTATCGTTTAGACATGGCCCATGGACATGGACATGAACATGGTCATGGTAAACTAAAACTTCCAGATTATAAACAATGGAAGATAGAAGGGACACCATTAGAAACTGTCCAGGAGAAGCTGGCTGCACGAGGGCTAAGGGATCCATGGGGCCGGTAAGAATAATTAAATAATTCAGATAGAATTTATTCTAGAGGATCAGTATCTAAGTTCCTTTTCTTTCTTTTTTTTAATTGTTTTTTAAATTTTAAAACGAGCTTTTCAGTTTCTACTAGGGCTGCTTGAATTTTAATTGAGATCACATTAATTCATAGCTCAATTAGGGATAATTGATGTCTTAACAAGTTGAATCACTATATAGTATACCTGAAACTAATACTACACTGTTAACTAACTGGAATTTAAATAAAAACTAAAGAAAAAGAAACTTGGTGTCTTAACACTATTGAGTCTTGAAGTCTATGGACAGTTTAGATTCTGTTTAATTTTCTCAGCAGTGTTTTATTTTGTATACAAGTCTTATGTAGATTTTGTTAATTTTATCTTGAATTCCATATTTTTGTGCTATTGTAAATGGTATTGTTAAACATAAATTTTCAATTTTCTTTGCTAATATGTGAAAACACAATTGAGTTTTATAGATTGACTTTGTATCTTGTTACTTTGCTAAATTCACATTTTTCTTCTAACAGATTTTTTTTACAGATTTCTAAGAATTTACTTAATGATCCTTTTGCCTAAAATCAGTGTTACTTCCTCCTTTTCAATTTGTAAACTTTTTATTTCTTGTATTATTACTCTGGCTAACACTGCTAGTATAATGTTGAATAAAAGTGGTGTAAGCAGATATCCTTGCCTTGTTGCTAATTGGGGGAAAACATTCAGTCTTTCACCACTAAATATATTAGTTGGAGGGTGGTCATAGATGCCTGCCCTTCATCAAGTTGTGGAGTTCTCTTTGGTGGTAAATGCTTTTTCTGCAGCTACTGAGATGCTCACATTGTTTTTTTATTCTGTTAATATGATGAATTACTCTTACTGATTTTATTTATTTTTTTTTCCCAACGTTTATTTATTTTTGGGACAGAGAGAGACAGAGCATGAATGGGGGAGGGGCAGAGAGAGAGGGAGACACAGAATCGGAAACAGGCTCCAGGCTCTGAGCCATCAGCCCAGAGCCTGATGCGGGGCTCGAACTCACGGACCGCGAGATCGTGACCTGGCTGAAGTCGGACGCTTAACCGACTGCGCCAGCCAGGCGCCCCTCTTATTGATTTTAAAATCTCAAACCAAATCTTGCATTCCTGAACTATAAACCTTTCATCATGATGTTAGTATCCTTTCATATATTACTGGATTCAGTTTTCCAAAATTCTGTGGAGAATATTTGCATCTATGTTCATGATGGATATTATTCTATAGTTTTCTTCTGATATCTTTGTCTGGATTTGGTATCTGAATTAGATGTGATTAGCTGTCATGTATTCTAGTAAGTCAGATTTTTTAGAGTTTAAGTGTATTTTGTTTTTTATAACATGATTTTTTCCACTTATTCATCCCTATCTGTGAGAGACTTTTTTTCACTAAGGGCTTTGACTTCTGTTTACTTCTCTGTTCAGGATACTCTGAAGAATGATTGCCAGAGCAGGAAGTCAGTCTTCTAAAGCTCAGTCTGCTATGACAGGGAAAAGCTGTGAGCCTCTGGAATAGTAATAATAATGTTGAGTGTTACATACCCTCTGTGCCAGAATATATCATACTTTACCCTGTTTAATCTTTATAATAACACTATAAGGTAGATAGTAATCATCATTGAGTAAAAGTGGAAGCGAGCCCTGACAGGTTAAGTAACTTGTGCAGCCTAAGAGGCTGTGAAGAATCTAAGTGGCAGAGCAAAGTTTAATACCCAAGTTTCTAACTTCTCTTTATATGATGCTGTAATGACTGATATGGGCAAAGCCACACAGCTGACCGGTAATGAATAGGCTGAAGTGAGTCTTACATTTGGGAATTCTATAAAATCCTGATTGATTATTAATGGCTGTGAAGTGTGAAATCATCAAGTCTTTTTTCTTCTGTTTTATATGTGAAACGTGGGCATATAGACCTAATTATCTTATGTCACAAAAGACTCCTATTGTGATCCACTTAGATTATCTTATATAGGGTTGCATTTAAGTCTGTTAGATGAAAATTAAGTCTGTTTTACTCAGTGAATGTACATAAGTTATGTGTGATTATAATTTTCCCTTTTTTTTCCTCTAGCAATGAAGCTTGGAGATACATGGGTGGCTTTGCAAACAATGTTTCCTTTGTTGGTGCATTATTAAAAGGATTCAAATGGGGATTTGCTGCATTTGTGGTAGCTGTAGGGGCTGAATATTACCTGGAGTCCCAGAAAAAAGAGAAGAAGCATCATTGAAGATAATACCTGAAAGTATCTTAAAGGCTTCTTAACTCTCCTATAAAAATAAGATTTCTTCAATGTAGCCTACTCATCTGTGTGTTTTTCCCTAAAAATACTATTAAGATTTAATAAAGTATGAATACATTTGCTGGTCTTTTTTGTCATTAAAAAAAAAAAAATGTCTTGCGGCATGTGGGTGGCTCAGTTGGTAGAGCATGGGACTCTAGATGTTGGGGTCATGGGTTCAAGCCCCACATTTGGTGTAGAGATTATTTAAAGTCTCAAGCCATATCAGATTTGGTTTGAAATATGTGGGGGATTGAGTACCAGCAGTTGTGCATTCTGCACAATCAGAACATTAGCATATATCTGACCAAATGGATATGTTTTAACAGGTTTTGTTTTCTGTTTTTTCAGGTTTTTTTAGTTGTCATAATGTTTGCCATCTAACTACTTTTAAGTGTGCAGTCTGTAGTACTAAATACATTTAAAATGTGTAACCATAACCACCATCCATCCCCATAACTTTTCATCTTTTAAAATGAAAGTCTACACCTATTAAATAAGTCCCCATTTCCCCATCTCCCAGCCCTTGGCAACCACTGTTCCACTTTCTGTCTCTATAATTTTGACTACTCAAAAGTACCTGCTAAATGGAACCATAAAGTATTTGTCCCTTTGTAACTGGCTTATTTCACTTAGCATAATGTCCTCAAGTTTCATCCATATTGTAGCATGGGTCAGAATTTCCTTTCTTTTTAAATCTGAATAGTATTCTATTGTATGTGTATGCTAAATTTTGCTTATCCATTCAACCATTGATGGACACATGGTTTGCTTCTACATTTTATCTATTGTGAATAATGCTACTATGAACATGAGTGCACTCCAGTATGTTTTTAGATAGGAATTGGCCTTGCTGTTTTCACCATCCTCCGCAGGTGGTATAGATTATACTATAAAACAATTTACAGCCCAGTTCTGGTTGACATATCCATGTACTGTGTTCATTTTTCTTTATTGTGATGTTATCTACTCTTGCCTTAGTTCTCATTATCCTCATGATGTGAAAAGTTTGACATTTTCCCCCTGTATTTCTAACAATAAACCACATTTTTCCTACATTGAATTTTTAAATTTTAATTAAATTTCTAAGTAAAGTTGAGACTTAAAACTGAGCTTGTTGAAGAGAGGTAATATTTTTTCTTGAATAACAAAGTTAATATAAAACTCCAGGATATTTTTTTCCTTTGTTAATTTCTTCTTTATAAACCTAAACTTGAGAAATCAGTAAATACATGAGGTGAGAATTCCTAATAAGCTGATAGTAGTAAATGGAATGTGGTTAAATGAAATAATAAAAAAAGACTGCAAAAGATAAGGAAAGTGTTTAAAAAGGAACAAAGAGCAAGAGGAAAAATAAAAATAGCAAGATGGTAGATTTAAACTTAATCATATGAATAATTACATTAAATGTAAGTGGTCTAAAATTGAAACTCTAAAACTTTCCAATTAAAACACAGCTTGTTAGGGGCACCTGACTGCCTCAGTTGGTGGAGCATATGACTCTTGATCTTGGGAGTGTGAATTTGAGCCCCACATTGAGTGTAGAGATTAAAATCTTATGGGTACCCTCTGTCTCTCTCTCGCTCTCAAAAATAAATAAACATAAAAAGACAAAACTATCAAAGCTCACTTAAGAAGTAGGTAACCTGGGGTGCCTGGCTTGCTCAATCAATATAGTGTGTGACTCTTGATCTCAGGGTCATAAGTTCAAGCCCCACGTTGGGTGTAGAACTTACTTAAAAAGAAAAAAAAAAAGTAGATACCCTGAATAGCTATGAGTAAACTCATTTGCTGGGTTAGGTGCAGAAAAGATGGAAAGTGCAGTGCTTGACACATTTATGATAGAGAAAAACAATTTTTTTCTCCTATTTTTGAGTTTTATCTATCACAATTTTTTCTGGAAGCAAGGAGTGAAGTTTTCCTTATATTCTATTAATATGAAAACTATTGCTTTAATTCCTTGGGAGCTGCAAAGCACACAAATCACTGTCATCTTAGCTACTGCCATTGCTTGGACTAGAACCAGTTAAATGTGATACTCATTCTTAAAATGTATGATCAAAGGACAATTGGAAATAATGTTAATTAAGTATTAGCCTCATAAATAAGCACTGTAGATGATTATATGTAAAAGTATTATTAGCCCCATTTTGTATGTAAGGCAAGTCCATAGTAAAGTAACAAAGCCTATGATGGCACAGCTAGTAAGTTCCAGAGTTAAATTTTCGACCCAGGTCTGACTCCATAGTAACCACTATATTACATTAGCTATCATGTTGCTATGTGATAAGTAGTATAAGATGCCATAGAATTATTCTTTGGGTATTTTCTCAGAACTATCTAATTATGCTTGAAGTAAACTGTAAGGATTTTTAAAAATCTAAATTATGGCATGTAATATTTAATGAAAAACAACAAATAGTGAATATAGTAATTTTTCTGTATTCCTGTACTTTGTTTTGCTTTTAAAGTTTATTTAATTTAGAGAGCTAGAGAGAGAACACACATGTGCACATGGGGCAGAGAGATAGGGACAGAGAGAATCCCAGGCAGACTGTGCTGTCAGACTGTCAGCATGGAGCCTGACACGGGGGCTCAACGTGAGACTCAAGTTGGGGCTCGTGGTTGGGAACCATGAGATCATGACCTGAGTTGAAATCAAGGGTCAGATGCTCAACCGACAGAGCCACCCAGGTGCCCCTGTATCCCTGTACTTTGAAGGAAACTCTATTTTGATACACCTAATGAAAGAGGTTCACACATTTTTAAAAAAGTAACATGAGAGAGCACTTCAGGGGACAAGGTGGTATAGAGAATATATGTAAAGACAAAAACATGGAAAGAATAGGAACTTAACCATGTGAGTGGTTAATATGATAGAAGAAAAAATTAGAAGAAAATGAAAAAGGAAAAGAAGGGTTTGCAGGATTTTGGCATGATGGAAGCAGTAGAAACAAGCAGAACTTAGTGTTCAATATGTATTTACAGCCATGGGGTGTATTTACAGTCATCCACTTGCTGCTTCCATCAAATGTAGATTTTAATGATACTGTGGAAATGAAGATGCTATATATTGGGTTTTAAAGGAAATGCAGTCTGATATTAATGTAAATTTGTTTAACTTCATAGAGAGAGGATATTGGCAAGGCCTGCTTAATTAGGAGCTAGAGAGAAGTATTCCGGTAAAAATAATTTCAGTGCTATCCTTGATTCTTCTCCTTCTCTTCCCTATTTCTGATATTTACCATTTTTCTTTTAAAAAGTTGGTTATCAGATTATAGATTCATTTTCTAACATGATGGTCCCCCAAATGGAATATACATAACTCAGGGAATGTGCAAGACCATCTACTGGGGAGAGAAGAGAAAACATTTAAGCTTACATACGTATTTTTTCTTTTTTTTTTTTTTAAAGGTATATGCAGCTTTATGTTTATTGCAGCATCATTTAAGCTTACATATATTTTTTCATATTTAATAAAAATTCAATTTTACTAATGTTTATTGTACAGATTGACAGTGGGATTTCCTCTCATTTTGTGGATTTCAAGTGGAATCCAATGTTCCATTGTTCCAAGCTAACATGCAGTGTATACACTGTGTCCTTGGTTTCAGGAGTAGATTCCCATGATTCATCACTTACATACAATACCCAGCGCTCATCCAACAAGTGCCCTCCTCAATGCCCATCACCCATTTTCTCCTCCTCCCTCACCCCCCCCCCTTCAACCCTCAGGTTGTTCTCTGTATTTAACAGTCTCTTATGATTTGCTTCCTTCTCTGTTTGAAACTATTTTCCCCCTTCTCTTCCCCTATGGTCTGTTAAGTCTCTCAAATTCCACATATGAGTGAAAACATATGATATCTGTCTTCCTCTGACTGACTTATTTCACTTAGCTTAATACTCTCCAGTTCTATCCATGTTGCTGCAAATGGCAAGATTTCATTCTTATTCATCGCCAAGTAGTATTCCATTGTATATACATACCACATCTTTATCCATTCATCAGTTGCTGGACATTAGGACTTTTCCCATAATTTGGTAATTGTTGATAGCGCTGCTATAAACACTAAGGTACATGTGCCCCTATGAATCAGCACTCCTGTATCCTTTGGATAAATTCCTAGTAGTGCTATTGCTGGGTCATAGGGTAATTCTATTTTTAATTTTTTTGAGGAACCTCTACACTGTTTCTGCACCAGTTTGCATTCCCACCAACAGTGCAAGAGGGTTCCTGTTTCTTCACATCCTCACCAACATCTGTTGTTGCTACTCTAGCTGGTGTGAGGTGGTATCTCAATGTGGTTTTGATTTGTATTTCCCTGATGATGACTGATCTTTTCATGTGTCTGTTGGCCATCGGGATGTCTTCTTTGGAAAAGTGTCTATCCATGTCTTCTGCTCATTTCTTCACTGGATTATTTGTTTTTTGGGTGTTGAGTTTGATATTTTCTGTATGGATTTTGGATACTAACGCTTTATCTGATATGTCATTTGCAAATTCTTCTCTCATTCCATTGGTTACCTTTTAGTTTTGTTGATTGTTTACTTTTCTGTGCAGAAGCTTTTTATCTTGATGAGGTCCCAATAGTTCATTTTTGCTTTTATTTTCCCTGCCTTTGGAGATGTGTTGAGTAAGAAGTTGCTGCAGCTGAGGTCAAAGATGTTGTTGCCTATTTTCTACTCTAGGGTTTTGATGGTTTCCTGTCTCATATCTAGGTCTTTCATCTATTTTGAGTTTATTTTTGTGTATGGTATAAGAAGGTGGTCCAGTTTCATTCTTCTTTACGTTGCTGTCTAGTTCTCCCAGCACCACTTGCTAAAGAGACTGGTTTTTTTCCATTGGATACTCTTTCCTGCTTTGTCAAAGATTAGTTGGCCATACATTTGTGGGTCCATTTCTGGATTCTCTATTCTATTCCATCAGTCTGTGTATCTGTTGTTGTGCCAATACCACACTGCCTTGATGATTATAGTTTCATAGTAGAGGTTAAAGTCCAGGATTGTGATGCCTTCTGCCTTGTTTTTCTTTTTCAACATTACTTTGGCTATTCAGGGTCTTTAGTGGCTCCATACAAATTTTAGGATTGTTTGTTCCAGCTCTGAGAAGAATGCCAGTGCAATTTTGATTAGGATTACATTGAATATTTAGATTGCATTGGGTAGTATTGACATTTTAACAATATTTGTTCTTCCAATCCATGAGCATGGAATGTTTTTTCCATTTCTTTGTGTCTTCGTCAATTTCTTTCATAAGTCAGGATAGAAGGAACATACTGCAATGTCATAAAAGCCATGTATGAAAGACCCACAGCTAATATCATCCTCACTGGGGAAAAACTGAGAGCTTTTCCCCTGAGATCAGGAACATGACAGGGATGTCCACTCTCACCATTGTTTTTAACATAGTGTTGGAAGTCCTAGCCTCAGCAATCACAAAACAAAATGAAATAAAAGGAATCCAAATGGGCAAAGAAGCAGTCGAACTTACACTTTTTGCAGATGACATACATGATAGTCTACATGGAAAACCCGAGAGACTCCACCAAAAAGCTGCTAGAACGGATATATGAATTCAGCAAAGTCACAGGATATAAAATCAGTGTATAGAAATCGGTTGCATTTCTATACACCAATAATGAAGCAATAGAAAGAGAAATCAAGAAAACGATCCCATTTACAATTGCACCAAGAATCATAAAATACCTAGGAACAAACCTAACCAAAGATGTAAAAGATCTGTATGCTGAAAAGTAAATAAGCTGTCTTAAAGGGGAAGTGGGAGTTCTACCCTTCAAAGCAGAAATAAAGGAACTTTTCAGCAAATTGTTACAGACTGTACTTTGTATGTGCTTGGCTTGTGGAATTTATTATCAATTAATTAGTTTTAACTAAACTAATCTTCAAGAAGTAGCTAAGTGGCTTAGAAAGATTTTCACAAAGACATTGCTGATTGAAGCTAATACCAATAATGCAAAAACAAGCAAACAAAAAGAAAATAACAGAGCTATGAACCCTGTCAGCATCATTACTAGGTAAATACAATGATCTAGTCATGAAAAAAGTCAACCAAAAAAAAAAAAAAAAATCAAGAAGACCAATACATGAACTTGGACCCACTATCAGTACAATGAACCCTGCCCTAAGAGCACATTGATCTGAAAAAGAGAGAGACAGAGAGAGAGAGACAGAGAGAGAGAGAGAGAAGGAGGCAAACCATAAGAGACTCTTAACTCTAGAGAACAAAATGAGGGTTGCTGGAGGGGACGTGAGTGGGGAGTGGGCTAATATTACACTATATGTTAACTAAGTAGAATTTAAATAAAAACTTGAAACATAAAAAAAAGGAAAACAGAGTACATTGATCTGCTATATTAACTCATGATAGCATGTAGTCATCATGATAAGCAAATATTTTAAAATATGTTTAATCTTTGTCTTACCTTTAACTTCTATGTTTGTGTATTTTTTTAATATTTATGTTATTTTTTTTTTAAATTTTTTTTTTCAACGTTTATTTATTTTTGGGACAGAGAGAGACAGAGCATGAACGGGGGAGGGGCAGAGAGAGAGGGAGACACAGAATCGGAAACAGGCTCCAGGCTCTGAGCCATCAGCCCAGAGCCTGATGCGGGGCTCGAACTCACAGACCGCGAGATCGTGACCTGGCTGAAGTCGGACGCTTAACCGACTGCGCCACCCAGGCGCCCCTTATTTATGTTATTTTTGACAGAGAGAGAGAAAGCGTGCTTGAGAGTGAGTAGGAGAGGGGCATAGAAGGGGGGGAAAGAGAATCTGAAGCAGGTTCTGCTCTGATGGCAGGGAGCCTGACACGGGGATCCAACTCATGAACCATGAGATCACTACCTGAGTCTGACACCCAACTGAACCACACAGGCACCCCTGTTTGTGTATGTTGAATGCACATAGATGATAATATTTACATATTACATATAAAATGCTAAGACAAAGATTGGAATTTAATGTGATTTCTCCTCATAAGAGTGTTGTTATTAAAAAATAGCATGCATGGGGCGCCTGAGTGGCGCAGTCGGTTAAGCGTCCGACTTCAACCAGGTCACGATCTCGCGGTCCGGGAGTTCGAGCCCCGCGTCAGGCTCTGGGCTGATGGCTGATGGCTCAGAGCCTGGAGCCTGTTTCTGATTCTGTGTCTCCCTCTCTCTCTCTGCCCCTCCCCCGTTCATGCTCTGTCTCTGTCCCAAAAATAAATAAACGTTGAAAAAAAAAAAATTAAAAAAAAAAAAATAGCATGCAGGGGCTCCTGGGTGGTTCAGTAGGTTGAGCATCTGACTTTGGCTGAGGTCATGATTTTATGGTTCATGGGGTTGAGCCTCTGTGCTGACAGCTGAGTGTGGAGCCTGCTTTGGATGCTGTGTCTCCTTCTGCTCCTCCCCCAATCATGCTCTGTCTCTTTATCTCTCAGAAAATAAACAATAAGAAAAATTGTTTTAATAGCATTAAAAAAACTCATCAAAATTTTTAAAGCATTTTTTTCAATTTATAGTTTATAACATAAAACCCAGGTAGTATACAACAAAAATTAAATGTTATTCATGGTACCTGTCATTCAGTTGGCAACAGGAGTTTCAAAATTTGATATAATCCTTGTGGGTCCTCAAAATCCCCAAAGTTGCCAGGTATTCAAATTCAAATGCTATGCTAATAAGAGTGGAATCCTCAGTGAGTTCTGGTTTACCTCCAACAACAATTTGTGAGGTAGTGGGGAATTTTTGGGAGGGGAGAGGGTTTGGAAATTTGTTTGTGTTTTGGGTTTTTTGGCTTCAAAAAGATTTTTGTGAAAAAAATAAATAAAAAATTTAAAAAAAAAAGATTTTTGTGGGATGCTTGGGTGGCTCAGGTAGTTAAGTGTCTGACTCTTGGTTTTGGCTCAGGTCATGATCTCCCCGTTCATGGGTTCCAGCTCCGCATGGGGGTTGGATTCTCTCTCTTCCTCTCTCTATACCCCTCCCCTCTCTGCTCTCTCTCTCTCAAAATTTATAAACATAAAAACAATTTTTTGTTGTTTTAGGTTGGAAAATCAGCTTCAGAAACTAAAAGACTAGAACACCTAATGGAAATTGCATTTACTTGCCAATGACTCTATCAGAAAGGATCTATTTCAAAGAGAAGTTTTACCTTAATTTTATATATTATGTTATATATAAAAGTACATATTAATATTTTATTGTTATGTTGTATTATATTATTAAATATTATAAATATTATACATATAATAAACTATATTCAAAATGCTAACTCAGATAAAGATTAAATTGGTAAATGCCATATATTGTCTTAAATTGAATTACGTTTCATACACATAATTTAAAACATACCTTTATAGCTATTTTTTTTTTATTTTTTTTTCAACATTTATTTATTTTTGGGACAGAGAGAGACAGAGCATGAACGGGGGAGGGGCAGAGAGAGAGGGAGACACAGAATCGGAAGCAGGCTCCAGGCTCTGAGCCATCAGCCCAGAGCCCGACGCGGGGCTCGAACTCACGGACCGCTAGATCGTGACCTGGCTGAAGTCGGACGCTTAACCGACTGCGCCACCCAGGCGCCCCTATAGCTATTTTTTAAAAAGACAAAAACCCTTGTCTTAAGTCTGTGTATTTTTCTGTTTAATTTCACATGCAAAAAAAAAAAAAAATGAAGTAACTTTTGAAATGTGGCCTCAAATTACAAAACTGAAAAGAATTTTGGTCATTGCTAAAGTCTTATGTTTCTGGGAATCTATTACAAAATAAGAACGCTATGTACACTTAAAAAGTAAATCAGGTTTTGTGCCATTTGGAAAACTCATACATTTTCATTCTGTGTTTTAAAGCTAAAAGAGTACTTTTTTTTTTTTTTAAAGCAAACTCTATCCCCAACATAGGGTTCCAACAACCCTAAGATCAAGAGTTCATGCTCTACCGACTGAGCCAGCCAGGCACTCTAAGAATTAGTTTTAATAATGTTCCAAACAATGCTCTTCAAAGCAAGTTATAGTTAAAAAGAAATATTTTGTCTGGAGGCTTGTAGTGCCTGGCTGGCTAAGAATTAAGAAAGGAATGTTTGCAGCCTGGGAAATGGCTGGTTGAGAAGCAGCAAAGCCGACCAGGAAAACCGGGTCTCCTTTGAAATGTCAAGGTTGAAAACAGCCAGACCTTGCTTGTGGATCAGCATGTTTTCTTTCCCACTCTGTAAATGCTTAATCTAAAATAGTAAAACAATTCCCTTCCTCTGACTATACACTGCCCCCTCACGTTCGGCTCGGCTCACCAGCCTGTAAGTCACTACCCCGATTGTACTTATCGCCCGATAATTTGTGATTATGCTTTGCTCCTGCTTTGAAACTACACGTTCCTTTCCCCTGCACCCTTTAAGAAGTACTGATAAGATTGTCAATAAAAACCGGAGACTGAGCTTTGTTTGGGACCATGGCCACTAGAACGCTTGGTCTCCTCATTTTCTCCTTTCTCGGATTCAGGAGTCTGGAGTAATGTCATTCATCGCCCCAGGGTTTACTGGTCAAACCCAGCATTTGGTGACCCCGACCTGGTTCGTGGCAGCGACGATTTGACGGCGGAGCCCTTGAAGAAGGCAAACTGAAACTACTGCGCAGTAAGTCATCCAAGCGTGCTTAGGTTATCTGATTTTCAGGGCATTGTTCGGGCTTGGGTTTCTTAAGATGGAACAGAACTCTGCTGAACAAAAACATCACATCAAAGTTCTCTGACAGCTGTTAAAAGCTAGCAGAGCAACGGTTACTGAGGTTCAACTTCAGAGCCTTTTAAAAAGTGTTACTGAAAACAATCCTTGGTTTCCTGATAGAGGAACTCTAGACCTTGAAGTAAGGGAGAGAGTTGGTAAAAATTTTAAAAGATGTCATGAACAAGGTAATCTTCCCTTTACGATGTGGGGAGTAATTAGAGCAGCCTTAGTCCCTTTACATACTGAACAATCTACTGATCCTACAATTGCTTTCTTTAAGGAAGCTCCTCTAAAAGTTCCTATGGACGGGGACAATCTCCCACCTCCTCCTATTTGATTGGGAGCCATACCGCACCCCACCACCCCGTCCCATGTCCACTACTTCCAATGCAAACATTCCTTTCTTAAATCTTAACTAGCCAGGCTTTATGAGCCTCCACAATTTTGCTTTTGGATTTTTACCAATTAGAGTATTTGTAAATTAATTAAATCTCATTATAAATAAAGCATTTAGTACCGTATGTTCCACCTATGCTAATTTTAATTACTCAGTTCCCAAACTGAATTTGGAAATAATAAGAGCATTAAACCTACATTTTCCTGCTGAGTTGGTAATAAGCCAAACATCCTTCTAAATTTAGTTATTTAAAATGTTAACTAATAGAATTTAAATTAAAATTTAGGGGAAAAATTAAATTACTCAGACATTTTTACCTTATTGTAAAAGAGCAGAGATTGGAAAAAAATTTGCACTATACATGTTTTTAAAACTTTTATATTTGTTTTATTTATTTAAGTAATCTCTATACCCACCGTGGGGCTTGAACTCACAACTCAGAGATCAAGTGTACACATCTCCAACTGAGCTAGCCAGGTGCCCCTGTATTATACATTTAAATGAATACAACAATTAAGTGAATGTTGTGTGATTATAGCTATTCTTGTGCTGTATGTATGATATATTTTATTTCATTTATTCTCTTGCTACAAAATTTCCATGGGAAATACTGACTGTTCAGGAACATAGTACTGAAGGCAAACTTTGTGGTTCATAATAACCATAGCAATAACTGTCCTAAAAATAAAGAATGCCTGTGTCAGTGCAGGTGGGATCATTTTACTGAGAAAGAATCAGGTTCACAGGTGGTGGTAGCATCTGGACCTGGGAATCCCATGTCATAGTAACATAATACTAAAGCATGAGGGTTTAACACAGATATACAGTCTTAGAATTACATCTTATATGCAGACCAGACTTTCTAGTGAAACATATAATTAAAACTGAAACTGTATCTGTAGATGCTAGATAAGTTCTAACAAGGAAACATGTCACAATTCATATATTTACAATACAGGGATGAAACTCAAGGTATTAATTCCTTAATACATTATCTGTAAATGCTTCCTTATATTTGATTTGGGTTAATCAGCAATTATAAGTCTAATCTATCAATTTCTACATTTATAAGAAAATGAATGAAATCTTTTATAGCCTAAACCCTGTACATACTTTTATTATAGCACTTATAATGCATCATAATTATTCATTTCCTTGTCCGACTCCCTTATTAAACTATGGCCTCCTTGAAGACAGGGACTATACCTATGTGATAGGTGTTTAGGAAGTGTCTGTTGAATGAATAAATTCATTAGATGTCTAAAAATATAAGTGAGGTGACAAATGATTTGTCACAGATAAACAGTTCATTTATGAATCTATAAATGTTTAGGGAATGAAGAATTGGGGAGACTCCTATATTTTCCAATGTCTAAGAGGCTTCCAGGATTCCAACTGCCTATCAGAAAACTGACCTTATTTACAAAAAAGTTGTGACGGTGACCTGGGCATGTATTCTGGGATTGGATGGCCCTTCCCCAAACCCATGGCAAGGATATTAGAACTGAGTTAGGCCTAAGCTTTTTGACACATGCTGTATAACCTTTTCTTATTTGTTGAGTTGGTGATACAAATGCCATCAGAGGTTGTGACCAATTTCTGCTGAATGCAACCAATTATTCTATGGCCATTGCATGCAATAAACATTTCTCCTTCAACACATTGGTCATTTGTTTTGTTTTGTCAAAATTACAAGGAAAAGAACTCCTGAGTGCAAATAATGGGGCATTCTTGCCCAACCTTTCTCCAAGATCCAAGTCAAGGAGGTCCATGGAGTTGCAACAACAAAAGAGGCAGACATTTCAGTTTCTTTTCTTTGTATTCTATTCATTCACTTAAATATTTAGTGAATTATTTAATTACTTAAGTACACACATACACACACACACACACACACACACACACACACACACACACACACCACATCTTCTTTAACCATTTACCTGCTAATGGACACTTAGGTTGTTTCCACATGTTGGCTATTGTAAATAATGCTGCAATGAACATGGGGGTGCAGACATCTTTTCAAGTTGTGTTTTCATTTTCTTCAGATAAATACAAGGAGAATTGCTGGATTATATGGTAGTTCTACTTGTAGTTTTTTGAGGAAATCTCCATACTGTTTTCCATAGTGGCTGCACCAATTTATATTCCCACCAACAGTGTAAATGGGTTCCCTTTTCTCCACACCTCACCAACACTTAGCATTTCCCTGATGATTTAGCAATGTTGGGCATCTTTTCATGTACCTGTATGTTTTCTTTAAAAATTGTCTATTCATCAATTTTGCTTTTTAAATGAAGAGTATAAATTCTCATTGAAACTTCTTTTTTTTTTTTTTTTTGATGGAGAGAGAGAGAGAGAGAGACAGAGAGAGAGAGAGAGAGAGTGAGCTGGGGAGGGGCAGAGTGAGAGGGAGAGAGAGAGAATCTTAAGCAGGCTCCACACCCAGCACAGAGCCCCACACGGGGCTTGGTCTTAATGATCATGAGATCATGACCTGAGTTGAAATCAAGCATCAGGACACTTAGGGGCACCTGGGTGGCTCAGTAAGTTGAGCATCTGACTTCAGCTCAAGTCATAATCTTGTGGTTCATGGGTTCGAACCCCACATGGGGCTTTGTACTGACAGCTCAGAGCTTGCAGCCCACTTCAGATTCTGTGTCACCCTCTCTCTCTGCCCCTCCCCCACTTGCGCTCTGTCTCTCTCTCAAAAATAAACATTAAAAAAATTAAAAAAAAATTAGTCGGGACATTTAACCAAATGAGCCATCCAGGCACCCATTTAAACTTCTTATACATAGTTTTATCTATTCGCTAAGCCACAAATCACATAGGTTTAGCTGCAGTGCCATAAGAGTTCCAAAGCTCACCATCTAGCAACTTGTTGCAGCCCCAGGCTATAGTCTATATTCTCTGATTTCCCACATTCCTTTTCACTCCTTGTCTTACTGGAACCAAATGTCTACCAAAATAAAAATAAAGTTGTGTTCCAGAACTTCTTTTATCTTAGCCTTCTTTGGGACTACTAAAGCTGCACTACCCATTCTGGTTTATTTTAGGGTTGTACATATAAGCCACATGTGACTCTATATAGATACTTAAGCATTGTTTATATAGCAGAAGCATGACCAAATGTTTTTAACAAAGAGCAATATGATCAGAAATCCATGTATCTAGGTTAATTTTTTAATGACAGCTATTAAAGCAAACAATCCAACAAAAATTAGTTTTTGCAGTAATACAGAAGATGTCCAAAAATACTTTATTGAACTTTATTTATATAAAGCATCTTATTATAGAGTTAGCATTTGTGTCAATAGCACTAGTAATTATTGCTTAATTTTGATTGAGGCAGTAAGGATATGAGCTATTTCTCATAAAGCATAGTTGATGTGAAGGCACATTTCAATTAAGGCTCCAGATTTAATAACAAATATGATTGAAATTCTCAGCTTTCAACTTGATAAAACTTTCATAATACCCAGATAGATGCCAACATTACCTAGAGTTTGGCCACATGGTCAGAAAGTTTAAATTATATTTGGAAAAATTAAAAAGAATTTTTTAATGTTTATTTATTTTTGAGAGAGAGAGAGAGAGCATGTGTGAACAAGGAAGGGGCAGAGAGAAAGGGAGACAGAGAATCCAAAGCAGGCTCCATGCTGTCAGCACAAAGCCCGATGTGGGGCTTGAACTTATGAACCGTGAGATCATGACCTGAGCCAAAACTGAGAGTTGGGTGCATAACCAACTGAGCCACCCAGGTGCCCCAGAAATTTTATTCAATTGAGATATAATTGATATATAACATCATATTTATTTTAAGTGTATAATATAATGATTTAATATATGTATATATTGCAAAATGATTACCAGAAAAATTTTGTTAACATCCATCACCTTACACAATTTTTTTTCTTGTGATGAGAAATTTTAAGATATGTTTTTTCAAGTTTCCTGGAAAATTTTCATTTTCCTGATAGGAATGGTGGTTAGCCTATCTGGCCCTGAGGGGCAGAGGACATTTACCAAATCAGGTCTGGAAGAGTGTTGAAAGCCAGAGCCAAAAAATCCTGTCCAAATGAATTGTGCAAGTTAAAAGGATGTGAGCATAGATTAAAATTCAAGGGGACCACCAATCCAGGCAGGCAAAGAAAATAAATGGAAGAATTCTGAGCAGTAAAATGGAAGCTGTCTAGATGAACGCTGGTGACAGCTGGTATTATCTGAGGCTGGATCTCACATTTTAGGGCCGATCTGATTCATTTAAAGGTCTAGAATGGAGGAGACACTAAACTTCATATTCTGGCAATGTTCTAGAAATATTATGTCGTTAGCTCAGTCAGGTCCTGTCCTAAGGGAAAGTTATGGGACAAATTGACAGGTTAGTCATATCCACAGGCATCTCACTGGTTGTAAGAAATTTATCATGTTATTTTGTGTAGTTTTATCATATTTCTTGTAGTTGGGATTCATTGATTCTATTAATTGATGGCTGTCCTCATTATGGGTTGTATTTTCCTGGTTCTTTGCATTTTTGTAATTTTTAAATTAAATGTCAGGCATTGTGAACTTTACCTTGTTGGGTGCTAGATATTTTTGTATTCTTATAAGTAAATTTGAGCTTTGTCCTGAGATGCAAATTATTTATAAACAGTTGAATCTTTTTCAGTCTTGCTCTTAAGTTATATGAATCTAGAGTAGCTTTGAGTGTAGGGCTGATTTTCCTCCACTACTCAGTGATCCATGAATTATAAGATTTTCCACTGTCTGGTGCAAACTTGAATCATTCTTGGCCCTGGATGAACTTTGAGAATTGTTTCCTCTGCTTCTTTTGGGTAGTTTTCCCCCACACTTGGATGGTTTCTTCCCTCATGCACACTGATTAATAGTTAGCTGGATATTTAAGGGGGACCCCGTGAAAATCATTAGAGCTGTCTCTCTGTTCGTTACTCTCACCTCTGATACTATGCTCTGCAAACTCTAGCCACTTAGCCTCCGAGGACTGTGTCTCCTCAATTTAAGGAGATGACTAGGTGTTGCCTGAGTTCTCTGTCCCTGTGACACAACCTGGAAAATCTTTCCAGGCAGGAATCTAGGAGAATCATAGGGCTCACCTCTCTCAAGGATCACTGTCCTGCACTGTTTGATGTTCAATGTCTGAAAACTGTTGTTTCATATATTTTGTTGATCTGGTTTTTAAGTTGTTTCAGACAAGGGGGTACTGTAGGCCTTGTTACTACATTTTGCCAAAGAAGAATTTATAAAGTGAACAGAACCACCAGTGGTTGTTATGAACTGCATCTGAACTTCTCCCCATCTTAAGATTTACAAGATATTATATTTGCAAAGAATAAGGCAGTCTCAGAAACATTATTCATCCATTCAACAAACATTTGAACACTATGATAGAGATGGCTAACAGTCTACCAAAATTCACTCTCTTTCCATATTATAGATTTGTCCTTGGGAAGTGGCTGCCAGCTCAGGGACAAGGGTTTTCCAGACACCCCTACCCTCTACCCATACACATACACATATTGCTTCTCAGTATGGCCATATGTTTAGTTTTCACTAGTGGAATGTATGTGAAAATGAGATGTGTCATTTCTATGACAGGATTTTAAGAAGCAGGTATGCCTTCTTCACACTCTTTCCCCTTCTGCTGACTGAATGCTGAGGATAACAAATCCCTTGGGAATGATGAAACCAAAACATGAAGTGTTTCATTCCCTGAAATCACTGTTAGCTGCCTGCCAGGAATACCTGCATTGTTTAGGTAGGTGATGACAAAAGAAATTTCTATTATATTAAACTACTACTATTTTTGGGCTACTTTGTTAACGCAGTGAGTGTTACCCAGCTAATACAGGGACCTACTATAAACCAAGCACTGTACTAAGTGCTGGATGTACAGTGAGAAACAAGAGTCTTGGTCCCTGGTTCATGGATCTTAAAGGTTAGTCACAAAAGATGATAATAAATAAGAAAAGAAATAAATATATACAGTGACACCCTGCAAAGCACCTCACTGGTTCCTGTCTTCCCAGTAGAATGTATCTTGCTTTTTAATATCCAAACTTCAGAAGAATATTTTTTCCCTTGATATGGTGTTTTGTGACTAATGTTTGTGTAGGAAATGTTTATATTTATATTCTCCCCCAAACTCAATCCAACATTTTAAAACAAAGTGATGTGTATGAAATATCTTGTATTGCATTCCAAATACAATTGGTAGAATATCAGAATCTCATATAGATATTTTCCCAACTTTTATTTTCAAATATTTCAAGTCTGAAAAACAGAAAAGTTTAAAGAATACACACACACACACACACACACACTTCATCTAGAGTTCCCGGTGGTAACATTAGCCACATTTGTTATTTCTGTCTTTCTAAACCTTCAGACACATAGGCGTGTGTGCACACACACACACTTTGCTAACCCATTTGAAAGTAACTTGCAGGGGCGCCTGGGTGGCTCAGTCGGTTGAGCGTCCGACTTCGGCTCAGGTCACGATCTCACGGTCGGTGAGTTCGAGCCCCGTGTCGGGCTCTGGGCTGATGGCTCAGAGCCTGGAGCCTGCTTCCGATTCTGTGTCTCCCTCTCTCTCTTCCCCTCCCCCATTCATGCTCTGTCTCTCTCTCTCTCAGAAATGAATAAACATTAAAAAAAATTAAAAAAAAAAAAGAAAGTAACTTGCAGGCACAATGATACTTTATCCCTAAATTCTTCAGTATTTATCTCCTATGAACAAGAACATTTTCCTACATGATTGTAATACCACCATCACACCCAAGAAATTTAATGGAAATATATAATATCATCTAATGTACAGCCTATGTTAAAATCCCTCCATTTGTCTGTAGCTGATTATTACTAACTTATTTATTATCTCTATATCTCCACAATAATTCTTCTGCCTCCTGTCCCCCAATATTTATAAATCCTCTCCAAAACTAAACCAATCCTAACTTGATCCATAGACCCAGTGCAATTTCAAGCAAAATCCCAGCAAATTACTTTATGGATATTGACAAGCTGATTCTAAAGTTCATATGGAGAGGCAAAAGACCCAGAATAGCCAACATAATCCTGAAGAAGAACAGAGTTGGGGGGCTGATGTTATGACTCCAAGACTTACTATAAAGCCACAGTAATCAATATAATATGGTATTGGCAATAGACAAATAGATCAGCATAACAGAATAGAGGGCACAGAAATAGACCCTCATAAATATAGTCAACTGATTTTTGACAAAGGACCAAGCATAATGCAATAGAGCAAAGACAGTCTCTTCAACAGATGGTGCTGGAACAATTGGACATACATATGCAAAAAAATTTAATCTAAACACAGATTTTACACCGTTCACAAAATTAACTCAAGATGGACCAGGGACTTAAATGTAAAATGCAAAACTATAAAACTCCTAGAAGATAACATCAGATAAAACCTAAGCACACCTGGATTTGGCAATCATTTTTAGATATGAGACCACAGGCACACTTTATGAAATAAATAAATGATAAGATGAACTTCATTTAAATGAAAAGTTTCTGCTCTGTGACAGACAATATCAAGAGAGAAGTCACAGACTGTGAGAAAATATTTGCAAAGATATATCTGATAAAGGACTGTTATATACAAAATAGAAAAAGAGGGGCGCCTGGGTGGCTCATTCAGTTAAGTGTCTGATTTAGGCTCAGGTCATGATCTTGCCATTCCCATGTCAGGCTCTGAGCTATCAGCACAGGAGTCTGCTTCAGATTCTGTGTGTGTCTCTCTCTCTGCCCCTCCCCTGCTCATTCTCTGTCTCTCTGTCTCTCTCTCTCTCAAAAATGAATAAATGTTAAAAAATTTAAAAAAATTCAAAATATAAAAAGAAATCTTAAAACTCAATAAGAAAACAACCTCATTTAAAAATGGGTGTGGTCCTGAGAGGGGTGGGGCCAAGATGGCAGAGCAGCATGGAAGTTCTCAGCTTCCCTCCTTCCTGAAATGCAGCTAGATTGGTACCAAACCATTGTGCACACCTAGGAAATTGATCTGAGGATTAACACAATAATCTGCATAACCTGAGCTGCAGAACTCAGCAGGTACACGGTGTGAAGAAGTGAACTGGGGGAGAGAGAAGCTGTGGAGGGTAGGGAGCTGTTTTTGCAGAGAGAGGACAGAGAAAGGGGGAAGAATGCAGCACAATGGGAGAATAAAGCACTCCCCCTGAAAGTAGCTGGAGGGAAAGAGAAAAAGGGGAAACCCTTACAAGGGACTGAACAAGAAATATGCTCCCCAAAAACATTGACAGGGAGAAAGGAGAGGGTTTCAATACCATTAAGATTCTATAAACATGGGAGTGCAGAGTTAGAAATTCCAGAGCTCACTACCTGGCAGTGCTCTGGTGGGGAGGAAGGGAGAATCCCCAGGAGCAGGCAGTGAGGACCGAGGGGTCTGTAGACCACATGGGGAGAAGTTGTTTCCCTGATTGGAGGGCATTTGGTAGAGGCCATACAGCTTCCCCACAAACAAAGGTCTCAGCAGACATGGGGAACAGCCCATGTCTCAGGACCCCAGACAACAGCCATGTTTGTTGGTATTGGAACAAAGATGCCAGAGTGTGGTGAAACCTGGTGCCATCTGTGTGTTGTGAATTGCCATAATCTCTGAACCTCTGCCACTACACAATTGCATGAAAATTCTCTGGGGCAAGCCAGCACCTGGCCATTGCTCAACAAGACCCTTCCCCAGAGGGTTGGACTGGATCCAAGCCACAGGGTTCTCAGAAGTGAGGGGTTTGGAAACACAGCCCCATCTGAGATAAAATTCAGGATGGAGGTGCTGCCTGACAGGTGGACATGGACAGTGTAGAAGTAGGGAGTAGATGGAAGCCTGAGACAAAGGAGAGGTGTATGATTGCAGGCCAGTGAGAGCACAGAGTTCCTGTGACAGAAATAGGAAGCTGGGTGATGCCATTTTCAGCTATCCCACTCAGGTGCATAAACATGCATGCTCACCACACTGATCCACTCCAGTAAGCTAAGCAATGCCACCCAGTGGAGAACAGAGCTGTTACACAAAGCCCCACCCAAATGCACCTTCCAAGTGCATGCTGTAGAGGACGACCACAAGTCTCTCCTGTACAGAGTATAGAGTGCTTCATAGTTTCAGTTATAGGGAAAACAGGATGTAACTCAGTTTTCAGTCTGTTTTCAGTTTGTTTGCTGGTTCATCTATTTGTCATTTTGCTTTTTTTGTTTTGTTTTGTTTGCTTTTGTTTACATTGATTTGTTTTTCTCTTTTTCTCCTTTCTTTTCCTTTTCTTGGATACAGAAAGAGAAAAATTTATTTTTATTTTCCTTTAAAAATTTTTTAAAAATTCTTTTTACTATATCTTTTAATTTTTTTTTAATTTTAAAATTCTTTTTCACTTTCTTCATTTCATTTTATTCTATTGTATACATTTTTAAAGTCTTTTTTAAATTTTTAAACTTTTTCTCACTTTTTTCCTTTTTTTTCTTTCCCTTGTTTCTCTATCCTATTAAGCTTCTTTCAACAACCAGACCAAAACACACCTAGGATCTAGTTTTCTTTATTTGATTTTTTATGTTGTTTTAGGCTTTAATTTTTTTAATGTTTGTTTATTTTTGAGAGAGAGAGAGAGAGAGAGAGAGAGAGACAGAGTGCAAACAGGAGGGGCAGAGAGAGAGGAAGACACAGAATCTGAAGCAGGGCTGCTTTGGTGGTCACAAACTCCTTTAGGTTTTGTTTATCTGGGAAACTCTTTATCTCTCCTTCTGTTTTGAATGACAGCCTTGCTGGATAAAGAATTCTTGGCTGCATATTTTTCCAATTCAGCTTGTTGAATATATTCTGCCACTCCTTTTTCTGTGCACATATAATGATGCGAGACTTGAGCCCACAAACTGTGAGATCATGACTTGAGCCGAAGTCAGATGATTAACCGACTGAGCCACCCAGGTGCCCCTTATTTTTTTATTATTTTATTTTATTTTATTTTATTTTATTTTATTTTATTTTATTTTATTTTATTTTATTTTATTTTATTGTTTTATTAGTTATTTTTCTTCCTCCAAAATGACAAAATGAAGGAATTCACCCCAAAAGAAAGAACAGGAAGAATTGACAGCCAGGGGCTTAATCAACGCAGATATAAGCAAGATGTCTGAACTAAAATTTAGAATCTAGCATAATAAGAATGCTAGATGCGGTTGAAAAAAGCATAGAGTACCTTTCTATGGAGATAAAAGAAGTAAAATCGGGTCAGGATGAAATTAAAAACGCTATAACCAAGATGCAATCTTGAATGGATGCAACAGGGGCAAGGATGGACGAAGCAGAGCAGTGAATCAGTGATATAGAAGACAAAATTATGGAGAATAATGAAGCAGAAAAAAGAGGGAAACTAAGGCGAAAGAGCATGATACAAGAATTAGAGAAGAACTCAGTGACTTATTAGAAAGGAATAACATCCGAATTATGGGAGTCCTGGAAGATAAAGAGAGAGGAAAAGGGGTAGAAGATTTTATGAGCAAGTAATAGCAGAAAACTTTCCTAATCTGGGGAAAAACAGACATCAAAATCCAAGAAGCACAGAGACTCCCATTAGATTCAACAAAAACTGACACTCAACAAGGCATATCATAGTCAAAGTCATCAAATACACAGACAAGGAAAGAATTATGAAAGCAGCAAGGGAAAAGAGTCCTTAACCTATAAGGGAGGAGAGATCAGGTTTGCAGCAGACCTATCCACAGAAACTAGGCAGGCCAGAAAGGAGTGGCAGGATATATTCAATGAGCTGAATCAGAAAAAATATGCAGCCAAGAATTCTTTATCCAGCAAGGCTGTCATTCAAAATAGAAGGAGAGTTAAAGAGTTTCCCAGAAAAACAAAAACTAAAGGAGTTCATGACCACTAAACCAGCCTGGCAAGAAATTTTAAGCGGGACTCTCTGAGGGGAGAAAAGATGAAACAAAGTAAAATAGACCAGAAGCAAAAAAGACTAGAAAGGACAAGAGAACACCACCAGAAACTCCAACACTACAGGCAACACAATGACACGAAATTCATATCTTTCAGTGCTCACTCTAAATGTCAATGGACTAAACCCTCCAATCAAAACACATAGGGTAACAGAATGGATAAGAAAACAAACATTTATCTGCTGTTTACAAGAGACCCATTTAGGACCTAAAGTCACCTTCAGATTGAAAATAAGGGGATGGAGAACCATCTATCATGCTAATGGTCACCAAAAGAAAGCTGGAGTAGCCATACTCATATCAGACAAACTAGATTTTAAATTTTTTTTTTCAACGTTTATTTATTTTTGGGACAGAGAGAGACAGAGCATGAACGGAGGAGGGGCAGAGAGAGAGGAAGACACAGAATCGGAAACAGGCTCCAGGCTCTGAGCCATCAGCCCAGAGCCCGACGCGGGGCTCGAACTCACGGACCGCGAGATCGTGACCTGGCTGAAGTCGGACGCTTAACCGACTGCGCCACCCAGGCGCCCCCAGACAAACTAGATTTTAAAGTAAAGACTGTAATAAGAGATAAAGAAGGGCATTACATCATAATAATGGGTCTATCCACCAAGAAGACCTAACAGTGGTAAACATTTATGCCCCCAATGTGAAACACTCAAATATATAAATCAATTAATCACAAACAGAAAGAAACTCATTGATAATAATGCCATGATAGTAGAGGACTTCAACAACCCACTTATAGCAATGGACAGATCATCTAAGCAGAAAATCAATAGGGAAACAATGGCTTTGAAATGACACACTGGACTGAATGGACTTAACAGCTATATTCAGAACATTTCATCTGAAAGCAGCAGAATACACATTCTTCTCGAGTGCACATAGAACATTCTCCAGAATAGATCACATACTGGGACACAAATCAGCCCTCAACAAGTACAAAAAGATTGAGATCATACCACACATATTTTCAGACCATAAGGCTATGAAACTCAAAATCAACCACAAGAAAAATTTGGAAAGACCATGAATACTTGGAGATTAAAGAACATCTTACTAAGAATGAATGGGTTAACCAAGAAATTGAAGAGGAAATTAAAAAATACATGGAAGTCAATAAAAATGATAACACCACAGCCCAAAACCTCTGGTATGCAACAAAGGCAGTCATAAGAGGAAAGTATACAGCAATCAGGCCTTCCTAGAGATGGAAGAAAGGTCTCAGATACACAACCTAACCTGACACCTTAAAGAGCTGGGAGGTAAAAAACAGCAAATAAAGCCCCAAACCAGCAGACAATGGGAAATAATAAAGATTAGAGCAGAAAATGGGGCGCCTGGGTGGCGCAGTCGGTTAAGCGTCCGACTTCAGCCAGGTCACGATCTCGCGGTCTGTGAGTTCGAGCCCCGCGTCAGGCTCTGGGCTGATGGCTCAGAGCCTGGAGCCTGTTTCCGACTCTGTGTCTCCCTCTCTCTCTGCCCCTCCCCCGTTCATGCTCTGTCTCTCTCTGTCCCAAAAATAAATAAACGTTGAAAAAAAAAAAATTTAAGATTAGAGCAGAAATCAATGATATCAAAATAAAAAAAAAAACAACAAAAACCAAAACACAATAGAACAGATCAATGAAACCAGGAGCGGATAGGAGGAAGATGGCGGCGTAGGAGGACGCTGGGCTCACCGCGCGTCCTGCTGATCACTTAGATTCCACCTACACCTGCCTAAATAACCCAGAAAACCACCAGAGGATTAGCAGAACAGAGTCGCCGGAGCCAAGCGCAGACGAGAGGCCCACGGAAGAGGGTAGGAAGGGCGGCGAGGCGGTGCGCGCTCCACGGACTGGCGGGAGGGAGCCGGGGCGGAGGGGCGGCTCGCCGGCCAAGCAGAGCCCCCGAGTCTGGCTTGCAAAAAGCGGAGGGGCCTGACGGACTGTGTTCCGACAGCAAGCGCGACTTAGCGTCTGGGAAGTCATAAGTTAACAGCTCTGCTCAGAAAGCGGGAAGGCTGGAGGACAAAGGGAAGGAGAGCTGCTGAGCCCCCGGACGACAGAGCTCAGTTTGGTGGGGAACAAAGGCGCTCGCCAGCGCCATCTTCCCCGCCCATCCCCCAGCCACAATCCCAAAGAGAACCAGTTCCTGCCAGGGAACTTGCTCGCTCCGCGCAAACACCCAACTCTGCGCTTCTGCGGAGCCAAACCTCCGGCAGCGGATCTGACTCCCTCTTGCTGCCACAGGGCCCCTCCTGAAGTGGATCACCTAAGGAGAAGCAAGCTAAGCCTGCCCCTCCTGCCCCTGTGCACCTTGCCTACCCACCCCAGCTAAGACGCCAGATCCCCAGCATCACAAGCCTGGCAGTGTGCAAGTAGCCCAGACAGACCACCCCACCCCACAGTGAATCCCGCCCCTAGGAGAGGGGAAGAGAAGGCACGCACCAGTCTGACTGTGGCCCCAGCGGTGGGCTGGGAGCAGACATCAGGTCTGACTGCGGCTCCGCCCACCAACTCCAGTTATACACCACAGCACAGGGGAAGTGCCCTGCAGGTCCTCACCAAGCCAGGGACTATCCAAAATGACCAAGCGGAAGAATTCCCCTCAGAAGAATCTCCAGGAAATAACAACAGCTAATGAGCTGATCAAAAAGGATTTAAATAATATAACAGAAAGTGAATTTAGAATAATAGTCATCAAATTAATCGCTGGGCTTGAAAACAGTATAGCTGACAGCAGAGAATCTCTTGCTACAGAGATCAAGGGACTAAGGAACAGTCACGAGGAGCTTAAAAACGCTTTAAACGAAATGCATAACAAAATGGAAACCACCACGGCTCGGATTGAAGAGGCAGAGGAGAGAATAGGTGAACTAGAAGATAAAGTTATGGAAAAAGAGGAAGCTGAGAAAAAGAGGGATAAAAAAATCCAGGAATATGAGGGGAAAATTAGAGAACTAAGTGATACACTAAAAAGAAATAATATACGCATCATTGGTATCCCAGAGGAGGAAGAGAGAGGGAAAGGTGCTGAAGGGGTACTTGAAGAAATAATAGCTGAGAACTTCCCTGAACTGGGGAAGGAAAAAGGCATTGAAATCCAAGAGGCACAGAGAACTCCCTTCAGACGTAACTTGAATCGATCTTCTGCACGACATATCATAGTGAAACTGGCAAAATACAAGGATAAAGAGAAAATTCTGAAAGCAGCAAGGGGTAAACATGCCCTCACATATAAAGGGAGACCTATAAGACTCGTGACTGATCTCTCTTTTGAAACTTGGCAGGCCAGAAAGAATTGGCACGAGATTTTCAGTGTGCTAGACAGAAAAAATATGCAGCCGAGAATCCTTTATCCAGCAAGTCTGTCATTTAGAATAGAAGGAGAGATAAAGGTCTTCCCAAACAAACAAAAACTGAAGGAATTTGTCACCACTAAACCAGCCCTCCAAGAGATCCTAAGGGGGACCCTGTGAGACAAAGTACCAGAGACATCACTACAAGCATAAAACATACAGACATCACAATGACTCTAAACCCATATCTTTCTATAATAACACTGAATGTAAATGGACTAAATGCGCCAACCAAAAGACATAGGGTATCAGAATGGATAAAAAAACAAGACCCATCTATTTGCTGTCTACAAGAGACTCATTTTAGACCTGAGGACACCTTTAGATTGAGAGTGAGGGGATGGAGAACTATTTATCATGCTACTGGAAGCCAAAAGAAAGCTGGAGTAGCCATCCTTATATCAGACAAACTAGACTTTAAATTAAAGGCTGTAACAAGAGATGAAGAAGGACATTATATAATAGTGACAGGGTCTATCCATCAGGAAGAGCTAACAATTATAAATGTCTATGCGCCGAATACCGGAGCGCCCAAATATATAAAACAATTACTCATAAACACAAGCAACCTTATTGATAAGAATGTGGTAATTGCAGGGGACTTTAACACCCCACTTACAGAAATGGATAGATCATCTAGACACACGATCAATAAAGAAACAAGGGCCCTGAATGAGACATTGGATCAGATGGACTTGACAGATATATTTAGAACTCTGCATCCCAAAGCAACAGAATATACTTTCTTCTCGAGTGCACATGGAACATTCTCCAAGATAGATCATATACTGGGTCACAAAACAGCCCTTCATAAGTTTACAAGAATTGAAATCATACCATGCATACTTTCAGACCACAACGCTATGAAGCTTGAAATCAACCACAGAAAAAAGTCTGGAAAACCTCCAAAAGCATGGAGGTTAAAGAACACCCTACTAACGAATGAGTGGGTCAACCAGGCAATTAGAGAAGAAATTAAAAAATATATGGAAACAAACGAAAATGAAAATACAACAATCCAAACGCTTTGGGACGCAGCGAAGGCAATCCTGAGAGGAAAATACATTGCAATCCAGGCCTATCTCAAGAAACAAGAAAAATCCCAAATACAAAATCTAACAGCACACCTAAAGGAAATAGAAGCAGAACAGCAAAGGCAGCCTAAACCCAGCAGAAGAAGAGAAATAATAAAGATCAGAGCAGAAATAAACAATATAGAATCTAAAAAAACTGTAGAGCAGATCAATGAAACCAAGAGTTGGTTTTTTGAAAAAATAAACAAAATTGACAAACCTCTAGCCAGGCTTCTCAAAAAGAAAAGGGAGATGACCCAAATAGATAAAATCATGAATGAAAATGGAATTATTACAACCAATCCCTCAGAGATACAAACAATTATCAGGGAATACTATGAAAAATTATATGACAACAAATTGGACAACCTAGAAGAAATGGACAAATTCCTGAACACCCACACTCTTCCAAAACTCAATCAGGAGGAAATAGAAAGCTTGAACAGACCCATCACCAGCGAAGAAATTGAATCGGTTATCAAAAATCTCCCAACAAATAAGAGTCCAGGACCAGATGGCTTCCCAGGGGAGTTCTACCAGACGTTTAAAGCAGAGATAATACCTATCCTTCTCAAGCTATTCCAAGAAATAGAAAGGGAAGGAAAACTTCCAGACTCATTCTATGAAGCCAGTATTACTTTGATTCCTAAACCAGACAGAGACCCAGTAAAAAAAGAGAACTACCGGCCAATATCCCTGATGAATATGGATGCAAAAATTCTCAATAAGATACTAGCAAATCGAATTCAAAGGCATATAAAAAGAATTATTCACCATGATCAAGTGGGATTCATTCCTGGGATGCAGGGCTGGTTCAACATTCGCAAATCAATCAACGTGATACATCACATTAACAAAAAAAAAGAGAAGAACCATATGATCCTGTCAATCGATGCAGAAAAGGCCTTTGACAAAATCCAGCACCCTTTCTTAATAAAAACTCTTGAGAAAGTCGGGATAGAAGGAACATACTTAAAGATCATAAAAGCCATTTATGAAAAGCCCACAGCTAACATCATCCTCAACGGGGAAAAACTGAGAGCTTTTTCCCTGAGATCAGGAACACGACAGGGATGCCCACTCTCACCGCTGTTGTTTAACATAGTGCTGGAAGTTCTAGCATCAGCAATCAGACAACAAAAGGAAATCAAAGGCGTCAAAATTGGCAAAGATGAAGTCAAGCTTTCGCTCTTTGCAGATGACATGATATTATACATGGAAAATCCGATAGACTCCACCAAAAGTCTGCTAGAACTGATACATGAATTCAGCAAAGTTGCAGGATACAAAATCAATGTACAGAAATCAGTTGCATTCTTATACACTAACAATGAAGCAACAGAAAGACAAATAAAGAAACTGATCCCATTCACAATTGCACCAAGAAGCATAAAATACCTAGGAATCAATCTAACCAAAGATGTAAAGGATCTGTATGCTGAAAACTATAGAAAGCTTATGAAGGTAATTGAAGAAGATTTAAAGAAATGGAAAGACATTCCCTGCTCATGGATTGGAAGAATAAATATTGTCAAAATGTCAATACTACCCAAAGCTATCTACACATTCAATGCAATCCCAATCAAAATTGCACCAGCATTCTTCTCGAAACTAGAACAAGCAATCCTAAAATTCATATGGAACCACAAAAGGCCCCGAATAGCCAAAGTAATTTTGAAGAAGAAGACCAAAGCAGGAGGCATCACAATCCCAGACTTTAGCCTCTACTACAAAGCTGTCATCATCAAGACAGCATGGTATTGGCACCAAAACAGACACATAGACCAATGGAATAGAATAGAAACCCCAGAACTAGACCCACAAACGTACGGCCAACTCATCTTTGACAAAGCAGGAAAGAACATCCAATGGAAAAAAGACAGTCTCTTCAACAAATGGTGCTGGGAGAACTGGACAGCAACATGCAGAAGGTTGAAACTAGACCACTTTCTCACACCATTCACAAAAATAAACTCAAAATGGATAAAGGACCTGAATGTGAGACAGGAAACCATCAAAACCTTAGAGGAGAAAGCAGGAAAAGACCTCTCTGACCTCAGCCGTAGCAATCTCTTACTCGACACATCCCCAAAGGCAAGGGAATTAAAAGCAAAAGTGAATTCCTGGGACCTTATGAAGACAAAAAGCTTCTGCACAGCAAAGGAAACAACCAACAAAACTAAAAGGCAACCAACGGAATGGGAAAAGATATTTGCAAATGACATATCGGACAAAGGGCTAGTATCCAAAATCTATAAAGAGCTCACCAAACTCCACACCCGAAAAGCAAATAACCCAGTGAAGAAATGGGCAGAAAACATGAATAGACACTTCTCTAAAGAAGACATTGGGATGGCCAACAGGCACATGAAAAGATGTTCAGCGTCGCTCCTTATCAGGGAAATACAAATCAAAACCACACTCAGGTATCACCTCACGCCAGTCAGAGTGGCCAAAATGAACAAATCAGGAGACTATAGATGCTGGAGAGGATGTGGAGAAACGGGAACCCTCTTGCACTGTTGGTGGGAATGCAAATTGGTGCAGCCGCTCTGGAAAGCAGTGTGGAGGTTCCTCAGAAAATTAAAAATAGACCTACCCTATGACCCAGCAATAGCACTGCTAGGAATTTATCCAAGGGACACAGGAGTACTGATGCATAGGGGCACTTGTACCCCAATGTTCATAGCAGCACTCTCAACAATAGCCAAATTATGGAAAGAGCCTAAATGTCCATCAACTGATGAATGGATAAAGAAATTGTGGTTTATATACACAATGGAGTACTACGTGGCAATGAGAAAAAATGAAATATGGCCTTTTGTAGCAACGTGGATGGAACTGGAGAGTGTGATGCTAAGTGAAATAAGCCATACAGAGAAAGACAGATACCATATGGTTTCACTCTTATGTGGATCCTGAGAAACTTAAGAAAAACCCATGGGGGAGGGGAACAAAAAAAAAAAAAAAAAAGAGGTTAGAGTGGGAGAGAGCCAAAGCATAAGAGACTGTTGAGAACTGAGAACAAACTAAGGGTCGATGGGGGGGTGGGAGGGAGGAGAGGGTGGGTGATGGGTACTGAGGAGGGCACCTTTTGGGATGAGCACTGGGTGTTGTATGGAAACCAATTTGACAATAAATTTCATATATAAATAAAAAAAAAAAAAAAAAAAAAAAAAAAAAAAAAAAAGAAACCAGGAGCTGGTTCTTTGAAAGAATTAACAAAATTGATAACCCCCTAGCCAGACTGATCAAAAAGAAAAAGGAAAGGACCCAAATAAATAAAATCAAGAACGAAAGAGGAGAGATCACAACCAACACAGCAGAAATAAAAACAATAATAAGAGAATATTATGAGCAGTTATATACCAATAAATTGGGCAACCTGGAGGAAATGGACAAATTCCTAGAAACATATAAACTACTAAAACTGAAACAGAAAAAAATAGGAAACTTGAACAGACCCATAACCAGTAAAGAAACTGAATTAGTAATAAAAAAAATCTCCCCAAAAACAAGAGTACAGGGCCGGATGGCTTTCCAGGGGAATTCTACCAGACATTTAAAGAAGAGTTAACACCTAATCTTTTGAAGTAGTTCCATAAAATATAAACAGAAGGAAAACTTCCAAACTCATTCTATAAGGCCAGCATTACCTTGTTCCAAAGCCAGACAGAGACCCCCATAAAAAGGAGAACTACAGACCAATTCCCCTGATGAATATGGATGCAAAAATTCTCAACTAGACAACTGGATCCAACAATACATTAAATGAATTATTCACCATGATCAAGTGGGATTTATACCTGGGATGCAGAGCTGGTTCAATATCCGCAAATGTGATACATCACATTAATAAAAGAATAAGAATCACATGATCCTCTCAATAGATTCAGAGAAAGCATTTGACAAAATACAGCATCCTTCCTTGATAAAAACCCTCAAGAAAGTAGGGACAGAAAGACCATACCCCAAGATCATAAAAGCCACATACAAAGGACTCACCGGTAATATCCTCAATGGGGAAAAACTGAGAGCTTTCCCCCTAAGGTCAGGATCACAACAAGGATGTCCACTCTCACCACTGTTACTTAATGTAGTATTGGAAGTCTTAGCCTCAGCAATCAGAAAACACAAAGAAATAATAGGCATCCAAATCAGCAAGGAGGAAGTCAAACTTTCAGTCTTTGCAGATGACATGATACTCTATGTGGAAAACCCATGAAGTTCCACCAAAAAAACTGCTAGATACATGAATCCATGATACATGGATTCCACAAAGTTGCAGGATATAAAAATCAATGCACAGAAATCAGTTGCATTTCTATTCACCAATGATGAAGTGGCAGAAAGAGAAATCAAAGAATCAATCACATTTACAATTGCACCACAATACCTAGGAATAAACCTAACCAAAGATATGAAAAATCTATACACTGAAAATTATAGAAAGAAATTGAATAAGACACAAAAAAATGGGAAAATGTTCCATGTCCATGGATTGGAAGAGCAAATATTATTAAAATTTTGATACTACTCAAAGCAATCTACATATTCAAAGCAATCCCTATCAAAATAACACCAACATTATTCACAGAGCTAGAACAAACAATCCTAAAATTTCTATGGAACCAGAAAAGACCCCGAATAGGCAAAGCAATCCTGAAAAAGGAAACCAAACCTGGAGGCATCACAATACCAGACTTCAAGATCTATTACAAAGCTGTAGTCATCAAGACAGTATGGGACTGGCACAAAAACAGACACACAGATCAATGGAACAGAAAAGAAAGCCCAGAGATGGACTCACAAATGTATAGCCAACTAATCTTTGACAAAGCAGGAAAGAATATCCAATGGAATAAAGACAGTCTCTTCAGCAAGTGGTGCTGGGAGAACTGGACAGCGACATGCAGAAGAATGAACCATACACAAAAATAAACTCAAAATGGATGAAAGACCTCAATGCAAGACAGGAAGCCATCAGAATCCTTGAGGAAAAAGCAGGCAAAAACCTCTTTGATCTTGACTGCAGCAGTTTCTTACTCAACATGTCTCTGGAGGCAAGGGAAACAAAAGCAAAAATGAACTATTGGGACCTCATCAAGATAAAATATTCTGCATGGTGAAGGAAATAATCAGCAAAACTAAAAGGCAACCAACAGAATGGGAGAAGATATTTGCAAATGATATATCAGATAAAGAGTTAGTATCCAAAATCTATAAAGAACTTAACAAACTCAACACCCAAAAATCAAATAATCCAGTGAAGAAATGGGCAGAAGACATGAATAGACACTTTTCCAAAGAAGACATTCAGATAGCTAACAGACATGTAGAAAAATGCTCAACATCTCTCATCATTAGGGAAAAATAAATCAAAACCACAATGAGATACCACTTCACACCTGTCAGAATGGCTAAAATAACAATTCAGGCAACAATAGATGTTGGCGAGGATGCAGAGAAAGAGGAACCTTTTTGCACTGCTGGTGAGAATGCAAACTGCTGCAGCCACTCTGGAAAAAAGTGTGGGGGTTCCTCAAAAACTTAAAAATAGAACTACACCATCACCCAGCAATTGCACTACTAGGTATTTATCCAGAGGATACTGGTGTGCTGTTTTGAAAGGGCACATGGACCCCAATGTTTATAGCAGTGTTATTGACAATAGCCAAGGTATGGAAAGAGCCCAAATGTCCATCGACTGATGAATGGATAAAGAATGGAATATTACTTGGTGATCAAGAATGAAATCTTGGCATTTGCAATAACGTGGATGGAACTAGAGTGTATTATGTTAAGTGAAATTAGTCAGAGAAAGACAAATATCAAATGACTTCACTCATAGGTGGAATTTAAAATACAAAACTGATGTACATAAGGGAAGGGAAGCAAAAAAAATATAAAAACAGGGAGGGAGACAAAACATAAGAGACTCTTAAATACAGAGAACTAAACTGAGGGTTGCTGGAGATGTTTTGGGTGGGGGGATGGGCTAAATGCAGAAGAGGCATGAAGGAGGACCCTTGCTGGGATGAGCACTGGGTGTTATATGTAGGTGATGAATCACTGGATTCTACTCCTTAAATCATTATTGCACTATATGCTAACTGAGTTGGATGTAATTATAAAAAACTAAATTTTTTTTTTTTTTAATTTTTTTTTCAATGTTTATTTATTTTTGGGACAGAGAGAGACAGAGCATGAACGGGGGAGGGGCACAGAGAGAGGGAGACACAGAATCGGAAACAGGCTCCAGGCTCCGAGCCATCAGCCCAGAGCCCGACGCGGGGCTCGAACTCACGGACCGCGAGATCGTGACCTGGCTGAAGTCGGACGCTTAACCGACTGCGCCACCCAGGCGCCCCTATAAAAAACTAAATTTTAAAAAAATGGGCCAAAGACCTTCATGGACATCTCACCGAAGAAGACATACAAATGGCAAATAAGTATATGAAAAGATGTTCCACAACATATGTCATCAGGGAAATGCAAATTAAAGTAACAATGAGATATCACTACACTCTCATTACACCAAATGTTGGCAAGGATGTGGAGCAACAGAAACTCTCATACATTGCTGATGGGAATACAAAATACCAGCACTTTGGGAGAAGTTTGGTAGTTTCTTGTTGGAGAACAAGAAGCTGGAGGCACCATAAGAATGTCCTGAAGGAAAGGGACAGAGCAGCAAGAAACTGAAAGCAGTTTCATTCCCAGGATGGAAGGCTGCCCAGACTGCTCGTTCTCTCCAGAAGGACATCATACGGGTGCTAGGCCTGGGGATAAGAATGTTTTTTTCTGGTGCCAGATGTACTCATGACCCAGTATGGAATACACTGCAGGTGCATGACTTGTCAAAATGCCATATACTATGTTGTATGTGCTTGCTGTCATCAGACAGTTTGCAAAAATAAAAGAGGATTGAGCCAGGGGACCGATGGCTTCGGCTCCTGGAGAGTCTTAGCCCCCTGCTTTCTAATTCTCTCGTCACTGCACCTTTAGGACCTGTCTCTCTACAGTTTCTTATAAAACCAAGCATACTCTTGCCATACAATCCATAAATCCTTCTTCTTGGTATTTACTCAAAGGAGTTGAAAATTTACATCCACATGAAAACCTGCACATAGATGTCTAAACAGCTTTATTCATAATTGCTAAAACTTGGAAGCAACAAAGTGTTCTTCAGTAGACATATGGATAAATAAACTGTGGTCATGAAAAGACATGGAGGAACCTTAAATGCATATTACTAAGTTAAGGAAGCCCATCTGAAAAGGCTACATATGATTCCAACTCTCTGACATTCTAGAAAAGACAAAACTATGGAGACAATAAAATGATCAGTAGTAGCAGTATCTCTATATGGAGTGGGAGTGAGGGGCATTCTATTCTCAATATAGCTACTTCTAGTTAACACTAGTCAACAGGTCTCTCTGATAGGGCTCTAGAGTTGGACTCCCTGCTTTTGAACCCAAGCTCTTCCAATTATTACCTACATGACTTTAACCTCTGGTTACTTAATTATTCTGCCTCTATAACCCTCAGTTTTTTTCAGTAATAAAATGAGGATAATAGTTCTGCAGAGAATAACATGAATTGATCTGTATAAACAGCATATTAATATTCCCATGATAAAATAGTAGCTACCATGTACTGCATGCCTATTTTCAAATGGTAGCTCCCCTTGTCAAAATATCTTTGCAGGCTCTAGGAGGGGATATGTGTGTGATAGCTTCTCCACTGGAGTCTGCCCTGAGCCATGGGGAAACAGCCCTATTTCTAAATTCAGTGTTACATACTAAAGCAGTATGTACTCTTCGATGTCTGACTTCTTGCCACTAGCACAATGATTTCTTTCCTAACATTTTATTTTTAATGTTCAGTCAAAAAGAAAGGAAAACCAGAGTGTCTGAACATTTGCTTTGTGTTGCAAAAGGGCTCCTTGCTGTGGGGCAACAGCATGGAAATAGGTCATCTCAAGTAAGGAACAGCAGCAGTATGACTCGGAAATGCCACATCTGTGTCAGCGTCTCCCTCCAGGCCTGGGACATCACTGAACCAGTTGGTGGCATTAGGCTCTGATTATTTTTCTCTCCTCTGACCTTGACTCTCTCTGTCATAGTCTGTACTCAACACATTCCTTTAGTGCTTCATGAAGGCAGATGACAGATAGAACTCTAACAGACCATAAGAGAAATCAGATGGACAAGGAAACTAAAGAAATACAGTAGAGGGATGTGTGATCACTGAAACAAAAGATAATTGAATCCTGGTTGACAAAAAGAAAGGGGTCAAGGACAGAGTCAATATTTAAGGGGAAAACAAAGGAAAGGAACTCTATCTATAAAGAGACTGAGATAGAATGACCAGAAATGTGGGAGGTTCATCTGGAGAGAGTGGGCTCCTTTAAGCAAAGGAAGAAAGGGTTTCAATAAGTGGGGAAGGGGGCAGGTCAAATATGTCCAACTAAGATGAGGTATGCCTGTTGGATTAGGAAACTTCAACAATCTTTTCCCACTCCACTTTGGAAGCTCTGGCAGCCAGGCCTTTCCTTTGCAGATGAGAGGTTAAAAAATTCCTCTTGCTAAATCTGAACAATGTAAAGGAAAAATATGAAAATACTGACAATGGAAGTTCCCCAAGGAAATAGCTCAACCAGATTATCCAGTGAGATGATCAGAATGGATTAGACCCATTTAGAAGCTCAGAGCTTCCCATCCACTTTTGTTTGCCTGTTTGTTTTACTTATTTATTTTTAAAATTTTATTATTTATTTTTATTAAAGTGTTTTATTTATTTTTGAGAGACAGAGAGAGTAAAAGCAGGAGTGGGGGAAGGGCAGAAAGAGAGGGAGACACAGAATCCGAAGTAGGCCCACGCTCTGAGCTGTCAGCACAGAGCCCAACACAGGGCTTGAACCAAGGAACTGTGAAATCATGATCTGAGTCGAAGTTGGAAGCTTAACCGAATGAGCCACTGAAGTGCCCCAAAAGTTTATTTACTTTTGAGAGAGAGCGTACAAGTGCGCGCGCACATACACACACACGGAAGGGGCAGAGAGAGAGAGAGGGAACGAGAGAATCCCAAGCAGGCTCAGCACTATCCGTGCAGAGCCCAACAAGGGGCTCGATCTCAGGAACCATGATATCATGACCTAAGCTGAAATCAAGAGTCAGTTACTTAAATGACTGAGCCACCCAGGTGCCCCTGCCTGTTTGTTTTAAAATCAACTTTATCAACGTGTAGTTTACATAAATAAATACATTTATTTAAGGTGTACAGTTTAATGACTTTTGACAAATATATACTCCCATGTAACTACCATCCAATCAGTTACAGAATATTTCCATCACCCCAGGATTTTTCTTATCCCCCTTTATAATCAACACTTTCAGGCAAACACTGATTTACTTTCTGTCACTAGAGATTTGTTTTTTTCTGTTCTAGAATGTCATATAAATAAACTATATAGTACTTTATGTACTGTAAAAGAAATCATACTTGTACATTTTGTGTGTCTGGATTCTTTCACTCAGCACAATATTTTCTTCCCAAACCTTTCGGTTAAAAAAATGTTCAATCATAAAGCAAAACTGAAAGAATTTTACAGTAAACACCCATATACCTACTACTAGATTATACTACAATTGACTCTTGAACAATGTAGGGGATTAGAGGTACCAATCACCCATGCAGTCAGAAATCTGTGCATAAATTTTGACTCATCAAAAACTTAACTACTAATAGTTAAGTTTTTGACTCATCAAAAACTTAACTACTGTTGACCAGAAGCCTTACCAATAACATAAACCGTTGATTTCTTTCAATAAAGTAAGCTAAAGAAAATGTTATGAAGAAAATCATAGGGAAAAGAAAATACATTTATAGTAGTATGCTAAAAAAATCTGCATATGTGAACCTGCACAGTTCAAAGGTCAAATGTTTTAGATTCTACTATATTTGTTTTAACACATCCTTTTGTTCATTCTTCAATCCATCTTATTTTTTGATGTATTTTAAAGACATTAGTACATTTCCCCTAAATAATTTAGCTTGCATATCAGGCATAATTATCCATGTCGTTGCATGAATCTTTGGCTTATTTCTTTTTACTGCTAAGTAGTATTTCCATTGCATGGATATACTGCAATGGTTTATCCATTTGTCTATTGATGGAATTTTAAGTTGTTCCCAATTTGGGGTTATTATAAGTAAAGCTGCTGTGAATGTTCATATACAAGTCTTTGTACAGATACATGCTTTTATTTATCTTGAATAAGTACTTAAGAGTACTTTTGTGGGGTCATATGATAAGTATACTTTATAATAAGTAGCCAAACTGTTTTCCAAGTGGTACCATTTTACATTTCTGCTAGCATTGTATTAAAGTTGAAGTTGTTCCATATTCTCGCTGATACTTTGTATTGTCAGTTCTTTTGATTTTAGCCATTCCAGTAGGCTTTTAATTTGCATTTCCCTAATAATTATTGGTATCAAGTATCATTTCATGTACTTATTGGAAATTGTTTTGTAAAGTGTCTATTCAAATCTTTGGCGTATTTTTTTTAATTTTTTTTATTTAAAAAAATTTTTTTAACGTTTTATTTATTTTTGAGACAGTGAGAGACAGAGCATGAACAGGAGAGGGTCAGAGAGAGGGAGACACAGAATCTGAAAACAGGCTCCAGGCTCTGAGCTGTCAGCACAGAGCCCGATGCGGGGCTCGAACTCACGGACCGAGAGATCATGACCTGAGCCAAAGTCGGCCGCTTAACCGACTGAGCCACCCAGGCACCCCTCTTTGGCGTATTTTTAAAATGGGTTATTTGTTTTGTTATTATTGTTCATATATTCAAGTTTTATGTCCATTGTGAGACATGTATTGGAAATATTTTCCCCTGGTCTATGGTTTTTCCATACTTTTATTTTCAATCTATTTGTATCTTTGTATTTTAAAAAAAATGTTTATTTATTTTGAGAGAAAGAGAGAGTGAACAGGGGAGGGGAAGAGAGAGAGAGAGAGACAGAGAATCTCAAACAGGAACTGCACTGTCACCAGGGAGCCCGATGCGGGGCTCAAACCCACCAACCACGAGACAGTTACAGCTCGAGCATAGGTTTTTTTCAATACAGTCTAACAAGCTTTCCTTTTGATTAGGTTATTTGAGCCTTTCCATTACGTATACATATGTGTGTGTATATATATATATATATATACATATACACACACACACATATATATACACATACATACATATTGTATATATATACATATACATACATATGCATACACATTACATATGTATATGTGTATATATATATGATGGTTTATTTTCAGAGAGAGAGAGAAAGAGAGTGTGAGCAGGGCAGGACAGAGAGGGAGAGAGAGAATCCCAAGCGGGCTCTGCACTGTCAGCGCAGAGCCCAACGAGGGGCTCAAACTCATAAACCTGCATCAAAATCAAGAGTCGGATGCTTAACCGATTGAACCACCTAGGTGCCCCCTTTTCCATTTAATATTATTATTTACATAGTTGGATTTGCATGTGCCATTTTACTTTTACTTTTTGTTTTCTATATGTCTCATGCCTTTTCTGTCCCTTTATATCTCCTTTACTGCTTCCTTTTGCATTAAGCGTATATTTTTTAATGTAGTATCTTAATTTCTTTAATGATTTTTCAACATATTTTTTAAAGTTATTTTTTAGTGATTTCTCTATGGTTTACCATTTACGTCTTAATTTACCAGAGGCAGCTGGGATTTATACTAGCTAGTTCCAATGAAATATAGAAATCTTGCTCCTACATAGCTCTATTCCCTCTTTCCTCCCTTTGTGGTATTTTGTTATATATCACATCAATTAATGTTATACATTCAAAAATACATTGGTACAATTATTACTTTACCATCTGTAGTCATTTCCTTATCCCAGTATAGCTTTGCTCCTACCCACCTCCTTTGTGCTATTATTGGCAAATATATTTCACATATATTAATTTCTCTGTTATAGGCACGATGATCCATTACATTACTTTACACAATTGCTTTTTAAACCAATTAAGAGGAAGAGAAGAAATATTAATTTATACTATTTTCTATATTTTCATTTTTTTGTTTTTAATTGAATTATAGTTGACATATAATATTTGTTTCAGGTGTACAACATAATGATTTGACAATTACATTATGAAATGCTCGCCATAAGTAGATTTACCTTTTGTCACCATACAAAGTTATTGCAATAATTTTCCTTATGCTGTACTTAGTCTGGACTTATTTCTTTTATAACTGGAAGTTTGTACTCCTTAATCCTCTTCCCTTATTTTTCCTATCAACCCACCCACTCCCCCTCCTCTGGCAGCCACCAGTTTGTTTTCTGTATTTATGAGTCTGTTTCTATTTTTTTGTTTGCTCATTTGTTATGTGTGTTAGTGTTTTAGATTCCACATATAAGTGAAATCAAATCATTTGTCTTTGTCTGACTTATTTCAGCATAATACCCTCTAGGTCCATCTATGTTGTCACAAATGTTAAGATTTCATTCTTTTTTTTATGACTAATATTCTATTGTGTGTATATATATATGTATGCATATATGTATAAACATCTTTTTCCATTCATATATTGGTGGACACTTAAGTTGACTATTGCAAATAATGCTGCAGTAAATATAGGGGTGCATATATTTTCTTGAATTAGTGTTTTCATTTTCTTTAATACCCAGTAGTGGAATTACTGGATATTATGGTATTTCTATTTTTAATTTCTGAGGAACTTCCATACTGTTTTTATTTATACTGCCTTTTATAATTTTGTAACTACTTTTTTTGGTGCTCTTTGTTTTTTGTGTGTATTTGAATTACCGTCTGGAGTTATTTGCTTTTAGCCTAAAGAACTTCCTTTAGTAATTCTTGTAAGGCAGGTGTGCTAGCATAATTTTTTTGTTTTTGTTTGAGTATTTCACCTTATTTCCCCAATCTTATTTTCATAAGGTTGTTTTGTTGGATATAGGATTCTTAGTTGAAAGGTTTTTTTCTTTCAGCACTTTGAATATGTTTTCTCATTGCCTTTAGCCTTTATTTAGTTTTTGGTGAGAAGTCAACTATTAACCTTACTGGTATATACTTGTAAGCAAGAGTTGTTATTCCTTTGTTGCTTTCAGGGTTTATTCCTTGTCTTTGACTTTCAGCATTGTTACTGTAATGTATCTGTTTGTAGAGCTCTTTGCATTTATCCTATTTGGAATTTTTGGAGCTTCCTGGATGTGTAGGTTACAGTTTTTGAATACATTTGGGAAGCTTTTAGCTCTTATTTCTTTGTATATTTTTTCTGCTTCTTTTCATTCTCTTCTTCTGGTATTCCCATTATGCACGTGTTTGGTGTGCTCCATGGTGTTGCACATTTCTCTGAGGCTCTCTTCATTTCTCTCTGTTCTTTGGCTTGTATAATCTCCATTTCCTAGTTAGCTTATTCTTTCTTCTGCCAGTTCAAATCTACTGTTGAGCCCATAATAAAGTTATTTCCACTCCAGAGTTTCTATTTGGTTCATTTCTATAATTTCTGAGTTATGTCCCTGCTCTAGGGACTGAATATCTCTTTATTGGTAGTCTCTCTTTGATATGACATTCATACTGATGAAGGAGTGTGGGCCAAGCTGAGGGCAAAATACAGGCTAACAGCACGCTTCTTTCCCACCCACCCCTCCCCACCCCAGGTGGGATATGTGTGACATAGTATGTAATATGTGGCTTAATGATGTGTGATACGTGGCTTATGGCCCCCTGATATATATCTGAAGGGTCTCATGACTGAGGTTTTATTAAATGGTAATAAATGGTTGCATAGCAACATCTAGGCCCTTAAGGTCCTGGAAACCTTGCTCCCAAAATACCTTAGAGACTTACTCTATCCCTGACCCCCTCCCAACCTGAGGGTATATAATGAGTTATCCATCATGACCCCTGTGCCGCTCTTCTGCCCACGGGTCCTGTTCCCATGCTTTAATAAAATCACGTTTTTGCACCAAAGATGTCTTCAAGAATTCTTTCTTGGCCATTGGCTCTGGACCACTCCATGCATCACCCCCAAACTTCATCAGTACCTTTCTTCTTTAATCCTGCTTTTCTTTAGCTCTGGGAAAATATTTATAATGGCTACTTTGAATTTTTTTCTGATAAATCTGACATCAAGTTGCTCTCACAGGCAGTTTTTATTGCCTATTTTTCCAGTGTATGAGTCATACCTTCCTGTTTCCTTGCATGCTTCCTTGTTTTTTCTTTGGAAACTGGGCATTTATTACAAGTACCAACCCTGGGTGCTTATTTTTCCTCCCTCGTCCTCCTCACTTTGTTATTATTATTTGCTTGTTTATTTGTTTAGTGACTGGCTGGATTATTTTAGTAAAGTTTACTTCCCCCCCCCCCTTAAATTTCTGATGTTTTTATCCTAGTATTATGGTAATTTGGCTACAGCTCTCTTTGTCTTATTTCCTGACCACACCCAGCTGTTAAACTTCAACAGTTTACTGCCTGATTGCTCTATTATTTTCAATGCTGTCCTGAGACATAAATTTTTCTATAAATGGATCCAATCAACTTCTGGGTCCTTTGAAGCAATATTTTATGAGGTCAGTGTTATTATCTGTTCTCACCCAAGGAGGGCTTCCCTCAACTGTCTTTATCTTTGGTTCTCTCTGGCAAACTAGCCAACTTACAATTTAGCCCATATCTTGAATCTCCTCACAATTGCCTAACCCCAAAACCCCCAGGTTTTTGAGAGCACTGCTTGGCTTACATTTCTCCATGTTTTTGGCACATGAAATCACTTCCTTTAGGAAGAGATTTAAGCTATGTGTTTCATGGACGCCCCCCCCCCCCACCTCCCTCAATTAGAGAGCCAGGGCTTTGGGGAAGAGGAAGAACAGTGGCAAACTGAGTCACATCTCTGCTCTTAGGGGCTGAACTCTAGGTAGAGGAGGGGGTAGTAGCCTGAGGTCCTCTGGCTTATCTCTCTGGTCCCAACTACCACTTCCGAGGTGAGGGTGATTAGGTCCCTAGTATTCACAGCACTCTAGCCCAAGGTAGATCCTCTATTCCATGAGTGGACTGGATGGGAGAAAAGATCCTCCATCTCTCAACCACACCTACCCAGGATTTAGCCTTAGCGTCAGGTACTAGGGCCTGGTGAGAATTGCTGACATTCTGCTCCACCCCCTGGAATTATGGGGAGAGGAGAACCTGTGTTCTTGATTGCAGCAGAGTGGGGTCCTGCTGAGTAGAGAGGGTGAAGTGGTCCTGGTTGAAATACTACAGATTCTCACTCGCCTTTCTTATCACATTTTCATGGATTTTCTTGAATAGATATTTTTTTCATTTGCTGTTTTTCTCTTAGGACTATTTCCAAGGGTTTAAGTGATTATTTGTTGTTCGCTTGTTTTAAAATAATTTTCATCAGTATCACTGGGGAGTGGGTCATCTGAGCTCCTCATGCTGTCAGGCCAGTAGTTAATCTTTGGTGTTATTCTTGCAACTTTCCTATAAGCTTAAATTGATTTCAAGAAAAGTTAAGAAATAAAAAAAAAAAAGACACAGAAGAAAGTGGTTTTTAGGAATAAACATTAAAATATAAAGTGCTTTTGCGCTTGCGATTATTATTCATTCCCATGCATTGGTATCCAAACACTAGCAGTGTTTGCTTGCTCTTAATGACAACTAGAACTACCTTAAACAAACACCCTGGGTTCATAGCCTATCCAGATATTGAGGAAGAAGACAATTTTACTTTACCTTTCAACCTTCTTTTGTCTGGTCTAAGAATTAAATTGGCATATGACAGATTAACAGACTACAAAATTTAATTACCTACCTATCAGGCAGTCAGGCAAGTGAGGCTTCTGTGTCATTCAGAGATAAGAAGGGAGGGGTCAGGGGCCTGGGACCTTAAAGGGAAGGAAGACAATTCACAGGAAGATGAAAGAGAGTAAATGTTCGGTAAACAAATGTTTGCTGGGCCAGACGGAAACAATGGGACAGAGAGAGGAATTTTAACAGACTTTGCTAAATTCTTCCCTGTCTAAAACACCTAGTTCATATTATACTATAGTTAACTATGTTGATAGGTCCCTTCCTAGAGCACATCCAAATTCGTCTACACAGTTAGAGGGAGGGTCAAAGGTTCTTTCCGAGTTTGTTTCTTGAAAATAATCACCAGAACAATCCACATGCCAAAGACACATTTTGGGGTGATATTTTTTCTCCCCTGCTCAGTAATAGAGGGTATTAACAGCTGGTTGACTGTGGCACAGGAGTGCTTTAATTCAAAAGGACTCAGGGACTGGTGAGTAGGGGGGCGGAGGGGGGGTCTCTGGGTTTAACACAGTGAACGTCAGGCCATCAAGCTTTCTTAGCGGCTTTTCCTGGGTGAGCAAGGCCAATGGAGGCGTGACTGGGCAGGAAGGCGCCACGTCCGCTTCCAGGCTTAGGCTTTCAGTTTCCTTTCTCCATCTTGCCTACGATTTTCTGCGTCAGTGTCAGCGAAGCCTGACAGGGCAGCCTAAGAAGAGCCCCGCGGTGAGCAGGACGGTAAGTGCCCAGGGCTTGCTCTCCCCGCTCCCCACCCTCCCCAGATCCAAGACTCGAGGCTGGTGGGGGCGGGGGGTGGGGGGCGCCTCCCCAGCCGCCCCTCCCGCCCCTCGCAGCTACTCGCGGACTAGCTCTTCCCGGAACTGGTCTGGGGCGGGAGAAGCCAGGCAGCGGTTACGGGAAGAGGGGGCCTTCTGGCAGGTGACTCAGTCCTGTGGGGTCCTTACCTCCCGTTGGACTGGCAGGCGCCCTCCCCGGGGCGGGAGGGGGCGGCTGGGGGCGGTGGCAGGGGGCGGTGGCAGCGGGACAAACCGCCTAACAAACCCGCTCCCTCGCCCTCCCCCACCCCACTTCTCAGCAGGGCCGCGGGAGGCTGCCAGGGTCCCGGGTGCTGTCCCGAGAGCCCCTACCCTCCAGCCCACGTAACCCCTGCCTAACACTGAAGCTCCAGAGGACGAATAAACGTTGCTTAAAATTGAGAGTTGCTCAATTCCTGGGGTAAACTGTTCAAAAGACTTGGCTTTTTTTCTTTCGAAAAGTTGATGAGAAAGAAGACTTTTCCTGCAGCAGTATGTATGTGTCTCCGCCCGAGTAGCTGGTCTGGCAGGAATTTTTACTTTCTCCCCATAGCCTGGTGAAGTAGGTCAGGACTGTTGTTTTTCACAGCAGTGCAATATGTATTTTGGCAAATTGCACTGAAACTTTGCGAAAGTTTGGAATGATTGGTAAGATTTCCGTTAAGCCTTAGCTTAAACTTGTTCTCCGCTCCCCGCCTCCCCCCAAAGAACTGGGAGACGTTGAGTTCAAGATGTTATTTCTTGACTGTGTCCGGATTGGGACAGAAGGACTTGTTCTTTTTAAACATTAACAGTGGAATGCAATAGAACAAAGGCCACTGAAGTACGTTTTTGGTTCAAGGGAACAGGAAATGAGTAAGGGCGTAGGTTAGTAAGGACACTAAATTGCCTCGAATTATTTTCATTTGTTGACACTTGAAATTTTTTACGCAATGAGACTGTAGTGCCAATAGAGAGAATATGTCAAGCATTTGGACACCGACAGACCTGGGTAATCTAAAATTTAAACTGGGCTCTGGTGGGCTTGACCTACTTTAGTTAAGATATTTCAGATAAGAGGAACAGAATTTTTGGTATTTTCCCTCTGGTGGTGCCCCTAAATAATCTTACAATAAAGTTCATTAGGAAGAAACTTGGCTTAACTCCAAAATTTAAAAGAAAAGACTCAAATTTGGAAAGGAATTTTGAATGTTTGCCATACAGAAGTTTTCCCTTTTCATGTTACCTTGTGTTTTACTTACAGCTTCTGGGATGAAGGTCCTGATTAAAATGGCCTTTTCTAGCGACTTTATGTTTTAGATTTCTGTTTGTTACTGACCTTGGTACTTCTCTGTAACACTATATTACTTACTAGCTTGCACCTGCTTTAAGGAGACTGAATCCGCCTGCAGGTGGGAAGTGCACCTTGCCCCCTGGAAATGGGCGTGGGTGGGTGGGAGTGTAGTAAAGGGCAGTTTTTTCAGGGTAGCAGGGGGCCTACCGCAAATTGAAACGGAAGCAGGTTTCGTCTCTGGGGCGCCCGCGAGTCAGACCTTCACTCTCAGTGGGGAGGTGGGGCGTAGCCGCAGCACCCACCCACTTGGTCTCCCCCAGCAGCACGTTAATTCCCCGGAGCGCCACGTGGGCCCTTTGCTTACACAACGGAGAGTTTCGGGACAGCAGCGCATGTGCTCTCGTGGAGTTTCTTAGGTGTGGGGGGCTGAGGGTTCTCGAGCCTTAAGTCTCTTGTGGGCGGCCTGGAAGAGGCGCACAGGGGCTCAGCTGGAAGAGGCTCGCGGAAAGCCCAATGGGGAGTGCACCTGTTGATGCGTGCCACGCTCTCCTCCAGTTCCCGGAGTACTACTCCCGGCGCGGTTTCCCCTAACGGCAGGTCCCGCACTGGTGGGTCCCCTTCCCGCCTGAGATCCAGCGGGAAGAGCCGGCCTACCCGGGCATGAGTAGAATAAGAATCCTGTCCGTCTCTCCTCTCTCGACCTGCGCCCCCTTGCGGGAGTCGCCCTGGGCTCCGGGGCTGTAACTGTCGCGGATCCTGGCAGAAAAGGATTGAGCCCCTCTTGGCCCTTCCGGCCGGTTCTGGAGCCTCCTGGGGATTCATCTTACAGCAGTATAAGTCACGAGGCGTGTCACTTTTTTAAATCTGAGGAACGGACTCCGTTTGGTTATTTCTTCTTTTGTAGGGCCGCAAAAGTTAATTAAAGTCGTGTTTTTGGACTCAACTGACTCCTTTCCTTTGATTCAGTGTAATCCTACAAACATTTATTGAGCTCCTATGGGCCAGGCTGAGTTCTGGGTGCTGGGGACATAGAGACGGAACTGAACTTGGTTCCTTCCCCCAGAGGCTCTCAGAGAGGTTGGGGGAGACGGAGCAGTTATCCACACGGGTAACTTGGGCTTAAGGGGCCTGGAGGGGGGCCACTGACAGGGGAGGAATGGGAGGAAGATGGTGGGGCCAGTTGGAGAAGTAATGACAGGTAACAGAGGGCAACATGTACTCAACGCTCATTCTTGTTTTCCGTACTATGCATCAGTGAGGTAAGAAACACTATTTCTCCTTTATGTTCAGCTTGTCACCTCCTCTCCCAAGACTTCATAACCCACCCACGAATGTTCCCTTCCTCTACATTTTCATACACTCTGTGGCTGTCTTTACACTTACCATGAATTGCACTTAACACTCTGTATCCTAATACTTTTCTTTAAAAACTTTTCAGTTAAGTTGTATTATAATTTTCTGTGTTAAAATTCATGCAGAGTAAATAGAGAAAGCTCTCAGGAGTCTGTTCCCTAAGATAACCAAAGGTTGCAGTTTAGTGTCTTTTTCAGACATTTACACACTCAAATACAGCCTTTTAAGTGTTTTTAAATCTATAATTTTTTGCTCTTTTGTTTTCTTATTTTGTATGATGCTGTTCAACTGCATTTCAGAACTGGTTTTTTTTTTTTTCTATTAACATCTCTATTTTTCTCAGATGTAATTTCACTCCCCTCTGGCATCAGTGTTTCTAATGATTTTTCCCCCCTAATGACCACCTTTCTTGTTTCTGAGAATATGTGTATCCACAATTTACATTTAATTCATCTGCTTGCTCATATGCCCCCAGTGTTTTTTCTCCCTCAATTCTGGGTTTAGAGAAGTAATTTCTTCTTTGACTCCATGTACGTATGAATGAATGAATGATGAATATGTATATATTTTAATATTTTCTTTCCAGATAAAACTGCTTTTTTCTCTGATGGTCTCTGCTTTTAGCCATATTGTCTTTATTTGGCCATTTAAGTTTTTGTGCAAAACAAACAGCTTCCTCATTGTTTTCTTCTTATTCTATATATTGGGTTGTCATCTTTGGTGATTCAGTACTTGTGAAAGATGTGATATAACGTTCATGTATATATTCAAGATGGTTTGTGTCTTCTACATGGAACCTTTCTACTGGAGAAATTAACCCATTTTATTTACATTAATATCTATATGCTTCAGTTTTTCAATATAATTGAAAAATCCTCTTGTAGTTCCGTGCTCCAAGGTTTAAAATATTCCCCAGGGTAATGGTTTCCTTTTATCATCTGATAAGCTTCCTTACCTACTTGTCAAGTTCTTGAGTTGTTGTTTTTTTTTAAACTTCTTTCAGATCTTCACTTTAGCTTACTATATTTTGTTTGTTTGGTTTTCGTTTTGGACTTGAAGCTTTCAAAAAGTATAGTTTTTTAAATCAGTGATATTTGTTTTAAAGAATAAAGCACATGAAAATCTTGCGTGGATACTATCTGGTGAATGAATCAAATTCCTTGCAAGAATTGAATAAAATAAATAAATAATAAGTTAATTATTCCCTACATTCAGCATTTACTGAGCACCTGCATTTACTGAGTCTATCTTTTTCACCCGGGTTGTCAACAGGAATGCCACGGAAAGTAGAAAGAGGAACCAGGTAGGAAATGAGAAGCTGGAAACAGGTACCAGAGATAATGATGGGCTGAAGCAAATGAGGAATTTTAGTTTTCTTCTTCACTTTTCTTCATTTTCCAGATTTTCCTATAGCATCCAAGTAGTGCTTTTTATAATTAAAAGAAAGAATGCTATAAAAATAAGTTTAAGAGCTTTGTATCTCCGGTATTATGCACAACTTGTGATTTTGAACACGACTGTTTCCTGATGGGCTAACCTTGTCCCTTTAGCTACTAAGAATCTGTTGTATAAACTGAGAAAATATACCTATTAGGTTGAATTTGTTTAAGTTTATTTATTTATTTTGAGACAGAGATTGCAAGCAAGGGAGGAGCAGAGAGAGGGAGAGAGAGAGAGAATCCCAATGTGGGGCTCAAGCTCCCAAACCATAAGATGGGTTCTTGGAGCGCCTAGGTGGCTCAGTTGGTTAAGCATCTGACTTCAGCTCAGGTCAGGATCTCATGGTGTGTGAGTTCGAGCCCTGCATCGGAGTCTGTGCTGACAGCCCAGAGCCTGGAACCTTCTTTGGATTCTCTGTCTCTCTCTCTCTCTCTGCCCCTCCCCAGCTTGTGTGCTCTCTCTCTCTCTCTCTCAAAAATATATATATATATAAAAAAAAAAGATTTGGACTCTCGACCAACTGAGGCACCCCAGGCACCCCTAGGTTGAATTTTTAATTCAAGCTAGTCTTGTATAGATGGGCCTCAGAGAATATTTGCTAAATATTTTATTTTACTGTAGCATAACTGATACCTTGGTTGTTTCTTGACCCCCTTTTGAGTCCTTTGATGAAAACCTTGAGAAGAGGGAATGTGTATCTTCCTGATAGCAGTTGTATGGTGATAAAGAAGACACCAAACAGCCATATGATAGTGTGAGGCATTTACTACATTCATCAATTTACTCTGAGGCTTCAATTTCCTCAACAACGGCAACAGCAACAAAAACCAACAGGCAAAACTGAGTTTAAGCAGGTTTCCAAATTTTAATGCTTCAGCAAAGTCTGAGTTCAGAGACCAGATCTTAGTTCCAAGCAGTGCAAAGAAGGGCTGTGACCTAGCCTTAATTCTTTGTACGTATCTGAGCCATACAAGGTATTAGTAATTTTTTAAAAAGTTTATTTATTTTGAGAGAGACAGAGACAGTGTAAGTGGGGGAGGGGCAGAGAGAGAGAGGAGAGAGAGAGAATCCCAAGCAGGCTCCGTGCTGTCAGTGCAGAGCCCAACGTGGGGCTCCAACCCATGAAGCCATGAGACCAAGAGTTGGACACTTAGCTGACTGAGGCACCCAGGTGCCCCAAAGTATTAGTAATTTTGTTGATGTCCTATTTGAGAAAAGAATTCTTTAAATTTAGGCATCTTTGAGTCCATCCTTTGAGAATTATACCACACACAGAGGACCTGCCTAGAGACTTGGCAAAAATGAAAATCCTGACACATAAATCTTAGGGTTTTAGAAATTGTGATAAATGCAAAAGGTAAATTTTTAGCTAAAGGTACAGGGAGATGTACCTTTTGTTAACACATCTTGGCTAGAGATGTTGTATTCTGCCTGTTCAAGGTGAGGTCCTGCCAGGTCCTAGGAAGCCCTGCATAGGGGCTCACCCAGCCTTTTACAAATCACATTTAAGCCACTGTTACTTAACCAATAGCATTGTTACCCCTTATATTTGCAAGAGCTACCTTTCACAATCTGTTTCCTGGATCTAACAGTCAGGTTCCAAGTATGATATCTGCTCCCATCTTGCTTCATTGTACATTGCGAAAGGATGAGTAAGCATTACACATGTTCAGGCCTGCTGGAGCTGTGTAATGATGACCAGTCTGTTTTTGGCAGGCCTGGCCAGGGCTCACCACAGCCTAATGTAGGTGAATGAGAACCTACCAATCCTCAAGGACCTCACCACATATGACAGGTACCCAACTAGAATAAGATAAATGCCAGACGAAAGTAAAAACAGTGCTACGATGGGGCGCCTGGGTGGCTCAGTCGGTTAAGCGCCTGACTTCGGTTCAGGTCATGATCTCACAGTTAGTGAGTTCTGGCCCTGCGTCAGGCTCTGTGCTGACCGCTCAGAGCCTGGAGCCTGCTTTGGATTCTGTGTCTCCCTCTCTCTCTGCTCCTCCCCCGCTTGCTCCCTCTCTCTCAAAAATAAATAAATAAAGACTATAAATAAATAAATAAATAAATAAATAAATAAATAAAACAGTGCTACTAAGCAGCAGGAGATGACTTGATTTGGGGATCAAGATAAGCTTATGGAAGTGAAGTCTTGAAAGGTGGGGTAGAATTTCAATAGGTAGAGACTGGGAAGAGGGGAGGAGCTTTCCAAATGGAGGCAAATGCTTGAGCAAAGAGGTTGGGACAGAAAAGCACTGGCCAGAGAACATGGAGATATCTATTTGCAGTGAGTTTAATTACAGGTTGGGCAGAACTCTTAGGTATTCTTGGGGAGATACTCTTAGGTGCTTGGGCTATGTAGGAGAAGTTTGCCCTTGTGGAAATTTAACTTTGGTTAAGATGGAGTGGGCCATTGCATTAAAAGGATTTACTTTTATTGCCCCTGGTGATTCTGTTTATGTTTTTGTATCTGATTAGATGATTTATAATCTCCTTCTATCTAGATCCTTTCTTGTTCTGTGGTTCTTTCATTCCCTCATTTTCTGCAGCTTCTATGCAACTGTTATAAAACAGGGAGGTGATTGGTGGTAATGTTATGTTGGCGTTTGTGGGAGCTTCCCTGAGAGTCATGGGCCTGAACTTCATTAAAGAACTTCATAAAAATATGTTCTAGGGGAGCACCTGGCTGGCTCAGTCTGTCGAATATGCAACTTTTGATCTTAGGATTGTGGGTTCAAGCCCCATGTTGGGCTTGGAGCCTACTTAAAAAAAGAAAACAAAATTTTTTAACATGAAATTTATTGTCAGATTGGTTTCCATACAACACCCAGTGCTCTCACCAATAGGTGCCCTCCTCAATGCCCATGACCCACCCTCCCCTCCCTCCCACCCCCCATCAACCCTCAGTTTATTCTCAGTTTTTAAGAGTCTCTTATGGTTTGGCTCTCTCCCTTTCTAACTAAGAAAAAATGTTTTAAAAAAAATCTTCTAATTTTATGTCTTTTTATAATTGAGATTATCTATTGTTTGTGGGAAATTTGCTATAATTGAAGCGCATGGCTTGTGAAGCCAAATCATGTTTTAATATATAATTTTAGCTACTAATGCATAATAGTGGTCAGTAACATCTCAACTTGGAGTATTTATGGCTCAGCTTCAGTATATGGTCATCTAGACTGTTTGAGTATGTATCTGTAGCATTCCAGAAATCAGGAACCACATAATGATTTGTTATTTATAGACCTCATTTTAAATATCTGTGTGTATGTGGGGGGGGGGGGAGGTTGTGCAAAATGGCATTTCATGTGCTCTCTGAGGTTTAAAATGCCTCAGGTGGAGGAGGAAAGAGGGTTCATTATATTAGCTGCTTGAATTGTTACACAAACTTCCCACCTCTACAGATTCTGTACACAAACGGGAGGAAGGTGGGTTCTGTTAGGTTCTAGAACTCCCATGAGACGGCTACTTCTCTTTTGCCCAGGATCATGTAACCCCTTCTCCTTGATCCTTTCAGAATCTTCTGGGTGACTCTCTCGGGGACTTTATGTTCATATCTCAGTGGGGATTTCCAGACACATGAAAGTTCCAGCTTTGCATGCTGCTTTCTGCAGCTGGCAAAGCTGGCTTTTCTCCATCACTGTTCAGTTTTGTGGTGTTTCAGGGAAATTACATTTGCTTTCATACTGTGACCATGTTTGTTTGTTTGTTTTCATGCCATGCTATGACCTTGCTTCAGATACAGAAGCACTACAAAGAATGGAATATTCAGTATGTCTTTGGACACGTTGAGGTATAATGGGAACCAGTTATGCTGGTGGCTGTGCTGCTGATTACAGAGAATGTTATGTGCGTTAGATACCAGATAGTTTGGAGGCAAAATTGACATCCTGTGAGAAAGATTGAGAAGCCTGACTTAAGTTAACCACACTTTACTCTCGCCTATTGGGATTAATGCTGGATACCAAGGAGGTATGTTCATAGTACTGTGATAATACAAAAAAGTTACTGGCTAAGTCTGTGTGTGCTTTTCCCAGGAAAGCTTTACACAGTAGGAGATGCTTCAGCTGGCCCTGAAAACTGAGAAGGGTTTTGTTTTGTTTTGTTTTTGCTAGACATGTAAGTAGAAGAGGGTAGTCCAAGCAAAGGCATAGAGGCATGGAAAAGAACTCTGTGTTGAAGTTAGGTTGAAGCCAAATGTGCAAAGTCTGTGTTAATAAGAGATGAAGGCAGATGCTGGACTACAAGGAGCCTTGAATGCAAAGAAAACTGGAACTTGCAATGGGAGATGAGAAATCATTGGAAGGTTTAAAACAGGAAAATGACTTAGTTCAAGCACGAATGTTATAAAGTTCATTCTGAAAGGAGATCAATTTGGAGGGGTTGAGACCATAGGCAGGGAGAACAGAAAGACCAGGGAAAAAGTCTGGGTGAGAGATAGTTGCTAGAAGATAGTTGCTAGGAGAAGTTGCTGAAAGAGGGTACTGAGGAGTCAGAGAAGGTTAGGGAGGTATTGCATAAGCTATAGTGGTCTGAGGTGAGCCAAAGAAGACTTTCCAGGAGGGATTAATTGGCAGCATCAGACAGAGTAGTGTGCCCAGGTAAAAGAGGGCTTCCTCTTTGGATGTAGCTACTAGGACGTCACCAAGTTCCCTACTTAATGGGAAGTAGACCACTGTCAGCAGGACTGGAATACTAGGGTGAGCCAAGTAAGACACTTACTTCAGGCACAACGTTTAAGAGGGTGCTCACAAACTCAGCAATCAAGATAAATAATCTTGAGGTGCCTGGGTGGCTCAGTCGGTTAAGTGTCCGACTTCAGCTCAGGTCATGATCTCACGGTCCGTGAGTTCAAGCCCCGCACTGGGCTCTGTGCTGACAGCTCAGAGCCTGGAGCCTCTTTCAGATTCTGTGTCTTCCTCTCTCTCTGACCCTCCCCCGTTCATGCTCTGTCTCTCTCTGTCTCAAAAATAAATAAATGTTAAAAAAATTTTTTAAAAAAAGATAAATAATCTTTAAGTGTAATATTTTGAAAAAAAATTGACATTAATGCAAAAAAGTCACAATGAACAAAATATCAGAATTTAAAATAGAGACAGCGTCAGTATTACTGATTTTTCTTTTGCCTCAAGTTCCAGTATGGCTTGGCACAGAGTGTCATTATGTAAGGGATATGGTGGGAGGGAGGATGCAGATAAGGGGCATACTAAGGAGTGAATTGAAGTTGTGGGAGTTGAAGCACTGAGTGCAGACTCTTCCTTCATAAGGTTCCATTTATGTGAAGGGAAATAAAGTGAAAGGGTGGTTGGCCTTGGGATCTCAGGCTTAAGGTCTTTTTTGTTTTATTTCTTTTTTTAATATTGGAGAGACTTGAACATGTTTATAAGCTGGAGGTAGAGAGAGGTTGATGAAAGAGTGTTTGTAGGGGCTCACAGAGACAGAGGGCATGGGGGGTATGGGGTGGATGGCCCTGGAAAGGTGAAGGGCAGCAGGTGATGGCTCCACAATGGGAAGGTGGAAGGTTGTGGAAACTTATGCCTGATAAATGGCAAGGTCAACTGATGAGGGATGGCACTAGTAGGTGGTGAAAGTTAGAGCTGTTAGGCAGCTGTGGAGATGGAGCTGACCAAGGTCCTGTAAAAGTAGTTGCTGAGTGACAGTAAGGACCAGGTCAGGTTGAAAGCCACAAGGGTTTGGTGTGATCTTTCCCTCTCTCCTTGGCATGACTTGCTACTCTAAATGTATGAGTGGAGGAGGCTTACCATCCAAAGATGGGATGCTGGGGTGGCCAACTATCCTGGTTTTCCCAGGACTGAGGAGTTTCCTGATGATACAGACAGGACTTTTAGTGCTAAAACTGGAAAGTTCTGGCAAATCAGGACGAGTCATATACCGAAGAGCTGGTGGTCAGGAGGCAAAAGGGCAAGATAATTGCAGGTGTTGGTCAGAGAGAGTTAGCATGTGCTCTAGGATCAGTCCAGGGAGAAAAGGAAGTGAGGCCATTACCTGGTAGCAACTTGTGAAGACTCCAGTTATTCACTGATTCATTCAGCAAATACTAATTGAGTGCCTACTATGAGTCAGGCACGGGGGTCCTTGCCCAGGATTTAACCACAAAGAAGATAAAAATGTCCTCATAGATTATCCTTCTGTGGTGGCTAAGGTCAGTTGGTGCTCAGGATCCATTCCCATCTCTGCCTAGAGGATGGAACATTACAAACTGCATTTCCTAGACTCCTTTACAACTGGGTTGTAAACTAAGTTCTGGCAGCTAGGTGCAGTCAGGCAAGATTTGTAAACAGAATCAAGGTAAAGCCTAACAGCTGGCTGCTCTTGTTAGTTTCTCTGTTGGTAAGCATGGTGGTGGTGAGGTAGGGATTTGGGCAGCAGCAGTTACCATGTCCACTCACCAGATTTAGAGGTGTTGGAAGCAGGTGGTGTGGTCGGATGCTTTCTGATTTCTGGGTCACTCCAATGCAGGTGAGCCCAGCACTCCCAGTGACAGCCTCCTGACTCCCCACTGCCCTGGCTGAACCAAGATCTTTCTGGGTATAGAGGAGGTTTTTTCAGAAGCCCAGGCGAGAGCCATTTCCTCCAGCCCTTACAACAGTTTTGGAAGCACCTGTATTACATGTATTTCTACTAAAAATACCTGGAGTGTTTTTTGTTTCTAGAACCTGATACCACCCCTTCTATTAGTCAGTGTTGTGGATTTTAACTCTGGTGACATCAGCATCAGCTTTGTTTAGTTTTTTTAAATGGCAACGGTCCCATGACCTCCATGTGAGAAATGAAACTGGAACCGGTCTTAATTGCTTTGGTTGTGAAGATTGGGGACAGTTTGAAGCACTGTGGAGATTTTGTGTAGGTGTGGAAAAGAAGAATTAAACTAGAATTTGCCAGTAAGGGGAGAAAAAGAAAAGGGGGATTTCTTACAAATTTTAGAAAACATACCCAGATGCCAGTTTTGTCTGGCTAGAGAAGGTGAACTGCTTAAAACAGTAGCGTGAAACCAAACTGACAGAATATTAACCGATCAGGAGGACTGGGCATTTGAAAACAAGAAAGAAAAAGAGTTGGATTTGGATCCCCACTTTGTCTCTCAGCAGCTGCAAGTGAACTTCTAAGGAGGTGAGTGGAGTGCTGAGCTAGGCAGCTCAGGCAGTGGTAGTTGCGGTGGGGGGGGGGGGGGGTGCTGGCAAGTGGTGAGCACTGTCCTTTCATGGAACTTTAAAGAACTCATTCGAACTGCCACCCACTCCCAACCCCCTCTTCTCCATCTTTGAATCATGCTAAATAAAATCTGACCTGTTCTTTTGGAGGATAACTTTGGGATGCCTCCAGGCTTTCTTGTTCTAGTATTTATCTATATATACACCACGGAAGCTCTAAAAGCATTTTGAATGCTGTGAGTTGGTTTCTATACAGCATGCTTTGCTTCTCCCTTTCCTCCTCCCCTACACCTGTATTTTCTTTATACAGTGCTTGTGAACTGGTAAAGGCTGGGTGTGGAAGAGAAAAAACTAATTTTTTACTTTGAAAATGTGTAGGGTTTCCCTTTGGCTTATTATAGTTTTCTAATTTTGTTGTACTGTGGTCAGAGAATGTGGTTTGAGGCACATTTATTTTGATATCTGTATACCTATTTCTCTGCTTATAAAGTAAAACGTTACAAATTCAGTCATTTCCCCTGTACATTTTTAGCTAGTCACATTCTGTTCATCCTGTAATGGAAACTACTTTTCTGAATTCAGTATTTATTATTACTATGTATGTTTTAATATTTTCACTACATACACACACACACACATACACACATTGCTAAACAATATATGGTATTATTTTTAACAGTTAGGATCTTAATGTGAATTAATCATATGGTATGTATGCTTTAGCAACTTGCTTTTTGCTTCAGCAAAAATATTTGTTGTGTTGTTTTGTGTTTTGTTTGTGAGATTCATGTAGTTCTGGTTCATTCCTTTTCCAGGCTGTATAGTTTGTATACCTGTCTGAGAGTTTTTAAAGGATATTTACTTAGAAATGAAATTTTCATGTCATAGAGTAATGTATATTTTTTATCTTTACCAAATATTGTCAAATTGTTCTTCAAAGTGGCTGTACTAATTTATGATTCTTCTAGTAATGTTGGTGATTTTTTATTTCTGTGACAATTGGTAACAGATACTAGCATTTAGCTGATGGGAAGTAATATCTCATTGTAGCTTAAATTTGCATTTTGCTGACCACTATTATGGCTCAAGCATCTTCTCTTATGGTTAGTGGCTGTTTGGTTTTTTCTTCTGGGAAGTGCCTATTGCCCATTTTCCCTTTGGGTTGCTTGTCTTATACTTATTGATTTGCAGGATTGATTTCTTTCTTTCTTTCTTTCTTTTTAATTTTTTTTTCTTTTTTAAAATTTACACCCAAATTAGTTAACATATAGTGAAACAATGATTTCAGGAGTAGATTCCTTAATGCCCCTTACCCATTTAGCCCATCCTCCCTCCCTCTTTCTTTCTTTCTTTCTTTCTTTCTTTCTTTCTTTCTTTCTTTCTTTCTTTCTCAAAGATTTTAATTTTAAGTAATCTCTATACCCATTGTGGGGCTTGAACCAACAACCCCAAGATCAAGAGCCACATGCTCTACTGACTGAGGCAGCTAGGTGCCCCTGTGGAAATGCTTTCTATATTCTGGATACTAATTCTTTGTTAATTAAATATGATGCATTTGCCTTCTCTGTCTGTGCTTTGTCATTTTTTAAATCTTTTTCATTTTTAAAAGGATGTGTATTTTTTATGTCTTATAAAATCCTTTTGTAATCAGAGGTTATAGATTTTCATTTAGAATTTTATATCCAGGACTTGAGTACATGTGGAATTGACTTGTAAGTGATATGAGGACAGGATCTCAATTTCCCCCTATATGTATTGAATAACCAGTTATCCCAGCCCCATTTCTGGATATGAATGTCATTTCTCTATTGATTTTCAGGACCACCTCAGTCATCTGTGTATGGATTGATTTCTGAGTCCTCACCTGTGTATTGGTTGCTTTATTATATATCCCCTGTGCCATATTACATTTGTATAAAACCTTGATATCTGGTAAGGCAACTTCTTCTAACTGGTTGTTCTTAAAACTTATATTGGCTATTTTTAGACTTTCTCCTCCTTAACATACGTTTAAAATCAGCTTGCCACAGTCCATGGAAATTTTTTAAAAAATTTTATTGGACTTATATTGTATTTATAAATTCATTTGAGTGTCTATGATACCCAGTTTTTTTTCAATTATCTAATGTAGAGTTTCTCAATCTTAGCACTATTGGTATTTGCAGTTGGATAATTCCTTTTTGTGGGGAATATACATCCGGGGACGTTTAGCAGCATCCCTGGCCTCTGTTTTCTACAGCCAGTAGCACCACCTGGTAATGATGACGAAAATGTCTCAAGACATTGTCAAATGTCCCCCGAGGGACAAAATTGTCACTGATTCAGAACCATTCATTTGGCCTATTATACTGCAGAAATTTTCCTCATTTTTTTGGAATTATTTTCATACTTATTTAAATTCTTTCAGATGTAGGTTCTTCAGATGTGAATTTTATTTGTGTTGTCTACTGTCATGGTGATTTTTATTTTTGTACATGGTAATTTTTAAGCATGAACTTGCCTCTAGCATAATGGATGTCTCATATGCCCTGGGTTGTGAAGGTAGCTTTATGGGGTGGTTTTGAGTTTGCCTCTGAAGATCTTATAGGCTTCCTTAGTCTGAGAGTACTTTTTATGTTAATTTCTTGGTTTGGGCTTAAAAGAAACCCCAACAAAGTAGTGATTATCTGGACCCTAGCCCTAGGTCTCCCTTCCATGCTCCCCTTTCTCAAGTGCCTGTCACCTTTAGCTACACTTAACTGCCTCAACACCACCCTAACATATACACACTGGCATTTTGCTGCGTGTTGGCTTGACTCAGCGTGAGATCTGTAGTTTTCCTTTTGATATTTTTTCTGAATATGCCAGATGCTTCCACTGAGTAATTTGGATTTTGCTGCCAAACTATACCTCCATTAGTACAGAGGGAAGACAGCATGCCAGTTCGCTTGCTGGGTGTGCGTGACTGGCAGAAAACAGTCCTGGTATAATGGTTGGAGGGAACAAACTGAGCAGATAATATTTTTAAAAGCGATTATCTAATTTTGTTAACAATTTACAAAATTATTACATCATTGATAACTATGAACTCCAAAAGTTGGCTACTGTTTTTAAAAACAGGGAATTGTACATTTGATTGCTAGAGTTCTCTTTGGCTTTTTTTTCTTCCAGATATGTCTTGTGAATTTGGATAACATCTCATTTATTCCTCTTGTGTTTAATGACCTCATCCTTATTTTATACTTTCTAGTGTGTATGAATATTTTATAGGTTAATTTATAACAACTACTAACAAAATTGTGACTTTTAGTCAATAGAAAAAGAAGTACTTGACTACCTTTCATGGAAACTAGAAGGTATGTTAAAGTATTGTTAGCCCCTGAATAAAGTATAGATTTAGGGTCCCTGGAACACGTAAAATTGTTATTAAGCTTTCAGATTAAAAAAAGTAAAGTAGGGGTGCCTGGATAGCTCAGTTGGTTAAGCATCTGACTCTTGATTTTGGCTCAGGTCATGATTCCATGGTTGTGCAATCTAGCCTTGTGTTGGGCTCTGCATTGAGCATGGAGCCTGCTTTGGATTCGCTCTCTTTCCCTCCTTCTGTACCTCTCCCCAACTCTCTCTCTCTCTAAAAAAATTAAAAAAAAAAGTCTGAGTGCCAGTTTTTCTACTTTCATTGAGCAATCGTTTAGTAAATTCTATTTCCTCAGTCATTCACAATGGCTAGATTTAAGTGAAGTTTGGATGAATGAGTATGAGACTGGCATAGACGTAAGAATACCTATTAGCAAGTATGCATTAAGTAAAATGTCTATTTTTATTAAGAGTCACCTGTTTAGCCTGGTTGTGGGAAGCCCAGTGTGAAAGATATAAGTGATCTACTTTAAAACAAAATATTTTAGATTTTTGAAAAATAAAATGAAAATTAAAGTAAATTTGATTTTGTTACTTTCAGACACTAAAGAACTTATCAATATTTTCATCTATGGGGGACTCTGGATCTCTAGGGAAGTTATGCTTACTCTAAGAAGGTATTTTGTCTTTGACAGCAAGAACAAAAAAATGTCCCATATACCGTTTTTTGCTTTGACTGCCAGGAAACTCAGGGACAAATTCACAGTCTACTAAAAACTGTTTAGGCCTTTCTGGTCTGCATATTTGCTTTGTATTCTCTATCCTTCCACCCCAGCTCAACTTTCTAAACTAATATTTTTTAACCTAATTCCCCCTGCCTTGTTCTCATGTAAAATATTTCTTGTACTTAGTGTTGTTATTATAAGATGCCTTAAATCTATTATGGACTGAAATTGTACATAAATAAATAAAATACCTTCAGTGTTATTTTCACTAAATATAGCTCGATAAATAATATAAAAATGCAAGTGGGGCACCTGGGTGGCTCACTCAGTTGAGCATCCTACTCTTGATTTCAGCTCAGGTCATGATCCCAGGGTCCTGGATTTAAGCCTCATGTGGGGCTGTGTGCTGAACATGGAGCCTGCTTAAGATTCTCTCTCTCTCTCTCTCTCTCTCTCTCTCTCTCTCTCCCCCCCACTCTCCCCTTCTCCCCCTCCCTCTCCTTCTGCCACTCTCTCCCACTTGCACTATCTGTCTCTCTCCTAAAGAAAAAAGAAAAAAATATATAAATATACTTGTACACAAATACATAGTAATAGTTAGCAACTTATAGTTGGGTTGTATTTCCAATTATTTTTTTTTTAATGTTCTCTGATAGAAATAGACAAGATACTCTTTCAGAACACAAGAGTTTATTTAACATAAAATATAGCTGTGAAACTTTAGAATAGAATAGACAGTGACTGCCATTTGCACCTTAGACTTTGAAAGAGAATAGGTTGAGTTTCAATGGAAAAAAATTAAGAAGTCATCCATGGCATGACCTCCCATTGCTCCCACCCAAGTCCAGCCCTGGGACCAAGATTTTTCTCCAGATTTTCTGTTCTACTTCCTTCCTTCCACTGATACCGTCAGGAACTCTTGTGACAATTGCTGACCTGAGTAATGTGTTGAGAGTAAGGGGCCTCTGGCACTTCCATGAGCTCAGGGTCTGAAGCAGTGATCAAAGCTTGACAAGGCCTTTGTTCAGATAAAGTGGGAGGTCCTATGAGCATTCATGATGAAGTTGTGAAAATGACCTGAGACTTTGGGAGGATGCCAGGGAGGGTTTCTACTTATAGGTGTAAATGAAGAATTTTATAGTAGGAGACAACTGGGAAAAATGGGTGGAGTAGTTCTGACACCCTGCCAAAGGTCTCTTGTCAAGACGCGTGTTTGTTTAAACTTACCTGGTTGGGGTCACTGAAAGTGGGAGTTAACCCTGTGATACCAGTTTTTCTGGTCCAGTTAGCTTCTTCATCATTGGGCTTTTTCTTCTTCCTCCCACCAAGGTTATTCATATGCCATTTCGTCATTTATGATTTTCTTCTTACTGTATTTTACATTCTTACAAATTCTGATAAGACCTGTGGGATTTTTGGGAGATAGTTTGTTTCTGGTTTCATTTCCTTTAAAATGTAGGTTACCTTCTTTGTGTGTCTTGATTTTTCAATCAGTTGCTTTGTCTGCTGAAGATCATTTTCTATAGGGTTAACAATACAAGTTTAATCTTCTAAGTTAGAGAGACCAAGAAAGGAAGAACCTATACCATGAATGTTAGGCATAAGTTATTTTGATAAGAGGATTTAAAAAGATTCCCTTTTAATCACAGAACTCCTCCATTGGAAAGGGGATTTTGAAAGAAATGAAGAAAACCATCAGAAATGATGTCAGCAGCCTCATGGCCTTTTGTTGACTGGAGTGGAGTTTTATTATTGCATTTCCTTGGAATGACACTGCGCAGGATGTCTGCTGAAGTCATCTATCAGGTTGAAGAGGCACTTGATGAAGACGAGAAGGAAACGATTCTTTTTTTGTGCCGGGACATTGCTGCAGATGTTGTTCCCCTTAATGTCAGGGACCTTCTGGATATTTTAAGTGAGAGAGGAAAGCTGTCTGCCATGGGATTGGCTGAGCTACTGTACAGAGTGAGGCGGTTTGACTTGCTCAAGCGGATTTTGAAGATGGACAAAAGGGCGGTGGAGACGCACCTGCTCAGGCACCCTCAGCTTGTTTCAGACTATAGGTAATTCATTATCTATTCCCAAGGCTGGACCTGGTGGGAGGGAGTGAGGTGGTCTGGACTTATGAACAATAGACATGAAGACAGTAAAAAAAAGCAAACACATTACTTTCTGTGCCCACAGATTCGACTGCCTTATGATGTTACTTCATTCCTTTGAAGTCTTTGAATTCTTAGAACATGTTCACTTAAAGTAACTGGGTAGAAGATCATAAAGAAAGTGGAAGGGCTGGGTAGTATGTGTTTGCCGAATGGATAGAATGAGAGAGATAAGAAAAACTAAGAACTAGTAATTCTTGCCATCCTCTGTCTGTGGGATCTGTTGTGGTCTGTGATGTCAGACTGGCAAATTCCGGTACTGAGAAAGGAAATAACAAGTCTGACAGTGATTTTCCTGACCTTTGTAGAGCTCTGTGTTCCCTCCTGAGTCCCCATTGGTCTTTCCCCTGCTAAGGAGCTTATGAAGTGGACTCCCTTTCTGTGAGTTTCTTTGGGGTCCTTGCCCCTAGAGGCTTGGTAGGGCAGGGGTGCTGAATGAACATTTCATCAATTAAACAGCCATAGGCCCCCTCAAGTTCAGAGAGGGATGGTCACTGGAGTCCCCTTTAGTTGAGACCATCTGAGTTTTTCCTTCCTCCTGTTAACAAACTACTCTCTTGGAGACTGAGAGGAGCACACAAACCATAAGAAAGGCTGCATTTCTGGAGAAAGGAAGATAACTTGTGACCTTAAATTAATGGTTCCTTTTTCTTCAGACCACCAGCCTTTAAGTTATATCAATGGTGTGTATTTGGAGAAGATGTGTATTATTGAGAACTGTATTAAAGAGAGTTGAAAGCAGCTCTGCCCTTGAAAAGTGTCAGAGACCTGAGGTCTGGAGGCCTGTTTCAAGTCCCAGAAATACCAGTTATAGGCCACCTAGGCTGAGTCAGCCACTAACACCAGTTGGGACTTTGTTTTCCTACTTATAAAGCTAAAAATAATAATACCTGATTTCTCAAGTTTGTTGGTGAAGATCAATTATGATAATTTAGTATGTGAAGTACTTTTAAAACTGTGAATCCCTCTACAATCGCAAGAGTTTATTATTGGGGTGCCTGAGTGGCTCAGTTGGTTAAGCATCCAACTCTTAGTCTTAGCTCAGGTCTTGATCTCAGGGTCATAAGTTCAAGCCCCATGATGGCTTCCATGCTGGGCACGGAGCCTACTTAAAAACAAACACACAAACAAGTGAGAGTTTATTTTTATTGTTGTCGTTGTTCTTGATCATCTTCTACCTCTTCAACCATCATAAAATGTCAATATGTTCTTAAAACTTTTTCAGAGGTGCTGGGTTTCAGTGAATAAGTTGGGGCACTCTCTATTTCCTGTCTCCTTGTTAATGTGAATGTAGGCAGTTCCTTGGGGCCTCTGGGTGGAAAGGGTGGGTAGAGGGAGGGGATGCTAGATTCATTGATTCATCTGTTCAGTGGGCTTTTTTGGGGGGGGGGGCGGTCGATATATGCCAGGTGTATAGTAAGCATTAGAACAAAATGAAAGAAGCATCTTCTGTCCTCAAGAATTTGAGAACCTAATTGGGAAAACAGCCCTCTAAAGCAGAGATGCTAATGTCAAGGCAATAATGCCAACCACAGGGTGTCCTGAGAGCCCAGGTAAACTGTGATGGTGGCTCCAACTGGAGCAGAGGTGACTGAGTCAGGTGAGGCTTTGTAGACAAAAATATCTATGGTCATAATCCCCAGGATCTAGATGCCTTTTACCCTTTGAGTTTAGGAGTGGGCCAGGATATCCCAGGTATATAAGCTTGCTTTAGAAGCTTGTGACTCAAAGTGTAGGCCCTGGATCTGCAGCATCCTCATCATCTGGAGGCTTGTAAGATGGGGAAGACAGGACGACTTCAAATTCTATTTCTATCTTTCATCTTAGTCATATATGTTCTTCGCTTATTTCATCATAACATCTGGGGGAACTAGGGGATTCTTTAGGGAAGTTTTTATTCTCTGAGTTGTTTGTAGATCAGTTAGTTGGAAAGAGAGGTACTATCTCTTATTGAAAGTAGGAGAAAGGATGAATTTCCTTTTTGAATTCCCTTAAGATCTCTTCCTAGGGTGGTCTAGGCTTTCTGTTTTATGGGGGTGCATATTCAAATGGGGGCCGAATTAGTCTTTTAAGCAATTATTGGCATAGCAGGAGCATAGGCTTTTGGTGTTTTCATTAGGATTAGTATCTGAATTTACTTAAAAAAAAATCTTGTCTGGTTGCAGGGTGTTGATGACAGAGATTGGTGAAGATTTGGACAAATCTGATGTGTCCTCATTAATTTTCCTCATGAGGGATCACATGGGCCGAAGCAAGGTAGCCAAGGATAAGGTGAGTATTCTTTTCTTGGTTCATGTTTCCAAGGGCATATGAGAAGGAGAGGGTTGCTCTGTAGTGTGTGGGAAGAGGGAAGTGGGCACTTGAATATGGAGACCCAAGCTGGGAGTGAAGGTAGGAAGTGAGAAAAGTAAATCTTTTTACTTCAAATTCACTTTCATCTTGCTCTCCCATGGCCATCTATTTTCCTTCAACTAGCTTGAGATCAGTGTGGAGTCATTAGGCTGCATGTGGAGGTGGGGAGGGAGAAGGTACTTATGACTCATGTATCCAGGGAATGGCAAAATTAGAGATTTGGGATTGGAAACTAGGTAGGAAACAAGATCTCAGGGATATTGCAATTGCTGGAAAAGTATTTAAATTGTCTAACCTTATGTGGTACTGCTGGCCTAAGGACGGGCCAGGAAAAACTCCGGTCTCTAGAATATGAAAATATGTTCTCAAAGGACCTGCCTTTAAGGACTCTGGTAAATTGTTGCTTGAGAATTTTCTCATGTTCCATAATAATTGTAGTTTTGTTTCTGAAATCTATAAATATAGGGTGACTGTATGCCCCCACCATCAAATGCGTCAAATGGGAAGGAAAAGGAAAAAATAGAACTTCTTTTTGGTGTCCTCAAGTCAACTTATTGCCAATCACTTATATTAATTTCATGATGATTATTATTAAAAATAAATAAATATAGCGCCTCAGTAACTAAATGTTAGAGGAAATAAAACCCAAAGCAATGTCTATTTCTGAAATATAGTTCTTTCATAATCTCTGTGGTCTAGGGCAAGTAAGTAGCAATATACCCTAACTTTTTAATTTTGCCTCATACTCCCAGAGTCAGAATGAGTTGGAATGTTCAGCAGTGATTAAGATATTTTAGAAATTTCTGGGGTGCCCGGGTGGCTCAGTCAGTAAAGCGTCCGACTTTGGCTCAGGTCATGATCTCATGCTTGTGGGATCTCACTGGGTTCTGTGCTGACAGCTCAGAGCCTGGAGCCTGCTTCAGATTCTGTGTCTCCCTTTCTCTCTGCTCCTCCCCCACTAGCTCTCAGTCTGTCTCTCTAAAAAATAAATAAACATTGAAAAAATTTTACATATTTTAGGAACTTCAAAACTGCATCATGGGGATTTTTCTTTCCCCCAGCTATCTTCTCTCTTCCCTTTTTAGGAAAGCCCTTAGAGTTTTTCAGTATAATACCAGAGTAGCCTTTTGGAACAGAATGAACTCAGGCAGATTTTATTTTTAGGCCTGCTCTCTCACAGTACTTTTTTGTTGTTGTTGTTTTTGTTAAGTAGGCTCCATGCCCAATGTGGAGCTTGATCTCATAACCCTGAGATCAAGATTTGTGTGCTTTACTGACTGAGCCAGCCAGGTGCCCCATCTCACAGTACTTCTTGATGACGTAAAATGACTCATGTGTCCCCAACCTAGGTACAGGTTGTCCGCCAAAAGACTTACCACCACCTCTTTCTCTGTAAAATCCAGGAGTGTAATTTGCTTCTGGCCCTGGAGGGACTATGAAACAGAGAGGTCTGGTTTAAGATCACTGCAGATCATGGAATGGGTTCTTCTTCTCACATTTGCTTGCTGTTACAAATCACACAGCTTGGGGTTTGCATTTAGGGCTTAACAGTCCACCTTACTGACATTTGTTTCTTCTTGGTGGCTCTCTTAGAGTTTCCTAGATCTTGTGATTGAATTGGAAAAGCTAAATCTGATTGCTCCAGATCGATTGGATTTATTAGAAAAATGCTTAAAGAACATCCACAGAATAGACCTGAAGACAAAAGTCCAGAAATACAAGCAGTCTGGTAAGTAGAATTTTGGCCTCTCAGTGGCCCAAGGAAAGTACCCTGGGCATACTAGGTTTGATTGGTAAAGATTCATTTGTTGGATGGGTGGAGGGAACAGAACCTGAGTGTCCACAGCCCCCACTAGCCTGTGGCTCGAGGTCACATCCCCTTTAACTTTCATATCTCAGATCTGCTGACTTTATCACCCACACCCATGATCACAGAGTCTCAGCTCTCTGCAAAATGCTGCTGAGAAGTTCCTAACATCCTGGCCTTCATGAAATAGTCTGCACCCCCATTTTCTGCATGGGTTGGCAGCACAGTGGACACTAAGAGCTTTTGAGGATATGCCAGGCCCTGCTGCACTGCTCCAATGTTTGGCCTGACCACTATCCAATTCTGGGTCTCATCCTGTCACTGGGATCCCATAACTGCCCTGCATGTGTCCTGAGTTTCCAAAACCCCATGGAAAAGGGTGCATTTGCCCCCTTCTTAAAGGTGACCAGTCTCACATTGGCCTTCTTCCTCATGCCACCCTCCCCCATTGTCTTTTAGATTCAGGCTCAGCATGGACTCTGTTGCTCTGTTAGCAGTCCACTGCCACCATAGAGTTACAGCCTAATGGGGATAGCTGAGACCCAATGATCTACAGATACCCCCCACCCCATGACCAATAAAAAAATCAAGGATGGGTGTAGCATTTTTAGCACATTCTTAATGATAGTGGGAGATATTTTGACCTTAGTAGGGTGGTTAGAAAGTTTAGGATATTTTGAAAGATGATTGACCCTGAACTGAGCCATTGTTGAATATGCATTTGATAGTAACTTATAAATCTTAACTCCATACCTCTCTCCTGCTTATAGCTCAAGGAGGTGAAACAAGTTATATAAGTGCACTCCAGGCATCTCTCCCAAATTTGAGTCTTAAGGATCCTTCATATAACTTAAGGGTGAGTCTGGAGCACATGTATGGAATTCCAGCATGAAACAGTTTCAGAACTTTGATAAAAATACAGACATTTGCACAGCATGGACTTTATTTAATATCTGAAAAAATGTGATAGTCATGTGCATTTGTTTTTGAAATATGTGTAACTTCTTATGGTCACAAAATTGGCATGTGTTCATTGAGATAATTTGGAAAATATAGAGAAATATAAAAGAAGAGCAATAAATCACTTCTGTCCTACTATCTAAAGGTATGTTGGCAAATTTCCTTCTAGTCTTTTTTCTATGCATGTTTGTGTATCTACATATCCAACTGAACATTTTTTTTCATAGTTCGTTTGTTCTTTAGAAAATTTAGGTTTTTTTTTGTTTTGTTTTGTTTTTTTTTGAGAGAGAAAGAGTGCATATACATGGGGTAGGGGCAGAGAGAGAGGGAGACAGAAAATCCCAAGCAGGCTCCTTGCTGTCACTGCAGAGCTGGATGCAGGACTTGATCTCACAAACTTGAGATCATGACCTGAGCCGAAATCAAGAATTGGACACTTCGCTGACTGAGCCACCCAGGCGTCCCTAGAAGATTTAGCTTTTTAAATATAAATAGATAGTGCATCCTCATGGACAAAAATTTCAAAGTATACTAAAAGAATTTTTTAAAGTATGTTTTCTCTTACTCCACTTCCTTTCCCTAGAGGCAGCTGTTGTTAACCATTTTCTTCTATACACATTCAGAGACAGTCTATACACATACCATATCTCATTTTTGGTTTTTCCTTTCTGTGAAAATGGTAGAACACTATGCCCATTGAGCTGAAAATCCTTGGAAATTGTTCCATATGAATCATATGTGACAACCTCTATTTTGTCATTGCTTTTAATGGGTGCATATGGTTCTACTTTCTGGAACTTTAATATCTGAAAAAATGTGATAGTCATGTGCATTTGTTTTTGAAATATGTGTAACTTCTTATGGTCACAAAATTGGCATGTGTTCATTGAGATAATTTGGAAAGTATAGAGAAATATAAAAGAAGAGCAATAAATCACTTCTATCCTACGATTAATCCTGGGTGTATTACAATGTGTATAGCCCTTTCTTGTGTGTATTTAGATTGTTTCCAGTCTTTTTTTTTAATACAGTGATTCAAAATAAATATACTTGTATTTACCTCTCTGTGCATTTGCTTGTTATTGGGCGTATTTAATGATTTCAACAAAAGTGTTTTTGTTATTGAGTGATATTATTGAGTAATTGAGTTGTGACCCTAAATATCACATAGTCACTTCTGGTTGTTGTTTTAGTAAATGGTGCAAGGTATTATCAGAATTCTTCTTGGTTAATTTTTTATCTTGAAGAGTTAATCCTAGTATATGTGGAATTTGTAGTCAGGCCTCAGGCCACAGTGCAATTTCATGATTAAATTATAAACAGTTTAAAAGCATCTGAAGAAAACATTAACTACCCTGTAATATAGTTTCATGAAAAATGTGAGATGTGAGGATATCTCTGAGCAATAGAATTTCAGAGCTAAAATGGGTATTAAGGATTATACTGTTCACCCCCCTCATTGAACAAATAAGGAAATTTAGGCCTAAAGTGCATTAAGTGATTGCCCACCTCTACCTATCACCAGAACTGGGCCCAGTCCATGTTCCTTCGTCTGTGACATGGCATATTTAATAAACTATATACCAGTCATGACATAGCTTAAATATATCTGTCACTTTTTTTTCAAGAATAAAATATATTTTCTTTTGTCCTTCTGAATCTCTATGATACCAAATTATGAAACCAAATTGATTTAGGATCCACATCCAGATTTTCTGAGTATTCTCTGCTATTATATATCTAATATAAATTATACTGTCACTCTTAGTTAAAACCTTGCCATATTTTAATATTGTCTTTCTATTTTGTTGATGAGAATAACTGTATTTACTGTATATGTAAATAGACATTTAATTTTCTGTCATTTAATTTTCTGTATATCTGTGACCCTGATCATTCATTTAGTAAACAGACCCTATGGCATATGGATTCAGCATATTTCTCATAAAATTAGGAGGTAAATACCTGGATGTTAACTCATACAAGAGTGCAAAGTGCTTTAAAAATCATAGTGACACTAAATGACACATGATACCAACATTTTATAGAATAAAAAGTTGTGTCACTCTGCAATATGATGCTTTTTAAATCCAGCTTTGTTTTGATGTTGTATCTCCTTAATAGCTATGTAAATGTGAATGCACATCCATGTGGGGTTCCAAATTCTATGTAGTATTGTAGTATTATCAGCCTCTGGCTAAGTCTCTTATTATTAGTGATAAAAGCAACTTACATGTTTTTCTTTAATTTAGACACACAGACTTAGCTACAGACACAGCTTAATGAATAGTATACTTCTCTCTTTTGGCTAGGATAGCTTCAGAGGAGAACTGTCATTTGAAAGCTGAACCTATCAGATGGTTGGGAGTATGTGGTATATGTACCTTACAAAGGACCTGTCATCTGAGAAGAGAAAGGGTCGGTTCAATCTTTCATTCTCTGATTAATTTCATTCTAGCCCTCAGAATTGGTAGTTGATTTTTTTTTTTTTTTTTTTGGTAGCTGACTTTTAAGAGCCAAGCCCACAGCGCCTGGGTGGCGCAGTCGGTTAAGCGTCCGACTTCAGCCAGGTCACGATCTCGCGGTCCGTGAGTTCGAGCCCCGCGTCGGGCTCTGGGCTGATGGCTCAGAGCCTGGAGCCTGTTTCTGATTCTGTGTCTCCCTCTCTCTCTGCCCCTCCCCCGTTCATGCTCTGTCTCTCTCTGTCCCCAAAAAATAAATAAACGTTAAAAAAAAATTTTTTTTTTAAAAAAAGAACCAAGCCCACATGTGACTTCTGTGTAGCTAAGCATTATAGAAACACAGTAACTAGACATTTATTAAGTGCTTCCATAAGCTAGCACTGTGCTAAATGCTTGTGTACATTTAGTCTTCACAAAAATGTATAAGGTGGCTATTGCTATTATCCTCATTTGAAGATAAAGAAACAGACATAGAGGTAAAATAACTTGCTCAAGCTTACATAGCTAGTAAGTGACAGAATCAGGATTCATAGCCAGGTTTGTCTGGGCTAGAACTCCCACTATTTTTTTTTTTTTTTTTTTTTTGAGTATCGTTGCCACAAAATGTTACATTAGTTTCAGGTATACAGCATAGTGATTTGACAAGTTTATACATTATGTTATGTTGTTATGTTTACCACAAGTGTAGCTATCTTCTGTCACCATGCAAGCTAATATCATTGATTATATTTCTTAGGCTGTGACTTATTCACTCCATAACTGGAAGCTGTCACCCATTTGGCCCATCCTCCCACCCCTCTCTCCTCTGGCAACCATCAGTTTGTCCTCTCTATTTATAGGTCTGATTCTGCTTTTTGTTTGTTTATTCATATTTAAAAAAATTTTTAATTTATTTTTATTTTAGAGAGAGAGTGTGAGCGGGGGAGAGGAGCAGAGGGAGAGAGAGAAAGAGACTCTTAAGCAGGCTCCGCACTGAATGCAGAGCCTGATGTGGGGCTTGATTCCATGATTCTGGGATCATGACCTGAGCTGAAATCAAGAGTCGGATGCTCAATTGACTGAGCCACCCAGGTGTCCCCATATATATATATTTTTAAGATTCCACATATGAGTGGTATTTGTCTTTCTCAGTCTGACTTACTCCACTTAGCATGATACCTTCTACGTCAATCCATGTTGTTACAAATGGCACAATCTCATCCTTTTTTGTGCCTGTGTAATATTCCATTTTATACATATACCATATCTTTTTTATCCATATCTGTTCTTTATCAATACATACTTAGGTTGTTTCTATATCTTGGCTTTTTAAAATAATGCTGTAGTAAACATAGGGGTACATATATCTTTTTGAATTAATATTTTCGTATTCTTTGGGTAAATACCCAGTAGTGGAACTACCAGAATATGTAGTATTTCTATTTTTCATTTTTTGAGGAACCTCCTCCATACTGTTTTCCACAGTGGCTGAACAAATTTACATTCCCACCAACAGTGCATGAGGGTTCCTTTTTCTCCACATCCTCACCAGTACTTTAGAACTCTCATTCTTTCTTTCTTTTTTTTTTTTAAGTTTTTAAAATTTATTTTTGACAGAGAGAGTGAGTGTGAGCTGGGGAGAGGCAGAGAGAGAGGGAGATACAGAATCTGAAGCGGGCTCCAGGCTCCGAGCTGTCAGCACAGAGCCCGACGCGGGGCTTGAGCTCACAAACCGTGAGATTCATGACCTGGGCTGAAGTTGGACGCTTAACCGACTGAGCCCCCCAGGCACCCCTAGAACTCTCATCCTTAACCATACTGTACATTGCCTCTGTGTTAAAGGATCAGGTAGAATGTCGATCTGATGTTCCAACAGCTTGTTCTAACTTGGAGCTATTATAGCAACTCTACAATACTGTAACATCTGACTTCATTGAGCTGTTTTGGAATATTCTAATAAGCTAATTTAGCATATTTACATGTTCATTGTATTTTAACTTTTTAAAAAGAAGAGTTGCCTTGTTCTTTGGCTATAGAAATGGGACTTACGGAGTTAACCGCTCTTGCTATTCTCCTTTAGATAATTTAACTGTGAATGTGATACTTTAATTTTTTTCCTGGGTAAGAATTGTATTGAGATATTTAAAGAGGTGTGATATAAAGTGCCTCTGAAAAAACTAACAGGGGGTATGACCTTATTCTTTATATTTGAAGCTCCAGAATGGGAGAAGTAATGAACAAAGACTCAATGTGGGACAACCTGATACTCAGAGTAAGGCCAATTTTTCTTTCTTTCTTTTTTTGTAATGTTTATTCACTTTTGAGAGAGAGGGAGAGCAGGTATGTGAGCAGGGGAGGGTGAGAGAGAGACACACACAGAATCCGAAGCAGGCTCCAGGCTCTGAGTTGTCAGCACAGAGCCTGATGCTGGGCTGAAACCCCCAAGCCGTGAGATCATGACCTGAGCTGAAGTCGGATGCTTAACTGACTGAGCCACCCAGGTGCCCCTACATTCATTCTTTATAAATGCTTGATAATTCAAGTAAAAATCATTGCATTTTTGGAGTTTCCCATTTCCTTTATCTACCTATTCTGATTAAGTTCTCAAAATAAATAGCAGTTAAGTTCTTAAAATGTAGTCCTTGGCATTTCTAATTATGTAATGAATTAGCTTATTTGAACTTAAATACCTCTTACTCAGTTTCATCATCTTGGCGATGTTTTTAAGAAGTTTCAGGTTTTATACCTGAAATGGAACTATAATCAGGCTATGTGAAACATTAACCTAGCCATGATAATAAATTGAGTTAAATTGAATATCTAGCAGCAGGAAGAAGAAAGGTTGCTAGGATCTTGTTTTATAGCTTATTTAATACATCTAGATACTCTACAGATGACATCTCTGTACTCCTAAAAAGAAGGAAAAAAATACAATAAAAAACTAGGCATTTCAACCCATACGATTTCTCTCTTCTCTCTTAAAACATCAGCACTTGATCCTATAACATCATTTAAAAAATGTATTTCTTTTGCTTGTCTTGAGTCCTCCTTCAAGTGAAGGCTGAGACTTGGTCTCACACTGCATTGTAGATGATTGTGTTTCAGAACTCAAGGAGGCAGGGGATTGATAGGCAGGTAAGGAGGGCTCAGTCTTCCCTGAGGGGCTTGGAGTTTGTCCTGGGTGCAGTGCTGAGAGCCGATGGAAGCCTTCTTTATGTGGCAGGCCCCTTGCCAAAATCTTATGACTCAGCCTACATGCTGTCTGCCTGCACCTAGAAACTGAGAAGGATTTCTCCCAGATTCGCCAGATGGCATAGCTAATGCCTGTCATTCCTCACCTAGTATTCTGCTCTCCAGCAAAAGCTATTGAGAAGTGAATTTATTCCTGAAGTGACAGCATGTTTCTCAAAACACTGACGAGGTGGTGAGAATTTGCATTTTGAAAGCTGTTTAAAAGGAAAATAGGAGAGCTGGCAGATTTGGATAAGAATGAAGAACAATCAGTGTTCTTTCCACAGCACACCCTGACGGCAGGTTTATCCTTCACTGTAATTATACAGGAGAGATAAGTGAGGCACCTAACGCCTCTGGTGATTCTTAGGAGAGCTAGGTACCTGCTTTCACCTGGATGCTTTATTTGCTAATAAAAGAAAAGTCTTCATATTAATTTTGACTTCCAAATAGATTTCAATTGGATGATGATGATGATCACTGTAATTTATTAAGCTCTTACTAAATGCCTTACACTGAGATAAGCATATTAAAATAAGTTATTTTGTGTTTTTTATTCTGTTAATCCATGATTGCTTAAATGCAAAATGATAAAGAGAAATTTCCTTTTAATCCCAAGTATCAGATAACCACTGTTAATATTTGATTTATATACCACTGGACTGTTATTTTTAAGCATATCTATGTGTAAGGATATGCACACAAATACATATATTTAAGTATGTTGGATTAATAATATTCATGTTGTAAAATAACGCATTTCACTTACTATGTCTTATGTATCTTTTCATGTCAAATACAAAAAGATCTTTCTTATCCTTTTTAACATGTATAGTATCCATTATATGTATCATGATTAATTTAGCCAGTTTCATTTTTAAGTATTTTTCTAGTTTGAGGCCATTATAAAATTTTTTTTTTACTGCTTATTTATTTTTGGAAGGAAGAGAGAGAGACAGAGTGTGAGTAGGGGAGGGGCAGAGAGAGAGGGAGACACAGAATCTGAAGCAGGCTCCAGGCTCTAAGCTGTCAGCACAAAGCCCAACACAGGGCTCGAACTCATGAACTGCAAGATCATGACCTGAGCTGAAGTCAGATGCTTAACCAACTAAGCCACCCAGGTGCCCCAGTTTGAGGCCATTATAAACAGTTATTCAGTACATATTCTTGCATACTTGCTCTATTATTTCCTTAGGATAAACTTCTAGAAGCAAAATGTTGCTTTAAAGGATATCACCAGTTGTTCTTTAAACAGATTGTTTTTTTTTTAAGATTTTATTTTGTTTTAAGTATTCTCTACACCTGATGTGGGGCTTGAACTTACAACCCTGAGATGAAGAGTCACACACTCCACTGACTGAGCCAACCAGATGCCCCTTAAAACACTGTTTCAACTTACACACTTGAAAGGCCTCATTTCCCTCAAACCTTAAAAATACTGGCATTTTCTTTGCTTGTCTTTGCCATTCTCATTTTTGCAACAATCTTCTAAGGTAGATGTTGGTATGTTCACCTTAGGGATTAAAACCAAAACAAAAGAGCCTGAGACTTCAGCAGTAAACTTGCCTAAGATCACAGAACTCATCAGTGATGGTGCTAGGGTTTGAGCTAGCCCTTTATGGCTTCAAAACTGGTGGTTTCTCCACTTATCTGGGCTAATAAAGTCATTTTTACCTAATGATATTGACTTTAGGCTCATCTACATTTGCTAGGCTCACTGTCCTTATCTTGCAACTGCCATTTTATTTTATGATCTCTCAATATCACTGGACTAAGAAAACATGGCCATCTGTTGTACAAGTGGCTAATACAAGTACATTTTCCCTTCTCTGCAGTCTCTAAGGCTGTCCCCCTCTAGGCCTTATCCACCTTGTCCACATGGAAAAAAGCTACTGATATTGCTGGGTGGTGAGGTTATTGGATTCTCCCTATCAGTTTAAAAACTCATCAGTCACCTGGTCCTCGCCTGGAGAAAGGCAAGGGAGAGCCTTTTTTCCCCCTTTGCTATTTAAGCAGTTTTTCTATATAACCCCTGCCTGGCATGCAGACTTGTGTTTTCTTATCAGTTAGGTTCTTCAGTGTGAGGCTGAAACCTTGGGGCCAAGTAGAGCTGAAGAAAGAGGACACAGTAAGGGGAAGAAAATAGGGGAAGAGGACAGCTGAGATATAAAGAAACCCAGTCAGCATGGGAGTGTGCTTAGTTCTCCTTCAGCTTTGTAAATGGTTTCTCTCTCTCAACCCCCCCCCCCCCCCAGGAGAATCAGTGAAGACATCCATTCAGGAATCAGGAACATCTCTACCTCAGGTATGGAATAAATGATCTAATTTGGTATTGTATTGTTTGCACAGTATCTGTGGGGAACACTGGCTTCATTAAAATATCTATTAAGAATTCTCTGTGACAAGAATAGGATGCTGACAGTGTGAGAGTGCCTTTTTCTTGAGAGATCTCCTAAGGGGGAACCTTGGATAGAGCAAAGAAGTTGTTGTGGAAGTGGATTGCATTAGTGAACTCTGGAATGCAGGAAAATTCCAAAGTAGCACTTCTCTTCCCAGCTGAGTGATTGGTGAATATATAAGTAAGCAATGACACTGAACCTTGACTTGCTCTGGCTTTTTTTTTTTTTTTTTTTTTTAAAGGCTGAAACCTTGTCACCATAAGGAGGCAATAGAAGGCTTCCTTTTTTACTGGTTTGGAAAGATATCACTTGTATAACCTTAGGTTACTGTGGAAACAGATCCATCCTTTCAGCTTTAAATTGTCTTTATCCTGTGGCTCTAAGACGTGTGTAAAGGGACTGTAATTTTCATTAAAATTAAATAAAAACTGAAACAGCTTGTCTTAAACATATTGCCCAAATAGAGGAAAAATATGAAATTAATGGGAAATGTCAGCTGTGGTGACTTCAGGCTGTATCTATTGAATGGCTCACCTGGCAACAGGAAGTTTGAGGAAATCCAAAAGAAAATATGGTTTATGGGCGGGACCTATAGGAAGCAGAGCAATGTCTAGCGTTTTCAACAATTGCTGTTTTCCTTTCCAGCACATACAAGAGAGATATAGGATGCAGAGCAAGCCCCTGGGAATCTGCCTGATAATTGACTGCATTGGCAATGATACAGGTAGGTATGCATGCTGCAGATTAACTGATACCCCACAGTGAGGTCATGGCCCAGAAAAGCTGTATCCATCAGTGATCGTCACAAGCTGTTATAACAAACCACTGCCAAAATCTGTGGTTTCACATAGCAAGGGAAACTTTCTCACTCATGGCACAGCCTAGTATGAATTGGGCTGGAGCCAGCTTTGTTCCATGTGTCATTCAGTGGCTTCATCATCTGAAGCCTTGGGGTTTTCCACAGGATCCTCTGTATCTGGCTGGTGGATTGTGGGAAATCAAATAGCTATGTTCCGGTTAAGGAGATTATAGGGAATGTATTATACTGCTTTCTGGCCCTGCTGAAAACAGCTGAACAGTATCTAATTAATGCATATTTAGGGATTGGGTCCTGCCTGTGCTCATGAATTCCTTAGACCATGTTATCTATGGAATATCTTATCTTGTTCTCCACCCTGCTTTCAGCATCTGCTCTTTTGTAGTCTTAGGAGCACCTTGTTTTTTTGCATGCTTTCTATATGTTCTCGCTGGCAGTAGCCGCTGACATATTGCACAATGTTTTCCCTATAATGTAGGCCCAATAAATACAGGAGCTTGAGAGCAGCTCGGGGAGACTTCTCTTAGCCTCCCTTTCACCTGTCTTGACTTGTGGCGTCTTGAGTAATCCTTTCTGCCGTCCTTGGCTTTGCTGGACAAAACTGAAAGCTGAACCCACAATTGGTGACCCCGATGTGATAAGCTGAACCCACAACTGGGGACCCTGACATGATCCCACAGTGGATGAATGAAATTCGTGGAAGATCTCACAAGAGATTTTAGGGGCCAGTCCTGAGAAAGTGAAATGCATCATTTCCATCCACATTCCATTGGTCAAATGCACTCATGTGGCCCCACTTAACTGCAGTGGATAAGGAACTCAGTCTGGCTGCATGCCAGGAGGAAACTGGAAGGAGATCTGGGGAGCACATAGCATTGTCTCTGGCACAAAGGTGTAATTGGTGAAAGTTGGTGAGCTTCAGTCTGGCTTTTTCATGCTGGATGCTGTGGCAGAGAGGAGGCTGGGGATCCAGAGTGGGGTTTAAAATGGAAGGCTTGCTGGCTTCAGTGTTAGCAGATACCCCATCATTTCATATAGATAGACTATGAAAGCTCTTCTGGGGGACATTAAAAATTTTTTTTTTTCAACGTTTATTTATTTTTGGGACAGAGAGAGACAGAGCATGAACGGGGGAGGAGCAGAGAGAGAGGGAGACACAGAATCGGAAACAGGCTCCAGGCTCTGAGCCATCAGCCCAGAGCCTGATGCGGGGCTCGAACTCACGGACCGCGAGATCGTGACCTGGCTGAAGTCGGACGCTTAACCGACTGCGCCACCCAGGCGCCCCTTCTGGGGGACATTAAAAATGTCATAATGTGTGTTCACTTAGAGGCAGTGTGTCACTTGATTCTGGCACCCTGTACTTTGGTTGTTGGCCTGAGTCTGTACTACTTGTGTGTTCCTTGTTGTTCAATCTGAATTGATTCTCTTGCTCAATTGTTGCTGGATGTCTTACTCAAACTGAATCAATCACTGGTGGTGCATCAAAGAATGTAAGAAGAATCTCATTGTGAAACAATGTGCTTAATTATTTACCTCTTCCTTAGTTGATCATTACATTCCCACAGTTTTCCTGCTTTTCAAAATTCTTAGAATGAGTCAGACCTGTCTTTCAGGCTCACTTAAATGATACCAGGGTGAGTTTTATAGAAAGAGACTCTAAGAGAAGGTCAAGTCATCAAATATTAGGTTGAATTTCCCAGAATTTTAAGATATGATCTCATTTTCTCATGTTCTATTTTTGGTTTAATGTGAGAAATACCATCTCCTCAGCTATAGATGCGTGTCCTTTCCTTTTTAGCCATTAGTATCCATATAAGAATGAGAAAATATTTTCTCAATGAGTAACTTCCTGCTTTAAAAGAGTAATCATCTTCTACTTTCTATTATAGTCAGTTCTGTTTCATTCATTGGCAGAAAGTTCCCAACTGCACGATGTATGTTTGTTGTATGAAGATAATCATAAAGCTATGACCTGCTATGAATTGGTGGCTAAAACCCAGTGTCTATTTGCTTCCCTTGCTGAGTTATGGGCCTCTTGTGGGCAGGGACTGAATGTATATTTATGTTTTCCTGCATTATAGGAGCATGGTCAGAGTTGGGCCCTGGAATATGACTGCATGGGTTTGAATCGTGGCTCTGCCATGTCCTAAATTATAACCTTGGGCAATTTTCCTAGACTCTCCATGCCTCAGTTTCCCTTCTATAAAATGGATTAATAACAGGACCTCTCTCTTGGGGAAGTTGGGAGAAGTGAGTGAGTTCATACTTGTCAAGAGCTTAGAGCAGTGCCTGGCACCCTGTGAGCATATACTAAATGCTAGCTAACCTTGTTTTTTCATTTTGTTTGTTTCATTTTTGTTGCAAACCACTAAGCTAGAACTTTCTGTGGCTTTGTACATGGAGTCTGAGCCCAGACAAATGAGGAAACAGAGGACTGGGGGTCTGACACCTGCACTGGGGCTCAGGGACGAGTGGGGCAGGTTCCCATAGGCTGGGGCTAACTGGAATGGAGGGGAAATACCCAGGTGGGCAGTCCACTCCCACTAGTTATCAGTATGAATGGGCTTGACAGAGACAGAGAGTCTGAGTACAAAGGTTGGGGCCAGGGAGGGTAGGGGGTGGCAAGACCATAGGAGAGAAAGATGGGAGTGAGGATAACATTGGAGGTGGCTCCTGGGACAGTATCTCTGGCCTGAGGCATGTGCAGGTATTGACATAGGTGTGTTTGAACATTTGCTCCCTTGACTGAAGCTCTCCCTGCTTCTGGGGACAAAGCAAATAACTGATCTTGAGGCTACTAATACAAGCCCCTGGTGGCCGGGTGGCCAGTTGATAGTTGAGAAACAGGACACTTTTTACTCCCATGTGTGGTGGCTTTTATCATCTGAAGGGTCCTGAATCCATTTATATACCAGCACCAGCAGAGACTCAGAATAGCAGGAGAGTATCAATTGACTTGAAGTGGAAGGCAGTCTCCTCTCTCACACCCTCTCTCTAGGGCTCCAGCTCCTCGTTTTCCAATTCTCTCCTGGCACTTGTTCACTGAGGCCTGTAGGCCTGAAATCCTGCTTCAGTTGACAGTAATCCTAAATCCATGCAGCACACTTCATTTCTTCACCTCCATCTTGGCAGCATGGGAGGGGGGTGCTTCATCTGGAGAGATTAGGTGAGGTTTCCTTTGTCTCTTGCCTAGTTAACTTAATCATTTGGTTAATGTTGATTATTTGGGAGGAGTGCAGGAGTCTGGGAATAGACATTATTGCCAATTGAAACAAGGGCTCTGAGAGAAACTAACAGTGATATTGTGAGACTAACAGGGGTGGTGATGATGAGAGTGTAAGGTTTATTAAAAATCTGCTCTGTGCCAGGTATTTTGCTAATTCTCACTCAATCTTCATAAATAATACTGTAAGATGGGTACTATTATCCCCATTTTCAAGGTGAGCAAACAGAACACAGTGAACTGCCTTCCTTAACTCCCTAGTAACTGATAGAGCTGACATTTGAAAGCTTTACTCCAAAGCCTCTGATTTTAGCTACTTTGTTATAATGTAAGTTTCGTGAGGGTGGGGAGCTTGTCCATCTCTTTTGCTATGTGTCTGATATCTGGAACAGTGCCTGGCACATAGGAGCTCAATAAATATTTGTTGGCTAGATGAATGGAGGAATAAGGTCTGTTAGCTTCTGTGTTTCTAAAACCATTCCTTTGTATCTATAGAATTTAGTAGACTCTGCCCTGTCTTCCGAAAAAAAAAAAAAAAATCAGACTTTTATCCAAAGAGTATGCATGTCCTCTAAACATCTATAGGTTTATTTTTCCTTTATCCCATAAATGTTTATTGAGCACTTACTATGTGCAAAACACCATGCTTGGCCCTGTGTGAGACAAAGATGGAGTCCGGTGTTAGATCGGTCAGTCCAGTGTCACATTGTTTAACAAGGATAAAGTTATTTTTTGGTGGCTTGTCCTTGAGAAGAAACCTGATAGAGGTCAATTATCTTTTCTTGAAGAGAAAGCTAGGCCTCTGCTAGGTCCTGATTCTCAGTGCCCTGATGTAGCACCAGAATTCTGATCTTGTTGGGAATGGAGAGTTGAATGTCTCAAAATGCAGACGGATGGATCTGAGCTTTGACTTAAAGCTCTGGCTGGCTTTTAGGCTCCTGAATGGAAGGTGGTGTTTGCAGATTTTAAGAGGAAGGGTTTATTCCTCTGTCTTCTCCTTTGCTGTCTCTGAAAATCTTTATAAATCTTGTGTAAGTAAACTTCCTCTTCAAACAGAGCAACAGGAGTCATGAAAGCCAGACGTTAATAGTGGAAACGCTTTGTAGGTGGTGATTTGAGCTTTGCTGTCCTTGGGGTTGCCCAGTCCCCTTACCCCCTTTGCCCTCAATGGAATGAGTAACAACTCAGATCAGTAGCATTTTCCTGTACTAACAAATGTAGGAACATCTCAGCAAGGGGAAGTGGAGCAGTCACTGTGGCCTGTGCTTCTGAGCTATGAAGGCAAGTGGTAAATGGCAGTGGAGGCGGCTCAGAGGGAGCAGCCACCACATGCTGCCTGCCAGCTTGAGTGCCAAGGAAGTGGGGCTTCCCCTCCTTGCTATCATGGGATTAATATATTATTAAAGATAGCCTCCTCCTAGAGGCAAGAGACCAGGAAGTCTGTGGTGGCGTCCTTTTTTCTTCTGGACATTCTTACCTCTGAGAGCAGAGGTAAGCATACCTTCATTTGGAAACATAGTATCACAAATAAAATTCCCCTTTAAATCTAGGATATAAATAAGAATTATAGGTCCACAATCCCTAATTGGAGACCTTTGTATTTCAGGATTTGGAAGATCCAAGAGTTTAGAAAGATGACAAAGTATAGATGCTGTAATTCATGGAACACTCCAGGGGGGTCCAGCGCAGTACCCCATAATTGTATACGTTAGTATTTCTACAGCAAAATGAATGGATATTCACACTAAGGGGAATAAAGACTCTCAATAGCCTCTCATCAGTTCAGGAAAGGTTTTGCCACAAAATGAATCAGGGAAAAGAACTGAAGGTTTTCAGAGCTTTTGGGGCTTTGGCATTGTGGATAAGGAGTTGCAAATACGTGGAAGAGTAGAGTACTTTGAGGCTGCCTGAGGTACCACAGAAGCTTCTTTGACATGCAATACACAGGCTTATTATTGATATTGTTTTCTGCTATGAAAAGCTAGTCCAGAAGGAATTACTAGTAATCATTTGTACTTAAAAAGAAGACATTTAACAAATAGTTTATAATTTTGATGAATATAGATTGTCCAGCGAAACCCCTTGATTGGTCTATGGAAACAAATGAAAAGTCAGATTTATCCAAGGCTGCCTCTGCCACTCACTTCCTCACTCACTCACTCATTCTGTCTTTGTTCGTCATCATCCCCTATCTGGGGGACCTCCTATTTCACTTGTTCTTCCAGCTTAAATTGTACTTTTACCACAATCTCATCTCCAGGTGTCTCAGACTGCACTGACAGTCCCTTCTCTGACCGTGTGTTTTACCTAAAATCCCACTGTACGTGTGACATGTCAACCATTGTTTTGTGCATATTTATAAGCTTTGCTTCCCCAACTAGATTATAGGCTTCTTGAAGGACAGGTGCTTCAATCTGTATTTCACAGTGTATTTCTGCCACATAGGGAAGAGGAACTGTGTAAAACATGACTTTTGGGGTCAAAAGAATTTGAGAAATGGTGAATAATTTGTTCCTCCTTTGGGGATTTGCATACTGGCCTTAAAGGCTCTGAGCAGTCCTCCTGTAAAGAAACTTATTTAAGTCTTAACCAATGTTGCATCTCACATTTGTAGTTGATCTCAGAACTCCCCTTCTCACTAAGAATAGCCTGCCCAACTTGTATTCCATTTGTGAGTAATTAGAACTGGGCTGGGATGCCTGGGTGGCTCAGTCGGTTGAGCATCTGACTTCGGCTCAGGTCATGAACTCGCGGTTTGTGAGTTCGAGCCCCACATCAGGCTCTGTGCTGACAGCTCGGAGCCTGGAGCCTGCTTCAGATTCTGTGTCTCCCTCTCTCTCTGCCCCTCCCCTGCTCATGCTCTGTCTCTCTCTATCTCTCAAAAATAAATAAATGTTAAAAAAAAATTAAGAAAAGAAAGAACTGGGCTTATTCAAGGTGCTCACTACATAATGGTAAATAGACTGATGAAGGAAGTGCTCCTTCTTTCTTAGTTATTCCATACGTTTATTTAATGGACTTCTTTTCATAGGTTGTGTCAAGGTTAATGTGAACTCATTTTGTTTTATATATTTTTAATATTTTGTCTTATTTTATAGTATATATTTTTAAGATTTTATTTTTAAGTAATCTCTACACTCCAGATGGGGCTTGAATTCATGGCCCTAGATGAAGAGTTGCATGTGCTACCAACTGAACCAGCCAGGTGCCCAATGTGAACTCGTTTTTGATGAAAACAAATTATAAATGAATGGGGTCATGACTTTCGACTGTATTTCAGTTTTTGAATTTTATCTCAATAGCCCCCAAACATGTGAGTGGTGCTGACCCCTAGCCCTTGTCTGCTCACCATTTGGGGCAGTTGATTTCTCAAGAACAGTGGAAGTGTTACAGATACAGGGTTGGGTCAGTACTGGGGTTTCCAGGGTGGGTGGAAGGAGAAGTGGGACTTCTGCCGTCACTAAGGTTGTATTTCCCAAACTCAGCACCCAAGTTTTTCTTCCCCTATTTGAGGGACATGACAAGGCAGCTACTGTGAAAAATGGGACTAACCCAGTAGGTGGAGGAGCCAGAACTTAAACTCACATCTTGTGATTCCAAGACTGCTTCCTCTTTCCCTGTTCCCGTGCAGCTGCCTGCTCACTGCTATGTGACAGCCACTGCTCTAGCCAGAGCCTACAGGGAGCTCAGAAAAAGGAAAGAGATCTAAGGCACGGGACAGCCCTTGCTCTGTCCCTGACCCCTGCACACCAGCATGGAAAAAGAGACTATGGCTTTCTTTCTTTCTTTTTTTTTTTTTATTATGACATTTATTGTCAAATTGGTTTCCATATAACACCCAGTGCTCATCTCAACAGGTGCCCTCCTCAATACCCATCACCCACTTTCCCCTCCCTCCCACCCCCCATCAACCCTCAGTTTATTCTCAGCTTTTAAGAGTCTCTTATGATTTGGCTCCCTCCCTCTCTAACTTTTTTTTTCCTTCCCCTCCCCCATGGTCTTCTGTTAAGTCTCTCAGGATCCATCTATATAAGAGTGAAAACATATGGTATCTGTCTTTCTCTGTATGACTTATTTCACTTAGCATCACACTCTCCAGTTCCATCCATGTTGCTACAAAGGGCCATATTTCATTCTTTCTCATTGCCAAGTAGTATTCCATTGTGTATATAAACCACAATTTCTTTGTCCATTCATCAGTTGATGAACATTTAGGCTCTTTCCATCATTTGGCTATTGTTGAAAGTGCTGCTATAAACATTGGAGTACAAGTGCTCCTATGCATCAGGACTCCTGTATCCCTTAGGTAAATTCCTAGCAGTGTTATTGGTGGGTCATAGGGTAGATCTATTTTAAATTTTGGGGGGAACCTCCACACTGTTTTCCAGAGTGGCTGCACCAGTTTGCATTCCCACCAACAGTGCAAGAGGGTTCCCGTTTCTCCACATCCTCTCCAGCATCTATGAGACTATGGCTTTCTTTCAAGGACTTTGATAAGGGAGGAAATCTTTACAGTGAAGATTGGGTTTTGAGGGAAGTGAGTCAGTCTAAGTAAACAAGAGCTTTGAGTCTGGTTTTCCCTGTTTGCTTCTGCCCCCTGGAGGAAAGAATACTCCATGACCTGTGAGTCCTCAATAGACGACTGGAATAAAACAGTAGTGATGGAACTGGGTTCCTAGTCTGGATTCTCACATTGTTCAGCCCTGTGTTCCAACCTGAGCGCAGTACTGGGTATGGAAAGCTTGCCTACATCAGCTGAGGTGAAGGCCAGGGGGCAGTGCTGGTGGACTTTTTCTACCACAGTGAGATCCTGTGGGGATGAGTGAGCTATTTCATAGGTTATCGGCAACCTGTGTATCATGTCCTTCATTTCCATCACAATATTTATTTATCATAGGGTTTTTTTTTTTTTAACGTTTATTTATTTTTGGGACAGAGAGAGACAGAGCATGAACGGGGGAGGAGCAGAGAGACAGGGAGACACAGAATCGGAAACAGGCTCCAGGCTCTGAGCCATCAGCCCAGAGCCCGACGCGGGGCTCGAACTCACGGACTGCAAGATCGTGACCTGGCTGAAGTCGGACGCTTAACCGACTGCGCCACCCAGGCGCCCCTATTTATCATAGGGTTTTAAGGAGATTAGCACCTCCCTTATATCTCTCCATTATAGTTTTGGTTTTTTTTACCCTTATCTGTAGGCCAGACATACAAGTACATAGCCTAACTACATCTTTAATTAATGGTTATTATCATTTCCTGACTTACCTGGTGAATTATGTATCAAATAATGTATTATTATCAAATAATAATCACTCCAAATTTAGTGGCTTAAAACAACAATATTCATTTATTTATATATCTCTCACAGTTTTTGTGGAGCAGGAGTTTAGGGGTAGCTTAGCTGGGTTGCTCGGGCCTAGAGTCTCTTGGTAGATGGTGGTCAGATTTCAGCTGGGGTCATCCCAAGGCTTGATTGGGATTGGAGAATCCTCCCAGGTGGTTCCCTCCTGTGGCTGGGAAGTTGGTGCAGCCCTTATTTCTTCATGTGGGCTTCTTCACGGAACTGCTTGAGTGTTCTAATGACAGGTTAGTTGGCTTCCTCCAGAGTGAGCTGTTCAAAAGAGGGAAAGAGCCAGGTAGAAATTGCATTTTTTTATGATCTAGGTTTGGAAGTCATATAGTATCCCTTTAGCCACAGTCACTAGAAATAAGTTACCAAGTGTGGCCCACATTCAAGGGGAGGGTAATTACACTCTTTTTAAGGAAGGAGTGTCAAAAAATTTGTGGACACATTTAAAACTGCCATATCTGGTAGATGTGGGGCCACAATTAAACCCAGCTCTCCTGAGTGGAAAGTCCCACTAGACCCAATGTGAACATATCCAGGTACCACAGGCTGGGTGAATTAAACTCAGAGCACCCAAGCCAGCTTTTATTTGCCTGGTGGCTAGTTATTCCAGTTTTTTGTTTACTCAAGGCTACATTTCTTTTCTTACCTTTCTCTCCCTATTTCCTGCTGAGAAGCCAGAAGACAAAATGTGATAGCTAACTTTCACTTTTGTAGTTTATTAGTGTTGGTAAAATTTTCAGGGCAAGAAGGTTGAAACTATTGGTTGAAGCTGTGAGTCTCTGAATTATTTGTGACTATTCAGACTTCATATTGTTCCCATTTAATATAGAGAGTTGAGAATTTGTGGAAAACTGTTATATGGTGATTTCAGGGGAATGACTTACATCCCCTTTCTGTGATGCCTACACTGGTATGAGATGGGGGCTTTTTTCCTTGGTAGAAGTTTTATCTGTTCTAATTACTGTTATGTTGTTTGGTTTGGGGTGAATGCAGTGGTAGACTTCTGGAAGACCACACCCCAGGGGACGAAGAGAGGTGGGTACACAGTCATGAGACATGGAAAGAAATCCCAAAAAGTTGGCTAAGAGTAAAGGTAACTATGTGAATTGGGAGACGTCTGTTTAGCTTAGGGCAGAACAGTTTTTCTGCTCTGCAGATGAACTAAGAAGTGGAGGCATCCTTCAGACAAGGAACAGAAACTTAATGGGTGGCTCAAAAGGATGTGGCATTTCTTAATGAGGAAGAGAAAGATGTCTCTCTTCGCTGTTAGAAAGATATAAAAAATAAAGAGACTGTATTTATTTTTCTGATGAGGGCAAACTGAGCAGATGGGAAAGAAATGGACTGGGCAAGATTTCTACGGTTCCAAGGCTATAGAAACTTCAAAAAGATGGATAAAATATATACATATTTTAGAGGTAATAGGAACTCATTTCTCTTGAACACCAGGAGCTTTATATGTATTACCTCATTTAATCCTCATAGCATGCTCACAGGATAGGTATCATCACTTCCATTTAAAGCTAAGGAGACCCACTTCTTTAAGGTCATGCCACCATCATGTGGTAAGGTCAGTGGAAGAAGGCAGCCTTGTCTGACATAAAGTCTGACTTTTCCACTGCCTTACACTGCTTCTTCAGGCAAAGTCAATCCAGGATTCCCGGAAACTGGGAGAAGAATCTTTTCTTTTTTAATACGAAATTTATTGTCAAATTGGTTTCCATACAATACCCAGTGCTCATCCCAACAGGTGCCCTCCTCAATACCCATCCCCACTTTCCACTCCCTAACACCCCCCATCAACCCTCAGATTGTTCTCAGTTTTTAAGAGTCTCTTATGGTTTGGCTCCCTCGCTCTCTAACTTTTTTTTTTCCTTCCCCTCCCCCATGGTCTTCTGTTAAGTCTCTCAGGATCCATCTACATAAGAGTGAAAACATATGGTATCTGTCTTTCTCTGTATGACTTATTTCACTTAGCATCACACTCTCCAGTTCCATCCATGTCACTACAAAAGGCCATATTTCATTCTTTCTCATTGCCACATAGTATTCCATTGTGTATATAAACCACAATTTCTTTATCCATTCATCAGTTGATGAACATTTAGGCTCTTTCCATCATTTGGCTATTGCTGAAAGTGCTGCTATAAACATTGGGGTACAAGTGCCCCTATGCATCAGGACTCCTGTATCCCTTAGGTAAATTCCTAGCAGTGTTATTGGTGGGTCATAGGGTAGATCTATTTTAAATTTTTTGGGGAACCTCCACACTGTTTTCCAGAGTGGCTGCACCAGTTTGCATTCCCACCAACAGTGCAAGAGGGTTCCCGTTTCTCCACATCCTCTCCAGCATCTATAGTCTCCTGATTTGTTCATTTTAGCCACTCTGACTGACATGAGGTGGTATCTGAGTGTGGTTTTGATTTGTATTTCCCTGATGAGGAGCGACGTTGAGCATCTTTTCATGTGCCTGTTGGCCATCTGGTAGTCTTCTTTAGACAAGTGTCTATTCATGTTTTGTGCCCAATTCTTCACTGGATTATTTGTTTTTCGGGTGTGGAGTTTGGTGAGTTCTTTATAGATTTTGGATACTAGCCCTTTGTCCGATATGTCATTTGCAAATATCTTTTCCCATTCTGTTGGTTGCCTTTTAGTTTTGTTGATTGTTTCCTTTGCAGTGAAGAAACTTTTTATCTTGATGAGGTCCCAATAGTTCATTTTTGCTTTTAATTCCCTTGCCTTTGGAGATGTGTCAAGTAAGAAATTGCTGCGGCTGAGGTCAGAGAGGTCTTTTCCTGCTTTCTCCTCTAGGGTTTAGATGGTTTCCTGTCTCACATTCAGGTCCTTTATCCATTTTGAGTTTATTTTTGTGAATGGTGTGAGAAAGTGGTCTAGTTTCATCCTTCTGCATGTTGCTGTCCAGTTCTCCCAGCACCATTTGTTAAAGAGACTTTTTTCCATTGGGTATTCTTTCCTGCTTTGTCAAAGATTAGTTGGACATACTTTTGTGGGTCAGTTCTGGAGTCTCTATTCTATTCCATTGGTCTTTGTGTCTGTTTTTGTGCCAATACCATACTGTCTTAATGATTACAGCTTTGTAGTAGAGGCAAAAGTCTGGGATTGTGATGCCTCCTGCTTTGGTCTTCTTCTTCAAAATTACTTTGGCTATTCGGGGCCTTTTGAGGTTCCATATGAATTTTAGGATTGCTTCTCTAGCTTTAAGAAGAATGTTGGTGCAATTTTGATTGAGATGGCATTGAATGTGTAGATTGCTTTGGGTAGAATTGACATTTTAACAATATTTATTCTTCCAATCCATGAGCACGGAATGTTTTTCCATTTCTTTGTATCTTCTTCAATTTCCTTCATAAGCTTTCTATAGTTTTCAGCATACAGGTCTTTTACATCTTTGGTTAGGTTTATTCCTAGGTATTTTATGATCCTTGGTGCAATTGTGAATGGGATCAGTTTCTTTATTTGTCTTTCTGTTGCTTCATTATTAGTGTATAAGAATGTAATTGATTTCTGTACATTGATTTTGTATCCTGCGACTTGGCTGAATTCATGTATCAGTTCTAGCAGACTTTTTGTGGAGTCTTTCGGGTTTTCCATGTATAGTATCATGTCATCTGCAAAAAGTGAAAGCTTAACTTCATCTTTGCCAATTTTGATGCCTTTGATTTCCTTTTGTTGTCTGATTGCTGATGCTAGAACTTTCAACACACTTTTAAACAACAGCGGTGAGAGGGGACATCCCTGTCGTGTTCCTGATCTCAGGGGGAAAGCTCTCAGTTTTTCCCCATTGAGGATGATGTTAGCTGTGTGCTTTTCATAAATGGCTTTTATGATGTTTAAGTATGTTCCTTCTATCCCGACTTTCTTCAGGGTTTTTATTTAGAAAGGATGTTGAATTTTGTCAAATGCTTTTTCTGCGTCGATTGACAGGATCATATGGTTCTTATCTTTTTCTTATTAATGTGATGTATCACATTGATTGATTTGCGAATGTTGAACCAGCCCTGCAGCCCAGGGGAATGAATCCCACTTGATCATGGTGAATAATTCTTTTTATATGCTGTTGAATTTGATTTGCTAGTATCTTGTTGAGAATTTTTGCATCCATAGTCATCAGGTATATTGGCCTGTAGTTCTCTTTTTTTACTGGGTCTCTGTATGGTTTAGGAATCAAAGTAATGCTGGCTTCATAGAATGAGTCTGGAAGTTTTCCTTCCCTTTCTATTTTTTGGAACAGCTTGAGAAGGATAGGTATTATCTCTGTTTTAAATGTCTGGTAGAATTCCCCAGGGAAGCCATCTGGTCCTGGACTCTTATTTGTTGGGAGATTTTTGATAACTGATTCAATTTCCTCGCTGGTTATGGGTCTGTTCAAGCTTTCTATTTCCTCCTGATTGAGTTTTGGAAGTGTGTGGTTGCTTAGGAATTTGTCCATTTCTTCCAGCTTGTCCAGTTTGTTGGCATATAATTTTTTTATAATATTCCCTGATAATTGCTTGTATTTCTGAGGGATTGGTTGTAATAATTCCATTTTCATTCATGATTTTGTCTATTTGGGTCATCTCCCTTTTCTTTTTGAGAAGCCTGGCTAGAGGTTTATCAATTTTGTTTATTTTTTCAAAAAACCAGCTCTTCGTTTCATTGATCTGCTCTACAGTTTTTTTAGAATCTATATTGTTTATTTCTGCTCTGATCTTTATTATTTCTCTTCTTCTGCTGGGTTTGGGGTGTCTTTGCTGTTCTGCTTCTGTTTCCTTTAGGTGTGCTGTTAGATTTTGTATTTGGGATTTTTCTTGTTTCTTGAGATTGGGAGAAGAATCTTTGAGGGCAATGAAGGGAATCTTGGCTAAGGACTCCCACTGCTCAGTTAGAGGTTACACTGGGAGGCAGGTCTAAGAGGAACTGGGGAGTCTGGAAATGGTCACAACTTAGATGTAGCTGTGGGCCTCTGTATCAGCCCACAGCCCATGGGAAGGTGGGAACTCGTGACCCGTGCCATCATTTTTTTTTTTTTAATTTTTTTTTTTAACGTTTATTTATTTTTGGGACAGAGAGAGACAGAGCATGAACGGGGGAGGGGCAGAGAGACAGGGAGACACAGAATCGGAAACAGGCTCCAGGCTCTGAGCCATCAGCCCAGAGCCTGATGCGGGGCTCGAACTCACGGACCGTGAGATTGTGACCTGGCTGAAGTCGGACGCTTAACCGACTGCGCCACCCAGGCGCCCCCCCGTGCCATCATTTTTGATCTAGATTTGGATCTGTGCTCTGCAAATGCATCCATTGCTACATACTTGGGTGTTATTTTAAGAAAGAGCCTTTTGAAAAATCCCCAACTTTGTTTTGAAGAGAAAAAGTTTTGTACCCCACCTTGGTTGCATCAGACTAGAAGTGGGCCCAGTCTGTGCCCGTGACCAGATGTGATAGTAGCTTCAGGCAGGGGAACAGATCATAATAGGGGACAGATTGTAAGTGAGAACCGGGGACATGAATGTCGTGTGTTTCAGGTTGATTCTCTCCTGACCCATGCTCAGGTCCTTCACAACCTCAAAATATGGCATAAGAGCAGAAATGGAGAAGTAGCGGAGATCAGACTGTGCTTAGGACTGCTACCCAGTACCTCTTAAACTTTTCTAACCTTAGTGTTGTTTTCCATGTGTGTTTATTTTATCCAGAGTTTCTTCGGGACACTTTTACTTCCTTGGGCTATGAAGTCCAGTATTTTTTGTACCTGCATGTGGAGAGTATAATCCAGATTCTTCGCCAAGTTGCCTGCATGCCCCAACACCAAGACTACGACAGCTTTGTGTGTGTCCTGGTGAGCCGAGGTGGCTCCCACAGCGTGTTTGGCGTGGATCAGACACAGCCAGGGTTCCCTTTGGATCAGATCAGGAGGATGTTCATGGGAGATGCATGCCCTTCTCTCTTAGGGAAGCCAAAGCTCTTTTTTATTCAGAACTATGTGGTGTCAGAGGGCCAACTGGACAGCAGCAGCTTCCTGGAGGTGGATGGGCCAGCAGTGAACAATGTGGAGTCCAAGGCCAGGCAGCCTGCGCCCTGTACCATCCACCGAGAAGCTGACTTCCTCTGGAGCCTGTGCACAGCAGACGTGTCCCTGTTGGAACGGTCCTCCAGCTCACCGTCATTGTACCTGAAGTGCCTTTCCCAGAAACTGTGGCAAGAAAGGTGAGCCACTCAGGCCGTGGCCCATGCCCAGACCACTTGTTTGTTTTCTTGCTGCCAAGATGGAGAGATGGAGATTACCACTGTGCCATATTTGATGCCCTTCTCTTCAGGGAGAAAAGGATTTTTCATTCCTTGTTGGGGTTGCCTTGGGAAGGATGCACATTTTATGACCTGCCTTTGTGCTTCAGGAGGTCACTTGTTAGTCAGCTTGTAGTTTGGATATTGTTCTTCAAAATAAAGAAATTTTTAATTTTTTTTTTTAATTACAAAAGCAGTACATACTCCTTATTTGAAAAAAAAACAATGAAATATAAATGCTTAAAGCAGAACATAACCAATAGTTATAATCCTGCTTATTAGAACCAATCTCTGTTAGCCAAGTCTTGGTGTATTGCCTTCCAGATCTTTTTCGATACCCACACAATCGTATATAAATATGTTTTTTAAACCAAAATGAAATCGCTATCTGCTATTACTTTGTAGCCTGCTTCTACTTGGTGTAACACTATATCACATACAGTTTTACATGTCACTAGTTACATTTCTAAGCATCATTTTAAACTTTTAAAAAATGTTTATTTTTGAGAGAGAGACAGAGAGAGAGAGAGAGAGAGCATGAGCAGGGGAGGGACAGAGAGAGAGGGAGACGCAGAATCTGAAGCAGTTTCCAGGCTCTGAGCTGTCAGAACAGAGCCCAACACAGGGCTTGAAGTCACAAACCATGAGATCATGACCTGAGCCGAAGTCAGACACTTAACTGAGTCACCCAGGTGCCCCTGTAAGCATCATTTTAATGTCTGTGGAACCATCCACAATATGATTATGGCATAAGTTACTTGACCAATTTTCAGGCGTTGGAAGGTGTTTCGCTTTCATAAAAAAAAGTTTTCGATATCTTTGTAGTTCAGTGTTTGTGCTTATATTTACCGTTTTCTTGAGGAAAATACCCAGAAGAAGAATTACTATGTCCAACAACATGCATTTTTAAAGGTTTGGATGCATTTTATCAGATTGTCGTCTCGGACAGTTAAACCTGCTTTGCATGAGAACACCCATGTCCCCGAGCTCTGCCCGACACTGCATTTTTTTTTATTTCCCCATTTTGACAGTTTGATAGGTGAAAAATGGTACCTGACTCTTCAGGTTTGCAAGTCTTTGTTACACAGACATTTCTGATGTTTATTGGCAAGAATACTTTTCTAAGGGAAACCTTGGTGATCTGGTTTTCATTAAGCTGAATGAAGACCCACTATACTTCCATGTAAGATTAACAGTCCTTTTTCAGCTGTTCCCTCCTTACAGTTTAGAATCATGTTCCTGGGGCGCCTGGGTGGCGCAGTCGGTTAAGCGTCCGACTTCAGCCAGGTCACGATCTCGCGGTCCGTGAGTTCGAGCCCCGCGTCAGGCTCTGGGCTGATGGCTCAGAGCCTGGAGCCTGCTTCCGATTCTGTGTCTCCCTCTCTCTCTGCCCCTCCCCCGTTCATGCTCTGTCTCTCTCTGTCCCAAAAATAAATAAACGTTGAAAAAAAAAAAAGTTTAGAATCATGTTCCTGAGCCATGTGTGAAATGCATTCTGTTGTATCTCTGGGGACCTCAGGAATACATCTCATCGCCTGTGACTCCCCAGCCCCCTCAGTAGTGGCTCAGCAGCAAGGAGTAGGCGGTAGTAGGGATGACTCAGCCTTCCAAGGTAGACACTTCGTGGACCAGCAGTATCCATGGTCTTTTACATCTGTCCTCCATTTGCATAGATGGTCCAGCTAGGTTATCATCTGACTGGAGTGTCCCCAGAATATGACTCGGTTGCCTCTTGGGTGAGGGTCATGGGGCCAGAGTGTTGCAGGCTGGTGTGGATCACTCACCAAGCAGCTTGTAGAGCATTTAGAAAGGAACAATTTCAAGCACTTTCACATCTGTTGCCTCATTTCACCCAAATGACAATCTGTCTCCTCTGTGATATTTGCATGGCATTAATTTTTGCCTTTCTCGTTCCCTCCAGAAGACGCCCACTCTTGGAACTCCACATTGAACTCAACAGCAGTGTGTATGATTGGAACAGCAAAGTGTCTGCTAAGGAGAGGTACTACGTCTGGCTGCAGCACACTCTGAGAAAGAAACTCATCCTCTCTTGCAAATGAAAAGCCAAAAGACTTTCTTAGCTCTGCAGTCTCCATCACTAGCCCCAAGTAGTTTTCAAGCAAATGTATGTGTCACGTGGGTAAGATGGGGTCCTGTTATGGGCTGAAATGACCCTCTGTGAGGAATGTTATCAGGAAGGGGTGTTTCAGCTAAAGCTTCTGGGTTGAAGGCTTTGGCCTCTGTTGCTGAAAGCTTGTCAAAACAGTGTTAGAAAGGAAATAGCTTTGAAACTTTATTATTATTTTTTTAATGTTTATTTATATTTGAGAGAGAGAGAGAGAGAGACAGTGTGTGAATGGGGGAGGGGTACAGAGAAACAGAGACAGAATCTGAAGCAGGCTCTAGGCTCTGAGCTGTCACCACAGAGCCCAATGCAGTGCTCGAACTCACACGCTGTGAGAGAGATCATGATCTGAGCTGAAGTTGAATGGTTAACCAACTGAGCCACCCAGGCACCCTGGCTTTGAAACTTTAAAAAGCAAGTACTGGTTGAATTGGGTGACTCATGATTGTGTTGCCTTCCCTCGTGCAATCAAGTAAACCGGAGCCATGGAGATAAGGTTGCAGTAACACAGTTAACTAGCCTGTGTGTATCCATGCTCCAAGAAGAAAAGTAAAATAAAAAACCAAAACAATGAGGGACACCTGGATGGCTCAATTGGTTGAGAATCCCACTCTTGATTTTGGCCCAGGTCATGATCCAGGGTTGTGGGATCAAGCCCTGCAACACACGCTGAGCGTGGAGCCTTCTTAAGATTCTCTCTTTCTGACAGGCGCCTTGTTGGCTCAGTCGGTTAAGTGTCCGACCTCGGCTCAGGTCATGGTCTCACTGTTCATGGGTTTGAGCCCTGTGTCAAGCTCTGTGCTAACAGTTCAGAGCCTGGAGCCTCCTTCAGATTCTGTGTCTCCCTCTTTCTCTGCCCTTCCCACATTCATGCTCTGTCTCTCAAAAATGAATAAATGTTAAAAAAAAAAAAAAGATTCTCTCTTTCTGAGTATCCAATGGAAAAGACAGTGTCTTTAGCAAATGGTGCTGGGAGAACTGGACAGCAATATGCAGAAGAATGAATATGGACCACTTTCTTACACCATACACAAAAATAAATTCAAAATGGATGAAAGACCTAAATGTGACGCAGGAAACCATCAAAATTCTAGAGGAGAAAACAGCCAACAACCTCTACGACCTCGGCCGCAGCAACTTCTTACACAACACGTCTCTGAAGGCAAGGGAAATAAAGGCAAAAATGAACAACTGGGACCTCATCATGATAAAAAGCTTCTACACAGCAAAGGAAACAACAAAACTAAAAGGCAGCCAATGGAATGGGAGAAGATATTTGCAAATGACATATCAGAGAAAGGGCTAGTATCCAAAATATAAAAAGAACTTAACAAACTCAGCACCCAAAAAACAAATATTCCAGTGAAGAAATGGGCAGAAGACATGAATAGATATTTTTCCAAAGAAGACATCCAGATGTCTAACAGATACATGAAGAGATGCTCAAAATCACTCATCATCAGGGAAATACAAATCAAAACCACATTGAGATACCATCTCACACAGGTCAGAGTGGCTAAAATTAGTATCAACAGATGTTGGCGAGGATGTGGAGAAAGGGGAGCCCTCTTGTACTGTCGGTGGGAATGCAAACTGGTGCAGCCACTCTGGAAAACAGTGTGGAGTTTCCTCAAAAAATTAAAAATAGAATTACCCTACTACCCAACAATAGTACTACTAGGAATTTATCCAAAGGATACGGGAGTGCTGTTTCATAGGGACATATGTACCCCAATGTTTATAGCAACAGTATCAACAAATTATGGAAAGAGCCCAAATGTCCCTCAACTGATGAATGGATAAGGAAGATGTGGATGGATGGATATATGGATAATGGAATTATGTGTAATGGAATACTACTTGGTGATGAAAAAAATGAAATCTTGCCATTTGCAGCAGCATGGACGAAACTGGAGGGTATTATGCTAAGTGAAATAAGTCAGTCAGAGAAAGTCAGATATGTGATTTCACTCATATGTGGAATTTGAGAAACTTAACAGAAGACCATAGGGGAAGGGAAGGAAAAATAAGTTACAAACAGAGAGGGATGCAAACCATAAGAGACTCTTAAATACAGAGAACAAACTGAAAGTTGAAGGGGGTAGGAAGTTGAGAGGGCAGGGAAAATGGGAGATGGGCATTGAGGACAGATCTTGTTGGGATGAGCACTGGCTGTTGTATGTTCTTACATTAGATGAGGAATCTAATCTTGAATACACTGTATGTTAGCTAACTTGACAATAAATTATTAAAATAAAAAAATTAAAATAAAATAATTCTCCAAAAAAAAGATTCTCTCTTTCTCTCCCTCTCCCCTCTCCCCTGCTTATGTACTCTCTCTCTCTCTCTCGCTCTCTGTCTCTCTGTCAAACAAAAACAAAAACAATGAAATGTAACAAACACTTAAAATCTTACCTACCACATACAACCACAGTTAACTTGCAAATTTATTTTCTGTGTACAAGATTCGGATGTTAAATCAGGGGGGCTGTTTTTCTCTGTTCAGGCTACTATGACAAAGTGCCAGAGACTGGAAGGCTTAAAGAAACACTTATTTCTCACAGTTCTAGAGACTGGGAAGTCCAAGATCAAGGTGCTGACACATCTGGTGTCTAGTGAGAACCTGCTTGTGTGTCTGCTAATGACCATCTTCTCATGGTGCCCTCACATGTCAAAGAGCAGAGACAGGAAGCAAACTGTCTGTGATAGCTCTACCTTCATGACCTAGTCACCCCAAACACCCTGCCTCCTAATATCATCACACTGAGGCTTAGGGTTTCAACCTATGAATTTGGTGAGGGACACAAACATTCAGACAATAGCAGTGGCTTTATAATTTGAGATTACTTGTCTGTCTAGAACTCAAGTGACACTTTACAGCAAATAATTTTCTCTCGCAGATTTGATGACATGACCTAAAAAGAGATCATTATTTAAAAATATCATTTAAGGGGTGCCTGGGTGGCTTAGTCAGTTAAGTGTTTGACTTCGGCTCAGGTCATGATTTTGCGGTTCATGAGTTTGAGCCCCACCTTGGGCTCTGTGCTGACAGCTCACAGCCTGGAGTCTACTTCAGATTCTGCGTTTCCCTCTCTCTCTGCCCTTCCCCTATGCATTCTCTCTCTCTCTCTCTCAAAAATAAACATTAAAAAATTTAAAATATTTAAAGTTTTTATTTATCTATCTATTTATCTATCTATTTATTTATTTATAAGTTTATTTATTCTGAGAGAGAGAGAGAGAGAGAGCGCAAAAGCTGGGGAGGGAAAGAGAGAGAGGGAGACAAAGAGAATCCCAAGCAGGTTCCACACTGTCAGAGAGCGAGCCCACACAGGGCTCGAACTCATGAAATGTGAGATGATGACCTGAGCTGAAATCAAGAGTCAGATGCTTAACCAACTGAGCTACCCAGGCACCCCTCATTTAAAATTTAAAAAAATATATATTTATTTTTATATTTTTTGACTTGGTTTTAAATGGTGTGTATTTCTTATGTGCATATTTGTGTGTGTTTTGCTGTGACCAATCAGCAAGACTGAAAAGCATGAAAGGAGTATTCAGACCATTCATAAGCAGTTATTTTTGCTTTTTGTTTTAATGAGTGTGGGACACCTGAGGATACTTTTGAATGTAACATTGTTGAGGGGCACCTGCAAGAATAATGTATATGCCTGTCCTCATGAACCAGAACCTTGTGTTAATTATTACAGAAAGAAACCGAGAGAGATCTTAGAGACCTGACAGCTTTGGCATCCTTTTCTGTTCCATCCAGACCAGGTGATAAGCATTTTCCATTTATTCTGTTTCTTATCTTATGCTGGAATAGCACATGTTTTTTACCTTTTTTTCCTCTTTACTTTTGAGGCGGGATCATCCCCACTCTTGCGAGTAACTTGCCTCAAAATACCATGTATAGGATCTTTGGCTCACAAAAAAATTGCAGACCAAACCCAGAAACAAAGTATTTATTTATATTGCTTTTTAGTTTTATGCATTTTTTGTATATTATTAAGATAACTTGTATTTGCAATAACAGAGGTGGACTTTGAATACATTAAGCAAGCGAAATAAATCAGACACAAAAAGAAAAATACTGTATAATTTTACATATATGTGGAATCTTGAAAACAAAAAACAAACAAAGGACTCATAGAAAAAGACATCACACTTGTGGTTACCAGAGGTAACCACAGAGGTTGGGGGAGAGGGAATTGGAAGAAGGTAGTCAAAAGGTACAAACTTCCAGCTATGAGATAAGTAAGTACTAGGGATGTAATGTACAACAGTGGCTAATACTGCTGTATGATATACGGGACAGTTGTTAAGAAATTAAATCCCAAGAGTCCTCATCATGAAGAAAAAAATTTTCCTTTGTCCTTTCTTTTCTTTTTATTGCATCTATATAAGAAGATGGATGTTAGTTAAATTGATCATGGTAATCATTTCATAGTATATGTAAATCAAACCATCACACTGTATGCCTTAAAATTTAGACAGTAATGTATGTTAATTATTTCTCAATAAAACTAGAAAAAATATTTGAAAAGGATAATAAATCTAAATGAATTTAAAAGGTAACCTATAAGTGAAAACTTGATACATTTAATGAATTAAATTTCTGTATATAAATATTGATGGTAAACTTAATCAAGCATTTATTCAACTGAAACCACAAGTCTAATACATTAGATTTTCTTAAATGTTTTAAACACACTAAAAAATAGACAATTTACAATGATTACAAAATGGATCAGTACATTCGGTTACAAAAGTATGTGTATGATGTACTTAGGCTTATTTCTTCATTGTGTTTACATTCCTTTTTTTTTTTTTTACCTTTCAAATTTTCTAAGATTATGGCAAAAATGGATAGTCTATGATTCAGGACTTGAAGTGTAAGATTTAGTGTGCCATTCAGGGTGTTTTACCTGAGTCTGTCATCCAGTTGGATTAGCTGTTTTTATAGTTAGACTTTATTCACTGATTGAGCTTTACCAATTGCTGGAATTATTGACTTTGGTATCAGATATGTTTTGATTTTTTGTAACCTCGTTTCTTCGATGTATTCTTGTTATAGTCTAATTTCTATTTCTATTTTAAAATAAAAAGTAGTAATATGATATCTTGTATTCTATTCAGGACTGAATTTTGAAAATCTTTCACATTAACGTGAACCTTCTTGATTAACTATTTTATCATTCAAAATGATAGTAAGTAACAGATGCAAGATGCAAGTAATGGAAGACGTAACTCACAACAAAAATACCAGTTTTGTTTGTTTGTTTGTTTGTTTATGCTTGTTAAGCATAAGGTCCAGAGGTAGGGGTATAGATGCTGGCTTGGTTAAGTCACTGATCGAATGATGTCATCAAGGACTTAGTGCTTTCTATCTTTCCGCTCTGTACTTTCTTTGTTTTGGCTTTTATTTTCAGAATTGTCATCTAATGACTACAAGATGGCCACAGGTCCAAGTATCACACCCAAATGACAGAAAGGAAAACACCTCTTCTTTGTGTTCCTTCTTAAGATCAAAGGAAAATTTCCCTAGAAGCCTTCCTCCCCAAGTGTTTCTTTTCCATATTTCTCATTGGCATGTCATTGAATGACATGCCCATTCTTAAACCAGCATTTGGCAGAGGGAATAGGATCACCATGGTTGATTTATACCAGCCCAGCTTCAGTCTCCTGGTCTGGAGAGGGGTTCAGCTCCTCTGAGGCACATGGTGTCCAAAATGAAAAAGTGGGGCATGGAATGAATCCCTGTGGATAGCCAACCATAATGAATACCAAAAGAATGAGAACATCCATTTTATGATCAAAGAAACTGAGGCACACAGCTTTTAAGTGACTTGTTCCCAAATCTCAGAAAAAAAAAAAAATCAGTGATAGTGCTAGATCTAGAATGTCAACCATCAGCCTATCATCTGGTGTTCTTTAGAAATTAAACAAACATTGGAAATGTGTAGCATCATTTCAGAGAAGGCATCATACTCCTCTCTGCTGTTTATGAGAGTCATTATTTTACCTTTCCAGCCTCTATCCTCTCCCCACAGATAGGTGGCATGGCCACATATCTCCCCTTATCCCACCTTCCTGGCATGGTGAAAATATAGAGCTTGGAAAATCAGCATCTTTTCTTTCCTTCTCTTTCCCTTCCCTCTTTTTAAACAATAATTTATTAAATTATACTCTGTCGTTCTGTTTTATCACTTTTCTTGTTTTGTTTTTGTTTTTTTTTTATTACATTATTCTTAACACAACCAATCCCTAGGCCCCAAAGAGAAGAGTGTTAAGTGTTTGCTTAGGTGTTTTGCTCACTGGCAAGTAGTTTGGGGTGGAGTAAAGAGGGATTATGATTTCAGGCCTAGGCTGATGAAATGGGAGGAATAATGCCTTGCCTTCCCTTGCTTACTTAAATGAAAGAGCTTTTATGAGCATACCCATTGGGGGAGTTTGTCTTTCCCCTCCCAGACAAACCCTTTATAGGTACATACAGGGCAGATCCAGCCATGGGGACTATTCAGTCATCAGGGAGGATGTCTAGTCATGGGGGAGGGGAGATGTCCAGCCATGACTGTGAATGCCCAGCCCAGTCATGGGGGTTAGAATACACAATCATAGATGGAAATTTCCAGCTGTTGGTCATTGGTAGGATGTTCTGACATGGATGGAGTTGTCTAGCCACGGGGAGATATCTATATGTTGGCAGAATGTCTAGCCATTGGTGGGGATGTCTAGCTATGGATGGAAACATTCAGCCATAATTAGGATGTTCAGTCATGGATGGGGTGTCCAGTAATGGAAAGAAGTCCAACCATGGGTTGATGCATAGCTATGACTGGGGATTCCAGCCGTGAATAAAGGTGTCTATCAGAAGCTCAGCTAAGCTGGAAATAGTTGAGCTGACAGGTGTCAGTGTAGATTTCCTGGCTGTCACCTTGAAGCCCTTAGGGGAAGAGGAAGACAGGAGAGTGCTTGGGGCCACTTGAGCCTGATATGGCACCCTCCCAATAAAGGAGTTTTTGTAACTGCTTTGGTGATGCCATGTGAACATCACTATTATCATGATACCACCCTGTGGGGAAGTTATTTTGGAAATATTGAACCAAACCTTGTAAAGTTTGTAGGATTTTGAGATGGAGAGGAGAATATGCTGTAGGTGAGGAGACAATGCAAGTGAAGAGACAGGGGAAATGCAAGACATATTTTAGAAAATTTGAGTGTAACTTTTACCTGGCATAGAGAGAATGTGAGCAATAGTGAGTGGTAAGCTAGGAGGTGCCTATTGTTAGAGCGTGGAGAGCCTTCAAGGCCCTCATCTTGGTCCGCTAGTGTCCATGGAAGTTATTTTTCTCACTTGAATAGTAGAGTCTATGACTCCTCCTTTGATACTTTTTCATATGAGTATTTGATTACTAGATGCATTTCTTATTCTTTTTGAGTATGGTTTTTAGTGAAATATTTTAGACATGCCCAAAGAGGGTTATATTAGATAACAATGTAATGAATACCCATGGTACCTACCACCTAGCTTAAATAAAATGTTCTAAAATATATATGAAGATTCTTAAGATGGGGGCGCCTGGGTGGCGCAGTCGGTTAAGCGTCCGACTTCAGCCAGGTCACGATCTCGCGGTCCGTGAGTTCGAGCCCCGCGTCAGGCTCTGGGCTGATGGCTCAGAGCCTGGAGCCTGTTTCCGATTCTGTGTCTCCCTCTCTCTGCCCCTCCCCCGTTCATGCTCTGTCTCTCTCTGTCCCAAATAAATAAATAAACGTTGAAAAAAAAAATTCTTAAGATGTTACTTTAAGTAATAATCCTAAATATAAAAGAGATAAATGCAATAAAATGTTTCAAACCTTATAATAGCCCCAAACTGAGAATTAGCCAAGTGTTCAGTAATAAGGGTATGCTTATGATGATAGGTCCACTGGTTGATACTTTATGTAACCATTAAAATTATGTTTGTAAATAATAAGAGCTTACATCAAACTGTTATTATCTCTTTTTAAAAGAATTTTTTTAATGTTTATTGATTTTTGAGAGAGAGAGAGAGAGAGACAGAGTGCAAGCAGGGGGAGAGGCAGAGAAAGAGGGAGACACAGAATCTGAAGCAGGCTTCAGGCTCTGAGCTGTCAGCATAGAGCTGACTTGGGGCTCAAACCCACAAACCGTGAAATCATGATCTGAGCCGAAGTCCGACACTTAACCGCCTGAGCCACCCAGGCGCCCCTATTATTAGCTCTTTACACAAATAGATAATTACACAAATAGATAAACACAAATAAACGAATTATCTCATTTAATCCTCAAAATAGCTGTATGAGGTAGGTATTATTGTTCTCATTATTTTTTCTTCCCATTCTATAGATAAGGAAAATGAGCAAAGTGATGTTAAGTAGCTTATCCGTGATCACCCCATACTAGGGTATAAACTCAAGCCATGAAGAGAGCTACTTTGGGGCCCAAATGCTTAACCAGTTCACAATATGGCCTTGACAGAATATCATAATGAGAAAAATGCTCATATATTCATGTTACCTGGAAAAGAGTACAAAATAGTATGTTTATGTTAACTATGCTTAAAATAAAACAGAAAATACCTCCCATAGGAAAACAAAGGGCCAGAAAGAAATAGTTACAAAGTGGTGTATGGATGACAGAACTGTGGCTGATATTATCTCTTCTTTCTGTTTTCCAAATTCTCATCTCTATCTGTCTATATATTTGAGAATATTGACTTTGCCCTAGAGCCTAGGTGGTTCCTTTCAACTTTCAAGTAGTTGATTCTTCATCACTAACAAAACTACCCTCTCTTCTTACTTTTATCCTTATTTCTCTGTCCCATCTCTAGCCCCTCTTTTCAGAAGCACAACTCCTGGTCTCAGGGCTGCTTTTCTGAGCCATTGGTTAGGAAGATTGACTAGTAAACCCCTAGTTGACCAATACTTCTATCCCTGTTGTTTCTCCCGCCCTTAACCCTGTTCTATGCCATTCCCCAACCTCTTCAATCCTCTTCCATGAATAGGCCATAGTGGGAGTCACTTGACACCTTTATCTGCAGTGTTTGATATAAGAATCTCTTCTTCTCCTCTGAGATTTTAGAAGCAAGTTTTCAGGATTAAGGATGCTATTTATACCATCAAGAGGTCAGAATTTGAGGTCAGCCTTGTCAATTTGGCTGTGGACAGACCCTGCTTGCTGTCCTCATATATTCATTTTCTTTTTCCCTCGTAATAGAAGCCTTGATTTGGAACTGGGCACAAAGCCTCACAGAATATAGTCTACTTGTCCAAGCTTCAATTTGTAGCTAGATATGGTCATGTGTTTAGGTCCTGGCCAATAAGATGTTAGCAGCAGAATCATTTGGCAGTTGCTGAGAACTTCCCTTAAAAGACCGTTGTTTTTTCAGTATGATACTGGCACAAATCAATGAAACAGAATAAAGGGCCCAGAAATAAACCTATGATTATATGGTCAATTAGCTTAAGACAAAGGAGGTGAGACTATGCAAAGGGAAAAAGACAATTTCCTCTACAGATAGCATTGGGAAAACTGGACAGCTACATGCAAAAGAATGAAACTGAACTACTTTACCATACACAAAAACAAAGTTAGAGTGGATTAAGGACCTAAATGTGAGACCTGAAACTATAAAAATCCTTGAAGAGAAAACAGGCAGTAATTTCTCTGACATCAGCTGTAGCCACATTTTTCTAGACATGTCTTCTGAGACAAGGGAAACAAAAGCAAAAATAAACTATTGGGACTACATCAAAACAAAAAGCTTCTGCACAGTGAAGGAAACAATTAACAAAACTAAAAGGCTACCTGAAGAATGGGAGAAGATATTTGCAAATAACATATCCAATAAATGGTTAGTATCCAAAATATATAAAGAACTTACACAACTCAACAGCTAAACACAATCTGATTAAAAATGAGCAGACATTTCTCCAAAGATGACATACAGAAGGCCAACACATATATGAAAAGATGCTCAACATCACGGATCATCAGGGAAATGCAAATCAAAACCACAATGAGATATCACCTCATACCTATCAGAATGGCTGAAATAAAAAAGAGAAGAAATGACAAATGTTGAAGAGGGTGTAGAGAAAAAGGAACCCTTTTCTGTTCCTTCATTCCCATCATGTACTGTTGATGGGAATGCAAACTGGTGCAGCTGCTGGAGGTTCTTCAAAAAATTAAAAATAGAATTATCATATGATCTAGTAATTCCACTACTAGGTATTTACCTAAAGATTACAAGAACACTAATTCAAAAAGATATATGCACCCCCATGTTTATTGCAGCATTATTTACAATAGCTAAATTACGGAAGCAATCCAAGTGTTGAGTGACAAATGAATGGATAAAGAAGATGTGGTATATAAACAATGGAATATTTATTACTCATTCATAAAGAGAATGAAATGTTGCCATTTGCAACAGCATAGATTGATTTAGAGAGTATAATGCTAAATGAAATAAGTCAGAGAAAGACAAATACCATCTGATTTCACTCATATGTGGAATTTAAGAAACAAAACAAACCAAGAAAAAAAAGAGACAACTCAAAAAACAGACTCTTTAAAAACTTTTTAAAAATGTTTATTTATTTTTGAGAGACAGAGAGAGACAGAGAAAAAGGGAGACACAGAATCCAAAGCAGGCTCCAGGCTCTGAGCTGTCAGCACAAAGTCCGACACAGGGCTTGAACTCAGAAACTGCGAGATCACGACCTGAGTTGAAGTCAGACGCTTAAATGACTGAGCCACCCAGGCGCCCCCCGCCCCCCCAAAACAGACTCTTAAATATAGAAAACAAACTGATGGTTACCAGAGGGGAGGGAAGTGAGGGGAAGGGTGAAATAGGTGAAGGGAATTAAGAGTATACTTATGATGAACACTGAGTAATATATAGAATTACTGAATCACTATATTGTACACCTAAAACCAATGTAACTCTGTATGGTAACTATATTGGAATTAGAAATTTAAGAAAGGCAGTTATTTTTTGCCCTTCACCTTTTTATCCCTTCTTCCATCTTGCTGACTAGGATGTGGATGTGATGGCTGGAGCCTTAACTTCCATTGGAACTATGAGGATAATGGCCACACTATAGGGACAGCTGAGTGGTGAGCAGAAAGGAGCCTTCTTGGATGAGGACAGAATCACTATACCAGCCATAGACTACCTACCTCTGGACTTTCATGTGAGAGAAAAAATGTGGGGTTTGTATTTGTATTTTTTAAACCTAACACAGTCCAACTGATGCATTATTATTTGATTAAAATGTTTAGGATGTTATAAGTTTAAAAGAAAAATTTATCTGGATGATTATTTTAATTTTCTAATTATTTTTTAATGTTTATTTATTTTTGAGAAAGAGAGTGTGGGTGGGGAGGGGACAGAGAAAGACAGGGGCAGGGGATCCAAAGCAGGCTCCGTGCTGATAGCAGAGAGCCTGATGTAGGGCTCGAACTCATGAACCGTGAGATCATGACCTGAGCCGAAGTTGGACGCTTAACTGACTGAGCCACCCAGGAGTCCCTCTAATTATTGTTTAAAAATATATGTGCACTTAAAATATGAGCTACCTACATGTTTAACACCCAGCTTGGTTGCTTCCAAGTTTTGGCATTGTGAATAAAGGTGCTATAAACATTTTTATGCTGATTTTTGTGTGGACATAAATGTTCAACTCATTTGGGTAAATACCTAGGAGAACAATTGTTGAAGTGTATGGTAAGCCTATGTTCAACTTTGGAAGAAATGTAAGACTGTATTTCAAGTGGCTATATATACCATTTTGCAGAGTTCCTGTATCTCCACATTCTTGCCAGTATTTGGTGGCATTAATGTTTTGGATTTTAGCCATTTTAATAGATGTATAGTGATAACACGTATTAATTTATGATTACCTAATGGCACGATGGTGAGTACCTTTTTATATCCTTATTTAAAATATGTATATCTTCTTTGTTGAGATGTCTGTTCAAATCTTTTGCCCATTTTTTATTAAAAAAATTTTTTTAATGTTTATTTTTGAGAGAGAGAGAGAGAGACAGAGGGACAGAGACAGAGCATGAGTGGGGGAGGGGCAGAGAGAGAGGGAGACACAGAATCCGAAGCAGGCTCCAGGCTCTGAGCTGTCAGCACAGAACCTGATGTGGGGCTCGAACTCACTATCTGTGAGATCGTGACCTGAGCCAAAGTCAGACACTCAACTGACTGAGCCACCCAGGTGCCCCTCTTTTGCCTATTTTTAAAAGCTTTTATTTATTTTGAGAGAGAGAAAGCTAGAGAGTATGTGTGGGGTAGGGGCAGAGAGAGAGGGAGAAAGAGAATCCCAGGCAGGTTCCACACTGTCAGTGCACACAGCCTGATGTGGGGCTCAAACACCTGAACCATGAGATCATGACCTGAGCCCAAGTCTGATGCTTAACTGACGTACACAGGCACCCCTCTTTTGCCCATTTTTAAACTGAGTTGTTTGGTTTTTTTACTGGTCAGTTTTAAGAGTTTTTTGTATATTTTGGATAGAAGTCCTTTATCAGATATGTTTTACAAATATTTTCTCTCAGTCTGTGGTAGAAGTTTTTAATTTTAATGAAGTTCAATTAATCCATTCCCCCCACCCCGCCCAGATTGTGCTTTTGTGCTCTAAGAAATCTTCACTAAACTCAAGATCACCTAAATATTCTCCTCTGTTATTATCCAGAAGTTGTAGTTTTGCATTTTACATTTAAGTTTATGATCGTTTTGAGTTACTTTTTGTGAAAGGTACAAGGTCTGTGTCTATATTCTTTTTTTCTGTATGTCCAGTTGTTCTGGCACTATTTGTTGCATTCCATTGATTTTTCTGTCTGTTCTTTTACTAACATGACGCTGTTTTGATCCTTAAGCTTTATATTGAGTCTCGCAATACCCAACGTTGGTAGCATACTGGGAGTTTTAAATAAATGCAATTGTATTATTTGTTTCATTTTATGCAAAGCACATATTGTAACTTCAAAAAATTAATTAAAATGGGGCACCTGGGTCACTGAGTCGGTTAAGTGTCCAACTTCGGCTCAGGTCATGACCTCACGGTTCATGAGTTCAAGCCCTGCGTTGGGCTCTGTGCTGACAGCTCGGAACCTGAAGCCTGCTTCAGATTCTGTCTCTCTTTCTCTTTCTCTCTCTCTCTTTCTGCCCCTCCCCTGCTCGTGTGCTCTCTCTCTCTCTCTCTCAAAAGTAAATAAACATTAAAAAAATGAAAATGAAAATAAAATAAAAATTACATACTGTAAAAGGTCCAGTTTCTTTAATACATAAACACATTTGATGCATTTATTTTAAACATAAATGGCATAATTGTTTTTAATAAATGTTTTTATTTATTTTTGAAAGAGAGAGAGAACGAGCAGGGGAGAGGAAGAGAGAGAGGGAGCCACAGGATCCGAAGCAGGCTCCAGACTGCACTGTCAGCACAGAATCTGACGTGGGGCTTGAACTCAGAAACTGCAATATCATGACCTGAGCTGAAGTTGGACGCTTAACCCACCGAGCTACCAGGCACCCCCATAAATGGCATAATATTTAACACTGTTCTTTCTTTTCATTCAAGTAGTCATGTCTATATATGTTTTGTATCATATTTAAGTTATTCACTATTTTATTTTTCACTATTTAAATGATGATACAAGAAACATCTTTTCTTCCTTATTTGGTAAGGACTTCCTGCCTGAAACCTGGGATTTGCATCCTCTTCTTAGTGCTTCCTTTGGCATAGGTCAGTCTTCTGTCAAGACTGAATGCTATTTCAACTGTCTTGTATCATTAATCTCTCTCTCTGTCTTTGAACCTTTGGTCTAAAAACAAGTTCTGACTCCTCCATCAAATAAAGCCTGTCTCCCTTAAAAAAAATGTTTATTCGTTTATTTTGAGTGAGAAAAAGAGAGATAGCGAGCAAGCAGGGGAGGGGCAGAGAGAGAGAATCCCAAGCAGGCTCCTCACTGTCAGTGTGGAGCCCAACTCCAGGCTCAATCCCACAAACCGTGAAATCATGACCTGAGCCAAAATCAAGAGTTGGACCCTTAACTAACTGAGCCACCCCAGCACCCCATGCCCCTCTCTTTCAAGCTAGTGTCTTAGGTATGTTTTAGACTATACCCTCTCCTACCCATTTACTCCATACTTCCCTGATATCTGGATTTCACCTTAATCATTCTGCCACATCTATAAGATCCAAGAGCAATATTGAGCTTACTTACCAAACTTGTAGTCCTTAGATTCTATGGGGTCATTGTCCCCTTCCTACTTCTCCAGCGTATTTTACCCTAGAAGTTCTGTCAAGGACAGACTTCTGACCAAGTCTTCTTTGTATCTTTCTCCTCCAGATCCATAAATGTGGACATTCACAAGGATCACTCCTTTGTTTCTCTTTTTATATGTTCTCTTTTAACAATCTTGTAGCTTCGGTTACTACTCCTGTACTGCTAACAAGTTGGCATTTCTAGTGCAGACTCTTCAAGTTCAAATCTTGCCCTGCAGCTTCCTGGCCAGTGTTTCCACTTCATTTCCTTTTCGCACCTCAAACTCAAGATATTCCAAATATTAAAAACAAAAACAAAAACACCTCCATTCCAAATCTGCTTTTCTGCCTGTGTCTTCAATTTCAGTTAACAGCACCTCCAGAATATCATTTTTCACTCTGACCCACCCTCTCCTATGTTTCTTCATCCAGCTAGTTTCCAAATTAGTTGGTTCTGTACCTATAATGCCTTTTCCATCTATCTCTATTATTACATTTCTTCTGCCTCCATCATTTCTCCACTGAACTATGATCATAGCGTTCTCACTGATCCTGCCACCACCCTCTTAATTCTATGATAACTTTATACATAGAACCTGAAGAATCTCCCTAATTGCAGCTCTGTCACTTTCCTTAGAAACCTTTAAGATTCTCTATTGTTTACACTGTAAGGGTGTGGCTGGGGAGTGGGGAGCAGGGAAGGCTGCTGTTGTAAGTCCTAGAGTCCAAAGACCCAGAAAACCAAGAGTGTTTTAATGTCCAAAGGTAGAAGAAGTTGACCATCCTAGTTCAAAAAGAGAAAATTTGCCCCTCCTCCTTTTTATTGGACCAATCCTTAATGGATTGGAGGTTGCCCACCCAATTTGATGAGGGCAGATTTTCTTTACTCAGTCTACAGATTTAAATACTAACCCTTCCAGAAACATCCTTACAGACATACCCAGAAATAATGTTTACTGGCTATCTAGGCATCCTTTAACCATCAAGTTGACATCATACAATTAACAATCACAAGGTAGTTTGTGACATATGATTGTGACATATTCCAGACATCCCTTTCTTTTTTCATTGAGATATAATTCACATTTTTCAGAATTCATCCTTTTGAACTATACAAGTCACTGGTTTTTAGTATATTCACAGTTGTGCACATGCACAATCTAATTTCAAAACATTTTTATCTACCTTAAAAGAATTTCCATACCTGGTAGCCATCATTTCCTATTTTCCCCTTCACTCCAGCCCCTGAGCAAACACTAATCCACTTTCTATTTCTACATATTTGTCCATTCTGGATATTTCCTTTTTTTTTTTTTAAACGTTTATTTATTTTTGAGACAGAGAGAGACAGAGCATGAACAGGGGAGGGTCAGAGAGAGAGGGAGACACAGAATCTGAAACAGGCTCCAGGCTCTGAGCTGTCAGCACAGAGCCTGATGCGGGGCTTGAACTCATGGACCGTGAGATCATGACCTGAGCCGAAGTCGGATGCTTAACCGACTGAGCCACCCAGGCGTCCCTGGATATTTCCTATGAACAAATCATTCAGTATGTTTCCTTTTGTATATGACTTATTCTACGTAGCGTGTTTTCAAGGTTCATCCATATTGAAGAATACATTAGTACTTCATTTCATTTAATGGCTAAAAAATATTCCATTGAATTGACAGAGCACATTTTGTTTATTCATCAACTGATGGAAATTTGGATTGTTTCCATGTTTTTGGCCTTTATGAATGATGCTGCTATGAGTATTCATGTGTAAGTTTTTGTGTGGATACATGCTTTCAGTTCCCTTGGGTATATACATGGGAATGGACTTACTGGATCATATAGTAAGTATATGTTCAACTTTTTGAGGACTGCTAAACTGTTTTAGTAAAGTGGCTGCACCACTTTACATTCCCACCAGCAATGTCCCAATTTCTCCACATCCTTGCCAACACTTGTTATTGTCTATTTTTTCTTTCCTTCCTTCCTTCCTTCCTTCCTTCCTTCCTTCCTTCCTCTCCTTCTCTTTCTTCTTTCTTTCTTTCTTTCTTTCTTTCTTTCTTTCTTTCTTTCTTCTTTCTCTTTTTTTTATTATATATGAAGTGATACCTCATTGTAGTTTTGATTACATTGCCTTAATAACTAATTCTGTTGAAGATCTTTTCATGTGCATATTGGCCATTTGTATATGTTCTCTGTAGAAACATCTATTCATATCCTTTCCCATTTTTTTAAAATTTTATTTTTTATTTTTTAAAGTTTACATCCAAATGAGTTAGCATATAGTGAAATAGTGATTTCAGGAGTAGATTCCTTAATGCCCTTTACCCATTTAGCCCATCCCCCCTCCAGAAACCCTCAGTTTATTCTCCATATTTATGAGTCTCTTCTGTTTTGTCCTCCTCCCTGTTTTTATATTATTTTTGTTTCCCTTCCCTTTGTTCATCTGTTTTGTCTCTTAAAGTCCTCAAATGAGTGAAGTCATATGATATTTGTCTTTCTCTGACTGACTTCACTTAGCATAATACTCTCCAGTTCCATCCACATAGTTGCAAATGGCAAGATTTCATTCTTTTTGATTGCCGAATAATACTCCATTGTGTGTGTGTGTGTGTGTATATATATATATATATATACCACTTCTTCTTTATCCATTCATCTGTCGATGGACATTTGGGCTCTTTCCATACTTTGGCTATTGTCCATCATAGCGCTGCTATAAACGTGGGAGCGTATGTATCCTTTCAACACAACACACCTGTATCCCATGGATAAATGCCTAGTAGTGCAATTGCTGGTTCGTAGGATAGTTCTATTATTAGTTTTTTGAGGAACCTCCATACTGTTTTCCAGAGTGGCTGCACAAGCTTGCATTGCCACCAACAATGCAAAAGAGATCCTCTTTCTCCGCATCCTTGCCAACATCTGTTGTCTGAGTTGTTAATGTTAGCCATTCTGACAGGTGTAAGGTGGTATCTCATTGTGGTTTTGATTTGTATTTCCCTGATGAGGAGTGATGTTGAGCATTTTTTCATGTGTCGGTTGGCCATCTGGATGTCTTCCTTGGAGAAGTGTCTATTCATGTCTTTTGCCCATTTCTTCACTGGATTATTTGTTTTTTGGGTGTTGAGTTTGATAAGTTCTTTGTAGATTTTGGATACTAACCCTTTATCTGATAGGCCATTTGCAAATATCTTCTCCCATTCTGTCCGTTGCCTTTTAGTTTTGCTGATTATTTCCTTCGCTGTGTAAAAGCTTTTTATTTTGATGAGGTCCCAATAGTTCATTTTTGCTTTGGTTTCCCTTGCCTCTGGAGATGTATTGAGTAAGAAGTTGCTACGGCCACGGTCAAAGAGGTTTTTGCTTGCTTTCTCCTCGAGGATTTTGATGGCTTCCTGTCTTACTTACATTGAGGTCTTTCATCCATTTTGAGTTTATTTTTGTGTGTGGTGTAAGAAAGTGGTCCAGGTTCATTCTTCTGCATGTCGCTGTCCAGTTTTCCCAGCACCACTTGCTGAAGAGACTCTCTTTATTCCATTGGATATTCTTTCCTGCTTTGTCAAAGATTAGTTGCCCATACATTTGTGGGTCCATTTCTGGGTTCTCTATTCTGTTCCATTGATCTGAGTGTCTGTTCTTGTGCCAGTATCATACTGTCTTGATGATTATACCTTTGTAGTATAGCTTGAAGTCTGGGATTGTGATGCCTCCTGCTTTGGTTTTCTTTTTCAAGATCGCTTTGGCTAGTTGGGGTCTTTTCTGGTTCCATACAAATTTTAGGATTATTTGTTCTAGCTCTGTGAAGAATGCTGATGTTACTTTGATAGGGATCTCATTGAATATGTAGATTGCTTTGGGTAGTATCGACATTTTAACAATATTTGTTCTTCCTATCCAGGAGCATGGAATCTTTTTCCATTTCTTTGTGTCTTCTTCAATTTCTTTCATCAGCTTTCTATAGTTTTAAGTGTATATATTTTTCACCTCTGTGGTTAGATTTATTCCTAGGTATTTTATGGTTTTTGGTGCAACTGTAAACGGGATCAATTCCTTGATTTCTTTTTTTTGTTGCTTCATTGTTGGTGTATAGGAATGCAACAGATTTCTGTGCATTGATTTTATATCCTGCCACTTTGCTGAATTCATGGATCAGTTCTAGCAGTTTTTTGGTGGAATCTTTTGGATTTTCCATAGAGTATCATGTCATCTGCGAAGAGTGAAAGTTTGACCTCCTCCTGGCCGATTTGGATGCCTTTTATTTCTTTGTGTTGTCTGATTGCAGAGGCTAAGACTTCCAATACTTTGTTGAATAACAGTGGCAATAGTGGACATCCCTGTCTTGTTCCTGACCTTAGGGGGAAAGCTCTCAGTTTTTCCCCATTGAAGATGATATTAGCGTTGGGTCGTTCAAATATGGCTTTTATCATGTCGAAGTATGCTCCTTCTATCCCTACTTTCTTGAGGGTTTTTATCAAGAAAGGATGCTGTATTTTGTCAAATGTTTTCTCTGCATCTATTGAGAGGATCATATGGTTCTTGTCCTTTCTCTTATTGATGTGATGAATCACGTTAATTGTTTTGTGGATATTGAACCAGCCCTGCATCCCAGGTATAAATCCCACTTGATCATGGTGAATAATTTTTTTTAAGGTATTGTTGGATCCAGTTGACTAATATCTTGTTGAGGATTTTTGTATCCATGTTCATCAGGGAAATTGGTCTATAGTTCTCCTTTTTAGTGGGGTCTCTGTCTGGTTTTGGAATCAAGGTAATGCTGGCTTCATAGAAAGAGTTTGGAAGTTTCCCTTCCGTTTCTATTTTTTGGAATAGTTTCAAGAGAATAGGTGTTAACTCTTTCTTAAATGTTTGATAGAGTTCTCCTGGGAAGCCATCTGGCCCTGGACTCTTGTTTTTGGGGGAGATTTTTGATTACTAATTCGATTTCCTTACTCGTTATGGGTCTGTTCAAATTTTCCATTTCTTCCTGTTTCAGTTTTGGTAGTGTATGTGTTTCTGGGAATTTGTCGATTTCTTCCAGATTACCCATTTTATTGGCATATAATTGCTCATAATATTCTCTTATTATTGTTTTTATTTCTGCTGTGTTGGTTGTGATCTCTCCTCTTTCATTCTTGATTTTATTTTTGGGTCTTTTCCTTTTTCTTCTTGATCAAACTGGCTAGTGGTTTATCAATTTTGTTAATTCTTTCAAAGAACCAGCTTCTGGTTTCATTGATCTGTTCTACTGTTTTTTTTTGTTTTGTTTTGTTTTGATAGCATTAATTTCTGCTCTAATCTTTATTTTTTCCTGTCTTCTTCTGGTTTGGGGTTTTATTTGCTGTTCTTTTCCCAGCTCATTAAGGCGTAAGGTTAGGTTGTGTATCTGAGATCTTTCTTCCTTCTTTAGGAAGGCCTGGATTGCTATATACTTTCCTCTTATGACTGCCTTTGCTGTGTCCCAGAGGTTTTGGGTTGTGGTGGTATCATTTTCATTGACTTCCATATACTTTTTAACTTCCTCTTTAACTGCTTGTTTAGCCCATTCATTCTTTAGTAGGATGTTCTTCAGTCTCCAAGTATTTGTTACCTTTCCAAATTTTTTCTTGTGGTTGATTTTGAGTTTCATAGCATTGTGGTCTGAAAATATGCATGGTATGATCTCGATCTTTTTGTACTTACTTAGGGCTGATTTGTGTCCCAGTATATGGTCTATTCTGGAGAACGTTCCATGTGCACTGGAGAAGAATGTATACTCTGCTGCTTTAGGATGAAATGTTCTGAATATATCTGTTAAGTCCATCTGGTCCAGTGTGTCATTCAAAGCCATTGTTTCCTTGTTGATTTTTTGATTAGATGATCTGTTCTTTGCTGTGAGTGGGCTGTTGAAGTCTCCTACTATTATGGTAACTTGATGAGTTTCTTTATGTTTATGATTAATTGATTTATATATTTGGGTGTTTTCACATTTGGCACATAAATGTTTACAATCGTTAGGTCTTCTTGGTCTATAGAACCCTTGATTATGATATAATACCCTTCTGCATCTCTTGATACAGTCTTTATTTAAAGTCTAAATTGTCTGATATAAGTATGGCTACTCCAGCTTTCTTTTGTTGACCATTAGCATGATAGATGGTTCTCTATCCCCTTATTTTCAATCTGAAGGTGTCTTTAGCTCTAAAGTGGGTCTCTTGTAAACAACATATAGATGGGTCCTGTTTTCTTATCCATTCTGTTACTCTGTCTTTTGATTGGAGCATTGAGTCCATTGACGTTTAGAGTGACTACTGAAAGATATGAATTTATTGCCATTATGTTACTTGTAGAGTTGGAGTTTCTGGTGGTGTTCTGTTGTCCTTTCTAATCTTGTTGCTTTTGCTATTTATTTATTTATTTATTTATTTATTTATTTATTCATTCATTCATCTTTTCTCCTCTCAGAGAATCCCCCTTAAAATTTCTTGTAGGGCTGGTTTAGCGGTCACAAACTCCTTTAATTTTTGTTTGTCTGGGGAACTTTTTACCTCTCCTTCTAGTTTTAATGATAGCCTTGCTGGATAAAGAATTCTTGGCTGCATATTTTTCTGATTCAGCACATTGAATATATCCTGCCACTCCTTTCTGGCCTGCCAAGTTTCTGTGGATAGGTCTGCTGCAAACCTGATCTGTCTTCCCTTGTAGTTAAGGACTTTTTTCCTTTGCTGCTTTCATGATTCTCTCCTTGCCTGAGTATTTTGGGAATTTGACTATGATATGCCTTGTTGATGGTTGGTTTTTATTGAATCTAATGGGAGTCCTCTGTGCTTCCTGGATTTTGATGTCTGTGTCTTTCCCCAGGTTAGGGAAGTTTTCCACTATGATTTGCTCACATAACACTTTTACCCCTATTTCTCTGTCTTCCTCTTCTAGGATCCCTATGATTCTGATGTTGTTCCTTTTTTAATGAGTCACTGATTTCTCAAATTCTTAAATCGTGCTCTTTTGCCTTAATCTCCCTCTTTTTTTATGCTTCGTTATGCTCTATAATTTGTCCTCTATATGGCTGATTCTCTGTTCTGCCTCGTCCATCCTTGCCGCCGCTGCATCCATCCATGATTGCAGCTCAGTTATAGCATTTTTAATTTCATTCTGGCTATTTTTTACTCGTTTTATCTCTGCAGAAAGGGATTCTAATCTATTTTTGACTCCAGCTAGTATTGTTATTATCATGATTCTGAATTCTGGTTCAGACATCTTGCTTGTATCTGTGTTGGTTAAATCCCTGGCTGTCATTTCTTCATGCTCTTTCTTTTGGGGTGACTTCTTTTGTTTTGTCATTTTGAAGGGAGAAAAGGAATTAATGAGGTAGAAAAATTGAAATTAAAAAAATTAAAATTAAAAAAATATTAAAATCAAAACTTAAAACACACACACACACACACACAAATAGAATAGACGATTCTAGATCCTAGGCGTGTTTTGGTCTGGATGTTGAAAGTGGTTTGACCGATTAGAGAAAAAAAGGGGGGGAGAAAAAAAAAGGAAATTGTTTGAGAATTTGAAAAAATGAATACATTGAAGTAGACTAAAATGAGATGATGGGGGTAAAATAGAATTTGAAAAAATATACACAAAAGGAAAGAATATAGTACAAAAAAATTGAAAGAAAAATATATTTTTTTTTAATATTTTTTTTTTCAACGTTTATTTATTTTTGGGACAGAGAGAGACAGAGCATGAACGGGGGAGGGGCAGAGAGAGAGGGAGACACAGAATCGGAAACAGGCTCCAGGCTCTGAGCCATCAGCCCAGAGCCCGACGCGGGGCTCGAACTCCCAGACCGCGAGATCATGACCTGGCTGAAGTCGGACGTTTAACCGACTGCGCCACCCAGGCGCCCCTTTTTAGTGTCTTCTTTTTTTTTTTGAATTTTTTTTTTGAAAGAAAAATATTTTTAATAAAAATTAAAAATAAATATGAATTTTTTCATTTTCTGTATTTAAGAAAAAAGAAAAGAAATGAAAAAGAGAAAAAAAGATAAAAAAGAAAAAGAGAAAAAAGAGAAAAGAAAAAAGAAATCATTTGAAAATTTGAAAAAGTGAATACACTGTAGTAGAATAAAATAAAATGATGGGAGTAAGATAGAATTTGAACAAATTTACATAAAAGCAAAAAACATAGTATACAAAATTAAATAAACATATTTTTAAAAGAAATTGAATGTAAAAATGAAGTTTTTCTCTTTCTGCATTCAAGAAAATGAAAAGAAATGAGAAAGAGAAAAAAGAGAAAGAAAAAAAAGGAAATTGTTTGAAAATTTGAAAAGGTGAGTACACTGAAGTAGACCAATATAAAATGATGGAAGGAAAGTAGAATTTGAAAAAAATTACACAAAAGTAAAAAATATAGTAATAAAAATTGAAGACAGATATTTTTAATAAAAATTGAAAATAAAAATGAATTTTTTCTCTTTCTGTATTCAAGAAAAAGAAAAGAATTGTAAAAGAGGAAAAGGAAAAAGAAAAAAAAGATAAAAAAAGAAAAAAAATTGAATAGATGAACCTGCTAACAGATTGAAGTAGGACTGAAATTGCTTCATTTTCCCCTACAGGTCAGTCTATGTAGCTCTTTATAGTCCATAAATTAAGCCCGGTGGTGAGGCTTGTGTTCTTGAAGAGCAATGTTGGCAGAGTTGGGCGGGGCTCAGTGTAACAGCTCTGCTCTCCACTAGATGGCGCTGCTAGCCTACTGGGGTGGATTGTTGCGGTGCTCATAGATGCATATGCACATTCGCGGGAGCAGTGAAAATGGTGCCACCCAGCTACCCAGTCTGTTCTCCTGGATCAGCAATTGCACACCGGTCCTCTGTCTTTAGCTCTCGTCCACTCCCGCTTTTTCACTCTCTGTGACCAGGCCTGAGGCAGTACTGCTCTCCCAAGTTTTGTGTCAGATGTGGCTGTTTTCCCCGGCCCCTTACTTCCGAAGGACTGCGGCTTTGACCCGTTCCGCCCCTCTGTGGGAGGGTCTCACCGAGCAATGGCTGAATGAGCAATGGCTGAATGTCGGCTGCACCCAGGAACGCCTGCTGGGCCATGCTGTTGCCAGTGCCCCGAGACTGCAGCCAGGTGCCAGCCCGCCCCCAAAAAAGTTCACGAGACAGTGTAGCAGCAGCATTTCAGGGATTATGGAAAATCACAACACAATCTGGCACCAGGCTTCACCCCCAACGACCTTGTCCCAGCACCAGCGAATGTGGCTGCCTTCCAGGGTCTTCTGGGACCAGGTGGCTTCAATAGTCTCTACCAAATGCCCCCCAGCAGTGGAACTGCTTTTCCCTGTGTGGCCCGAGAACCTCCCACACCCCACTCTGTTCCTGGGGATTCACCCTTCCCACCAGAGCATCGCCAGGTATCAAGCTGCAGAGTTGCAGCCTTTGTGCTCCCCTTGTTTACAGTCTTAATGGAATTTAAACCCTCTCCTTTCTCCTTTCTCCCTTTTTAGTTTAGTCCCTGTGGCTGTTTCCAATTTTCCACTTTCTCTCCAGCTGCTTTTGGGGAGGGGTGCTTTTCCCATATGCTCCCCCCCTCCCCAGTCTCCGTCCTCTCTCTGCCCGCAAAAGGGGTTCCCTACCTTTAGTGGCTTCTTGGTCCCCAAGTTCAGCTCTCTATGCCACGTACCCGCTGAATTCTGTGGTTCAGGTTGTGCAGATTGTTGTGTTAATCCTCCAATCAGTTTTCTAGGTGTGTAGGATGGTTTAGTGTTGGTCTGGCTGTATTTCATGGACGCAAGACACACAAAAAGCTTCCACGCTGTTCCGCCATCTTGGCTCCTCCAAATCCTTTCCCATTTTTAATTGATTATCTTTTTGCTGTTCTGGTATAAGTATTGCTTATATATTCTGGATACTAGTCTCTTATCAGATAGAAGATTTGCAAATAATTTCTTCCATTCTGGGGATTGTCTTTTCACTTTCTAAATAGGGTCTCTTCTAGCACAAAATTTGTATATTTTGATGATGTCTAATTGATGTATTTTTTCTTTTGCTGCTTAAAAGTTTTGGCATTATATGTCCAAAACTATTGCCATTAGGCAAGGTCATGAAGAGTTACTCTTATATTTTCTTGTAAGAGTTTTATGATTTTAGTTCTTACATTTAGGTCTCTGACCCATTTTGAGTTATCTTTTGATTCTTTTTTTTTTAGCAGCATTAAAAATATTTTACTCTTTTAACCACATCCACCTAGTCCCCTAGTGAATCCAATGTTAATCTGTTAAAATCTTTTAGTAAACATCATTATCTTGTGGAACTTTGAGGTTTTTGTCACCTCAGAATTACCGAGCTTCTTGTCCCAAGCTCACTTAATTTTTTTTTGAGGGGGAGGGGCAGAGAGAGACTCTCAAGGAGGCTCCATGATAAATGCTGAGCCTGGTGCAGGGCTCTATCCCATGGCCCTGGGATCATGACCTGACCTGAAATCAAGAGTCAGATGCTCAACCGACTGAGCCACCCAGGCACCACCCCCCTGCCCCCAGCTCACTTAAAAGTAAGATGGACTGGGGTAGGGTGAAATTAAAGATTAGCTTACTAATTCTACATTTGGGTTCATCCAAAGAAAATAATTTTAAAATGTTTTAAATAATTTAATTTAATTTATTTTAAATAATAAAAAAATGTGCCAAGATTTGTCTGTAAGTATCTTCTTTTTTTAATGTTAATTAACTTATTTTTTGGCGGGGAGAGGCAGAGAAGGGAGAGACAGAGTCTCAAGCAGGCTCCACACTGTGAACGCAGAGCCTGACACGGGGCTCCATTGCATGGAACTGCAAGATCCTGACCTGAGCGGAGCTCAGGAGTCTGATGCTTAGCGGACTGAGTCACCCAGGCACCCCTCTATAAGTATCTTCTATGCAGCATTGTTCACAATAGCAAAAACTTGGAAACAAATTGGATGTCTGATAATTAGAAATTGGTTAAATACATATGGAACATCCATGGAAAGGAATATCATGTAGCCACTATACATCATGTTTTCAAAGATTATGTAATGATATGGGAAAAAATGTGTATTATTAAGTGAAAAAAGAAAATTGTACAGCATAATTGAATTTTTGGCAAATAATATACACATAAAAATGTGAAAGAATATATACTAAAATTTTAAGGTAGTTATAGACTACAAGTGACTGCATGTTTCTCCATTTTCCAGCTTTTCTACATTAAATACTGGAAGTTTACCTTCTCTTTTTTAATGACCACTTTTGTAATAAGAAAAGGGACATATTAAAACAGGTCAGTCTGTAGTATAGTGAATCCAAAATGGGCCACATTTTACTTGTCTCCTGCCAGTTCACTAGTTAGCGATCTCTGCTGGGATCCTTGCCAGAGAAAGTCTTCCACTTTGGTACTTGGCTTCACCATGCTCCCATGAATAAAATTGTTTCTGGCAAGGTCTGGAGTGTGTGGATAAGGTGTGGAGGTCCTGGAAGTTTGTGATGGGATGGCTAATCAAAATAACCTGCTACCTCAGGACCAGGGTTGAAGTGAAAGTTTTAGGACACAGAGCTCTTCTCCAGTTCATACACCTACCTTCCCCATCACCTGTGTCCATTTTTTAGTTCAAGAGTCTTTACACTTATAAAGTTTCCTTTTATAAATTTTGAGGGTGGAGAACCTGGACCAAAGCCTGGTTGTAAAGAAAAACCTTCTATTGCCACCACCAGCCACTCTCAAGGCAGAACTAAAAAGAAACAATCCAGTATTTCCTCTTTGTCACCAGGGTAGTAGCAGACTCCCATTGCTATAAAAGGCTATGTAGGTTTTGACTAGCTCTTCATGTAGACCCAGCTGACTGCGACCAATCAGGAAAGATGCTGTAAGAAATGTTTATTCTTTCCACTACTATCAACTTGCCATCAGCACGTCCTCAGTAACTGTGTTCCAAATTGGAAGAAGTATGAAATATTCAATACAAATGACATGGCACACGGTCTCACCTCTGTAAACTTGGTTTGAGTGTTTCCACTGAGCACTAGGATAAAAGTTTAAGTTTTACTTCATTTGTCTCTATTCTACTTCTACTTTCCAGGCTTAGCTCAATACCTCCTCCTCCAAGACATCTTCGTCAGGATCCATCCTTTGTTCCTTGGGGCTTTTGTGGCATTTAGGTGAAGCCCCGTGGCAGCGTCACCATGCCCTGCCCAATGTTTACAGACATTATGTCACATGGAGTTACAGGCGGCAGTAGCCTTGGGATCAACAGCTTTGGGATGATAGCAAGATACTTAGCATCTCTGAACTTTGATTTCATCATCTACTGAATGGACTAATAATGTTGACTTTATACAGTTAATCAGAAAAGAAGAGGTGAAGAAATGGTAGTAGTCATAATTATTTGAAGGCAGACATTGCATTGTATTCACTTTCTTCCTAACTGTGCCCAGTTCAGTGCTTTGCACTTAGGAAGAGGTTACTAAATAGTTAATATTGTTGAACAAAAGTTGAAAGGGCTTATGTACTTTATTGTGTCATACACAATCATTTCCTCAAGCCACATTCAGGTTTTTCACACTTGCTTCCAGTTTTCACACTTGCAGAGCAATTTAATCTCTTTCCCCCTCCCTCCTTCTCCCCTCTCTTTTCTTTCCTTCCTTCCTTCCTTCTTTCCTTCCTTCCTTCCTTCCTTCCTTCCTTCCTTCCTTCCTCTAGACTTCAAGTTATAGGCTTATTTTATTTTTTTTAAGTTTATTTATTTATTTTGAGGGGGGAGAGGCAGAGAGAGGGAGACAAGAGAATCCCAAAAAGCTCCACACTGCCAGTGTGGAGCCAACTCGGGGTTCCAACCCACAAACTGTGAGATCATGACCTGAGCCAAAACCAAGAGTCTGCCACTTAACCGACTGAACTACCCAGGCACCCCTCAAGTTGTAAGCTTTTTAAAAATTGAACTACAATTGACATACAATATCCTATTAGTTTCAAGTATACCTAATAGTGATTCTATATTTTTATACATTATGAAATGTTTCCCATGTTAAGTATAGTTACCATCTATCACTACACAGAGTGGTTACAAAATTACTGACTATATTTCCTATGCTCTATGTTACATTCCCATCACTTACTTATTTTATAATTGCAAGTTTCTACCTCTTAATCTCCTTCACGTATTTTGGTTGCCCCCCAACCCTTACTCTAGTAACCAACAGTTTCCTGTATCTATGAGTCTGTTACTGTTTTGTTTGTTTGTTCATTTGTTTTGTTTTTTAGATTCTGCATGTAAGTAAAATCACATGGTATTTGTCTTTCTCTGATTGGCTTATTTCACTTAGCATAATACACTTGAGGTCTATCCACGTTGCAAATGGCAAGATTTCATTCATTTTTATAGTTGAGTAATAGGGCTCGTCTTTCTTAAACACAGAAATTCTCTGGATGATGCCAAGGATATGAGAATGGCACTTTAATATATTTGTTAATAAAGCATCATAAATCTTACTTCTTTTTCAGAGATAAAATACCTTTCTAAGATTCTGTGCTTCTTCCCAGAGCTCTGCACGTTTGAATTAGTTGAATTATAGTATAGTGAATTAGAGTCAGGTTTTCTGGTTTAAATTATGGCTTTCCCACTAGCTCACTGTGTCAAATTACTTAACCTTTCTGTGTCTTAGTTTTCACATCTTAAAAGAGCGTTCATACTAGTAGTATTTATCTTAGAGACTTGAGATGATTGAATGAAAATATAGTACCTGGCACATGGTAGTTGCCATATAAGTATTAGGTATTGTTTTTATTCTTAGAAATAATGTCTCCAAAGTCTCTTTCCTGCTGCATTGAATGTGCTATGAGGCCAAAGATTTCATCGACTTTGTCTGCTGTTAATTGAGTTCCCTGAAAATACCTCCAAACGGGCTTATAGTCTAGCTCTCCCTCTTTTTTTTTTGTCTTAAAAGTGTTTTTATTTGCACATGCAATTTTTTGAGAAAGAGTTAATATGGCTGACCACCCTTTCTTGAGCTTTTTGGGTTTTATTTTAAAGGTTAAATGAGTTTGGGGGAGGAGATGGTGAGGAAAATATTCCTCCTTCTTTCCTTCTTTCCTTCCTTTTCTTTCTTTCTTTCTTTCTTTCTTTCTTTCTTTCTTTCTTTCTTTCTTTCTTTCTCCTTCCATCCTTCCCTCCTTCCTCTCTCTTCCTCCTTCCCTGCTTCCTCTTTCTCTTTTTTCTTTCTTTCTTTCTTTCTTTCTTTCTTTCTTTCTTTCTTTCTTTCTTTCTTTCTTTCTTTCCCTCCTCTCATATCCTCTCCTTCTCACCTTTTCCAATTCTCTCTCTTTCTTTTTTGATTCTCCAATCTTAGTGATCCAAGGGAAAGGCTAAAAACAGTGCCTTCCAAGAGTTCATTTGCAGCAGTCTTTGGTTTAACCTGGGAAAATCCCTAGCTGTCCGGCAGGAAAGTTGTAACTCTTGCCTTTAGGAGGCGCTGTTTGTCAGAGTTATCCTAAACCTGGAAAAGGGAGGGGGAGAGACCGTCAAGGGAGCTATGACGTGAGCAGGAAGTTAATTATCAAGTTACCCGAACCGGGACATCCAGTTTTCACTTGCATAGGCAGAAAGTCTTGAGTTCTCTTCCCGCGCAAATGGGAGCTTCCCTGGAACGTGGATTACACAGAGAATTTTAATTTCTTAAAAACTTGTTTTCAGGCAGTTTCTCCCGGAACCATTTACCTCCAGAGGACGAGCGGAATTTGATCTGAAGGTATGTGATTAGCACCTTTCCCCTGCTGAGGTCTTAGACGCTAGCCTTGTTCCTTCCTTCAGTTTTAGAAACTTGCAAAAGCTCTCGTTGTCAGCAATGGCACTGTTTCTGCCGGGATTTATTAGCCATGCCAGGGAAAATGAAGGTTTGAAAAGTCCCAGGAAAGCTCCAACACAGACTTCTACTGGCAGAAATATGCTAGTCCACAAATGGAGACAAAGTCTGTTAGACTCACTAAAGTTCTAGATTGGAATCTTCTGGAAACTTCAAGGCAAACGTATGCTACCTTGGAATAGGAAGACATCTCCAAAAAGCCATTCATTTGGTTTCTGGTATCACAGGCTGCTACTAGAAGGAAAGACCCCATGGATGATCACATTAAAAATAGCATTTTCTATTTTCTTGCTCTCTCTTTCTAAAAATAAGCTCTATGCCCAATGTGGGGTTTGTTCTCACAGCCCTTAGATGAAGAGTTGCATGCTCTTCTGACTGAGCCAGACAGGCACCTCTCTGTTTTCTTTTTCTAACAACAAAAGTAATGTGTGTTTGTTGCAGAAAATCTGAGAAACTCAGAGAGGAGCCTGGAAGAAAAGTTATTTGTAATTATACCACTTAGGTATAACCATTTTTTGTTATCGATATTGTGTTTTGTTTTGTTCTTTTTCCTTTAGAAAGTGGTTTCTTGTTTCTAAATAGCTCAGTTTCGAGAAGAGAGTATATACCTTGAGGTCTTATAGTACGAATTATATTACACTGAAAAATTTTATCACTTCATTGCTCCTTTGATTCGAATGGAATTTGGAATAGAAAATACCATATGAACTTTATGAACTAATCCGGTAGAAATCTTGATTTAGGTAATTTGTGACTTCCTTCACTGATCTGAGCAACTCTTGTTTAAAACCACCCTTTGGAGTCTAGGATTATGGCTTCTCTTTTTTGTGAGATACAAACCTGTCCCATTATGGTTAGCAGTGTTACCTCATCCTTCAATTGGTAGACACTTATGAAATATAAAACCCGAGACTGCTTTATTTCTAAAATGAAAGGCATAAATCTGAGCACTATTTCTGCCATTTGGTGGAAGTGAATTAAGAGCTCTAACAGGGAGAAATTGTGCTTTGTCATTCTCCCTTTTGACTAGCGCCCACCAGGGGCATTTTGATTTGGGAGAAATAAAAGTAGGTTGAGTTCCAAAAAGAGCTCCTTCCAGACCTCCAGAAGGGTTAACATAGAAGTGCTGTGGTTGAAGGTTGGTGGTTTTTTTTTTTTTTTGCCTATTGGTTTTTGAAATAATTTCACAGGAATTTTTATTTTTCAGCACTTCCAGGAAATTCTAATGCCTGGCATGGAGGAGGCCGGGGAAGTGGGGTTCTGTGGATCCTTTTTCTCTTATGTGCTGCCCCACTTCTCTGTCTCTTTCAGGCTGGCCATGACATCTCAAGGTCAAAGTTTGAGGTTCCGTTCAGATGATAATTGTCAAGTGAACTTCCGTGAGAAGCTTCTGATTATTGATTCAAACCTGGAGGCCCAAGATGTGGAGGGCTTGAAGTTTCTCTGCCGAGACTGGATCTCCCACAAGAAGCTGGAGAAGTCCAGCTCAGCCTCGGATATTTTTGATCATCTGTTGGCAGAGGAGCTGCTGAGTGAGGAAGACCCCTTCTTCCTAGCAGAACTCCTCTATACACTCAAACAGAATTCGCTGCTGCGGTACCTCCGCCAAAGCAGAGAGCAAGTGGAGAGTTTGCTGCCCACCCGAAGGAGGGTCTCTCTGTTCAGGTGAGGAGGGGTCTGTGATCAAGACAGGGGGGTTTTTCCATCTAGCTAGTGTTCATTCGGGCCACTGGGCTTTGAAAGGAGGTTGGGATTAAGATCTTTTTCTTATCTACCTCCTTGGATGCTTCCGAACCAGGAGATCTCTCAGCTTCCAGCACTAATGAGATGAAAAGTTGGGAGGTCAGCAAAGCTCTGGGCCTGGTAGTGGCTTCCCTTGGTTTGCTTCTCACCGCCAAATGAAGCCTGCCTCAGCATAGCAGGGCCCGTGCTTTCCTTTTACCCTCTGTACTCCCAGACAGCCCTTCCTCCTGTGAGTCATTGCGGGGATTTGAGAGGAGATAATGCATGCGTGGGGCCAAATAAGCAAAATGAAAAAGGGGATGTGTCTCTGAGGTAGGGAAGGACACCATTTATGCCATGTCCAGTTTTAAATGTTCATACCCTTTTGTATGAAACCCAGAAGGGTAAAATATAGACGTTTTACACAAGGGGTGAAATATAGGGATCAGGTTTATAATGGGTCAGACCTTAGATAACACTATTTTTTTTCATTTAATTAAAAAAAATTTTTAATTGAGATATAATTGACCTATAACATTGTAATAGTTTTAGGTATACCACATAATGATGGGATATATTTATATATTGTGAAATGATCACCACAGTAAGTTTGACATCCATCACCACACATAGTTACAGTTTTTTTGCTTGTGGTGAGAACTTTTAGAATCTTCTTTTTTAGCAACTTTTAAATATATAACACAGTACAGTGACCCTTGAACAATGGGGGGTTAAGGTGCTGATCCCCACACAGCCAAAAATCCAGCAAAACTTTGGAGTCCCCTCCAATTTCACTACTACTGTTGACCAGAAGCCCCATAGATAACATAAACAGTTAACACATATTGTGTATGTCACATGTATTATATACTGCATTCTTAAAATAGAATAAGCTAGAGTAAAGGAAATGTTATTAAGAAAATCATAAGGAAGAGTAAATACATCTATAGTACTGTACTGTATTTATCCAAGTTCAAGTGGACCCTTGCAGTTAAAACCTGTGTTGTTCAAGGGTCACCTGTGTTGTTTAACTGTAGTCACCATGTTGTACAATACATCACCAGGACTTAGTCAATACGGTTTTTAATTGTCCACTGATGTATCTACATTAGAGAACTTCCCAAGGAAGAGTTGAAGTGTTATTTTGTGGCTGGGGTGACTAGAATCCTTCAGGTCTCCCTCCTTGAAGTGGCTCCCAGAATCTGAGCTATAGTTGAGTCAGTGAGGGAATTCTGGAAGTCATTATTTCCACTCCGCTGGTTAAGATCTCCAGCATACAGAGGTGTTAGTGTGTGAATGGAATGTTCAGCTTTTCTGGTGGTCAGATACATGACTCTCCAGAAGTTGGGATAGTTTCCTTTTTTTTCAACCATGGACTTTCTATAGAATGGTATCAAGTCCTCTCTGACGAGGGCCTATAAAGTAAGCCTGAATTCCTAGAATGCGGTCAGGAGATGGGAAGGCATGCCAACATTGAGTTTTACATCTTCCTAGTGGGATGGAAAGTAGCACTGGACTTGGCATCAGAAGGACTGCCTCTACTGCTTATTATGTTATCTTTATGTAATAGACCACTTAAAGCTTAGAGTTTTAGTTTTGAATCTATACAATGGGATTTGAAATTATCTGCTCACAGGGTGTGATCATTCAAATGAGAGAAAATGTGTATAAAAAAGCACTCAATTTACTGTGCTGTCCTTTGCAAGTGTGAGGCTTTACTTGTCTCTCTGGATGTATGTCTTAGAAACCTGCTGTACGAACTGTCAGAGGGAATCGGCTCAGAGAACTTAAAGGACATGGTCTTCCTTATGAGGGAATCGATTCCCAAAATCCAGATGGTAAGTGGGTCATAAAGAGTGGGGTATTTGTGAGCACTGCCTTTTAAAAAAAATGTTTATTTATTTTTGAGAGAGAGAGAGAGAGAGATTGTGAATAGGAGAAGGTCAGAGAGAGAGAGAGGAAGACTGAGAATCCCAAGCAGGTTCCATGCTGTCAGCACAGAGCCTGAGTTGGGGATTGAACTCAACAAACTTTGATATCATGGCCTGAGCCAAAATCAAAAGTCAGACGCTTTCCTGACAGACCCATCCATGTGCCCTTGTGAACACTGCCTTAATCAGTGTTGGGAATATGCTGGAAAGAGTCTTCAAGAAGGGTTTATATTTGTAGGAGATGATACCATAGAGTGCTTAGGAACATTGACTTTGGTGTTGGATGGGCCTGGATTCTAGTCCTGGTTCTGTGACTAATGCCTCGATGTGGGGCAAGTGAGTGAACCTTTCTGAGTCTCCATTTTCTCATGTGTCATATTGTAGATAATTACACTACTTCCTTCCAGGACTGTTGGGAGAATTGGATGAAATAATGTGGGTAAAACTTTAGGGGCCTGTATTTGGCACATAGTAATCAGGTAGTAAATTGTTAACTTCTATTGGCACCCACTGTGTTTTACCATATAGAAATGTGTCGGGCACAGTAAGGAAATGAGGAGGTGGGTGGGTGGGGTAGGTCAGATGAGGACTACGTAAGGAATTCATTAAATATATTTCCTGGTGTTAGACCTGTAGACCCGAACAGGTTCATTTTGTTTAGGCTACAGTTTTTTAAGATCTTTTTTTTCCTCTTTCATACCCCTCAGGGATTTTACCCTCTGTGTCTTTTGATTAGTCACTTATGGAGGCTCCTGTCTTCTAAAAGCTGGGTGTGGGTTCCTTGGAGTTGGTGACCAAGTCTTACTCATTGTTATAGCTCCAGAACCTTGTAGAATCTGTTACAAAATGGTGCTCTGAATGAAAGCATGAATGAATGGAATGATACAATCTTTCCCTTCTCTTTCTGAGAAAATGGCCTGGACCCTTGCTTTTATGTGATTTTATGATGAATGACTGGAGAGATTAACAGGACGAACTAAGCCACCCTAATGGGGTTGTGCAAAGATACACTAATAACATTCTTATACTTGTTGCCCCTTGTCACAATCTACTAATTTTTTCCCTTAGATACTCTCTGGAAGTTCTGATATCTTTCTTTTTTTTTTTTTTTTTTTTTTTTACACTTTTTTCTTTTATCTTTTTATTCTTAAAAAAACCCTCAACAGGGGCGCCTGGGTGGCGCAGTCGGTTAAGCGTCCGACTTCAGCCAGGTCATGATCTCACGGTCCGTGAGTTCGAGCCCCGCGTCAGGCTCTGGGCTGATGGCTCGGAGCCTGGAGCCTGTTTCCGATTCTGTGTCTCCCTCTCTCTCTGCCCCTCCCCCGTTCATGCTCTGTCTCTGTCTGTCCCATAAATAAATAAAAACGTTGAAAAAAAAATTAAAAAAAAAAAAACAAAAAACCCTCAACAAAACACAAGTGTAGAAAAATGAATAAAATACACATACAGATTAAAGAATTGTTATAAGGCTAATCCTCTTGAAACCACTACCCAGGTCAAGAATTTGAATTTTGCCAGCTGTTCTAGAAACCCCTCCACTTGTCCCATTCCAATCACAGCCCCTTACTTACCACCCGCTAGAAGAAACCACTGTTTTGGCTTTTATGGTAACAATGTTCTTAGGTGTCTTTACGCCTTTATCATTTACCTGTGCATCCCTAGATGTCAAGTTTAGTCTTGGCCAGTTTATTTCTTTTGAGTGTCTTTTAATCTGTAGGTTAAACCCCTTCCCGCAATCCCTTTCTTTTTCTTAAAATGTGTCTGTTGAAGAACCCCAGGACACCTGGCCAGTAGAATTTCCCCCAGTCTGAGTTTTGCTGATTGCGTGTGCTTGGTACAGTTCAATGTGCTCCTCTGTCCCCTGTATTTCCTGCAAATCGGCAGCTGGATTCAGAGTCTGAATGTCTCCACATTGATTTCCTGTAGTTTGAAAGTGCTCCAGATTATTCTGATAATATTTTCTCCTAGCTTGGAACATCCTCTTGTGATTTCTCTAGTGTCTGGATTTATAAATAAAATGAACCCACTCTCTGTGGTTACACTTCTCTCTGCGTCATGGACAGAAGTCCATACTCCCCACAGCAGGATGAGGGATGAGGAGATGGGCAGGAATCCCTGATATGCTCCACACCAAGCCGTGATTTTCTACTAGGAAAAACTGGGGGATGTATTTCTTCTTGTACTTCCTCCATGGGTTTTAGACCTTAGCTTGCAGGCATCTGTGGTTGGTTGCCAGAAGTATTCCAAACATTTTGCCCCCTGCTAAATTAGCTTTTAAGTCATTGAAGGCCCATGTTCAGGCAGCCAAATGATTTTATGCTTTTCTTATTCAGTACAGGAGTAAAGGGAGAAATCACTGTATTTCGCTGTGGCATAGAACTATGGAAATACCCGGTCAGATTCAGGAAATCACACTTCCTTCTTGGGTTCCAAATGAGCTCAGCTTTATTTCGAAGGAGATCTATTTTGCCATGTGAGAATTGTGGGTGAGTTATATACCTGAGATAATCCAGGTTGATCTCAACTGGACTTTGAGATCAGGCTAGCCTTCTGAAGTATGTAAAGGACAGTCTCTAAGCAGCTAGATGAGTTTCTATATGGGGGCTTAATAAGACTCCATTATCTGCAGTTGCCATTGCAAAAACTTTTGTTACTGAAATAAATTATTTAGCAGCTGGGTGGGGGGGGGCCTGAACTTCCCTCAGTCAAAAAAGGAAATGTTTTAAATTCACACAGTCTCTCCAGAGTTAGAGAAATGACCTTTGTAGGGTGTTCTAGGGCTCCTTTTTGATAACTTTCTACAGGTTCATAGCAGAATAGCTGTCTTTACACATGCTGAAAGACTCAAACAACAGTCCGGAAATCCGTTCTCAGAGTAGCAATCAACTTAGGACGTTGGATGTAAAGGAAACCACACCCAAATCTACTAGCTTAGCAAAGGAGCACAACAAAAGAGGTTTCAGACACTTCCTGCTAGTATTAACCAGAGTGGTGTTCTTAAAGTACAGACCCCATTTAAATTGCGTGGTGTGTGTGTGTGTGTGTGTGTGTGTGTGTAGAAGGTGTCATTTACCAAACATCCAATGAACTTTCCACGAAGTTATAATGAATTTCTATCATTGCTTCTGGAATCGTGTCTTAGTCCCTTTTCTTCACCCTTAGTAGAATGCTGTCAAAAATGGGGTTTCGGGGTGCCTGTGTGGCTCAGTCGGTTAAGCATCCAACTTCAGCTTGGGTCATGATCTCACAGTTCATAAGTTTAAGTCCACATTGGGCTCCAAACTGATGATGTGGAGCCTGCATGGGATTCTCTCTCCCTCTCTGCCCCTTCTGTGCTCTCTCTTTTTTTTTTTTTTTTTTAAATTTTTTTTTTCAACCTTTATTTATTTTTGGGACAGAGAGAGACAGAGCATGAACGGGGGAGGGGCAGAGAGAGAGGGAGACACAGAATCGGAAACAGGCTCCAGGCTCTGAGCCATCAGCCCAGAGCCCGACGCGGGGCTCGAACTCATGGACCGCGAGATCGTGACCTGGCTGAAGTCGGACGCTTAACCAACTGCGCCACCCAGGCGCCCCAAGTGCTCTCTCTCTTAAAAAGAAATAAACTTAAAAAAAAAAAGAAAGTTTAAAAAAATGGGGTTTCTGTTTTGAGGTTCAGAGAGAGCTCATCTGCCTGTGACCTACCACAGACCCTTGTGTGGTAGATTCCTTCTGACCCCTTTGCCCAGCTGATCAGCTCTGGATGAATCTTCCTGCACATGCTCCTCTCTCCTGCTTTATTCCTGGGCCAAGCTATTGGTGTGCTAGGGCTGCAGGTGGGGGCACACACACTTCTTTTATTTATTTATTTGTTTTTGAGAGAGAGGGTGCAAGTGAGCAAGGGGCAGAGAGGGAGAGAGAGAGAATTCCAAGCAGGCTCCACACTGTCAGTGCAGAGCCTAGTATAGGGCTTGAACTCATGAACTGTGAGATTATGACCTGAGCTGAAATCAAGAGTCAGATGCTTAACTGACTGAGCCACGCAGGAGCCCTGTCTCTGGAATGTCTTAAAAAATTATAATCTCTCTTTGATCAGATGAGAACAGAAATCAAGTAATCAATTCTGTTCTTTTCCTTGGTTGTTGACATCTTGAGTGCCTTATTTGAAAACACACACACACATACACACACACTCAGTAACCCTTCCTCATCCTTATGTTATTGCTCTTTCTCCCTGCCTCCCTCTACTGCCAAGCTTCTTGAAAGAATAGTTTGTATGTGCTCTTTCTCCACTAAGTCAACTCTGGGTCACATATCAATGCATTTCAATATGACTTCAACTTCCACCACTCCAATGAAACTGCTCGTACTGAAGCCAACATGAACCTCCTCATAACCAGATTTGTAGTTTCACATCACTTTTCCCAAGTGGTTTTCTTTGCCTGGAATGTCCTTTTCCACGCTGGCAGTGAAGACATAGTCATCCTTCAAGAATCCCCTCCCAGGGGTGCCTGGGTGGCTCAGTCATTTAAGCATCTGACTTTGGCTCAGGTCCTGATCTCACAGTTTGTGAGTTTGAGCCCCGCATTGGGCTCTGAGCTGAGAGCTCAGTGCCTGGAGCCTGCTTCAGATTCTGTGTCTCCCCTTCTCTCTGCCCCTTCCCTGCTCATGCTCTATCTCTCTCTCTCAAAAATAAATATTAAAAAAAATAAATGAAAAAAAAGAGTCCTCTCCCATGTGCAGCTTTTGTGAAGCCTGCTATGCGGAATAGACGAATGATGAATAAATGAGTGATACTGCCATTTGAAGTCATCTTTTTCACCCATTCCCAATTGATCTCCACAACTCACCAAATTCTATTTCAGAAATGTTTCTCAGGTCCAGTACCTCTTGCCAATATTTTCTCTCTAATCCACTTCCTTCTCCAACCTATTTCAAAACTTCTGCTAAAAATAAACGTAGTCATGTTACTGTCCTCCTTAAAAACTATTTCTGCCACTCCTTGATGCGTGGGACACTTGGCCCAAACTCCTCATATACTGTATGTCCCTGCGTGGTCTGATACCAGCCCGCAGTTCTAGCCATGATCTAGCTCTCACTCAGTGTTTGTACTCAAGCTTCCTTCTCAGTGTTCCTGAACACACTGTCCCTTTTTAACCATTCAACTGTTCCATGTATCTGGAGACTTCTCCCCAGTTCCCACTCTGCTGATGCTTAATGTATGCAGTGGGATAGTGTCCAGAGGTTCCTTTCTAAGCAGGTATTCTTTTCTGTGGGCTCTAATGTAATTTTGTCCCTGCATATTTTTCATAACCAGCTTAATACATTGAGAAGCCTTATTTACTGAAAAGAATATGATACCTTCCACCCCACATGTATTTCAATATTAAAATAATACTAGCTGATTTGTGTTTTTTTCCCAGCAGTATTTAAGAAATTTTTTTTTTCTTTTCAAATACCAAATATTTGCCTCTTGTTTCTTTGGTGCTTCTGTTTTGCTGCTGCCCTAATCTAATTATATCATTTACAGCTCTAAGTGACGGGCAGTCTAGCTCAATGGTTAGTTAATAAGAGAGACTTTGACATCAGACTGCCAGGTACAGATACCAGCCCTGCCACTTATTGGCTCTGTGACCTTGGACAAATAACTGATTGAACCTCAGTTATTTCATCTTAAAATGTGGATTATAATAGGATCTAGGCTCATTGGCTTGTTTTTGAGGTTAATGTACAGCAAGCACTGCCTGGTATGTAGTGAGTTACATATATTTGGTATTAATATAGATTGTATATTTTACTTGGTAATCCACCTTCCCCCATACGATTGAACCCCTCAGGGGCAAACACTCTGCCTTATTCATCATTGCAAAATCTAGTGACTAGAGGCCATGCAGGTAATGTTTAAAGAATGAATGGATCCTCAGAGGGCAAGTAAATGTGACTCCATTGATTCTCTTGCAGACCTCTCTAAGTTTCCTGGCATATCTGGAGAAACAAGCTCTAATAGATGAAGATAATCTGATGTTACTGGAGGATCTCTGCAGAAAAGTTGTACCTAACCTTATGAGAAAGATAGAAAAATATAAGAGAGAGAAAGGTAACTAGCTTACTTACACTTGGTTCTTTGCACAAGACCATGGGAATTCTTAAACTAACTGATCATTAATGATGTTTACTCATCACTCTGATGATACTGTCTTAGAAAAGCCAGAACTCTCTCCCCATCTGCTCATTTAAGACATATTTATTGAATGCGAACTATTTATTGAACTCTGTACTAGGCAGAGTTTTAGAAGTTGGAGACACAGTAGTGTATACAGCAAAGCTTCTGCTGTCTTGGATCTTATATTCTAATGAAGAAAAGTTTTAGATAAATGTCTTTTTCTCATTCATCCGTGGGGCGAGAGTAGAGAAAATAATTTTGAATGAAATAACAAAAAAGAAGGAGGCAGAATAGCATAAGGATGAAGAATGAGGTCTATGGAGTCAGATTGCCAGGACTCCACTTATTAATGATTCAGTGGTTCTTTTCTTAGCTTTTCTGTGTTTCACTTTCCCCATCTGTAAACTGGGGATGATAATACTATCTACCTCATGAGTGTTTTGAGAACTGAATGAAGTAATTCCTGTAAAATGCATGTCTGGCATAGCGTAAAACATGTTGCTATGAATATGTTTGTCAGAAATTCATGAAAACGTTCATATTCTCAGAAATTACTAACAGAGAAGAATTTTATTTCCTTGTTTTTTTCTTTAGTCCTGTCTTGTAAAGGTTGTATTGCTGTCGTATTATATGGAGGTAATAGCACAGCGTGGAAGTCAAAGCTGGTTGGTAAATATTTGTGTTTTTCCAGGTCTGTTTCTCTAGTGTTAAACAAGAGCTGAAATAAAAATGCATGAGTAGCTTTAATGCCACACCCATATTTTAGTTCAGTGAGTTAATCTGGTGTGCAAATGTCTTTGGTTGAAAACGAAACTAGCTAAAAGGAAACTTCTAAGAATTCTATAAATACACAATGAGTTGAGGGACAAAATATACTGTTGTTAAATTGATAAAATCTCAAACAATAATAAGGCAATGAATAAATGTATAATTTAAGTAAAAGTTATGAAAAATAAAAATGATTCTTCTAACCAAAGTTATCAAGTGAGAAATAAAAAGCAGGGAGTTGATATCGAAAATATATTTGGAATCATTACTGAATTCTGAATGCAGAGATTTTTTTAAAATTACATTTGCCATTTTCCTGTAGCTAGTACCCCACACAAAATGAACAGGGTAGGTGGTCAAATTATTTTGGATATTTGAACTCTGGAGAAGGCACTCTAGTGTTTATGTAGTAAATGCCTCAGTGAATCTTGAAGCCTGAGCTTTATATCAGAAGAAGAATTCTAATTTTGATTTTTCTTTTCTACAACCTACCTGCTGTGTGATCTCTTTTGGGTGTCAAAATAAAAAAAAAAAAAAGTTTTCCTCTACTATTATCACACCAACACTTCTGGAACACTTCTGACCTAGATGGGTATGATTTTTTTATACCAACCAATTCTCTAATTCTCTGTAGACACCAACTTGGTGTCCTATGATTTAATTCAATTCTGACAGTAACCAGAGTTAGTACACACCTTAACTAAATTAGGCTCAAGGCTCAGTGCCCTAAGACTGCCCCCTACTTCTGATGCCAGTCACAAGTTAGTGGGTCCCCAGAATACTCACGGCTTGTATCCAACTTGGCTACAAACTGATGGTTCCCATGAGCCCCTCCTCAGGTTCAGTAATTGGCTAGAAAAGCTCACAGAACTCAGGAAAACAGTTTACTAGATTACTTATGTATTATAAAAATATTTGACTCAGGAACAGCCACGTGTAGGAGGAAACGGATAGGGCAAGGTATGGGGGAAGGGAGATAAAGCTTCCAGGCCCTCTCCAGGCAGCTCACTCTCTCAGCATCTCCACGTATTTGCCAACCTGGAAGCTCTCCAAGCTCCTTCAGTTAGAGATTTTTATGGAGGCTTCATATGTAGGCATGGTTGATTGAATCATTGGCCATTATGATTTATTCAACCTCTAGGCCTTCTCCCTTTCTCAGAGGTCTGAGTGTGGGGTTGAAAGTTCTAATCCTTTGACCACAGGCCTCTAGAGGCTGTCCAGGAGCCCCCAGTCACCAATCATCTTATTAGCATCTTATAGCAAAAGATGCTTAGCACTTCAGAGATTCCAAGGGTTTTAGGAGCTGTGTGCCAGGAAAAGGAGGGCAGAGACCAAATACATATTTATTATTGTATCATAGATATCAATTAATATTTCAGTGTTGACTTTCTGTAGCCCTAAGAGTTTGGGCTTAATTCTGCCATTTAGGATTAAGGACTAAAGGACTGAAAAAATAGTAGGTCTGCAGATTTTAGACTTTTCTGTAAATGAATGTGATCCAAAGGCAAAGTCCACTTTTTAAAAAGGTTTATTCATTTTTTGAGAGAGAGAGAGAGAGAGAGAGAGAGAGCGTGAGTGGGGGAGGGGCAGAGAGAGAGAGGGAGAAACAGAATCTGAAGCAGGCTTCATGCTCTGAGCTGTCAGCACAGAGCCCAATGCAGGGCTTGAACTCATGAACACGAGATCATGACCTGGCCAAAGTCGGACATTGAACTGACTGAGCTACCCAGATGCCCCACGTCAAAGTCCATTGTATCTGATTAGGACACAAGCTCTATTTAAGGACTGCCTGGATACTTTTCTAAGTTTTCTTGAGTCTTGGTGTTTGCTTTAGTATTTTAAATTTCTTATTAAAAGTAATGTATCATAGTTATAATAAAATTAAATAAACATTCAAATAATGACAATAGAGTTTATCTACTGCTGGCCAGTCCCCAGACCTAATCACTGGAGTATATTTTTGTAGCCTTTCTTCTATATGGAGACAGTTTGTGAGTGTGTGTGTGTGTGTGTAGATAGATAAATACATATATATTTAAATAAAATCATACTAATCATATATAACTTTCTTTATTCCCACCTAATATAGCTGATATTTTCCTATGAACATAATACAGACATAGCTCATTCTTAGTAATGGTTCCATAGAAATAACTTTATATACATAACATGTTTATTATTAAAAAAAACCCCATATTTATTTAATTACCACTTTTGAGTGTTTTTTCTTGATTTTTTTTTTCTTTTCCTCCCTTCCTTTTTTTCTTCTTTATCTTTTTTACTATGGTCTTAGTTCTGCTTTTATTTTTTGAGGTAATGCCTTTGTTATCTCTTCTTGGCCATTATCTGACACATTAAGTACCATACATTCTGAAATAGTATTTAGTACAGTATATGGTAATTTTAAGGAACTAGTAACATTATAAAAAGAATAAAAACACAAAAATAATAAGAAATGAAATATAATAATACAAGGAATGAAAATACAATGATAAAGAAAAACAATTTATAAATTCACATTTTTTTCCTAGGTATATATGTAGGCCTCTTTAAGCAAATGGCACTACAAATCTACAGGTCCCTATAAAATAATATCTTGTGATGATTGGTTACCTTGGATTACTACTAGTCAGAAGATGATTTTTGTTTTACTGTCTGTGATTCTATTTCCAGCCTCCCAGGTAGTGACACCTCCTGTTGACCAGGAAACTGAGTCATTGCATCAAGGAGAGGAAGAACTATTTTCCCGTTCAGATGTTAACCAATTCTTTGGAGCCTTACAGGTAGGTTCAATGATGTGTTGGCAAATGTTTAATGACCAGCTCTACTCTCCACCCTCAATTCCCTATCCCAAAAAGAAAGAACAAAAAAGAGAGAGAGGAGAGAGACCCTGATTTGTAGTGTTTGGGGTAAGTGTTCCCATTATGGCTGATTTCAGGTTATTGCAGAATTTCTGAAAATCTGACAAATGGCTCTCACTAGCTGGTTTGAGTTGACTCCAGTACACCACTGGATTGCTTTGAAATGGATTGTTTTATCTGTGCAATTTGATCAAGGCCAGCTTCCTGAATGTACAGCCTGTGCAGTCCCACATTGCCCATGCTTTTCTAATGCTCAGCTGTCACTGTTTTAAAATTCTTAATAATGAGAGCTCCTGGGTGGCTCAGTCATTTGAGCATCTGACTCTTGATTCCAACTCAGGTCATGATCCCAGAGTCTTGGGATAGAAGCCCCATATCGGGCTCCTTGCTGAGCATGGAGCCTGCTTGGGATTCTCTCTCTCTCTCTCTCTCTCTCTCTCTCTCTCTCTCTCTCTCTTTTTCTCTCTCCTTCTCTCTTTGCCCCTCACCTCTGCTCTCTCTTTCCATAAAATAAAAAAAAAAATTTAAACAGTTCTTTATGTATGAACAAAGGGCCTCACATTTTATCTTGCATGGAGCCCTACAAATTATGTAGCCTGTCCTTTCCAGAGAATAAGAACTGGGTTCCTTTAGTGCCCAGCAATAGAAGGGTGGATAGAGGGAAAACATTGGGAAATTTGCAATCTGTTTCATTTTCTTTTTTTTTCCTTTTTTTCTCCTCCTCCTCCTCCTCCTCCTCCTCTTCCTCTTTCTCCTCCTCCTCTTCCTTCCTCCCCTCCTCCTCCTCCTCCTTCTTCTTCTTCTTCTTGGTGCTGAAACCTAGGAGCAGTGTGTTTCTTATAACATGATCATGATCCTTGGAAGACACATATGACATTCTTCCCTGGAATTAATGTTTCTTACCAGCAGACTTGGGCAGTTTTATTTTGCTAACATCTATCAGTATCAATGCAGTTATCTTGGCCTTGGAACTTTTTTTTAATTGTGATAAAAGACAACATAAAATTTACTATCTTCATCAGTTTTAAGTGTACAGTTCAGTTCTGTTAAGTACATTTATATTGTTGTATAACCAATCTCCAGAACTCTTTTTATCTTGCAAAACTCAAACTCAATATCTATTAAACAGTAACTCCCCATTCCTCCCTCCCACCAGCCCCTGGCAAACACCATTCCACTTTCTATCTTTGTGAATTTGACTACTCTAGGTACCTCATATAAGTGGATTCATATAGTATTTGTTTTTTGTGACTGGCTTATTTCACTTTATATAATGTCCTCAAGGTTCAACCGTGTCAGAATTTTCTTCCTTTTTAAAGCTGAATAATATTTCATTGTGTGTATGTACCATATTTTGTTTATCCATTCATAAACGAATGCACATATGTTTGATGGACATATGGATTGCATCCACCTTTTGGCTATTGTGAATTAATACTGCTATGAACATGGGTATACAAAATCTCTTTGAGATCATGGTTTCAGTTCTTGTATTTACCCAGAAGATCATGCTTTCAGTTCTGGGTATTTACCCAGAAGGGGAAATGCTGGATCATATGGTAATTCTGTATTTCATTTATTGAGGAACCTTCATACTGTTTTCCATGACAGCTGTATCATTTTTCATTTCCACCAATAAAGCATAAAGGGTTCCAATTTTTCCACAACCTTGCTAACACTTTTTATTTTCTCATTTTTTGATAGTAGTCATCCTAATGGGTATGAGGTGGTATCTCATTGTAATTTTGATTTTCATTTCCCTAATGATTACTGATGTTGAGCATCTTTACATGTGCTTGTTAGCGATTTGTGTTATCCTTCTTGGAGAAATGTCTATTTAAGTCCTTTTGCCCATTTTTTAATTGGATTGTTTGTGGAAGTTTTATTTTTTATTCTTAAAAATTCATTCATAGCTTCTTTACTACTTTCATGGTTTCATATTTTTACAGTTACAATTTTTTATTTTTAAATTTGGAAATAATTTCAATCTTATGGAAAAGTTGACAGAATGTGAGTAATACTAAGAACACTGTGTACTATTTTACCAGATTCACTTACCTGTTGTTGACTTTTACACCATTTGTGTTAGCCTTTGCTTTCTTTCTCTGTCTTTATCTACCTACCTACCTATCTATTTAAACACACATAATTTTTTCCCAAACTTTTTGAGAGTAGCTTGCACACATCATGACTCTTTACCCCTGAATATTTACTATGTATTTCCTAAGAATAAGGATATTCTTTTAAAACTATAGTACAGTTATTGATGCCACTACAGTTTACTTAATACAATACTTTCACCAAATTGAAGTTCCACATTTCAATTTTTTCTGTTGATCAAATAATATCCTTTATAGCTTTTTCCCCCTCCAACACATAATTTATCTGGGATCATTATTGTATTTAGGTGTCATGTGTCTGTAGTCTCCCTTAATCTTGAACAACTTTTCTTTATGACATTGACATTTTTGAAGAATATAGTCACCCTCACTACCACCTTTTATTAAAAAAATAGAATTGTCCTCATTTTTGGTGTGCGTGGTATTGCCTGTGATTTGTTTCAAGCTTTATATATTCTGGCAGGAATATTACCTAAATGATGTACTCTTCTCAGGGCATCACACCTGGAAGCAGTGGTGTCCGTCTGCTCCCTCTTTGTGATGGTAATTTTGATTGTTTGGTCAAGGTGTTGTCTGATTTCTTCACTATACAGTTAATTTTGTATAGTTACTATTTCTCCCCTGCAACTAGTAAGCAAGTGGTAGAGAGACATTTTGAGACTTTACAAATATCCCACTCTGCATCAAGAATTTCCCTTAGATTTAGTATCCATTAATGATTCTAGTGTGATTCAATTTTTATTATGTTGGTTGAAAAGCAATGATTTTCAAACTCCAGTATTTTCTCTACCTTTATAAGTCAGCACTCAGCATTCTGCTATATGCGAGAGCCCTCTTTTCTCCTCTAAAAGTTTTTTTGCCCATTAAACTTAATCCTTCTCTGCACCTACTTTTTCAACTAATTTTGTGTGTGCTCAGATACTTCTGTGCATGTAGAAAATACACACACACACACACACACACACACACACACGACTTTGCTCTTTGCCTCTTAGAAATTCAATAGTTTCTAAGGGGAGTGGCTCAGCCTTGGCATGTAGAGCGCTGCTATTTTGCTGACCTCAGAGGATTCTGGCTATGGCCAGATGAAGATGGGAGTAGTTGTCATGGTGCTGAGAGTATAGGAGGCTTTGGGAGGGAGCACCTCATATTACATGCCTTCTCCTAGACTTTCAGGGTCAGAAGGTGTCTTAAAAGTTACTTATGCAGGAAACCATCAGCATCCTAGAGGAGAACACAGGCAGCAACCTCTCTGGCCTTGGCTGTAGCAACTTCTTACTAGACATGTCTCCAGAGGCAAGGAAAACAGAAGCAAAAATGAACTCTTTGGCTTCATCAAGATAAAATGCTTCTGTACAGTGAAGGAAACAATCAACAAAACTGAAAGGCAACCTATGGAATGGGAGAAGATATTTGCAAAAGGCATATTGGATAAGTTCTATGAAGAACTAATCAAACTCAGCACCCCAAAAATAAATAATCCAGTTAAGAAATGAACAGAAGACGTGAACAGACATTTCTCCAAAGAAGACAAGCAAATGGCTAACAGACACAAGAAAAGATGCTCAACATCACTGATCATCAGGGAAATACAAATCAAAACCATGATGAGATACCACTTCACACCTATCAGAATGGCTAAAATGAACAACTCAGGAAACAATAGTTGTTGGCAAAGATGCAAAGAAAGGGGAACCCTCCTACACTGTTGGTGGGAATGCGAACTGGTGCAGCAATTCTGGAAAACGGTATGGAGGTTCCTCAGAAAGTTAAAAATAGAATTATCTTACAACCCAGCAATTGCACTACTAGGTATTTATCTGGAGAACACAAAAATACTGATTCAAAGGGGTACCTGCACCCCAATATTTATAGCACCACTATCAGCAATAGCCAAACTATGACAAGAACCCATATGTTCATCAACTGATGAATTGCTAAAGAAGATGTGATACACACATACCAAAAAGAATGAAATCTTGCCATTTGCAATGATGTGGATGGAGCTAGAGTATATTATGCGAAGGGAAATAAGTCAGAGAAGGAAAAATACTCTATGATTTCACTTATGTGTGGAGTTTAAGAAATAAAAAAACAGATGAACATAGGGGAGGGGAAGGAAAAATAAGATAAAAACAGGGGGGAGGCAAACCATAAGAGACTCTTAAATACAGAGAACAAACTGAGGATTACTGGAGGGGGTGGGTAGGGGGGATGGGCTAAGTGGGTGATGGGGATTAAGGAGAGCACTTGTTGTAATGAGCACTGGGAGTTAGATGTAGTGATGAATCACTAAATTCTACTCCTGAAACTAATACTACACTATATGCTAACAAACTTGAATTTAAATAAAATCTTGGAAGAAAAAATAAAAAAATAAAATAAAGTTTGAGTATTTGGGATATTAAAAAAAAGTTATCTAGGCAATCCTGGCCCTGGATAAAATGAAAGTTAGCACCTTAGAGGTTTTCTTACATAAAAGAGCACTACCAACCATTGCATTTAATGAGAAGAAACTGTATTTCAAGTAACACCCCTAATTATTTAAATTGATTTACATTAAAAACCAAATCAATATATTTGAATGTGTAATATGATTTCTTAATGCTTTTCTGTTATCTTAATGCTTTCTGTTATTCTGCATTTTCTTTTCATGCTCTTCTGTTGAAGAGATGTAATATCAGCTTCTTTTTAAGGCCTTATTGGCCCCTTATTATTTGAAAACAGTGGAAAGAAGACTGAGCATGTCCAGGCAGTGGGTCAGTTATCCATTCGTTCATTCCTTCCTTCCTTCCTTCATTCATTCATTCCTCTCTGACACAGAGGTTTGGGAGGGTGTCAACAGAAGATGCAGCATTTTCAGAGAAAGAGCCAGGCTGACCTTAAAGCTTATTTCTAGTCCCTGTTCTGGCTGATTTTATCAGCACAAGGAAGGAGACAAATTAAGGAAACCTGGGTCCTGGGGATGCTGGGCAGAGCCTGCTGCTGTATCTGTGTTGCCCTTAATTCCAGAAAATTCACTCAACTGCTTTCAAAACCAGCTGGATAAACCCAGAAAACAGCCTGCTTCGTCCTTGGATGTCGCTGAGAGAAACTAGCATTTTGCAGGAAGGAAAATACGGTTTGCAAAAAGAAAGGCCGGAAGTGTTTTGGAGAGTGAAACTAAAGTTCTTTTTTTCATTTGTTCCATCAAAGTTGGGAAATTCTGGTATTGTGCAGCCTGGGAGTGAGGCTGTGCGGCTTTGGTCTGGCTTGAAGATAAGTCCCTCTCTTGCAGCCGGAAACTTGGTGGGCTCCAGCAGGGAGGCACTCCCAGGAACTTGGGGATGACTTGCCGGTCACCTCAAACAGGTCTGGTGCTGCGCCCCATGTGGCCAAGTGGCAGTGTTGACCCCTCCCCAGAACCCCTTTGAGACTTTCTGCTGCAGGCTGAGGGCAAGGGGTTTGGGAGTGGAGTGAATGTGGTGGAGCATGCACAAAAGATGAGGACCCTAGGCTATGTTTCAGTCTTACATTTAATAATATAAAATGTTTCTGTAGGCCCAAAGTAAAAATTGTCAAGAGAGTATACTCAGAGGAGGCTCCATTGCATTCTTGCCCCTCTTCCCTTTCCTCCGTAGATTACCTTTTTTTATTAGTTTATTTTCTATTTATCCTGTTGTTACTTTTGAAAAAAACCCAGCCATCTGTCCCCTTTATTATAAATGAGGTGCCCCGTTAAAATACTGTTTTTCGCTTGACTTCCTTCATGTAACGGGATCTTCTGTACAGAAATTATCTTCTGCATCCTGCTCCACAGCTCTTTCGCCCACTTCCTAGTGGTGGACATTAGAGTTATTTCTGGTCTTTCGTTATTTCAAATAATGCTGCAATGAATAAATATCTTTGTGCATATGTCGTATTATATTTTTGCCACTGTGTCTTTGTGAGCCTCCTCCTCTGAAAGGAGAGAGATGATTCTCTTTTTTGTCACTTGCTGCCCAACTTGCTGGGGATTAAGTGTCTGTTCTTTGCATCAAGTCCAGCTTTTTGACTCTCATCCTAACTGTGTGGATTTCCTGCATTTCATTCATTTCCTGTTTCCTCAACAGAGGGTTTCTGGGCAAGATCAGCCCATGAGGAATTATGGTAGATGTTTCTAATACACTTTATTTAACTTGGATCAGTATGGCAGGAATAGAAACATATGACAGTTACCAAGCAATTTGAGATGTTTTGAGGGAGAAAGGTAACAAATTAGTGGAGAATTCATTTCTTATCTCATTTCAGGCATGGATTCTACCAGGCTTTTCTGTGGGAGAATGGAGAGAAATGGGTGGTTTGTACTCTGAAACCCTTGCACCACAGCATCTGGGGAATGCTGGCATCTGCTCTCCCTCTACCCTTCAGAATTAGATCACCCTCTGTAAGGAGGGAAGGAACACTTGGTAGGGCTGAAACCCACAGGCCAGCATGACAGAGCAGAATGTTGACTCTGGGAACATCTGGTGTAGTGTGGCTCCAGATACTGCTTGTATTTTTCAGAGTGAGAGATGACAGAGGGAGGGACTTGATAATGATGTATTTAGTGCCTTGGATCTTTGCCCCAAAATCATAACCTTAGGAAAATATTACAGAATCTGCTACAGAGCTAAACGGCTTATGAACACATTTTTGGTGTAGTCTCCCTGTGATATGTAAAGTTTATCAGAGGCCATTCCTTTTTTTTTTTTTTCTTTTTTTTTCTGGAAATTTAAACTTCAGAGTCCAAACGCTTCACATTCCCAGGAATCTCTGCTTTCTGCCTAAGCAGGAAAGTGCGTGATACAATGTTGATTAGAGTTACCATTACTGAGCACTTGTTATGTGCTAGGCAGGCACTGTCCTAAGAGCTTTCTAGGGTTTATCTCATTGAATCCTCCAATCCAGAGGTAGGTACTACTGTTATTCTCACTTAGTGGCAAGGAAGTGGAGACTCAACAGATGTAGTACTTTCCTAAATGGACACACTAGTGAAACTGGGATCTGAACCCAGGAGTCTGACTCCAGAGCTCACCCTCTGAAGACCTGGCTCTAACACAGTGTGGCTTCAGGCGCTCAGGCGATTGCTTCACTTCTCTGAAAAATAAGTGAGTTTCTTTCAGTTTTGCAATTCTCTGGTTTGGGAGTTTGAACATGGCTTTCTTGCAGTATTACCTTCTCCCAAGGTGAGGAGGAATTTATAGGTGCTGTGTACAGCTGAAGTTTGGCCCCTTTTGGCTGTGTTCTATGGTCTGGGGATGCTGGATTCACTCAGCCTGAGCTGTGCACCCAGGAGTGACCCTTAACTATAGTTAATAACTAACTCAAGCCTTAGAGACAAGGGCAGAGCTTGCTGGATTCTACTGAAAACTTGCTGGATGTGGGAGAAGAAAAGTTTCAAGTTTCATTTTCCTGTATTGCTACGTGACAACGCATCACTGGCTTCATCTGTGGTGAATTCATATTTAGAGGAACCAAGAAATTTGCAGGAACACTTCAGAGCAATGCGATCTTTAGCCGATGCCAAAGACATGACCAAATGAATTCTGGGCTGTGGTCTGATTTTTTGCCCTACCCAGACTGGGTTCTCTGGGCTTTCTGTTTTTCCCCCTCCTCTTCCTGGTGTCCATCCAGCCTGTCTATATCCAGTAACAGATAGATACTGCCTCAACCCAGCCAAGCTTTCTGCCAGAAATACTTTAGCTGATTCACATGATCTTGACTCTTAACCCATCCTCTGTAAGGAAATCCAAATGTTTGGGGAAAGATATTTGAAGAATCTGAGAACTTCTCTTTTAAGGCGACAGAGAAACCCTGGTCTCCATAGAGATGTTGGGAGCATCTGCTGAGACTTTAACTTCTGAAACCAGCACAAAGGTCTTCTCCAGCTAGGGTCCATCCCTTAATGACTTTGAGGGCTCAGAGCTGTTTGTTTCTGTCATTGTTCTTGTTTCTGTCTCTGTGATTATCCCACCTTTTTCTGAAACAATCAGAAGTGTGTTCACCTTTGCCTATGGAGGCAATGCTGTTGCCATTACAGCCACACACAGCCTTTGAATTATTTCCAGGTAGGGGAGTTTCTTTTCTATTGACTGAAGCCACTTCTTTTCTGCTTGGATCAAAGATATACCGTGTTTTTAGGAGATCACTTCAGCCACACAGAGGTCCCACTGGAGCCAACTCAGCTCACTTATAATTATATGCTGTTTACAATAACCTTCAGAAATAATTGCACATATTTTACAATTCTCACTGTGATCTCTACAAAAGAGACTTTTCTGTTTTCGGGGGAGTCAGATCACTTCAGAATCTTACCATCTTAAAAAGAAATAAACATTTGATATCTTTATTGTCTTGTTAGATCCTTACTTATACTTCCTTCACTTTGCTAATCCAAAAGGGAAGATGTGGGGTGCCTGGGTGGCTCAGTCAATTGAGAGTCTGACTCTTGATTTTGGCTCAGGTCACGATCCCAGGGTTGTGACATCGAGCCCTGCGTTGGGTTCTGTGCTGAGCGTGGAGCCCACTTGAGATTCCCTCTCTTTCTCTCTCTCTCTCTCTCTCTCTCTCTCTCCCTCCCTCCTTCTGCCCCTCTACCTGGCTTATGAGATTCTCTCTCTTTCTCTCTCTTCCTCCCTCCCTCTGCCCCTCTACCTGGCTTGTGCTAGCTCTCTCTCTCTAAAAAAACACAGAAACAAAAAAGAAAACAGAAAGGAAGATGCTTTTGCATAAGCTCTTGATTTGCTGAAGTTAAATTACATATTCTGTTATTTAACACTGCTAATTGACATTCTGCAGTCAAACCAAATGAAGTCTGAATTTTAATCAATACCTGGCATTTCACCTTGGACTTAATTGAGTAATTCTAGACCAGGACCATAGCCTTGAGAACTCTCAGCCTTTGGTACTGATAAATGAAGTGATTGGTTAGAAACATTAAACCCTTAAAATGAGGATTCCCTACTAAGTCATTCTATTTCTTCTTCTTTCAAGGAAGCAACTGTGTACAGAATGGATCGGAAGCACAGAGGCCACTGTGTTGTTGTCAATAACCACAGCTTTACCTCACTCTCAGATCGACCAGGGACTCATAGAGATGCTGGTAAGAAAGTCTGAATAGTCTATAAGATGCAAGTTGGGGATCTTAAAATCATTTTTTTTTTAATTTTCATATTTTCTTTCTGTAATTTTTTATCTTCCATTTATTTTATTTTTTTTAGCGTTTATTTATTTTTGAGACAGAGAGAGACAGAGCATGAACGGGGGAGGGGCAGAGAGAGAGGGAGACACAGAATCGGAAGCAGGCTCCAGGCTCTGAGCCATCAGCCCAGAGCCCAATGCGGGGCTCGAACTCACGGACCACGAGATCGTGACCTGAGCTGAAGTCGGATGCTTAACCGACTGAGCCACCCAGGCGCCCCTATCTTCCATTTAAATGTAAGGATGATATGGGGCACCTGGATGACTCAGTTGGTTAAGCATCTGACTACAGCTCAGGTCATGATCTCAGGGTTTGTGGGTTGGAGTCCTGTATCTGGCTCTGTGCTGACAGCTCAGAGCCTGGAGCCTTCCTGGATTCTGTGTCTCCCTCTCTCGCTACCACTCCCCCACTCATGCTCTGTCTCTCTCTCCCTCTCTCTCTGTCTCAAAAATAAATAAACATTAAAAAAATTTAAATGTAAGGATAATATAAATGTTCTAAGCCTCTTGTATATCCCAGGTGTCTTAGCCTACCTGGGCTGCTGTAATGAAATACTATAAACTAGATGGCTTATAAATGACACACATTTATTTCTAACAGTTCTGGAGGCTGGGAAGTCCAAGATCAAGGCTCTGACATTTTGTTGCCTGGTGAAAGCCCGCTTCCTAGGTGGCAGTCTTTGTGCCGTGTCCTCACATGGCAGAAGAGCTTTCTGGAGTCTCTTTTTTTTTTTTTTTTTTTCCTGGGGTCTCTTTATGGGCTCTCCCCTCACGACCTGATCACCTCCCAAAGGCCCCACTTCCTCATACCCTCACCTTGGGGGTTAGGATTTCAACATATGAATTTTAGGGGGACACAAACATGAAGACCATAGCACTTGGGGTATTACCAATCTGTTGAAAGAGCAAAAGGAGTCCCTGACCATGTACAGCTCTGTGGGTTGGGGGAAAGCATGGTGCATCGGCAACAAAAAAACTGGGTTTGAGCTGTGGCTCCACCACAAACTAGTTTGTGACCGTGGGTGAGTCCTGGGCCTCGGCTTCCTCATCTGTGAAGTAGGATGAAACTGTGGCCTCTGCTGACTCTCAGGACCATTGTGATAGTGCTGTGGGTACTATAAGAAGGTAGGTAAATAATAAAATTTTATTGTTATGAAAGTAAAATAAAAACCCAAGCTTCAGGCTACTTGCTGTGCAAGTTTTATAACTATTAACATTGTTCCACCCCTTAATTTTGTTTCATTTTACTCTATCTCATTTTATTATTTCCCCTTTCTTTCCTTTTTTTTTTTTTTAACAGAGTGCTTGGAGCGTGTGTTTCAGTGGCTGGGGTTCAGCGTACATATATATAATAATGTGACCAAAGGACGTCTAGATGAGGTTCTGAAGGAATATAAGAGTCATCCAGGCCATGCTGATGGAGATTGCTTTGTGTTCTGTGTTCTGACCCATGGGAAATTTGGAGCTGTCTACTCCTCAGATGAGGCCCTTGTTCCCATTCGGGAGATCATGTCTCATTTCACAGCCCAGCAGTGCCCTGGCCTGGCTCATAAACCCAAACTCTTTTTTATCCAGGCCTGTCAGGGTGAAGAGATACAACCTTCTGTATCCATTGAAGCAGATGCTGTAAATTCCGAGCATTCACCTCCTACCCCTTCCCTTCTGGCCAGTGTTCCCAGTGATGCAGATTTCCTTCTTGGCCTGGCCACTGTCCCTGGCTATGTATCCTTTCGGCATGTAGAGGAAGGCAGCTGGTATATTCAATCTCTGTATAATAATCTGAAGAACTTGGTCCCGAGGTGAGATGTTTGAGTTGTACTATATACTTACCTGTTTGTCCATCCATCTATCTACCTCCCTGTTCGTCTGTCTCTTCACATACCCACCCATGCATCTGTCTGTCCATCCATCCATCAGTCTACTCATCCATCTTTCCCATCTATCCATCCATTCATCCGTCATCCATCTATCCATTCATCCAAACATCTGTCCATCCATCCAAACATTTATCCATCCAATAAACCTATGTTGAGCACTAGCATATAACTGGAAAGGAAGATACAGAATTAAAAAAAAAAAAAAACAGTCCCTGCCCTCGAGTTGCTCACAGTCTAGAGAGATAGAAAAAATAGATGGGGGAAGAGCATTCCCTGTGGCAAATACACATTATACAGCATAGGTGTTATGGAAACACATAGAACTAGTACCTCACCCAGATTTGAAGGATCAGGGAAAGCTTCTAGAGATGACAAATAGATGTTAGGTAAATAATTGAGATGAAAGAAATGCTGGGCAGAAGGAAACAGTATAAATAAAGGTAAGAGGGCCTTTTATTTGTTCCTTCATTTATTTATCAGTCACTCATGTTTACTGAGTGCCTATGTATTGCCTTTGGCATTATACCTTTGATCTCCTGCCACTGCTCTGACAACTTTCCATCTGTATCTACCACGTGCTCCTTACCTGGTACCCTGGAAATGGGCCTTCATTGCAGTTCTGCCCTGTACCCCATTCTATGGTCTTTATAGCTCTGGGCAGCTTCAGCTATACCCTGGAGGCCGCTTGACCTCCATGAAAATGTCTCCAAAGTTGCCATCTCTGGTCCATTAATCTCTGAGTTTTTGGAGAGCGGAGTTATTTCATTCAACTTTATGTCCTTAGCACTTGACACAGTACCTGATGATATATTGTTGAGCTTGATAAATATTTGCTGGACCAATGAATGACTGAGTGAATCTCATTCTTAGGGTCGGTCCAATACATTTCTTGCAGCCTACCAGACATCCCACCTCCTTGTTGCCCTTGGAGCTCATATTCAGTATGCATAGTCCTCAATTCATCTTCCAGCCCTCTCTATCTGCCTTCTTCTCCTGAATTCACATTTTAAGGAATGGTCAAAGTGTTCTGGGAATTCGGAACTAGGAATTCAGGATTGGAACCTCCAGTCAACCTTAGCTTTTCCATCTTCTTCATTAATCCCTCCATCCCCACCATAGCCATCAAAAACCAATGTCCTATGACTTTGAGGACAAGGCAGATTTATCAAGGACTTACCGTGTGCGTACTGTCCTGGGTACCGAGCTAGGGGCTAGGAGTAAGTTATGAATAAGGGAGACAGAATGTCTTCTCCATGGAGCTTATAGACCAGTGAGTAAGTAAAGGTAAGAAGGTAAATATTTAAATTAATAAGATAATTTCAGGAAGTGATACCTGCTGTGAAGAAAGCAAACAAGATATTGTAGAGAATGGGGCAGGGAGCTACCTGAGAAGGCTTCTTGGTAGAGGTGATATTTCAAGTGAGACTGAGTGGTGATGAGTCAGCCACAGGAAGATCCAGAGGCAGAGAGAACAGCTGGTGTGAGACAGGATGTAAGAACTAAGAACCAGGCAAGGCCTGCTGTCCCTGAACATAGCAATGATGATGAGGATAAGTAGTGGCAATATTAATAATAATAAAAATGATGGTCAGTGGAATATTATAGCCAGTTTTCTATGTGCTTTACATAAATTTACTTCATTTACTTCTCATGGCAGTCCCTAAAATGGGTATTCTTATGGTCCTTATTTTACAGCTGAGAAAACAGAGGCATATTTAGTGTGAAATAAGTGACTGTGCCTAAGACCACACGGGTCCACGAGTGATGGAACTATGCTTCAAACCTGAGTTCTATTTCCAGAGCCTTGCTTTTTTTTTTTTTTTCCCCCAGTGGTATGAATTGCCCATCCCTGGAACATTTTGGTAAATGTTAAATGTCCTACAAGCCCAGGCTCACAAGCTACCTCCTGTATGGAATCCAGGAAGTGCTCTTTTTCCTCTGAACTTGCAGTGGAACTTTGCCCACTTTTCATATAGTATTGATCACATTCTGCCTTATAGTATGCATTTTGTGTATATACCATATTTGGTACATGCTTCATGTCTGCATTTGAAGTGCCTAGAAATTTGTGTCGTGTTTATCTTTGTATCCTCCTCAAACCAAGAATAGAGAGGGCATTAGTAATAGTAGGGTCCCTTGGGGCACCTGGGTGGCTCAATCGGTTAAGCGTCCAACTCTTGACTTCAGCTCAGGTCATGATCTCATGGTTTGTGGGTTTGGGCCCTGTGTCAGGCTTTCTGTGCTGACAGGGCGGAGCCTGCTTGGGATTCTCTCTTTCTGTTCCTCCCTAACTTGTGCACATGTGCACTCTCTCTCAAAATAAACTTAAAAAAAATAGTAGAGTCCTTCTCTATCTTTATCACCTACCTATCTATTCTATCATCTATCTATCTATCTATCTATCTATCATCTGTCTGTCTGTGTGTCTGTCTATATCCACCAGCTTGGAGGAGAAACATGGAAAAATAATTATGTGCAACCTTCCTTTGTGGACCAATGACCTTAAAATGTAAGTTGTGGAGCAGCCATCTGGCTCAGTCAGAAAAGCGTGACACTCTTAATCTCAGGGTCAGGTTCAAGCCCCATGTTGGGTGTAGATTGCTTAAAAGAAAAAAGAGGGCCACCTGGCTGGCTCAATCGGTTAAGCATCCGACTCTTGGTTTTGGCTCAGCTCATGATCTCAAGGTTTGTGGGTATGAGCCTTACACCAGGCTCCACATTCTCAGCACAGGGCCTGCTTGGGATTGTGTCTCTCAATTTCTTTCCCACCACACCGTCCCCAAGATAAATAATAAACTAAAAAAAGTTAAAATGCAAGATGTGTCTATTATAGTGTTCTTAAACATTAAATGTAATATTGAAAACTTTTGTATAATTTAGCATTTCTTTTTTTAATTTCAAAATAAGAATTTCTTTATATTTGACAGGATTCCAGTTAGAATTTTGCCCTGTTAGACTAGGAAGAAGCCACATGTTTTAGGGTTTCTTTGTATGACCTGGTATGTGATTTCTGTCTCCTGATTGAAAATATTTTTTCTTATCTGCCTGCAGACATGAAGATATCTTATCCATCCTCACTGCTGTCAACAATGATGTGAGTCAACAAGCAAACAAAGAAGGAACAAAGAGACAGATGCCCCAACCTGCTTATACACTACGGAAAAAACTAGTATTCCCTGTGCCACAGGAAAAACTTTTATTGTAGTAGAGAGTTCTCAATGACTCTTTGACTTGAAAGGAAACTTTGGTCATCTCTTCCAATCTCCCACCCACCATAGGAATCATTGATAGATGGTGAGCCTGTCATTCTAATAGGAAATGCCCTATTTTCTGATTCAACACATTCTTTAAAAATTTTTTTTTTATTTTTGACAAGTCTAATTGTTAGAACACTTTCTTTATTGAAGCCTTTGGTTGTAGTCTTGACATTAGTTTTGTGCCCTGAGAAAAAGCAATTGGCCTTGGTTTGTGTATCTGTGAGGTAAAAGGTAGTACCAGATACATTTTAAGATTCCTTTGAGCTCTAAAGAACCACTATTCTTAACCTCAACCGAGCTTTGATTTCCTCTCTGTATGACCACCCTTTGTGAACATTCTGTGTCCCTTTTGCATAGCCTTGTTTTGGACATTGGATAATGATGAGATCACACATGGTTCATTGACCCTTTCTCTGCTCTCCACTTCCTAAGGCTTCTCATCTACACATCTGCTGGGGTGAAATTTTTGTCTATATGATGCCCATTTCCAGCTTTAGTATAACAAAGGTGTTCCCACAGGAACTCTTTATCTTGGGTTGGGAACAGGTTTCACTCTAGGAAGATGATAGTTCAGTATGAAGAGAGACAACTCAGCCACTCTGGGATCAGAGACTTTACAGGCTGAGGTTAAATTCTGTGTCGATCAGAACTTTTCAGGTGCCGATGACAGAACACCCACATCACACCAACCAAAGCAAAGAAAGGAATTTATTGCCTCATTCATCTGAAAACACACAATTGGGTAGTGCTGGCTTCAGGTGAAGCTTGAATCAGGACTCAGTCTGCACTATAGCATCTCTCTCTTGGCCAGAGGTTCTTTTGGTGGCTGCACTGTGCTGACTAAAGCCAACAGCCCCTGCCTTGTCTCCAACATGTTCTGTTTCTCTGGCCCAAAGAATTGAGGAGAGAGACAGCCTTAGGGATGAAGCTATTCACAGAAGTTGTTGTCCTCTCCTTAGAGAGTTGTCTGGCTGTGCCTTGGTGGGGAGTGTGGTTCTGTATGGAAGCCTTGCTACTTTTTACATTAAGGTTTTGAATATCTTTATGTATGTGAACTTTTTTTTTTTCAATTTCAAGAGGAATTTTTCTTTTTTATTTTCTAAGGGAGGGAGATTGAAAGTCCTGTACCTAAGGCCTTTATTTATTGATGAAGAGGTTGAGGCCCAAGGAGGCAGAGTGATTTGCTATAGTCCCCCAGCCAGTTATTGTTTACAGGGTTTTATTTCCCACTTGAATGAACTGGAATGTCATGGGACATAACAGGGCTTTTTAGGAACATTTCCTTGGATATGTAGACATCCATGAAAGATATCCAGGAATGAAGAAGAATAACTCTCAGTGATGCCTGATTTTGTAATTATTAATGTGTAAGTCAAATGATCTTCCAGAACCTTTGTATATACAAGTCAAAGCGAACAGCTGGTGATTACAGTCCTTCCCCAGTTGAATATACACAGCTTTTGGCCACTTCATAGTCCTTCTCTGCAAGTGAAAGATGGTGTGGTACAAAGCAAAGAGCAAAGAATCTGGAGATAGAAGCCTTTGGTTTCTGTTTTGCCTTGTGACTTTCTGGCTCTGAGACACTAAGTCAAGCTAGTTTTTCGAGCCTTATCTATAAAGTAGAGAAAAATTACCTATTTAAGATAAGGATAGGTTAATATATAAATCCATTTAAATCTAGTTGTTGTGAGGTATATACAAGACCTTTATGTGGCAGATACCTCTGGCAGTCACCTAACGGAAATAGAGTTTGAGTTCCTTTGTGTCTAATTCCAGCTGAATTTCAGCCACGAATCAATACTAATACCCACCGATGTCCTCTTAGGGAAATGTTGGTTTTCCCCGGACTGATTCACAATGTCCCCGGCAGCAGCAGGCTAGCTCTTGGCTCTGAATCCAGCTGGACAAAACACTGCTAATGAACTCTCCTTCCTCAGCAACATTTGGGGTTTTATGTATAAGTCCCGGTCCTGTGGTCTATTTTGTATTTTTGTTTTGCTGGAACTTAGTGGTTGTGCAAGGTTAAGTTCTAGGATCAGGAAACTTTCCCATGAATTTTCTTTTCAGAGTTCTCCAGCAGGCACTTTAGGGGTCACTAGACATTTATGACTGTAAGTCACACACCTATGCAGACAGTAGGAGTACAATCATCCTTCAGTCATTTCTCCTAAATGGAGCATCTACACATTTTTCCCTCGTCTGTGTGTGTGTATGTGTGTGTGTGTGTGTGTGTGTGTGTGCGCGCCCACGTGTGTGATAATTTAGAGTGGAACACAGCAAGTGATTTGGTCACAGCTATTCAGCAGAGACTACCGCCATTGTCTGTGCAGACATTTATGAAAGAAATGTGCAGACCCAGTGAGGTTTCTGTATATTTTGCCTAGTTTTGCTCAACCTACAAGAGCTGTAGTTAGATTTTTTCTTTGTTTTCTTTTTTTTTCTCAAAAGTTGGGCTTATACCAAACAAAATGAAGGACGTGGAAAATTTTAATAGAATATTATACAAATGTTAGTTACTTAATAATGATACTCTTGGTGTTGATTATTATTAGAGATATTAGTCACCACAGCATCCTAGTGGCCTCTGCTACAAGGTTTCACCATGGCAGTGGGCAGTTGTGATATCACCAGGGTTTCCCTTAGCCAGTGCTCAGGTATTTCGAACATACAAGCAGCTGGTACAATATGGTTACTGACCAATCAAAACACATTGACCAGTATGTATAACACTGTGGTGAATGCTGCTGAATAGCAGCCCCTTATCAATCAATGATCAAGTCTCCACTGAGGTAGACCAAATTAGAAGTTTACTTCATTTTGTGGATAACTTTTGTGCCATATTTGATTCACAAAATCTTCTAGGTCAGATACTTTATGAGTGATTTAGTGAAGTTGTTCTCAACCTTGGAATTCTTGGGTCCTTAGATGTTTGTGGAGTTATTCTCAGGGTCTATGAGTTCTCCACCTTCACTTTGAAATGTTGTAATTCCTTTTTGGTGATAATCTTAAAAATTAATAGGGATGCATCCTGGCTCTTCTGCATAATCATATTTGAGCAACTTTTGTGCTCACATCCTGGTGCCCATAGAAAGTGATGAACTTTGCATTGAGCTTTTTAATGTAGCATGGATTGGGGTCCATGGCCAGAGGTCCTCAGATTTACTGTCAGGCACCAGTGGTTAATCTGTTTGAAACCTGCTCCAGTTCATCCTCTTAAGCCATGATAGACTCCTAGACCATCATCCCTCAACCACTGCTTAACTCTCAACAGAGAGAACTCACACTACATACAAAGCCATGGACTGGGGAGCTTGGAAGGACCCTAGAGAACCCATGGTCCAGCCTTCAGGGTGTAAAAAGGCTTACTAAAGTCTTACAGCTGTTAGTGGAACATTTGCAATCCTGTGTATTTCCTGATTTGCAATCTTGCCGCCTGGTTTTACTTTTGGACAGCTTTAATTGTTCTTTTCCCTGTGGTGACTTGAATCTACCTGCTTAGAACATACTTAAATCAATTGCCTCTCATTCTAAACTCTGGAGCCATACCAAAGACATGTAACTCTCTTCTGGTTAAGTACATGTTTCATGTGACAAGTTATTTAGCTTTCTTTCTGGTAGGATCTGGCTCTCCTCAGAAGTCTGCAGGGGCACCTGGGTGACTCAGTCGGTTGAGCGTCTGACTCTTGATTTCAACTCAGGTCATGATCCCAGGGTTGTGGAATCCAGCCCCTCATTGGGCTCTGCACTGAGCATGGAGCCTACATGAGATTCTCTCTCTCTCTGTCTCTGTCTCTCTCTCTCTACCCCTTTCCCCTGCTCACTTTAAAATTAAAAAGGGAAAAAAAAAGTCTGCAGTTTGCTTTTAAGGATGTGAATATCACATTTGTATCTTTGAACAGTAGCTGAATTCCTAAAAATGGAAGGCTTTTAAAAAAGTACTAGGGGAAATTCTTTGTTTAAAGAAAGACTGATTTGCTAATACAAAGAAGCATTTTATAACATAACTTTAGCATATATGAATTTTTAAAAGAGGATTTTTCTATTAAAATTTTTAAATTGTATTAATTTTTACTTTTTAAATCTATTTTTGAATAGGTATTATCTTTACATTGTTCAACGATAAGAAAATACAAAGAGGTATTCAAGATAAGTGTTGCCTGCATTTCTGTCCACTAAATGCCCAGTCCTCCCACCTTTGCATCCCAGAGATAATTTCAGGATTTCTTAATGCAAATGCAAATATAGCAAGTACAAATATATATGTATTTTAAAGTAGGCTTTTTTGGAAACAGAGTACATACACTGTGAAACTCGTATCTGTCATTTGGTCTCATTTTAAATGATTCTGTTAGATGCTTGGAAGTACTGGTACAACTCTAGAACGGGAATAACTTTATGAGCTTTGTGGACTGGGTACTTGTACATAGTAGTAATTGACTCACCAATAAAATAAAGGGATTTTTTTCCTTTTTATCTTTGAGTAATATCTTTGATTTTACCTGATAACTTTTTTTTCTGCTTATATAGTAATACATGCACATTGTGGAATATTTGGGAAATAGAATAACACACAAAGAAAAAGAGTTAATTCAGTTATAATTCCATTTTGGCATTCACTTTCCCATTTTTTCACGCTGCATTTGCCCCTGAGCTTCCCAACCACCTTTAAATCAGCTTAACCACCATATCCTCCTAGTCATGCATCCAGTAAACTCTGTCTTTGCCAATATTTCCACCCAAGTTTCAATTGCAAACATTTCTCTCTATGATAGCCACCTCCTACCATTCCATCTCATTTTCTGCCAACAGTCTGCAGTGCCACTGCAGTGCCTCCCAACAGTCTGCAGTGCCACTGGGGCCTCTGGTTAGTCCATTGACCCTATCTGTCATCTTTCCAAAGCCAACACCACCCTTTACTTCTTCCCTCCTTCTTTACCCAGCTGGAGTCCACATGTCATCATTGAACTCACTCTCTTGCACCCACTCTCGATACCCTTGCCTTTCCCTTGGTCCCAATCACAGGGCAGAGTCTAAACTGTGGTTAATCACACATGCCTGCTTACCGCAGGTTTGTACTAGAATTCCTGGTTGTGGTGGTTTGGCTCAGTCGGTTAAGCATCTTGGTTTCAGCTCCAATCATAATCTCAGTTTGTGGGCTTGAGCCCTGCATCAGGCTCTGTGCTAGCGGTGCGGAGCCTGCTTGGGATTTCTCCCTTTCTCTCTGCCCCTCTCCTGCTCTCTCTCTCTGTCTCTCTCATATTAAATATATAAAAGCTTAATAGGCACACACACACACACATACACACACACAATGTTGCAGACTTGTCTCATTCAAAACCAATGACCACAAACCTCAAACAGGCTTTTAGTGATCCTCAGGAATCCTGTAACATTTCCCTGCTTATGTCACCCTTTGCTTTCTCAGCCGGTGTTACATCTTCTTTTGTCTTTTCAGACCTCTATCATCCTCCATTCTCCTCACTTTCATTTGATAGTCCCACTTCACTAAGGGAGGTAATCAGAAAAGATTTCCACCATCCACCACCGAGTCTCCTGATCCACTGCATCCTAACCCTATTGGCTGCTTTCTCTCCTGTCAACAATGGGTGCACCTTCCTGTCTGTGCTTCTCCCAAGAGTCAGTGCCTCCTCTTGGGCAGGGATTAGCTCATCCTGCTCACTCAAGGACACCAGTCTCATAGCCCTTCCTCCCTCTCCTGCTTGATTAACTGTCCCCTCTCTCCCAGATCATTCCCCTGAGCACAAAAACATGCTGTAATTTCTCTTCCTTCCAAAACAGAACTGAAACACCTAAAGGTGGATCTTCTGTCACGTGCTCAGAATCAGACCCTGAGTGTATGCAAGTGATTCGTTCAGGAATTGCTCTCCAGAGAATCCTGCTGGGGGTGGGAGGTGGGACAGAGAAGGGGAGAAGGCAGTCCAGGCCACACATTTTATCTCAGGGTGGCCAGGACGGAGCACTTTAAAGTGAAAATTATGCCTCAGAGTTCCCCACCCAACGGGAAGCAAGAGAACTGTTTTTGCATCCTCCCTTAACCCTTAGTCCCTCCATCCTCTGCTAAGAGCTGCCCCAGGTGGGAGAACTTAAACGTCCAGGCACTTCCTGTGGTCTGAGGGCATAGTCTCCTCACACAAGGTGTGAGTCTTTAGAAGCAAAAACCCCTACAATCTGGCAAGCCAGCTAAACTGGCTGGAAGGTGGGGATGGGGGGGGGGTGGTGGTAGGCAGAGGGGGATTAAAATGGATCAGAAAAGACCTACCTTCACCCCTCTCCCATCCTAAGCCTGATCCAACATTTGCAGGGCCCAGGCAACAGTAAATCTAAGACCCGTAACCCATACGTAGAAATGTAAATACCGACAAACTGTTCTATTCTCCTACTGTTGCTGAGGATTTATCATTTTTATGGTGTGCAGGGTGTCTGCCTCTGGCACAGCCTGTGCCTTTCTCTCCCCATTCCTAGCTCCTTCTAGCTTACCTGAAGCCCTAATGTATACAAAACAACATGAAAAATGTCACACACAGTCGGATCAGTGTACCTTTAAGCTCAGGGTTTTGTGAAAGAATTTTCTGTGATCTCAAGCTAAAAGGTTGGAGCTGTATCTTAGATAACCCACTTTTTTATTTACTACCTCCCTGTAAATCTATTATTTGTAAATTTGTCTAAGCAGGAACTCCCTTTCTCCTCTTAACAATTTAAAATAAACATCAAAAACAACATTGAAAGGGGCGCCTGGTGGCTCGGTCGGTTAAGCGTCCAACTTCAGCTCAGGTCATGATCTCACAGTCCGTGAGTTCAAGCCCCACGTCGGGCTCTGTGCTGGCAGCTCAGAGCCTGGAGCCTGCTTCGGATTCTGTGTCTCCCTCTCTCTCTGCCCCTCCCCTGCTCATGCTCTGTCTCCCTCTGTCTCAAAAATAAATAAGAACATTAAAAAAAAATAAAAAAAACAATATTGAAAAACTAAAATATTAGCCACAAACTGGGAAATGTTATGTGCCACATATACAACTGATGAGGGATATACAAATATATATAAATGTATATAAAATATATATTCTACAATTCTATAAAATAATTAAACAGTCCAGTTAGATGGGCAAAATATATGAAATGAAAAAGGAAAAGAAAAAAACCCCTATCTGTAGCAAGTATGGGTGAGGATATGGAGCAAAGGGAATTCTATTAACACTGCTTAGAGAAATGTAAATTGACACAATCACTTTAGAGAACACTTTGACAATATCTGTAAACGTTGAATGTGTCCATACACTGTGAGCGAGCATTTCCATTTCTGGGTCTATGCCCCAAAAGAAATCTTGCACATGCACCAGGAGACGTGGAGGAGAACTTTTAGAGCATTATTGCTTTTAAGAAGGGGGAAAAAAAAGGTCAGAAACAAATATGGCAATTTCGATTGGTTCAGTCATATATACTACAACACCATGCTTTCCGGAACAGGGTAATGGTGAATGGGAACATTGTGAATGTACTAAATGCCACAGAACTATTCACTTTATTTTTTATTTTTTTTCTTGTTTCTCGTTTTTATTTTTTTAAATATAACTTATTGTCAAATTGGCTAACATTTTAAATTGTTAAGATGGTAAATGAAATTAAAAGTCTATTAAAAAAGAAAGAAATGTTGAGTAAATAAGTGAATATATGCAATATGGTATAATTTATGCAATGTTAAAAACCCAAGGTGCCTCTGGATGGCTCAGTCGGTTGAGTTTCTGACTCTTGATTTTAACTCAGGTCTTGATCCCAGGGTCATGGGATCAAGTCTTGTGTCGGGCTCTGCACTGACCATGGAGCCTACTTGGGATTCTCTCTCCCTCTGCCTCTGCCCCTCCCTTACTTATGGATTCTCTCTCTCTCACGCTCTCTGTCTCAAGAAAACAAAAACAAAAAACAAACACCACCCACATAACAGTTCTGTATGTTGCTTGTGCACTCATTTCCATGTTGTACAAATATAACAATCTACATGGGGTGATCAACAAATTTTAGAATGGAGGTTACCTGGGATGGGGCTGGGATTTGGAGAAAGAGGGAGGAATGATGCAGGGGTTCATTCTGCCATCCAGTTGGATGCTGGATCTATGGGTATTCTCTTTTTTCTAAAATCTTTTTGCATGTCAATGCTGATTAATGTAATTTGGTCACCAGACAGGGTGATATCTCAGCCTGCTGCACTGTGAATATTGGCCAGGTAAGGTACACAGGATGGTTTTGCCCTCTTGGTTGGGGAAGACTAAGTTTCTTAGTCTGTACCTGTTAGTATTTTTGGTGGTGGTGATTTCTGTGGTGGTGATATAACCAGTGTTGCCAAGGCGGGGAGAAGGGGCAATGACTCGCTTTTTTTGCCCTGAGCCATTGTTCTGTGTTTCTAGTCTGGAACAGGAAGCAAGCCTGAAGACGAGAGCCCTCTTGTGATGCCTCTGAGCTCCCCAAACCTGTTCTCATAAATCAGGTTCAAATGCAGACTCAACTTTCCTCATCTGTGACCACCACTTGCATTCCACTGCTGCTGACAGTTTTCCATTCCCAGAACGCATAATCAGAAGCCCCGTACTGCATCTGATCATCCTACATTTCAGCTTATTTTGCCCCTCTACTCATGTCGTCTTGGATCTCCAGCTCTCGCCACCCTGCAAGGAGACAGTGAGCCAGTTTTGGCTAGATGCTTCTTGTTGCGGCCAAATTAGCAACGTTAGCCTTTGGTTCTAGTCACTTGCTGATGCCGAAAATGATGACTCTGTGAGAGTGACAGAGAGGTGTTACTGTGCCCATTTTATGGATCAGAAAATCAAGGCTCAGAGAAGCTAAATAATAAACAAGGTCATACTGCTAGAAATTGGGAAGGACCAGACTTGAACTCTATCTGGCTGACCTCCAAGTACAGGGACCTGTCCTTCCTGTCTTTACCATGCTGCTCTTGTGAAAATATTTTCTAAGAGACAGAGGGCAGGCTTATACAGAGCAGTTAGCACCCCATCTCGGGTCTTGGAGATGGGAACCTGGCCTCTCTGCTGGAGGTATCAGCCTGAAATATCAAGGAGAAGATAATTTTATCAACCGTTTCAGCCCTGTAAGAAATGGGGTTGGCCTAAGTTAAATATTGTGATAAAATATTAAAACAGGAAGTTCTATTACTTATAAGAAAGATGGTTCATTCTGCCAGTAATCGAAAGCACTGCTGTTTGTGGAAGTTTGGCAAGTCCAACTTCCTCAGGTCCCTGGAACTGAACCCTTAGGTCTGGGACCTCTATATATGACAAATCTACTCAGCCAGGCTTCCCCCTTTTTGCTCTGTGTTCAGTAGGAGGTTACAATTTCTAGGAAGGACAATGAAGCAAATTCAGTGGCAGGCAGAGAATACATGGGGGCCTGAACAGACAGATCTTAACAACTTTCTTTCCTAGGTTTGCCTTTGCTCAGACACCTCACAGGGCAGTGATTGATAGTCTTTTCCAGAGTCTTGCTCCTCCAACCACCCACCAGCTGTATTATCTCCTAGAGCAAGACTTAAACCCAGCCCCTTTCCAGCACCACCCTTCCATTTTCGAGCCATGGGGTTTAGAATTCTGAACTCATCACTCTTACCTCTTATTGCTCACACTTTTGTTTCATGTGTCTATGTGTCTATCTCATTTCATCTTTTAAAAATTCCTTTATTTATTTGGGAATATAATACAAGCAGCTGGTAAAACATTTAAACAGTACAGAAGGATACATAGGGAAAAGTAAATTTCACACTGATCCCCACCCCCAAGTCCCCAGTTCTTCCACGGAGGTAATTATTGTTTCTTATTTATTTAAGTAATTTCTACACCCAGTGTGGGTCTTGAACTCACGACCCCAAGACCAAGAGTTGCATGCTCTTTCTACTGAGCCAGCCAGGTGCCCCCAGAGGTAAGTATTGTTTCCAATATTTTGAATATCCCTTCAGAGGTATGTTATTTTTATATAAACATATATATATCTGTGTCTTTCTCTGATTTTCCCCTTCCCAAATGCTGGCAGACCATTCTGCACTTGGGTTTTTTAATTGAACATATCTCAGAGCTTATCCTGTATCAGAACATCTAGGTCTCCCTGATCTTCTTTATGGCTGCCAATATTCCATAATATGCATGTGTCATCAGTGATCCAACTAGCCCCCCACTGATGGGCATTTAGGGATTGCAGGGTTCATATGGGTAGAAACCAGATCTTACCCATCCTTTTTTTCCTATGTTTCAATCTAAAACAGTGCTCTGCCAGAATTGTTTAGTAATTAAAAGACAAATACAAACCACAAACACATTCGTTCATGAAAATTGGGGAAAAGCTCTTATTTATTCTCAGCTCTGAGCTTTATGTCTGCTGCTTTGCTGAAGTAAGAATGTGCTAGTTCTCATGCAGCTGTCTCATCAGCCACAGGTACTCAGCTCTACCAGGTATCAAGTAGTTAGAAAACTTACGGATGCAAAAATGTCCCTGCCTTCTAGGAAATTATAATCTGGTTGGAGAGAGAAGAAAGGTGTTTGTTGGCAAAAACAAAATAATCAAGAAAGGATGGATAAATTTTAAAAATGGTGTTAGGACAATTGGTTCTCTATCTGCAAGAAATTAAAGTTAGATTCCTATCTCAGACCGTGCACACATACACAGAAACTCCAAAAATATAAATGTTAAAACAAAACTATAAAGGCATTAAAAGATATATAGGAAATGAAAGACCAGAGAAAGTCTCCCTAAGCAACACGTAGAAGCCAGAAGTCACAAAGAAAAAGCCAGGTACATTTGTCCACATAAAAATGTAAATTTTCTGTGTAATTGAAGACACAAAAATTGCATTAAAAGACAGGCAATGACGTTTGGGAAGATGAAAAGATGCCCATTATATCTTGTTAACTAAACAGAAAGTAAGCTGTAAACCATGTATATACTTATATAAATTGATATATTCAGTCAGAGTGCAGTCAGAGGTGGAAACCACACCTGTCCTTCAAAATGGAAAATTTAATAGGAAGAATTATTCACTAGTAAAAGAAAATGAACTACTGAAAGTAAAATGCCCTTAGGGCTGAGGGAGGTACCCATGGAAGGAAGAGATTTGGAAGACTCCTCCCCACCCCACAAAGGTTGGTCCCAGTTGAAGAAGCTGTGACTGTGCCCACTGAAGGTAGAGAAGTTCATGGGAGTGTCATAGGCTCACCTGCAGTCTGCAAGTGGAGGCTGGTGAGCAGGAGGCTTCCTGTGGGCATGCTGACAAAGCTCCTGGAGCTGCCAGCAGCTCTGCCGTAGAAGCAGGAAGAAAAGCCCGCTGAACTAGGAAGAGAAGCCCTTCCTCTGCTTGGCCTTGTGCTGTCTCTCCAGTGTCCTCTAGGATCAAAACCTAAAATTGTGCCAGCTGGTGGAGGAGCCATTTTCATAGGATGTAGCTACAGTGTCATCAAGCAGGCAGTAGGAGAGTGGATTTGGTGCTCAGAGGCAGTACATGGATTGATACAAGATGGCATATATGATATATGTGCACATTCACACTTATTATGTCTTTACTCAGTACACCAGGAGGTGTTGTAATTCTTTTACATGTATTAACTCATTTGATTTTCACACTAAGTCTCCAACTCTTCAAAAGAGTTATTAATATCTGTATTCTATGAATGAGGAAATCAAAGCACGCAGCTCTTAAGTAACTTGCCCAAGGTCACACAACTAGTAAATGGCAGAGCAAGAATCATAATGGCTTTATAAGCATAAAAATAGACGGAAAGAATCAAAATAACAGTGTTACCTCTCAAGACAGGATTAAAGAGGTCATGGAAGTGGATTTTATTTATTTATTTTTAACAGTGCTTCAATAAATAAATACAGTAATAAACTACTGTTTTTTATTTCATTTTTGTATATGCGGGAGGGCTCCTTTGGGGAGGGGGTTATTTTCCAAAGAAACTGAAATAACTGAAAAATGACAACTGTCTGTGCCAGGCGGTAAGAATCAAGTGTTCCATGGGCACCAGGTGAGAACTCTCAGCAGGAGGAAGTCATATCTGGAGGGTGTGTCAGGGGCCTGAGGGAAGGTTTAGAAGAGGGTGAGTCACACAGTCCCTGCGGTTGGTTTCTGGCTCACGTTGTGTCAGGTCTGATCAGTGGCTGGTTACCTACCCTGAGCCGCCTGCCCTCCTCTGTCTCAACAGCTTCCAGGAAAAGGTGGCTAGTGGCTGCCTGAGGGATGCAGGTGGGGGAGGGGGAATTAGCACGTGGGCAGCACCTGCTCTCTGTGAGATAATACATGCAAGCACCACGGATACTGCTTTATTCAGCCCTCCAAAGCACCCTCATCAAGCAAGTCATTATTGCCATTTCCCATATGGAAAACCAAGGCTGAGTGAAGCAAAGGAAGGTATCTGGATCTCAGCAAGAGGAGGAGCTAGGGTTTGAATCCAGATCTGTCCGATTCCAAAGTCCAAGCTCAGTCTACCACACCCATCTGCTTTCCAGATGGTGAAAGATTAGGTCACTTTCCCTAAAGGCCTACTTCAGGAATGCTTAACCAACTGAGCCACCCAGGCGCCCCTTGCGGCTGATCAGCAACTTTAGATCCTTCTCTGAGATAAAGGGGTGCAGGTCAAAGTGTCAGTAGAGGGAGAGCTGAGCAGAGGTGCTGACACTGGTTTTCAACTCATGGTCATCTCTCCTTCCTTTTAGGAGTGGCCCCTGGGCTACATCTATTTTCAGACTGTGAGGCTGGGTCTGGACAGCCTAAGCGTAGTTGGCACTTGAATTTTGGGAACACTGAGGTGAGCCTGGAATTTCTAAGATGGGCACAAGAGAAGTGATGAGCACTGGTGCCCAATGGGCTGGCTTTAAAAGTGTGTCAGTTGGGACCTACCCACCCTCTCTTCCATTATTAGTCCACTATTTTTACCTGCAGTCTGGGTATGCATGGAGGCAGCAGTATAGATACCTGTGCTAACGAGCTAATGCAATGTTCCCTTATAGCATGGGGCCCACTGGCAATACTGGGCAGTGCATGGTCATTATGCACTAAACAACAGAGGATCATATAGTGAAAAGTTATTCTTTTTATACTTCTCTAACATCAGGGCAAAAGTTCCACTGTCAATGCTAATATATCTTTAATACATCTCAAAACATGCTAACTTCCCGTTTTGACAAAAGAGACATCTTCTTTAGTCATTCATCAGTTGATGGATATTTGGGCTTTTCCCATAGTTTGGCTATTGTTGATAATGCTACTATAAACACTGGGGTCCAGGTACCCCTTCAATCTGTATTTTTGTATCCTTTAGATAAATACCTAGTAGTGCAATTGCTGGATCATAGGGTAGTTCCATTTTTAACTTTTTGAGGAACCTTCATACTGTTCTCCAGAGTGGCTGCACCAGTTTGCATTCCCACCAACAGTGCAAGAGGGTTTCCCTTTCTTGGCATCCTCGCCAACACCTGTTGTTTCTTGTGTTGTTAACTTTAGCCATTTTGACAGAATGAGGTGGATCTCATCATGGTTTGATTTGTATTTTCCTAATAATAAGTGATGTTGAGAATCTTTTCATGTGTCTGTAAGTCACCTGGATGTCTTCTTTGGAAAAATGACTATTCATGTCTTCTGTCCATTTCTTTTTTTTATTTTTTATTTATTTTTTTTTCAACGTTTATTTATTTTTGGGACAGAGAGAGACAGAGCATGAACGGGGGAGGGGCAGAGAGAGAGGGAGACACAGAATCGGAAACAGTCTCCAGGTTCTGAGCCATCAGCCCAGAGCCCGACGCGGGGCTCGAACTCACGGACCGCGAGATCGTGACCTGGCTGAAGTCGGACGCTTAACCGACTGCGCCACCCAGGCGCCCCATTCTGTCCATTTCTTCATTGGATTATTTGTATTTTGGGTGTTGAGTTTAAGTTCTTTATGGATTTTATTTATTTTATTTTATTTTTTTTTGATTTTTTTTTTTCAACGTTTATTTATTTTTGGGACAGAGAGAGACAGAGCATGAACGGGGGAGGGGCAGAGAGAGAGGGAGACACAGAATCGGAAACAGGTTCCAGGCTCTGAGCCATCAGCCCAGAGCCTGACGCGGGGCTCGAACTCACGGACCGCGAGATCGTGACCTGGCTGAAGTCGGACGCTTAACCGACTGCGCCACCCAGGCGCCCCTCTTTATGGATTTTAGATACTAACCCTTTATCGGATATGTCATTTGAAAATAGCTTCTCCCATTGCGAAGGTTGCCTTTAAGTTGTGTTGACTATTTCCTTCACGTTGCAGAAGCTTTTTATCTTGATGAAGTCCCAACCATTCATGTTTGCTTTTGTTTCCTTTGCCTCCAGAGACATGTCTAATAAGAAGTTGCTATGGCTGAGGTCAAAGAGGTTGCTCCCTGTGTTCTCCTCTAGAATTTTGATAGTTTCCTGTCTCACATTTAGGTCTTTCATCCAGTTTGAACTTATTTTTGTGTATGGTGTAAGAAAGTGGTTCAGTTTCATTCTTCTGCATGTTGCTGTCCAATTTTCCCACCACCATTTGTTGAAGAGACTCTCTTTTTTCCATTGGATATTCTTTCCTGCTTTGTCAAAGATTATTTGGCCATATAGTTGTGGGTCCATTTCTGGGTTCTCTATTCTGTTCCATTGATCTATGTATCTGTTTTAGTGCCAGTATCATACTGTGTTGATGACTACAGCTTTGTAATATAGCCTAATGTCCAGCATTGTGATGCCTCCAGCCTTGCTATTCTTTTTCAAGATTGCTTTGGCTATTCAGGGTCTTTTCTGGTGCCATACACATTTTAGTATTGTTTGTTCTATCTCTGTGAAAAATGTTGGTGGTACTTTGATTGGGATTGCCTTAAATGTGTAGATTGCTTTGGGTAGTATAGACATTTAACAATGTTTGTTCTTCCAATCCATGAGCATAGAATGCTTATCCATTTCTTTGTGTCCTCTTTAATTTCTTTCATAGGGGTTGTATAGTTTTCAGAGTATATAGATCTTTTACTTCCTTGATTAGGTTTATTCCTGAGTATCTTATGGTTTTTGATGCAATTGTAAATGGGATTGATTCATTGATTTCTCTTTCTACTGCTTCGTTATTGGTATATAGAAATGCAATAGATTTTTGTATTTTGATTTTATGTCCTGTGATTTTGCTGAATTTATGTATTAGTTTTGGTGGAGTCTTTCAGGTTTTCTTTTTCTTTTTCTTTCCTTTCCTTTTCTTTTCTTTTTTTCTTTTTCTTTCCTTTTCTTTTTTTTTGAGGGAAGAGGGTGTAAGTGTGCAAAGGGCAGACACAGATTGGGAGAGAGAGAGAGAATCCCGTGAGGGGAGAAGAAAGAGGGAGGGAGACAGAGAGACAGAGAGAGAGAGAGAGAGAGAGAGAGAAGTGGGGCTCACCCAAAGGTGGGCTTGTGCTTACCCAAAGCAAGGCTCATGCTCACTCTTTTGGGTTTTCTACATAGAGTATCATGTTGTCTGCAAATAGTGAAAGTTTGACTTCTTCCTTTCTGATTTCAATGCCTTTTATTTTTTCTTGTTGTCTAATTAGTGAGGCTAAGACTTCGAGTACTATGTTAAATAATAATGGTGAGAATGGACATCCTTGTCTTCTTCCTGACTGTAGGGGAAAGGCTATTAGTTTTTCCCCATTAAGGATGATATTAGCTGTGGGTCTTCTGTATATGGCCTTTATGATGTTGAGGTATGTTCCTTCTATCCCTACTTTGTTGAGGGTTTATATCAAGAATGGAGGCTGTATTTTGTCAAATGTTTTTTCTGCCTCTATTGAGAGGATCACATGGTTTCTATCCTTTCTTTTCTTTTTTTTTTTGATTTAAATTTATTTTTTATTTTTTAAAATTTACATCCAAATTAGTTAGTATATAGTGAAGCAATGATTTCAGTAGATTTCCTTAATGCCCCTTACCCATTTAGCCCATCCCCCTCCCACAACCCCTCCAGAAACCCTCAGTTTGTTCTCCATATTTATGAGTCTCTTCTGTTTTGTCCCCCTCTCTGTATTTATATTATTTTTGTTTCCCTTCCCTTATGTTCATCTGCTTTGTCTCTTAAAGTCCTCATATGAGTGAAGTCATATGATTTTTGGCTTTCTTTGACTGACTAATTTCACTTAGCATAATACCCTCCAGTTCCATCCATGTGGTTGCAAATGGCAAGATTTAATTCTTTTTGATTGCTGGGTAATACTCCATTGTATATATACACCACTTCTTCTTTATCCATTCATCCGTCGATGGACATTTGGGCTCTTTCCATACTTTGGCTATTGTAGATAGTGCTGCTATAAACATGGGGATGCATGTGTCCCTTTGATACAACACACCTGTATCCCTTGGATAAATGCCTAGTAGTGCAATTCCTGGGTCGTAAGGTAGTTCTATTTTTAGTTTTTTGAGGAACCTTCATACTGTTTTCCAGAGTGGCTACAGCAGTTTGCATTCCCACCAACAATGCAAAAGAGATCCTTTTTCTCCGCACCCTTGCCAACATCTGTTGTTGCCTGAGCTGTTAATGTTAGCCATTCTGACAGGTGTAAGGTGGTATCTCATTGTGGTTTTGATTTGTATTTCCCTGATGAGGCGTGATGTTGAGCATTTTTTCATGTGTCAGTTGGCCATCTGGATGTCTTCTTTGGAGAAGTGTCTATTCATGTCTTTTGCCCATTTCTTCACTGGATTATTTGTTTTTTGGGTGTTGAGTTTGGTAAGTTCTTTGTAGATTTTGGATACTAACACTTTATCTGATATGCCATTTGCAAATATCTTCTCCCATTCTGTCGGTTGCCTTCTAGTTTTGCTGATTGTTTCCTTCTCTGTGCAGAAGGTTTTTATTTTGATGAGGTGCCAGTAGTTCATTTTTGCTTTGGTTTCCCTTCTCTCTGGAGATGCGTTGAGTAAGAAATTGCTACAGGCAAGATCAAAGAGGTTTTTACCTGCTTTCTCTTCGAGGATTTTGATGGCTTCCTGTCTTACTTACATTGAGGTCTTTCATCCATTTTGAGTTTATTTTTGTGTATGGTGTAAGAAAGTGGTCCAGGTTCATTCTTCTTCATGTCGCTGTCCAGTTTTCCCAGCACCACTTGCTGAAGAGACTCTCTTTATTCCATTGGATATTCTTTCCTGTTTTGTCAAAGATTAGTTGGCCACACTTTTGTGGGTCCATTTCTGGGTTCTTTATTCTGTTCCATTGATCTGAGTGTCTGTTCTTGTGCCAGTATCATACTGTCTTGATGATTATAACTTTGTAGTATAGCTTGAAGTCTGGGATTGTGATGCTTCCTGCTTTGGTTTTCTTTTTCAAGATCGCTTTGGCTAGTTGGGGTCTTTTCTGGTTCCATACAAATTTTAGGTTTATTTGTTCTAGCTCTGTGAAGAATGCTGGTGTTACTTTGATAGGGATCGCATTGAATATGTAGATTGCTTTGGGTAGTATCGACATTTTAACAATATTTGTTCTTCCTATCCAGGAGCATGGAATCTTTTTCCATTTCTTTGTGTCTTCTTCAATTTCTTTCATAAGCTTTCTATAGTTTTCAGTGTATAGATTTTTCACCTCTGTGGTTAGATTTATTCCTAGGTATTTTATGGTTTTTGGTGCAACTGTAAACGGGATCAATTCCTTGATTTCTCTTTCTGTTGCTTCATTGTTGGTGTATAGGAATGCAACAGATTTCTGTGCATTGATTTTATATCCTGCCACTTTGCTGAATTCGTGGATCAGTTCTAGCAGTTTTTTGGTGGAATCTTTTGAATTTTCCATATAGAGTATCATGTCATCTGCAAAAAGTGAAAGTTTGACCTCCTCCTGGCTGATTTGGATGCCTTTTATTTCTTTGTGTTGTCTGATTGCAGAGGCTAAGACTTCCAATACTTTGTTGAATAACAATGGCAATAGTGGACATCCCTGTCTTGTTCCTGACCTTAGGGGGAAGGCTCTCAGTTTTTCCCCATTGAGGATGATATTAGTGTTGGGTCATTCATATATGGCTTTTATCATGTCGAGGTATGCTCCTTCTATCCCTACTTTCCTGAGGGTTTTTTATCAAGAAAGGATGCTGTATTTTGTCAAATGTTTTCTCTGCATCTATTGAAAGGATCATATGGTTCTTGTCCTTTCTTTTATTGATTTCTTTTATTGTCTGATATAAGTATGGCTACTCCAGCTTTCTTTGTTGACCATTAGCATGATAGATGGTTCTCCATCCCCTTAATTTCAATCTGAAAGTGTCGTTAGGTCTAATGTGGGTCTCTTGTAAACAGCATATAGATGGATCTTGTTTTCTTATCCATTCTGTTACCCTATGTCTTTTGATTGGAGCATTGAGTCCAGTGACGTTTAGAGTGACTACTGAAAGATATGAATTTATTGCCATTATGTTGCTTGTAGAGTTGGAATTTCTGGTGGTGTTCTCTGGTCCTTTCTAATCTTTGTTGCTTTTGCTATTTATCTATCTATCTATCTATTATGTTTTCTCCCCTCAGAGAATCCCCCTTAAAATGTCTTGCAGTGCTGGTTTAGTAATCACAAAGTCCTTTAATTTTTGTTTGTCTGGGAAACTTTTCATCTTTCCTTCTAGTTTGAATGATAGCCTTACTGGATAAAGAATTCTTGGCTGCATATTTTTTCTGATTCAGCACATTGAATATATCCTGCCACTCCTTTCTGGCCTGCCAAGTTTCTGTGGCTAGGTCTGCTGCAAACCTGATCTGTCTTTCCTTGTAGGTTAAGGACTTTTTTTCCTTTGCTGCTTTCATGATTCTCTCCTTCCCTGAGTATTTTGGGAATTTGACTATGATATGCCTTGTTGATGGTTGGTGTTTGTTGAATCCCATTGGGGTCCTCTGTGCTTCCTGGATTTCAATGTCTGTGTCTTTCCCCAGGCTAGGGAAGTTTTCCACTATGATTTGCTTACATAACCCTTTTATCCCTATTTCTCTGCCTTCCTCTTCTGGGACCCCTATGATTATGATGTTGTTCCCTTTTTAATGAGTCACTGATTTCTCAAATTCTTAAATCGTGCTCTTTTGCCTTAATCCCCCTCTTTTTTTATGCTTTGTTATTCTCCGTAAGTTTGTCCTCTATATCACTGATTCTCTGTTCTGCCTCATCCATCCTTGCTGCCACGGCATCCATTTGAGATTGCAGCTCAGTTACAGCATTTTTTATTTCATCCCGACTAGCTTTTACTTCTTTTATCTGCACAGAAAGGGATTCTAATCTATTTTTGACTCCACCTAGTATTCTTATTATCTTGATTCTAAATTCTGGTTCAGACATCTTGCTTGTATCTGTTTTGGTTAAGTCCCTGGCTGTTGTTTCTTCTGCTCTTTCTTTTGGGGTAAATTCCTTTGTTTCATCATTTTGAATGAAGAAAAGGAATTAATGAGGTAAAAAAATTACAATTAAAAATATTAAAATTTAAAAATTAAACACACACACACACAGACACACACACAAAATCGAATAAATGATGCTAGATCCTAAGTGTTTTTTGGTCTGGGTGTTGAAAGGGGCTTGATAGATTAGAGAAAAAGGTGTAAAGAAGAAAACAAGGAAGTATTTTGAAAATTTGAAAAAATGAATACACTGAAGTAAACTAAAATGAAATGATGAAAGTAAAAAAGAATTTGAAAAAACTTACACAAAATTAAAAAATGTAGTACAAAAAATTAAAGAAAAATATTTTTAATAAGGATTCAAAATAAAAATGAATTTTTTCTCTTTCTGTTCAAGAAAAAGAAAAGAAATAAAAAAGAAAAAAGGAAAAAGGAAACAGAAAGAAAGAAAATTGAATAGATGCACCGGTGAACATACTGAAATACGACTGAAATTACTTTGTTTTCCCCTAGAAGTCAAACTATGAAACGCTTTATAGTCCATAAACTAAGCAGGCGGAGAGACTTGTGTTCCTGAAGAGTGAGGTTGGCCCAGTTGGGCAGGGCTTAGTGTAACGGCTCTGTTCTCCACTAGATGGCGCTGCTTGGCTTACTGGGTGGATCGTTGTGGCGCTTGTAGGTCCATATGTGCATGCGCGGGAGCAGTGAAAATGGCATCACCCAGCTACCCAGTCTCTAGTATCAGAACTCTGTTCTCCCTGCTCAGCAATCATGCACCTGTCCTTTGTCTTCAGCTTCCATCCACTCCCCGCTCTTACACAGTCCGTGACCAAGTCCCAGGCAGCACCTCCGTCCTGAGTTTTGTCTCAGATGTGGCTGTTTTTCCTGACCCCTTACCTCTGAGGGACTGTGGCTTTGACTCGTTCTGCCCCTCTGCAGGAGGGTCTCACAGAGCAATGGCTGGGTGCCGGCCACACCCAGGAATGTTTGTGGGACCACGTTGCTGCCAATGCCCAGAGACTGCCGCTGGGTGCCAGCCTGTCCCAGAAAAAGTTCGCGAGATAGTGTAGCAGCAGCATTTCAGGGATTATGGAAAATTACAACCCACATCTGGCACCAGGCTTCACCCTTAATGACCTTGTTCCAGCACCAGCAAATATGGTTGTTCTCCCAGGTCCACTGGGGCTTTGCTTTTGGGGGACCCACACAGACTTTACCAAGTGTCCTCCTAGCAGGGAACCGCCTCTCCCCGTGTGGCCTGAAGAACTCTGGACTCCACTCTGCTCCTGGGGATTCACCCTTCCCACCAGAGCACCACCAGGTATCGAGTTGTGGAGTTTCAGTCTCTGCCTTCTCACTGTTTATAGTCTTTATGGAATTTAAACCATCTCCTTCCTCCCTTTTTAGTTCAGTCCCTGCGGCTGTTTCCACTTTTCCACTTTCTCTCCAGCTGCTTTTGCGGTGGGAGAAGGGGGGGAAGCTTTTCCCATATTCCACCCCCCCCGCCCCCATCTCCATCCTCTCTCTGCATGCAAAAGCGGCTCCCTGCCCTCTGTGGCTGCTCTCTTCCCCAGTTTACCTCGCCGCACTGCATACCTGCTGAATTCTGTGGTTCAGGTTGTGCAGATTGTTGTGTTAATTCTCAGATCACTTTTCTAGGTGTGCAGGATGGTTTAGTGTTGGTCTGGCTGTATTTCATGGATGCAAGATGCACAAAAAACTTCTATGCTGTTCTGCCATCTTGGCTCCTTCCCCCTCAGCTAGTATCTTTATAATTGTAGTTTTAAATTCTAGTTCAGACATCTTATTTATGTATTTAAAATTTTTTTTAAATGTTTATTCATTTTTGAGAGAGAGAAAAAGAGTGCAAGTGAGGGCGGCAGAGAGAGAGGGAGACACAGAATCCAAAGCAGGCTCCAGGCTCTGAGCTGTCACCATAGACAACTCAAATTGACAGAACCACGAGATCACGACTTGAGCTGATGTGGGACATTTAACCAACTGAGCCACCCAGGCACTCCTTATTTATGAATGTATTGATTAAAGCTCTGGCCGTACTTCATTCTGTTCTTTCTTTTGGGGTGAATTCCTCCATCTTGTCATTTGTCAAGAGAAAAAAAAAGGAAGCTAGGTCCTAGGTGTGTTTTTGTCTGCTTGTTAAAAGAAACTAGATCAAATATATATAATTTAAAAAATATTAAAAATAAATTTTTAAAAATTGCTTTTTCTGCATCCCAAGAGGGAAAAAAGAAACACAAAAGAAGCTACATCCTATTTACCTTAGAGCTGAAGCTTTGTAGCACTCTATGATCAAAAGAGTTGGTGTGTGCAAGAGGTTTGTGGGGGTCTTCTGGAGGTGAGGCCTGCTGTGCTGATTCTTGGGTGGACTTGCTCTAATGGAGATGAACCTGTAAGGTGCATGGGGGTGGGCAGAGCTTGGTGTAAGTGGCCCCAGCTTCCACTTGGTGGCACTGTTTTGGTCACAAAGTCTGTCAGTGCTGATGAGCATGGTGAAAATTGTGTTGCCCTGCTCTCTCCTCCTGGAGCAGGGAGGTTGCACCTGCAACTCTTCAGGAAGCCCTGGCAGAAGAGCAAATAATCACCTCTTTTGTGTCCCTAGCATCTGCCAGATTCCTGCCTTCACCCTTCTGCATCTCAGTTCTGTCTGCCAAGTTGCACAGTACTCCTGTGTTTTGTCTCAGGCATGTGGCTAGGTTTCAAAAGTCCAAATTTTAGAGATTTGCACAACACAGAGCCGAGCAGATCCTCTGGGGGAGCGACTTGCTGTACTGTGGCTGGTTTTGGCTTGTCCCAGAAATTGGTTGTGTGACTGCACAGAGCTTTAGAGTTTATGGTAAAGCACTGCAGAATGCTGGCACCAAGGCTCGCTGCCCCCAGCCAACATCCCCATTCCTATGTTAGTGACTGAGGCAGCTCATTGGTGCCCACTGGGTCTTTTGCTCCCAGAGAGGCCATTTTACATCTCCCAAATGCAGCCCAAGCAGGGAAACTGCTTCTCCCGGTACAACCTAGGGGATCCTCAGACCATGCTGCCTGATCCTGGGTCTCCCTCAGCCCTTCTTCCCCAATGGAGCATTGCTAAGACCACCAGGTGTAACTCTGGTGATGGTGCAGACCTCCAAAACTTCAGGGTTTGTACTCTGCTGTTCATAAAAACTTGCAGTATCCAACCCTTCTCCTTCTCCCAGTCAGTGGTTTTGGGGAAGAGTTTTTCTTGTGCAATTCCCTGTATGCACTTTCACTCTTTCTCTCTCTCTCTTTCCCTCTTGCTCCTCTCTCTGTGATTAGGGCTCCCTCCACATTGCAGTATCCACTGCTCTTCTTTCCCCCAAATCAACTCTCCACAGCTCCTACCTTCCACAATGTGGCAGTTTTTTCACCTTTAGTTGTGCATTTTTGCTCTCTCAGTCCTCAGATTGATTTCTTGAGTGTTCAAAATGATTTGATATTTATCTAGCTGTGTTTGAAGGATGAGGCAAACCTAGGGTCTCTGTATTCCTCTGCCATCTTAATTCCTCTCCATGTTGGTTTTTTTAAATGTAAAGTTTTCTTTTCTTTACTTTTTCCTTTCCTTTCCTTTCCTTTCCGTCTTCTTTCTTTCTTTCTTTCTTTCTTTCTTTCTTAAGTGGGCTTCACCCCCAATGTGGCTCTTGAAGTCATGACCCTGAGATCGAGAGTCACGTGCTCTACCGACTGAGCCAGTCAGGTGTCCCTAAAAGTAAACTTTTCATTGAAATATTACATAAACACTGAAGATGCACAAGAGTCATAAATGTATAGTTTAAATCATTTTGATTTTTAAGCGTATTTTTTTTCACTTTCTTTTCTTCTCCAAATCTAGAGTTCACTTTTTCCACCAAGTACATTGTTCCCTGTTTTAGTTTGGGGACAAATTAATATCAGAGACTGAGATTATCTTTGCCAATAGTTTATTTAACACAGGTTCACTATGGGAATTTCACAAGCCAATAATAGCATACAGGATAATATCTCTTAATAAGCCAATAAAGAAATAACATACTCCAAATTAATGATAGTTTAGTCACATTATCGCTTCAGGCAAGGGAGATGAAAGGGAGAGACTTCAAATGTAGTTGAGGTGTACCTTTATTCAAGTTGGTACTAGGGAGGGACAGAGTAGCCAACTGAAAGCTGATATCTACCTGCCATGGCAAAGGTAAAAGTCCCTATTGGTAGAACATGTTCCTAGGGAACATTGGCATTGGTATTGGTGGATAAGATCACTGCTTGGTTTTCACCACTGCTGGTAAGAATTGCCTTTATTGCAGCAGGAACTAATGCCCCAAGGTCTTTGAAGCACTTTTTAGTTATTTATTTATTTTTATTTTTTATTTTTTTATTATATGAAATTTATTGTCAAATTAGTTTCCATACAACACCCAGTAAAGCACTTTTTAGATTAGCAGAATCATCTTGCCCAGAATGAACCATCTCAGTCCTCACAAACTCTCAGTATTTAAAGTTTAAATGTCCTCTTGCCATAGTTGCTTCCTCAAATGTTTTAGTCCCCAGCAACACTCCTCAGGAGCTGAGTTACTGAGTGCTCAGTACCACAGATAAGATAAGGATATCCTGATACAGCTTACTTCAGTTTTATTTTTTTTGTCTTTGCCATAAATAAATGGATTTGAAATCATATCAAACCAATCCACAACATCCCCTAAGAAAGTATGCTAGTTGGTAAAGTCTTTAGCTTATTTGTGCATCAATGGGTGGTTCTGTCATCTGGCTTCATCCTGGCTTAGAAAGACAGAAGTTAAAGTTGAAAATAATACTCTTTGGTTCTGTGCCAAAGCCACCTGTGGGCCAGCTCTTTTTGATGATGAAGCAACAGCGTTAGATGTCATGCATGACAAGAGTTAAAAGGTTAGCCTGGGAACAATGGAAAGAGGCATTTTGCATTTTCATTAAACAACTTTGGGAGCAGCCTGTGAGGTCCTGAATAAACATGTAAGAAGAACTTGGACAATAAAGATCTAGGCTGGAGTAGTCAGAGCTGGCTGGCTTCCTGGAGGAAGTGGATAGTGTTGTCTGGATTCACACTTTATTTTTCTTTTCTTTTCTTCTTTTCTTTTCTTTTCTTTTCTTCTCTTTTTTTTCTTTTCTAAGATTTTATTTAAATTCTAGTTAACATACAAGTGCAATATTGGTTTCAGGGGTAGAATTCAGTGATTCATCACTTACATGCAACACCTAGTGCTCATCATAGCAAGTGCCTTCCTTAATGCCTATCACCCATCCTGCCCATCCTCCACCCACCTCTCTCCATCAATTCTGTTTGTTCTCTATCTTTAAGAGTGTCTTATGGTTTGTTTCACCTATCTTTCTTTTCCCCCCTCCCATATATTCAACTGTTTTGTTAAATACCACATATGAGTGAAATCATACGGTGTTTGTCTTTTTCTGCTTGACTTATTTCACTTAGCATAATACACTCCAGCTCCATCCACATCATTGCAAATAGCAAGATTTCATGCTTTTTGATGGCTGAGTAATATTCCAGTGTGTGTGTGTGTGCGTGTGTGTGTGTGTATCACATCTTCTTTTCTGAGAGAGAGAGAGAGAGGGAGAATGGGAGAGGGGCAGAGGGAGAGAGAGAGAGAGACAGGGAGAGAGAGAGAGAGAAAGACAATCCCAAGCAGGCCTTACACCCAGCGTGGAGTCTGACATGGGGCTTGATCATCCCATGACCATAAGATCATGACCCGAGCTGAAATCAAGAGTTGGACACTCAACTGATTGAGCCAACCAGATGCCCCCATATCTTCTTTTTCCATTCATCAGTTGATGGACATTTGGGCTCTCTCCATAGTCTGGCTATTGATAATGCTGCTATGAACATCGGGATGCATGTACTCCTTTGTGGATTCACACTTTGGAGTATTGGATGGAGAGTGTTCCAAGATGGGACAACAAATAACAGGGGGGCAAAAATGAGAAAGGTGGGTGGAATGGCATGATATTATCAAGGACCCAATGCTGAGCTGGACTTGAGATACTGTAAAAAAGAGCCTTGAGAGGGCTTGTGGTGTCTTTTGGGAAAAGCAGAGAACTTGTTCTATTTGAAAAAGGTCCCTTGAATGTGTGGACTATCACTTAAGTATCCAAAGGTTATTTATGAGGTAATTTCAGGGAATAGTCACTCCCATTCCCACACAGGGGCACTTGAACTTTTATTCTCTTTTCTCTTCTGAAATGCATTTCTCCTCAACTATTAGGTATCTTCATCTAATTTCTTTATTTTGTTGCCTGATGCTTTTCACTTTTTGGTTAATAACACACTTTTTTTTAGGAGTTCATAGATTCCCATCAGCTTACTTTTCTATGATGTTTCTTCCTTGAATCTCTGGTATCTTGGGCTGACTGTGCTTTGGTCTTATTTGCTTTCCCTTATGATCACACGTTTCTGTTTTCCTTCCGTCCTGGCTTGGCAATTTTCACCCTTTTTAAGCAAGAGAATCCTCCCAGTTCAAATGTCACCAGTAATGGGCAGTGGCAGTCATTGTCCCATTGTCTGTGAGCTTACTCTTATGAAGCTCCCACTGCAGCAGAATTGTGAAGCTTTTGACATTTCCCGGGTGGCTTCAGATAGAATCTGGTACAGCATTTGCCTATTGATAATTGAACCCAAAGACATGAAACTGGGCTTTCTTCTGCTTTTCTTTCCAATACCAGCTAGACCCTACTCTCAGAGCAGTGGGGAGACTTTTGATCCCTTTTAGCCTATTTACTTGTCTCTCTTGCCTTCCTGAGAAGTGAGTCTATAAATTTTTGCATAGATATTCCTGAGGTCCCCATATTACTGAAGCCAGGTCTGTTTCTAGCATGTGGGAGGTAAGGCTTAGACCTGCAATGTTTCATAAGCCAAACAGACCCATTCCCACTATGTAAAGAATTCATATACCTAACAAAGCCAATACTTCACATTCATTTAATAAGGGGCAAAATAGATGAACAATTTATATACAAGAAAATTTCTGTTGTTGAAGCAATTACAGGATATAGAAAAAGAAATTTTTTCCAACTCATTTTGCAAGGCTCAATTAGCCCTAAATCTACAACCACCATGTAAGCAACTTTTTAGGAAACTTAGATAAGAAAATCTTATAATCAACACCAAAATTTTTTTCCTTGATAATTTAATACCCCTTCCTGATTAAAAAAATACTAGGGAGCTTAAGTTGAAAAGAAGAATCTCTAACTTGATAAAAATAATTGTCAGATCCAGATGGCCAACAGACACATGAAAAGATGCTCAACATCATTCATCATCAGGGAAATGCAAAAGAAAATGACAATGAGATATCACCCCACACCTGTCAGAATGGCTAAAATAAAAAACACAAGAAACAACAAGTGTTGGTGAAGATGTGGGAAATAAAGAACCCTCTTGCACTATTGCTGGGAATGCAAACTGGTGCAGCCAATTTGGAAAACAATATGGAAGTTCCTCAAAAAGTTGAAAATAGAACTACCTTATGATCCAGTAATTGTACTACTGGGTGTTTATCCAAAAGATACAAAAACATTAATTCAAAGGGATACATGCATCTCAATGTTTATAGCAACATTATTTACAATAGCTAAATTATGGAAGGAGCCCAAGTGTCCATCGATCGATTAGTGGCTAAAGAAGATGTGGCATATATATATATATATATATATACACAATAGACTATTAGTCAGCCATCAAAAAGAATGAAATATTGCCATTTGCAATGACATGGATAGAGCTAGACAGTATTATGCTAAACAAAATAAGAGAAAGACAAATACCATATAATTTCACTCATATGTGGAATTTAAGAAACAAAAAAAAAAAATGAGCAAAGGAAAAAAGAGAGAGAGAGACAAACCAAGAAACAGATTCATAACTATAGAGAACAAACTGATGGTTACCAGAGGGGAGGGAGGTGAGTGGATGGGTTAAATAGGAGATGGGGATTAAGGAATGTACTTGTCATGATGAGCACTGGGTGATGTATGGAATTGTTGAATCAGCATATTGTATAACTGAAACTAGCATAACACTGTCAACTATACTGGCATTAACATTAAAAAAAATAACTTTCAGAAACCTAAGTAAAAAATCATACTAGGAAACCTTTGTAGGCATTCTCATTAAACTCAAGAACATGATAAAGTTTTCCACACTGTTCTGGAGGACCTTGACAATTTAATGATCTAGACAACTTAACAAGTTAATTTAGCATGTATATCCAGTGTAGGGAGGGCAGCTTACCTGTGCTCTTGAAGAGGAAAAGCCTTTGTAATTGCATATGGCCAGACCTGAAAGATCACACATAGGATTTTGGCCTCAACTCTATCTTTTGATTTTTTACAGCCCAAGGAATAAACATAGACTATCCTATCATGGGCCTGAATGAGTCAGATTTTGAGGGACTGTGTTAAGAACCAGGTAATTAGTCTGAGGTCAGAATCAATACCACTCAAAGGAGGATGATTGCACTTGCCTAGAGGATTAAATGTAATCATGAACCTCAATCATTGCCAAGCTAGGAAAAGATGTCCCATATTCCATTTGGGCTTACTGTAGAGATCCTGGAGGTTTTTTTTCCTAAGGCTGGTGATGGATTGTTCTATTCTGCCAGTCTCATTGATCCAGGTACAACACAAAGTGCCAGCAGTTGCACAGACCTCATCTTGGCTGGCTATAAGGAGTCAAGGGCTATGTAGTTATCCAACACTACTTGGGCCAAGGAACTGAGACTGATCTGTTGTGCTTTGAAAGCTGAAGTAGTGCCGTTGATGACCTCAGGTGGTACCTGACCCTTTCTGATTGAAGGACTCTGACAGTAGAAATAATAACCTGGAGTTGGTAATGCCTCCTGGTAAATCTCCTGAGTAACCAGAGTCTGCCTGGTTTTGGAGTTTCCATCCTAGTTGGTGTAGTATGATATATCTAGCCTGGGTTGGGGGGAGGCTGTTTTGACTATTTATAAGTTTCTTATTTGAAATGCATGCTTCATTGCTAGGAGGAAGGCAGGTGAAGGCCTGATATTTACGAAAGAAATAACATTCCAAAGGGGTGCACAAAGTGCTGTGAGTGGGCAGAGTCCTTGAATGGAATTGAAAAGTCTGTGTAAGTTGGGGCATGTGTAGGGGAGAAGGCCTTCACTACTGAGATCAAAAATAGTCCCAGTGGTGGATCCCAGGTCTCTTTGCCAAGATGTTCCTGATGTCCCATTTCTGACAAGTTGACACCTAGGGAGGCATTTTGCGCTTTCAGTGTCAGATTCAATCGCAGCAATACTTTGGGTCCAGAGTAATATGGTAGGAGTACCTGAGGTAACAGAAAGGTCCATATTTAGAGAAATGCCCATTTGTAGTATTTAGCAGCATAGCAGTCAGATGCTTATCTATGTGGTCAGGTGGTGGGTGACACATCCAGCAATTTGTCAAATGTAGGGCAGGGAAAACTTCCTGGGATGAGCGTGGCAATAAATTTGGTGATGTGGAAGTCACACAAGCTACTCTGTGGCAGAGGAGAGAGGTTAGATTTTCATCTCTCCCTTCTGCATAACCAAGCTCATAGGTCCAAAAGGGCTCACATCCTATCAGTTGGAGGGACTTCTCACTGACTGTGAAGCAGGCAGTCTGTTCTGTACCATGAGCAAAGATGACACCATTTACCCATCCCCCAAATGAATCCCAAATCTTCTGGTTTGGATCCTCTTGTGACTCAACAAAAATTTCTATTCTATATACAATACTCATCCCATGGGGCTACTGGGGGCAAAGTGGCAGGGCCAACTTAAGGAAAATATTGGGTTAAAAATGATAGGTTAATGGCAATTCTCTTCAAAGATCTTGTAGACAAAGACCCATGCTTTGTACCCTGGAGGGTAAATGAAGAAGGGGCTACTGACTCCCACTCCTTGTTTAATTTCTCTTCCAAATTCCCATCTATGTGAGTCTTCAGAAAGGGGCTGAAGGGAATAGAAGGACCTTGCACTGTTCCTCACAGAGACCAAAAGTGTAAAATTAGAGGAAAGGGTTAAACAACCTGATCAAACATATGGTGCAAATAACAAGTGCCCTTTCAGGAAATTGCTGCCCTGAGGCCCAGAGTTCTCCCCTGCTCACCCCTCACCATAGTACAGCCTGGGGTTATCTTACCCCCTCCTACCAGCTGCTTAAGCCTGTCCTTTAATTGTCCATTAAAATGCTCAATCAGCCCTGTCACTTGGAGATGATATGGGGGCATGGAAGCTCCATTATATGCCACATGATATGTGGCTTTGGGCTGTTATTAGATTCAGTGTGCTCAGGAAACCTGAGGAAGAAACAAATGTGGGCTTGTAGGTCCTGGATAGTGTGGCCTGAGTCAATGGAATACATGGGAATGTCTAGGCCAAATCCAGAGAGTGTCAACTGCAGTCAGGATCCAGCAAAACCCTCTGGATGAGATGAGAGGTTCAATATGATTTACCTGCAACATCTGACCCATTGGCTCAGGAATATGTCTCTGGGCAGGGTTTTTTTTGCCTTGTCTGTGATATGGCAGTCAGGACAGCTTTTCTATGCAGTTTCAAAGTCTTCTGAAGTCAGTCCATGTGTGTAGTCTTAGTCTAGTGTGAATTGCCATGGGCCACCCTCTCATGGATCCAGAATCCACAACATCTGCTTGTTCTGGGGTAAAGGACATTTTAGTTCCTGTGTTTAGTTGACAAGCATGGTTTGCCCATGCTTCGTTTATGTTTCTCCTTGTCAGGTTAGGAGGTGTTCTGATGAACATCTATGTGGGTAACAAAAAGCATATTAAGAGCAAATTGATCTTTATCCAAATGTTTTGTTTCTACAATGGGGCTTATTTTATATACTAGTTTGAGGCTTGCCAGTGGCCTGACCAAATAGCCAGGCTGTTAGCACAGCCCATAAATCAATGAAATATAGTAGGACTCTTTCACTGAAGAGGACTAGAGAGCCATCCATACTGCATGAGGCTCTTCCCATTGTGCTGAACATTCCTTCTGCACTTGCTAAGGGACAAAGTCTTTCAGGTTGGAAGTCAGGTGCACTGTCTTCTAGCCAGATAGAAGCTAACTGTAAAGGACCATCAGTGAACTAAGTCCATGCAGTTCTGAGAGGTTGGTTTTTTTTCCCCCATAATCAAAACTTTATTGAAAAACTGACACCAAAATAGGAGATGACTATTGTATACCTTACAAAATTAAACGTAATTACATTATCTTGGTGGATTAACTGGAATTATTGAACTGATAAGGCTTTCTGCAATATAACACAAATTCAAGAAGTTGTGTGATCATTAGTGTTGCTTTCTTCTAAATGAACACCCTTCTGTGAGTCTGGCCTTTCCTTCTGTTGGTTGTCACAACACTGTTGAACAGCCTACACAAAGAACCACCATCTGAGCATGGCTTAAAACCGTGGTAATCTTGTAGCAACCTGGGCATTTTACATCCATAAAATAGGAATTTGAGCTTTGAACTAGCCGTTTCTTTTTATGTTTTTTCTTTTCTTCTTCCAAGGACGGGTGGAGTAAATCTCTAGCCAAAGTCATGTTGATCCTTTTGCCACCCCAGCCAGTCCCGATCTCTAAGGCGACACCCCTCCTTTATAGAGGGTCTTTATATCTGGGCCAGTGGCTCCTCTACCAATATGCCTGGTGGGCAGAGGGGGATTCTTGAGACCATTCTATGTAGTTGTGAGGCCCCAAGTGGCCCCAAGTGGTTTTGTCCACATATGTATATACAATTTCTACTTTACTACGGATGATCCTGAGCCACCCATACCCAGCAGTTTGAGACCTCTGCTCAGACTCACAACATGACTTGGATTTCTGGTCTTAAGATTATTTCACAGATGTGGATCATATACTTAGTATCCACCAATATCCAACAACAGGCCAACAATTATCTCTCAAAGGGTGTGTAATTTTCGGCCAAATCAAGGAGCTCATGGGTCCAAAAGCCCAACAAGAGCTTATGACTTGTAGCAGTGTCCTTTTGACATAGGCTCCAATTCACAAGTGGGGAGGTTGCTGAGATCTGTAACTCAAATGGAATATGTGGTTCTGTGTGGCCCAGATTACACCTGAGAATTTCAGTGGGGTACTAGGACTTTGTATTTATCTGAGTTAATAGCCTAACTGTGTTGCCCCATGAAGGTCAACAGGATGTTCAGTCCTTGCTGTGTGGTGTCCTTGTTTGGGCCCACCAGGAAGAGGCATTAAGAAAGCCTCCAGGCGCAGGGTTTTTTCCAAATCATGGCCTACCAGTTGATGGTAGATAGCTGGGGAGTTTAGGTGGCCTTGTGCAATGACATTAAAGATATGTTGTAACTCATCTCACATGAAGGAAAAATAATCCTGATAATCAGATGGAAGGATGCTGAAAAAGGCATTTGCAATGTCAACTGTCACATACTAAATTCCCTCAGCCTAGTCAGTAGCCTCTGTAGCAGTCACTATGTCAGGTATCATCAGTGTAAGGGCAGTGCTATGGCATTGAGTCACCTATAATCAATGGTAAGTTTCCAGGCATCCCAAGTTTTACACAAAGACAGAGTATTGAATGAAGAGTCTCACAGAGCACTTTGGCTTCCTTAAGCTCAGGCAGCCAATATTGTTTTGGGGAGACAAGAGCACTAAGTGCTGGTAGTTGGGCAGATTCATGGTCTTCTACATGCCCCAGTAAGATAGATTGCTCTAACAGTAGCAGTTCCTATCCGGATAGAGGGTGAAGATGATTGGGGATACACAGGGACAATACATCAATACCATTAATGTATTTAGTAGTGAAGGTGTAACAATGGAGGTTGGTATGGGATCAAAAGGACCATCCATAGTTGGGCTTGGACCGAGGTCCTGATGGTAGTGGCCTCAGTTCCAAATCCAGAGCACATTATCTGTTTGGTGATGTCAGGGGTTGGGAGACCATAGTCACCAGTGCATCAGTATCTAAAAGACCCCTGAAGTGAAATTCTTGCCCATTTTCTCATCAAACTAACCTTGCATATGGCCTCTAGTATCCCCTGAGGACAGAGAGACTTCATCTAAGCCCTAATCTTGTTTACTTTTGAAAATGGAGAGGTTTGGGTAAAAGCTTCTGGGACTCTATGATTCACCTAGGTCATCAGGAGGGATAGAATAGTCTGTATTTGTCATAGATTGGTCAGCATGAGATCCTCATGGTCTGTCAAGCCCCCTATGGCTTGCTGCCTGCTCATAAGTTCCTTGGTGCCTATCCACCAATTTCTTCTTTTGAGACCTAGTTATTGAGTAACCCAACTCAGAGATCTCTTAGGGAAGACCCTCACCTGATTGTCCAGATCATTTTTGCCTTTCTTTCTGTTGATCAAGTTGTGCTATTTTGGTAGTAGCTGCTTTTTCCATGCCTGAGAATTTGTCAGTTATGATCTGAATTGTGTCTCAGATCAATTCACCTGACCTCATGAGGAGGTTTAATTGGGTTTGGAAACCAGCAGGAGAGGCACTAACAAACCCAGAATTCTGAGTATGGTTAACAGTGTTGTCATCTGCTATTCAAAATTCCTCATTGTACATCCAAGGAACCATCAGGATAGGAACCACTGCTTGGGTTTGGAGTGAGGCATGGGCCTCCAGCTGCCACAGCAGCTGCCACAGATGTTGGGCAGGGATCTCCTCTGACACTGCCACTATGGCAAATAAGCTGTCACTGCTGGTGTGTGAATTGGGCTATGTCCCTGCTAGTTTTCTGGTTGGCTGCTCCTTTCTCAGACCTTTGGCCAAACAGAGCAGGTTTTTCTTTTTGCTGTTGTTGTTTCTCTTTATTTTGTTCTATATAAAAAATGTTCATTGATGGTTCTATATTTGTAGCCCTGTCCAGTTCTCAGTCTGGCATATATGGGAGATAAAAGAAAACTTACGGGATAAAGCACAGAGTGTCCTTTTTCAAACCTCGAGACCTCTCCCTAGTCTGCTACTTTTTTTGTACCTCTGAGAGTCATTGTGTAATTGCTGAATTATCCTCAGGGTATTTGGCTACACTTGGGGAAGAGCAGGGAAGAGTGAACCTATGCAATTGTGTCTCAGAACTCAAAGTTCCTCCTCATTTTAACCAAGAAAAAATTCAAACTGAATCACATTACAAGGGCTAGGATTTTTTTCTGTGTCCATCTGTGCTTTATACCAGAATAGTATCTGGCTTATAATAAAACCTTCTTCCCCCACATAATAACAAATAATATATATATATATATATATATATATATATATATATATATTTCCCCCACCCAATGAATGAATGTCTTAACTGGAACCTTGGAAGAAAAATAAGACACTGAATGAAAAAAAAAGCATATCATCACATACTCATTAAATATTTGAACTGCAGGTATATTTTCTTATTTTATTTTAGAGAGAGAGAGAGAGAGAGAGAGAGCACGAGTGGGGGGGGGGCAAGAGAGAGAGAGAGAGAGAAAGAGAGAGAGAGAGAGAAAGAGAATTAAACAGGCTCCATGCTCTGTGAGAGCCCGACACAGGGCTTGATCCTACAATCCTGAGATCATGACCTGAGCTGAAGTCAGGAGTCAGACACTCAACCTACTGAGCCACCCAGGTGCTCCTGGACTGAAAGTATTCATAATGATTGCCTAGTCTAACTCCCTAACTCCCTTATTTGGGAATGTAGACATTGGACTGAGAACTGAATTGTGCAACACAGACTCAAGATGGGGTACCTCACTTTCTGGCCTGTGCTCTCTCCACTTTGCATCATGGCCTATCCTGCTGCCCGGGCATAGAAAAAGGTGTGTCTCATTTACTTCTTGGGTCCTCATTTTCTTCACATTGATTTGCTGGGTGTGCTTTGCTTGTGGAAGTTTCAGAGGATGTGTTCATAGGGTATGCTAGCCAAATGTTCCTTATTTGACTTTCATTATATTTTTGGAGGAGTTTCTTGGCAAGAACACATCCCAGAAAGAAACACCTGCATTTGCCCTCTGGTAAGGTTTATTTAGGATTGTAAGAAGGAACTGATTTATTCTAGAATTTCCTAGGCTGGTAGCCCCTGGGACATCCAGAAGATACTTTTCCTTGAACTGAATATGTATAAATTACACATTGCTCTTGATATCAACTGAGAATCCAGTTGAGTTCTTGTAGTTTTCAGGTTGAAGGTCCTTCCTTCTGGCTCTGTCCTTTGCCCTCAGCTCCACTTTCCCCCAGGGGTTGCTGGATTTCTCAGAATTCCCTTGCACAATAAATTAATGAATAACAGCCTCAATTTTTAAGGTCTAGATACCCTACTTTCTTAGTCATGGTAATTACTTTTCTCTTTTTTCCCACTATTTAAATAATTAACAAGATAAAGACAAATATCCAGAACAATGGGTTCAATTAATTTGTTAGAGTGGCTCACAGAACTTAGGGAAACACCTATTTATGTTTACCAGTTTATTAAAGAATATGATAAAGAATACATATGAACAGCCAGATGAAGAGATATATAGGGTGAGGTCTGGGAGGGTCCCAAGCACAAGAGCTTCTGTCTCCATGACATTGGGATGCATCACCCTCCTGGTGTGGATGTGTTTGCCAGCCTGGAAGTTCCCAGAACCCCACTACTGGGATTTTATGGAGTTTTCTTCATGGCATGATCAATTGTTAACTCCATTTCCAGCCCCTCTCCCCTTTCTGGAGGATGGGGGAGAGGGTGAGACTAAAAACTCCAAGCTTCTAATCATGGCTTGGTCTTTCTGGGGATAAGCCTCCACCCAGCAGCCCACCCAGAGTCACCTCATCAGAACAAAAGATGCTCCTAGTGCTCATAGCACTTAGGGATCTCTAAGGTTTTAGGACCTCTGTGCCAGGAACCGGGGCAGAGACCAACATATATGTTTTCTAGTACCTCACAGATGGGGACATGGCTGACTGAGGTGGCTGTGACAATGATCACAAGTGGCAACATTATCAGTTTAGGTTTTCAGCTTGAGTGAATCTGTCCGTTAATAGTCACCTCAAGGAAAGATGCAAATTTTCCCTCAGAAGATCATTTGAAGGTTTTTCACTTTAGAACTATGGCATCAAATGGGGCTGGGCTGCAGAGGAGATGCCAGGCTGTTTTCTGGTGACTGCCCTGTGTGTAACACCCCTTCCTGTTATCAACGCATCTTGGAGATTGCTCCACATCCTAACATTTCTTCCCCTGTTCGCTGGCCTGCCTTCATGCTGCTGAGCAGAGGCTCTTAATTCTTTTTTTTTAAGTTTGTTTATTTATTTATTTATTTAGTGCAAGTGGAGGAGGGGCAGAGAGAGAGGGAGAGAGAATCCCAGGCAGGCTCTGCACTGGCAGTTCAGGGCCCAATGCAAGGCTCGAACTCACGAACCATGAGACCATGACCCAAACTGAAGTCAGACACCTAACTGACTGAGCCACCCAGGTGCCCCTGGAAGCTCTTAATTCTAAAACATCCCAGCCTATCAGGTTTTGCCTTGTGGTCAGTACTTTTAGGTCCTATAAGAGCCTTCGTTTACTTCAGTATCAGGAAGATATTCTCTTAGGGTTTCTTATAAAAGCTTTATTGCTTTCCCTTTCATATTTAGATTTATGATCCATGTGGGTGTGAGTTTTCTGTAGGAAAGAGATAAAGGCTCATTTTATTTTTATACAGCTGGATCTAGTTGATCTGTCATTATTTAATATAAAGATTATCCTTTTTTCAGTTTACTGCAGTGTCATCTTTATCCATTAATTAGGGATCATAAATCTGTGAGAAAATTTTTTTTTAAGTAATAGACTTTTTTTTTAAGGAACAGTTTTAGGTTTATAGAAAAATTGAGCAGAAAGTACAGAGTGTCTATATATCTCTCCCCAGACTTTCTCTCTCCACACACTTTCCTCTATTACTAACATCTTGTATTAGTGTGGTACATTTGTTTACAATTGATGAACCAATATTGACATATTAATTTTTTTTGATTGTTTAAATTTATTTTTAATGTTTATTTCTGAGAAAGAGAGAGAGAAAGAGCATGAGTGGGGGAGGAGCAGAGAGAGAAGGAGACACAGAATCCAAAGCAGGCTCCAGGCTCTGAGCTGGAGAGTCAGATGCAGGGTTGGAACTCAGAACTGTGAGACCATGACCTGAGCTGAAGTTGGATGCTTAACTGACTGAGTCACCCAGGTGCCCCTATTATTATTATTAACTAATGTCCATACTTTACATTAGGATTTAGTCTTTGCAGTTATTGTGCACTTCTATTGGTTTTGTCAAATACAAAATGTCATGCATCCACTATCACAGTATCATATAGAATAGTTTCACTGCCATAAAAATCCCCTGTGTTCCACCTACTCATCCTCCTTTCCTCAAGTTCTAGCAAACACTGATCTTTTTACACCACGCCACCACCCCACCACCCCAAAAACTAGTGTTTATTTTACTGATTGGCCTGAACTCACTGGCCTACCGATAGGAACTGCCTTTATTTTTCTTGTATCACTTTATTTATTTAGAGAGCATGTGAGTGGGGGCAGGGATAGAGAGGGAGAGACAGAATCCCAAGCAGGCCCTGTGCTGCCAGTGCAGAGCCCAATGTGGGGCTTGAAGCCACGAACTGTGAGATCATGACCTGAGTCAAAGTCAAGAGCTGGATGCTTAACCGACTGAACCACCCAGGCACCCCAATTTATTTATTTATTTTTAATTGAAGTATAGTTGACACACAATGTTACCATCTTCTCTTCTACATTACTTTCAGTGATGGTATGAGACATCTCCTGTGACAACCCTGACTAAACATTGGGCAGACCCCACAGTTTTTGGTTCTCTTTTGGTTAGAAGAAAGATAGTATTTAGTAATTATGACCCATTTCACCTACTAAAAATTTAGTTCAGATATTCTAAAATTTCCATCTCAACAGAAGTCAAAGGATCTCCATTACCTTTAGCTCAAGGGTGAGCCCTGGCTAGGGGACCTTCAGTAGGGGAAGGGACTTTTTTCTTTGTCATTTCAGTCTCCACCCACTCCATAGTTTCTGGCACCCCCAGAGTGGTGCAGGGGGACAAGGGAAAGAGGCAAAAGTCATTCTACTTAACTGTAGATCTCTCTTGGCAGTTGATGTCTACTGTCATAACAGGTATCCAGGTTCTGACACATCATACACAGATGTGTGGGGAAATTCCAACTTTCCACAGTTACAGTGGAGTTTTTGAGTTAATACAGAATCCTGCTCATCACAATCAAGCTCCTAGCCATAGGGATGACCTCCACAATATCAAGGATCTGGCAACCAGTTATTCTGGGTGGGATCCAACCAGAGATTTTGAGCCAGGCAACTTTTGTCCAATAAGAAAATCCTGAATTGTACCTTATTTCCTTCCTAGCTTCCCTCTGCTGAATAGTGGTAACATCAATAATTTTCTTACCTTCTTCATGTTCCAAGTCAGATGCAGGCAGCAGTCTGCATGTTCCTACCGCTCCCAAATACCAGGGATTGCAAGTGAGACTCTTTCAAGAACTTTCTCAAAGCATTCCACTTCAATGGGCTTACTGTAATGGTCCTCTGAGCATCTGTGGTTCATCAAGCCTTCTGTTAGGAAGTACAGTGCAAGTCTTATCTTCTTTCAAGCACCCTGATCAATTTAAGTATCTAATAAAAAATTGAACTTTGCCCCAAAAGAGGGCTGACTTTTGCCTTTGGCCTCTGGGAGGTAATCTCTGTGACTTGTAATGTCCTTTTCTTCCCTGGGGGAGTTGGACTATGCCAGAAAGTTTAAAGATGTGATTTATGGTGGGGGCTTTGGGTATCAGCTCAATCTCCCAGAAGGACTGGAGAGGCAGGCAGGCTGATCGCCACAGATCCCCAGTAAAGACTCTGGACACCAAGGCTCAGATGAACTTCCCTCAATGGCAGTATTCAGTGCATATTGTCACATCTCATCGCAGAGAGGAGTTAATGTTCTCCATGACTCCATGGGGAGGAGACAACTAAAAAGTCAGCTTTTGGAATCCTTCTGGACTCTGCCTCATCTGTCTCTTCCTTTGGCTAATTTTAATCTGTATCCTTTATAAGATACACACAAGCACAACCATGTAATAATACCACAACCATGAATATAACAGCTTTCAATGATCAAACCTGAGGGCATTTTGGGGAACCCCCCTAAAGGTACAATTGCATCAGAAGTGAGGGTGGTTTGTGGACAGTTCCCTAACTCTGTTGTGGTCCCCCCACTCCCCACACCACCAAGCCATTGACTCCACTTTCTGTGGATACTGATTGGATGTTCCATAAATTTAACTCAATTCTGACACTACTTACCTGAAGATAGGTCAGATCCCACAGGTTAAGGGCTCAGTTCCACAAGACTGCTCCTCCCACCTTCTACTTCAGTTGCCAATAGCAAGTTCAAGTTGTTACCTGTACTTCTGACTGGTTATAAACTGGAGGTTCTCACAATCCCTTCTTTAGGTCCAACTGACTTGTTAGAGGAGCTTACAAAACCCAGAGAAACATTTTACTTACTAGATTGCCAGTTTATTACAGAGGATATTAAAGGAAATAAATGAACACCAAATAAAGAGATACACAAGGTGAGGTCCAGAAAGATCTTAAACACCAGGACTTCTGTGTCCATGGAATTTAGGGCCTGACATATAGATGCATCTTCACTAACTTGGCAGTTCTTCAAACCCCTTCTTTTTCGGGTTTTTATGGAAGCTCCATTATATAAGTATGAATGATTAGATTATTGGCCTTTGGTGATTAATTCACAATTCAACCTCTCCCTCCTCCCCAGAGGTCAAGAGGTGGGACTCCAACTCCAACTCTCTATTCATGGTTGGTTCCCCTGTCAACCAGCTCCCCATTCTTAGGGGATTTCCAAAAGTCATCTCATTAACTAAAAACTCAGTTGTGGTTGAAAGGGGTTTGTTACGAATAACAAGACATCCATTTCACCATTATGGCTCTGAAGCAATTTCAGAACAAATGAAAAAAGACCAAATATTATAACAAAAGAAGCTCTAATCATTGTTATCAGAACTTCCAAATGTTTTGGGTGCTGTGAGCCAGGAAGAGTGAATGAAGACCAAACTATATATTTATTATAAATCATAACATCATACTAACTTTACACTAAGTATTTTTCCCCATCTCCTTCCTTACTAGGACACCGTGGACAAGTGCAAGTCCTTTCTGTCCCACTGGACCCCCTCTTACCTATGCTTCAGTTGTCCTTTGTTAACCTTAAAAACAAAACTGTTATTTTACCAGCAAAAGATGGGTTTATTCAAGAATAGAGAAGTGCAATCCAGAAAAAGCAAGCTATAACAAAACCATAGGCAAGTCTGCAGAACAAAGGAGAGAAACACTCTTTTATGGAGGAAAGGGGGGAAGTTGGGAGGGTCTTTATAAACAAAGAGCCCATTGCAGTAAATTAGGAGTTAGGAGTATTAGTGGCTTCTCATTGACTGAATTGTGACAGTCTCTCATTGACTGGGCTGTTGCTGGGGAAGGAGGAAAGCCTTCCTTTCTCCTGCTGTGGTGGTAAAGTAATATCCATGTGCAAGATCTTTCTCTACTTGTTGGATTTGCAATTAACAATGTGTAGTAGGGGGTGAGAGCTCTCCCAACCTTCTGACTCCATTCTTTTTTTTTTTTTTTTAAGATTCCTAAGTTTCATGAGATTAAAAAAATTTTTTTTTTAACATTTATTCATTTTTTTGAGAAACAGAGCGTGAGCAGGGGAGGGGCAGAGAAAGGGGGAGACACAGAATCTGAAGCAGGCTCCAGGTTCTGAGCTGTCAGCACAGAACCGAACTTGGGGCTTGAACCCATGAACCATGAGATCATGAACTGAGCCAAAGCTGAACGCTTAACCTACTGATCCACCCAGGCGCCCCCTGACTCCATTCAGAATGAGGTTCCCTTTTGTTAATTTTCACACCTTCTGCTCTGATTTTCTCTCAAGGAACTTCATCTTCTGCTCCTGTAGACTATGCAGAATGGGATTGAAAATGTCAGAAAAGCAGTGTGGCTGTTTTAAGGGTAACTGCAATTTGTTTTAATAAGGTATGGTAAGACATGCAGATATGGAAATGACGGTCTTGAGGAGAGAGTTTATATTCATGGATCCCAAGAGGAGTGGCACACTATTTGGGTCCACATGGAAAAGCACCAGCTTGGTCAGGAGGCAGAGGGAGTGAGGGGGAAATGCAGGCATATTGTGATTTCTTAGGCAAGGAGTGGGTGAGATAGGGTAATCAGGCTTAGGATGAATTTGTTTCCATAATTTCAGTGAGCCCTGGGATATAAGGGGCTGTCCCTAGTCATTTGGTACCTGGCCTAGAGTATTAGGGCAGGGGAATAGTGGCCTGGAGTAAGAGATCTCATAAAAGAGGTGGTTGGGGATATGGACTCTGGATTAATTGATTTGCATATGAAAGACTTGCTCACAGGCAGCTCGTTTGCTCTCTCTAGGAATTAACTAGCTCTGGGAGCGGCAGTCTTTCCAGGATCAGCAAGGCTTCAAAATGTCAAAGCATCAAAAGTACAAAATAAAAGACATGACTAATACGTTGTCTTTTCTTATTACTATGAGGATGTGTTTAGCATATCCTCTATTATTTGGAGATACAACTGTCCTGACTTGTGGATATTTTGCTGAAAGTCTGAACTATCAGGAAAATTTCATTTACTGCCTTTGCACAAAGAAAGAGGAAACAACAGGCCTGGCCATGATACTTTGCATCTCCTCTGATCTGTCCTTGGGGTCTTTCCTGACACTGTAGAGAAGGAAAAACTTTTCCCCTTTACCACCCCTACCTTCTCTGAGTCCCTGAAAACTAGACCAATAAAAGACAGATGAAAAAGAGGAAAAACAGTTTATTAATGCATCAGAGCACACCAAGTGGGAGAAATCTCTGTGATGGGTAACTCAAAAAGGTTAAAACTTGGGCTTTTATAGCATCTCAGCAAAGAATATTATGTACAGAAGTGATAAAACAAAGGCAAAGGCTTTTAGGCTTCTAAGAGCAGCAAACTGGGAAGGTAACTCTATGGAGCAAACTAAGTTGGTGGCAACTTTCCTTCTTTTTCTTGGTCATAAAAATTCCCTGGGAGAGGGGATTGTGGCCGTTTTATTTCTCAAAAGTTTCTACTTTTATTCAGATAAGGGATGCTCCAGAAGGCTTCTTTTTTCATCTGTTGATTCTCATTTGCCTCTAACACAAAATAATCCTTACGCCAAACGGGCATATTTTGGGGTGGCATGTTCTGATCTCCTATATGTTGTGTCAGATGAGAAGTGACTCATTTTCTCAGAAACCAGAAGTTTGTAAAACACTATGGTAAATCACAAAAGAATTAATTTTATAACCTAGCTTCTGTGTCTACTCATGACCTTTTCTTTTTATTTTCTAACACAGTTAACTGTCACTGGGTGTTTAGCCAATGTTTGTTTAATAATGAGTGAATATGAATGTTACCAACACCTCTAATATGTTATGTAGAATGAATATTATCAGGACTCTTTCATTTAATCTCCTTCTGAATACCTTTAGAGAAAAGAAAAAGTCTAAAAGAAAAAATAACATGCCGAACCCTAGTGGCAGAAGACCCATTTCTAAAATCTAGCCCTTTTGCTCACAAACTGCCACTGATTGTGAGTGAATCAAACAGCCACAGCTCCCAGGGTTAGCCTCAGGGTCAACATGGCATTTTTACTCTTCAGCATTGTTGTTCTAAGAAGCCAAAATGGGCTTCAGAGTTCTTAAGAACCCTGACTTAAACGCACATTGTCCCAAGCGGAATTAAACTTTAGCCTAGATGCATAGAGTGGTAATAGAGGATTGAAGTGGTTCATAAAGTACTGATGTGAAGAGAGCTACAAGATGGGTTTAGATGAAAAAGTTGTAGAACACATAAACGTTTATACAAATATGCAAATCATTTGTGCACAAATTAAAGTTAAGGTAAATATATGTTTACTTTTGGTTTTGTATAGAATATCCCAAGAAAGATAAATAAGAACTACATTAACCCTCCTAACACAGCAGTGAGTTACCATTCTGGTTGAATGTCTGTTGACAGCAGGATTTGGTAGGAACAGACTATGGACTCTGAGCCTGAGACAATACCTCTGGGGGAAGAAAGAGTGTCCTGTGTGGGGGAAGATACCAAACACACACTTTGCCTTCTTGACAGTCTCACCTGGGGCTTGCCTATGCCTGCACAGTAGCTGTCCTACTGAGGATGTGTATATTTTTATTATTTTCACTAATAGTTTTGAGGGAAAAAAAATCCTTGCCCATTTAGAAAAAATGAATGCTTTGCAGTTGTTACTATTACAGATGTTCTTGAAATCCTTCTATATTGGGAACAAATAAAATGAATGTCCTTTGTGGAAAGTGAGAAATGACTTCTTTTAAAATAGAGAAAATATATGTTTTGGAGAACAATTCACCCATCTGTTTTAAGAAGCAGTCGCTAGGGCTGTATGTAGATGCAGGAGCTGTGTAGGCCCAGCTCAGTCACTGCATCTTTCTGAGAGCTTCAGTTTCCTAAATGTTTTTGTAACACCTGCTCGGCCTGCCTTGGACCAAAAAATGTGGTTACCGACAAGGATCAAATGAGATAAAGTAAGAAAAATGCTTTAAATTAAAGAAATTTCAATTTAAATTTAAGGAAACTGCATTGTGCCTAAAGAATATATTGTTATGTCATTAAAAGTGGCTCTTGGATTGTGGTGATGGTTGTACCGCTATGTGAATGTACCTAATGCCACTGAACTGTACACTTAAAAATGGTTAGGCTGGTAAATTTTATGTTACACATATTTTACCATAATAATTTTTTTAAATTTTTTTAAAGTTCTTTTTTTTTAATTTTTTTTTAACGTTTATTTATTTTTGAGACAGAGAGAGACAGAGCATGAATGGGGGGAGGTCAGAGAGAGAGGGAGACACAGAATCGGAAGCAGGCTCCAGGATCTGAGCTGTCAGCACAGAGCCCAATGCGGGGCTCGAACTCGTGAACCACAAGATCATGACCTGAGCCGAAGTCGGATACTTAACCCACTGAGCCACCCAGGCGCCCCAATAATTTTTTAAATTTTTTAATGTTTATTTATTTTTGAGACAGAGGGAGACAGAGCATGAGTGGGGGAGGGGCAGAGAGAGAGGGAGACACAGAATCTGAAACAGGCTCCAGGATCTGAGCCATCAGCCCAGAGCCTGATGCGGGGCTTGAACCCACGAACCATGAGATCGTGACCTGAGCCGAAGTTGGTCGCTTAACCGACTGAACCACCCAGGTGCCCCACCATAATAATTTTTTTTAAATGGCTCTTGACATTTGTCTGTAGGGTTTGAGGTGCTGCATTTCTTGGGAAGCAAGACAAGGACCCTCACCTTGTCTAGGCTCAGGCCTTCAAGAAAATATGGAAAAAGTTAGGTTGATGGCATAAATATTGGCCCAACATTGACCTCAGTTTCCTCCTTTCTAGATCAGTGGTACGTATTCCTCTCTGCAGTAGTTTCTTTTAGAAAGTAGAGGGGGCAGGTATTGGTAACCAGCAAGTTGCAGAATATACATATTGAAATCAGTGACTATAAACTCTTCCATCTGCCCATGACTGTCTAATCATCTCAATATTGAAACAAAAATCAAAAGACTTAAAATCCCAACTGTTAAAAACTTTTAGATAGCTAGTTTTAGATAGCTAGTTTTAGTTTTAGATAGCTCGTTGAAGGGAATGAAATAAATTGATTGGAATGCAATCTCTTTTCCTTTCTCTTACCACTCCCTAAAAGGAGTCTAGGGCCAGAGCCAAGGCTGGCTGCCAGAGCCAAAAAGGGCTAAGAGGTGGGGTGCCTGGGTAGCTCAGTTGGTTAAGCCTCAGACTTCGGCTCAAATCATGATCTCACAGGTTTGTGGGTTTGGGCCCACGTTGCGCTCTGTGCTGACAGACGGCTCAGAGCCTGGAGCCTACTTCAGATTCTGTCTCTATCTCTCTCTGCTCCTCCCCTGGTCGCATTCTGTCTCTATGTCTCTCAAAAATAAACAAAATGTAAAAAAAAAAAAAAAAGGCTAAGAGGGGTCCACAAACCAGACTGCCTGGACTGTGGGTCAGTTATATACAACTTTTTAATAAAGAAGCAACAAAAGAATATGCACATTCCAGGGATTTTTGTTTCGTGGTTAGTATTTGTCTTTGACTAATGTCCTCTAGTTCAAGTCTGGATCAATGGCAAGGGTGTGCTTCAGTTACTTGAAAGGAAAGGAGGTTAATCCTTCTAGCCTTTCTTAGGAAGAGTTATAGATCCAAATTTGCTTTTAGCAGATTAGTAGACATGAGTCTGGAGTAGGCCTTCAGGTGGGAGCTGAGATTCAGGAAGGTGGAAAGCACTAAGGCAAGCTAGGCTGTCCTTACCCTGCCCTGGGTGGGGACCAGCTCCCCCAAGCCCTGCTGCAGCTGCAACATTTCCAGGTCTCCCAGCTTCCCTGGGACAAAGGACCATGCACATTACTCATTTTGATACAAATAATCACACACACACACACACACACACACACACACACACGTATCTCAAGACTGAAGTGAGAAACTAGGTAAAGCGTGTGAATTAATAATGATCCTTATAGATCACAGTAAGAGTTTAACCAGCTTGAGGTTCACATTTCACTTGTTAGTTATTCATCTTTGTTTTTAGCAAAAGCTAAGACTGGGAGACCCTAGGATCAATACTTTACAAATGACAATGAGACCTCTTCAGTCATTCTCAGCATAGCCCCCTGGATATTTCCAGTAACTCATCCATTTCTAACAGGCAGGGCCTGATTGCAGACAGGGGGTGGGGGGGAGGAAGATGAGCCCAAACTCTCAAGTGAGACATTCCTGAGTTTGTGTTCTGGCCCTGCCATTTGTCAGCTGATTGACACAGAATTCTTTCCTTATCTGTACTATATGTCTAATAATTCATACCCATTATACAGATATTGTGAACTTAAGTAGCAATGGTAGGAGATGTTTGTTGACAACTGTTGAACTCTTAAATGCTTGATCTGTTTTATCCTTTGTGATTCTGCTCAGTTAGGAATTCCAAAGCTGGGGTCTGAAGATTGGTATATTTTTAAACCTCCCCAGTTAATTCTCAGATCAGTTGAGAACCATGGTTGCGTATTAATATTTAGACAATGATTAACTGCTCAGGGTCTGAGAGATTAACAGACCTGATTCCATCACCCACTAGCTGTATGCACTTGGCCAAGTCTCTCAACCCATTCAAGCCTCAGTTTCCTCATCCATAAAATGGGAGCAAAATATAGCATTCACTTTTGAGAATTGTTCAGAAGGTAAAATAAGTTAGGTGACTTATTTTAGGTTAAGTGACTAACCTAAAGTTAGGTGACTATGCCTGGCATGCACAAAATGTTTGATAAATGTTAGCTTGTGCCATTAGGCCAACTCACTTTTCTTAGGTGACTGAGAACTCAAAGACCTTTTGACCTTTGTGCATAAGTGACTCTGTTTTAGTTTAAATTTATTGCTCTTCCATCTACATTGTTCATTTCAAATTCTAAGTGTTAGGGAAGGCAGACTAGTATGTTACAGTGGAAAAATCCTTGTGTTTGGTCCAACAAGATTGAGTTTGAATCTATGTATCCATTTGAGCCTCATGGGAGAACAATCCCCTCCATTGTGGTGAGAATTGGAGATAATTCATGTAAAGGGTACAACATATAGGTATTGCATTATTGCCAGCGTTTTGGTTCTAAAATGCACAAGATTTTGCAAAAGGGAAGAAAGCCCTTAAAAAAATTCAAACAGGAAACAGAGGGTGGGAAGGAGATAGAGGATGAGGAAACCCCTCATGGGGTTTGAAGCTCCGAGTCCTGGGGGACAAATCTCCATGTTACCACCACTCCGGGCTTTGGGATGGAGGAGGCACTGGTTACTAAACCTAAGAGCATGGCCAAAGAGCAAATAGTGTTGTTATCCCTACTCAGGACTGGGCCAGACCCACCTGTTTCCTTGTGCAGGATTTCCCATTTCAGCTAGAGGCTGGCTTTTACCCTAGAAGAGCCTCTGCCATATGAACTCATGGATGGTCTATGGTTTCAGCATTGAGATTGGAGAACAGAGGGACAATTCCTCTCCCTGGACTTCTTGAGAAGGAGAGTGACATTTTACTTGATACAGGCAGTCTTAGACCTATCTTTGGAAATTACAGGGGTTATTAATACTAAATGTAGTCAATGTAAATGCTTCCCAATAAAACATGCCCAACTTCTAGGTGCAGCAGCAGGGACATTTTTCCCTTCTTCCCTTCTAGGTTCTTTGGCTAGTCTAATAATTAAATTGACACAGATAGATTAACAAGAGAAGAACAAATTTAATTTCATACCTATGGGAGCTTATAGAAATATCAGACTCAAAGAAATGACCAAAACAGGCAGCTTTTATAACTTGTAGGCAAACAATAAATTTGTGAAAAATTGACAAGAGAAAGAAGTTTGGGATTGGAGTAGTAAATTGGTGAGGAAATAACATGGTTTGCTTATTCAAACTTCTCAGCTCTAAATTCTCTGTCCCTTGTAAGGATAAGGATATCTTTCTACCCCTGGTACAGGGAGGGTACCTTTCACATGGCAGATTTATATCCTGCTTTCAGGGGGAAAAGGAGGGTCAAAGAGTCTTTCTTGCATTGATTATTTCTTAAGAAAGTCTAATTAAAAATAATCCATATGCAAAGTGGTATATTTTGAGGTGGCATATTCTGCCCGCCCCCCTCACTAACTAGTTAGTTTAAATGGTGACACATTGTCTCTGTCCCTCTTCTGAATGGCTGGAAATGGGGCATCTGTTCCTTTAAGAAACACTTCTTAGAGTGAGTCATCTCTGTCCTCTTGCTTTAGAAATCAAGTTTATTTTCTAATTCTTTCTGTTGAGGAATTTTCTTTTTGGCTTGCCGAATACCAGATGCTGCTCTTGCCCCTTGTGATTTTTTTCAAGCCTTGCTGAATTTGCTAATAAGTTCTGAATGCCGAGAACAGGAAGTGAATCCTCTGGGGAGGCAGAAAGTGGAGTTATCGAAAGTAAAAGAAAACTTCTTCCTGGAGGTGTTTCCATCCCCACCCCCCCTCATCCCCACCCCGTTTCATGGGAATTTTCTCTGGTTGTGTGGAAAAGCCTTAGGAATTTGTATGAAATTAGGCAGTTCAGGGGTCTTGGCATCGGCACTTGGTGACTGTGATGTCGCTGGGACAGGGTGGAGCAGGTGAGTGCCTGGTACAGAGGTGGCTTCTGAATACCATGTTTCCGGGACTCACTCAGGGGGCAAAGTGGGCACACCTCAGGGTCCTGCCAGGGCCCCAGACCTCTGAGCAGGGTTTCCCTCTGAACCATAGCCTGTGGCCTTGCTACTTTTCATCCCTGAAGGATCTCCAGTTCCTCCGCTACATTTCTGTTCTTAGTGTCTCTCCCCCCCTCCCCCAGCCTTGAATACAGACACAGTGTCTCTTTCCTGCTGGGTCAGTTTGGAGATTCATTTTTTACCTACTTAATTTGTTTTCTTTTCCATTTGGGCAGAGGGTTGAGTCAATTGTCAGATTCTCCCCTGCCCTGTTCTAGGTACTCTCTTCCCATTCCTCTCCCACCCCACTTCCTACCCTCCCTACTACCTCCCAAAGGCTGCTCTAAATCTTTTGATAATATCCCTGAATTGATCTGTATCTTTGCAAAACATATCATTGTTTTGTGTATATACCCAATTTCTTAACTATGAACTGGAACTAGTACATAAGTTTCCTCATCATTAAATGGGATTCATACTACCTCATGAGGATTCAAGGAAATAATACAAGTTAACTACTTACAACAGTGACTGGTACTACTAAATTCCCAGGAAGTATTAGCAATTATTACTAAGTATTAGTATTATTTAAATTGTATTTTGCTCGTTCTGTTTCTTTTTTTAAAGAGCAAGCACTCTGGGGCACCTGGGTGGCTTAGTCGGTTAAGCATCCGACTTCAGCTTAGGTAATGATCTCACAGTTTGTGGGTTCAAGCCCTGCATCAGGCTCTTTGCTGACAGCTCAGAGCCTGGAGCCTGCTTCAGATTCTGTATCTCCCTCTCTCTCTTTCCCTCCCCCGCTCGCACTCTGTCTCTCAAAAATGAATAAATGTTAAAAAAATATTTTTAATTAAAAAAATTAAAAAAAATAATAAAATAAAAAGCAAGCACTCTGGCACTTGAAATTCTAGGTTTTGCCAGGTCCCACTTTCTAACTCCTACATACTATTACATGATGGATAGTGTTCACAGTCCTATAGAAGGACTACATAAATTGCCCACCAATCCTCGGCTGATCCAACCGGCAAACCTTGGCCAATATCTGATAGGTACAAAGTGGGTATCATGTTGCTTTATTTTGCATTTCTCGGGTCATTAAAACTTTTGAGCATCACCTTGTACACTTTGGCTGTTTAAGCATCCCTGTCAAGGAACTCCATGTTCACAGCCATTGTCCCTTTATGGGGTTTCTTCTTCTCCTTGATTTGCAGGAAATATTTGTAGGTTGTAGATATTGCTACTCCTGTGGCAGGTTCTGGGAACACAGACATGAGAGATATGGTCCTGCCCTTCTGCAGCTCACAGCCTAGCACAGGGACTGGTCACAAAACAGTGGAACAAATGCTGGGGTGGATGCTCAGAAAGCATCAAGAATCAGGGAATACCTCCTAGGCTATGATTGAGCTACTAATAGGATTTCCCTCTGTTGCTATGTTCTCACTCAGACTTTATGGGCAGAATCAAATGGTAGTGAAGGGCATCGATATTACCACGGCAACTGTACCAAGCCCTCTACAGGTCAGAAGGAACTTTCAGATACTTTGTGTAATCTGCTCAGCCCTAAGGTGAGTCTCTACCTTCTGAAAGCTTATATTCTATTTGGGGAAAGAAAAAAGGAAGGGAAGTGTTTGATTTTTTTTCTTCTTTTAACCTCAAAAAACATTTCAACTGACTCACAGCAAAAAGGCTGGGCTAATGTTGTGTTTTGTTCAGTTATATCTCCAGGGCCCAGACTATGCTAAGGACCCCAGAATTCTTCTCTTTGGTAAGGTCATCTGGGCCTTTCAGGTGAAGGGCCTTTGATTCTAGAGTTTTCTAGGCTACTGAGGGTGGGGTCTGATGGCCTCCTGACCCATGAAGGTGATCTTTGTATTCTGTGTAGATGGGAAACCAGGAGAGTTAGCTGTGGGGGTTAGCAGACCCTCTCAGAGCCATGATGAGGGCTTTGCAGTTATCAGATCTCTCAGAAGTGCTCAACTGATATTTATTGAGTGAAAACATTAAAATCTTCATAATAAACCCCGAAAAATCTGTGAATTCCTGAAATATGGAAAGAAAGGGTTCGTAGTTATCATTCAGTCCAAACTTTCTCATTTTGGAAGGTGGTAATGAGGTCCCAAAGGCAAAATGACCCGTCCAAAATCTCACAGAGTCAAAGCTCAGGGGGCCAGGTTCCCCACCCAGCCCCCTGTCCCATGTTCCTCTAGGACTCTTTTGAGCTCTGGGAGGAGGTGCTACTCGGAGGCGAGTCGGCCTCAGTAAGCCTATGTGACTCAGATATTTCAAAACAGGAAGTAGAGCGAGCTGTGCCTCGTTCTTCCTCAGTTCTTCTGAAGCTCTTTCTTTAGAAACATCAGGAAACAGGGGTCTGTGAAGAAGCTGCTGCCACTGTGAGGGTCCCAGGATTCGCTTCTTTGGTAAGGTTGGTTGGGCCTGCAGGGAGAAAGGGCCTTTGATTCTGGAGTTTTCTAGGCTGCAGAGGGTGGGGAAACCGCAAGAATTAGCAAGCAGTCTTTTTGAGACCCACGGTGAGGGCCCTACAGATTCTAGATCTCAAGGCCCCCTCCAGCTTAGGTTCGGTTTTTCTGGAATGATCCAGGTATAACTATACAGGGAACCTCATCCTTAATCAAATTGTGACATAAACAGTGGTAGGGTTGGGACCCTGGAATGAGATCACACCATCTAAGTCCGGGTTCTAGCACATACAGGTTTGATTTATAAGGTTCTGATCCGTTCTGTTTCAAAGTGGATTTATTAAGAATTCCTGGTTTTGTGTTTTGGGAGGGTTTTTTTTTATTATTTTAATCTTTAAACATATTATGATTACATGCCTTTTTTGGTTACATTCCTTCACTGGCTTCCATCTGCAAGTAGAATAAAATCTAAATCTTTGCACGGCTTGTCATTGAAGCCCTCAAGTGAGATGTTCAAATCTGAGCTTGCCACCTCTCTTACTAGCTTCTTTCTAAACTTTTTTTTTTTTACAGTAGTAACATGAAGATGATAATACCAATTTCTTCAGAGGCTTGTAGTACAATGAGTCAAAAAATATTTTTATGTTTATATGCATATGTTATAAGCGCCTGTATATCATAATAAACATTTATATCAAATACTTTGGGACATAAATTTATCATTGAAAATATTAAAGATACTTATATGTTGTATAATACAAATATACTTATGTGGATTTATTATTTAACAGATATTATATAATCAAAAGTAAAAGAAAACTTCCTGGAGGCCATTCCTTTCTTCTGGCTTATATATATTATTCATGAAAATATTCAAATTTATGTATTTCATGTATGTATATAAATACATTACATATATGCATTTATACACACACACACACACACACACACACACGTGAATATAGTTGGAAGGAAACCAAATGTAACCAAAGAGTTATCTAAATGGTGAGTTTCTAAGTAATTTTTCTTTTTCTTTTTATACTTTTTGGTACTTTCTCTAAGGGGTAAGTGTGACTTTTACTATTTTAAGATCAGAAAAATACAACGATAAAAGTTCTTTTAAAAATATTACTGTAACAAAGTTTCTAGCTCCTGATCTTATGTGGTAAACCTAGGTCCCATAAAACAAGGACCATCCCCCAGTCCCTGTATCTACCGATCTCAGTGTCTAGAGTGGCTCCTTGGCCAGTGGTGTAAAATTCTGTTGCAGCTGATTCTTTTCCAGGCACTATGACTAGAGAGATGTATGACCTAAACAAAGACTGAATATTATGCCATAGTGTGTCCTGTAAAACCTTAGCCAGAAAAGAAGCCTCTCCAGCATTTTTCCACTGAACTTTCCATTTTGATGTGATACAAAAATCATTTAGAAAGCATTGTCTAATTATTGCAAAGATAAGAAAATGAACGCGATGAGGCAGCTACAGAGGACAGAAGCCAAGGGCCAATCATATTATAATCAACCTCAGGTCATCCTGGCCTGAGGATCATCAAAATAATTGTATGATTATTATTATTTATATACTGTCAGAAAATGCTATTAAATATGTAACAGACGCCTTAAGAAGGCTTCAGTAGTTAGTACTTCTAGGAAATTATTGTAAGAAAATAATCAGAGTTGTATATGGAGACAGACATTTTAAGATCTTATTCTATATGTAAGCAGAGACTGTTATATAAATTATGGCCCAATCATATGATTAGGTACTTGACAAATTTTAAAATCCGTTCAGTAGAAGAAAAAATGAAGATATCAAGATGTACTTACAATATTACCATTGGAAATATCCACTTATACCTCAGAAATATGGTATGATAAAATACAAGGGAAAATATAAATATGTAAAATATTTGGTAGGAAAGATAGTAAAATATTAGATAAAATATCGATTATTTCGATATTAAAATATTATTATCTTTGGATGGTGAATTATAGACAATTTTTATTTTCTTTTTTATCTTTTCTGTATTTTCTAAAATGAATACAATGAGCATTGTTATAAAAAAATTTGTAGAGGGAAGAAAAGAGATTCTGCTTTCATTTGATTCTTTGGTTCATTTGACTGTGTAAAATGAGATTTTAACAGTGGTTAGAACTGATAAAATTTTTAAGGACATTGGAGCTAATGGTGCTAAACAGGGCTGGACCTAGTTTAGATCCTTTCCAACTTATGAATGAAAATGGGCCTTTAAGAGGTGATTTTAATTTAAATATAAGTTCTTGTAGAATAAGTAATACATGCACCTAGGAAAATCCAAACTGTAAGCCTTATTTTCTGCCTACCCCCTGGCCTCGTCATCCACTCCACCCCTGGGCGTCTAGTTCGTCTCCTCTGAGGCAAACCGCTGAAGCAGCTGCTTGTGTATTCTATTCAAAGATCTGTGAGTACACAAATCCATGCACCACTTGATAATACATTGTATAGATCTTCCCATTCTTTAAAAATGTCAGAGTAGAGTTTCATTGCACTTCTGATATTGATAAACAGTTGTTTCTGCCCTTTTGTTCTTTCAAGCAGTACAGACATGAATAGCTTTGTACATATTTTTAAGTACATGGCGTTTAAGCTAATGTAGGAAAAACTCCTAGAAGTTAAATTGTGAAGTCATTTTATATTTTTACCGATATGACCAAATTACTTACCTACCTGTTTTTATTTCTACCATCTCGCAACACTGTGTATTGCAAGTTTTGTACCTCACCAATTTGGCAGTTGAAAAATGGTCTTTTGTAATTTCAACTTGCTTTTTTTTTTTTCTTGGTGAATGAGGTTGAATACGTTTTCAAATGTTTGAAAGCCATTGGTTTAAAAAAATAAAGCCACTGGTACTTACTTTTCTCTGAACTCTGTGCTTATGATGCTTATGAACTGTGTGCTTACCTGTTTATGCATCGGATTGGATCTCTTTATCTCTTTTATCTCTTTTTCAAAAAAAATGGACTTACGGGAGCCTTATTTTAAGAAAATAGGTCCTTTTTCTACTTTTTTCCCTAAGTGCAAGATTTATTAATTTTTAAATTTTGCTTGGCTTATTGTTGCAGGATATTTTGGTTATTATTTAAGGACATTTATCAACCTTTATTTGTTGGTTTCCAGGTTTTCTGTTGTACTTACAAAGGTTCTTCACCACGGCATGATTATTTTAAAAAATTGTCCTGTATTTCTTTCCTGAGTATTTTAATTTTTGGGTTTGAATCTCTGGTCCATCTGCAGCTTATTTTAATGTAAGGAGTTCAGTTATGGTCCATTTGTTTGTTCTAGAAGTCTGCCCAATTGTTTTAACACCATGTGTTGAAAAAGCCACCTAAACGTGGATAGCCCTTTCTGTAGTATGTTTGGCTTAGCCATTTTTCATTGTTAACTTCTAATTAACACATTAATTTCTAATTTCATTGCTAACTTCTAAAAGAGAATATGGACTGCAATATTTCTGCTCTTTGGAAATCTCACATTAAGATTTTCTTTGTGGACAATCTTCGTGACTATTTGATACGTGTTTGAAAGGACGTGCATTTGCTACTGGGAGGAAATACTGTTACAGTTGGTCATTTGTACCACCTGGATATTCCAGTCTTCTACTTAGTCTATTAGACTTTTTATTTTCTAAGAAAGGTGTGTGTGGAAGTTTCCTTCTCCTTTGGGGGCAAATAAGGTCTCTGAGTTCTCTTAAAGTTCTTTTTTAACGTTCAAGTTCTTCTAATACGTTCTTTTCTTTCAAGAACACACATGTGGTAGTGCCGCGCCTCTCCCTGGTCTCCTTTCCTGGTTAATCTGCCCTTGGCATCCCAGACAGCCTCGTTTCCTGCTCCTCCTTCACTTACTCTCTTACAGTACCTTAAACCCAAGAACACACCCAAGTGTTTTTACAGTAGTTTCATTTTCACAGACACTATCTGCATACGTTCTTCATAACGTATTACAGGAAAAGGGCAATTCTCCTTCCTCACGTCTTCACCCCCAAGTCCTAGTTTTCTCCTTCATTTCCCAGAAGAAACTTTTGAATTTGATATGTCTCTTCCCAGAACCTTTTCTTTTTCTTACCTTTTCTTTTCTTTTTCTTACCTTTTTCTTTTCCGCTTTTGTATATGTATCTGTAACCACTGAAAGTGTAATAGTACTGTTTTGAGTATTTTTTAAAAAGTGGATGTATGATTTTTAAACATTTTTTAATGTTTATTTATTTATTTTGAGAGAGAGGGAGAGAGAGAGAGAGAGAGAGAGAGCGAGGGCTAGCACAAGCACCAGAGAGAGGCAGAGAGAAAGAGGGAGATAGAGAATCCCAAAACGGCTCCATACTCTGAACTGTGAGATCATGACCTGAGCCGAAATCCAGAGTTGTCTGCTTAACCGACTGAGCCGCCCAGGTGCCCTGATGTATGATTTTTTTTTTTTTAAATATTGCAATTTATTTTTCTATTTTTTTTTGTACTGTCATAATAACACATCTTGGGTAGCTATTGTTTTTATTTCAGAAGATGGAGTACATTTTCTTAACTGCTGCATAATATTCTGTAGTATGACCATACCTTGTTTTATTTAGCCATTTCTTTATTGATGGACATTTGGGGTGTTTCCAGTTGTTCAGGGTTACACATTGTGTGGTGGTGACACTCCATGCACATATCCTGTTTAGCACACGTGTGTTTCTATGGAGTGTGGTTTAAGGAATGAGCTTGCTAGTTTGTTCCCTTATATGTCCAGTGAAGTTTGCTGCATTAAAAAAAAGGTTTTTTTAATGTTTTATTTTTTGAGAGAGAGACACACACAGAAAGTGAGCAGGGAGGGACAGAGAGAGGGAGACACAGAATCCAAAGCAGGCTCCAGGCTCCAAGCTGTCAGCACAGAGCTCAACACGAGGCTCGAACCCATGAACCCTGAGATCATGATCCGAGCTGAAGTTGGACACCCAACCGACCGAGCCACTCAGGTGCCTCTGCTGCATTTCAAACATATGCTGTTAGATGGTGGGTATATATTTAAGATATCTTTTCTAAATAAAATAATTTTCATGATAATTGATTGCTTTTGTGAAAGATGTAGGCTCTGGAGCCTTTGTGAATCCAGTGCAAAGTGTATCTTCCTAAGAGATTTCTAGTTTCCTGAATCAAGAAAACTTGTCTAAACAAGGATGTAAGCCCTGGGGTGCCTGAGTGGTTCAGTCCATTGAGCGTCTGACTTCAGCTCAGGTCATGATCTCACAGTTTGTGGGTTTGAGCCCCGCGTGGGGCTCTGTGCTGACAGCTCCGAACCTGAAGCCTACTAAGGATTCTGTGTCTCCCTCCCTCTCTGCCCCTCCCCCACTCATGCCCTGTCTCTCTCTCAAAAATTAACATTAAAAAAAAAGTTATAGGGGTGCCTGGGTGGCGCAGTCGGTTAAGCCTCCGACTTCAGCCAGGTCAGGATCTCGTGGTCCGTGAGTTCGAGCCCCGCGTCGGGCTCTGGGCTGATGGCTCAGAGACTGGAGCCTGTTTCCAATTCTGTGTCTCCCTCTCTCTCTGCCCCTCCCCCGTTCATGCTCTGTCTCTCTCTGTCCCCCAAAAAATAAATAAACGTTGAAAAAAAAAATTAAAAAAAAAAGTTATAAACAATAATGTAAGCTCTAGGTTAAAAGGGAGAAAAAAGGTTTTGCCCCATAATTCCAATTCTAAGAGTGAGGTAATCAGAATTATGCACAGGATATATAAAAAAGCTTCTCAATACAATATTATTTTTAAGAGTAAAGAAATTGAAAATTCTTTAAAATAAATTTCGAGACATCTGGATGGCCAACAGGCACATGAAAAGATGCTCAATGTCGCTCCTTATCAGGGAAATACAAATCAAAACCACACTCAGATATCACCTCACGCCAGTCAGAGTGGCCAAAATGAACAAATCAGAAGACTATAGATGCTGGAGAGGATGTGGAGAAATGGGAACCCTCTTGCACTGTTGGTGGGAATGCAAACTGGTGCAGCCACTCTGGAAAACAGTGTGGAGGTTCCTCAGAAAATTAAAAATAGACCTACCCTATGACCCAGCAATAGCACTGCTAGGAATTTACCCAAGGGATACAGGAGTACTGATGCATAGGGGCACTTGTACCCCAATGTTTATAGCAGCACTCTCAACAATAGCCAAATTATGGAAAGAGCCTAAATGTCCATCAACTGATGAATGGATAAAGAAATTGTGGTTTATATATACAATGGAGTACTATGTGGCAATGAGAAAGAATGAAATATGGCCCTCTGTAGCAACATGGATGGAACTGGAGAGTGTTATGCTAAGTGAAATAAGTCATACAGAGAAAGACAGATACCATATGATTTCACTCTTATGTGGATCCTGAGAAACTTAACAGAAACCCATGGGGAGGGGAAGGAAAAAAAAAAAAAGAGGTTAGAGTGGGAGACAGCCAAAGCATAAGAGACTCTTAAAAACTGAGAACAAACTGAGGGTTGATGGGGGGTGGGAGGGAGGGGAGGGTGGGTGATGGGTATTGGGGAGGGCGCCTTTTGGGATGAGCACTGGGTGTTATATGGAAACCAATTTGACAATAAATTTCATATATTGAAAATAAAATAAAATAAATTTCGATATATCTGCATGCAAGAGATCAAGAAATAAATAAAAATATGCCCAAGAAGAATATTTAGGGACACCTGGGTGACTCAGTTTGTTAAGCATCTGACTTTGGCTCAGCTCAAGATCTCACGGTTCATGGGTATGGGCTCTGCATCCAGCTCTGCACTGACAGCTCAGAGCCTGGAGCCTGCCTTGGATTTCGTATCTCCCTCTCTCTGTGCCCTGTCCCCTGCTTGTGCTCTCTCTCTGTCAAAAAATAAATAAACATTAAAAAAAGAATATTTAATGGTTGGGGTAAATGTTTATTCTAAATATGAAGTGGGGGAAAATAGATGTATACATCTAGATATGCAACCTGATTCTAATTTTTATATATATATTTCTGTGTGTATGTGGTGTGTGAATTATCATAACTCTGAGCATGTTATAATTTACCGTGTTTTCAATTTTCACACATACAAAAACCACTGATTTAGAAACTGAATTGAAAGGCTGACAGAGTCGACTTGGTTCATTTCCAGTCATGGATTCTTGATCAGCTGTGGCTGCTGGTCCTGAGGTCTTTGGGGCACAACAGTACATCATGTCTTCCTAGCACTATTATTTCAGTCAGACCTCATCACTTCTCTGGAAGCAGCCCTTCCCGTCTATTCTCCACACTTTTATTGTTAGTCCCAGACTGGATGACATTACAGTCTTTTCTTAGTTCCCTGTCACCTCTAGGACAAAGCCTGAGACGTTGCCCCACAGTGTGAGGCCCTTTGTAACAGTCCCTGTTCACAGCTTCATCCCTTTTCCCACCACCCCCACCCCCAAAGACTTCATGCTTTACTTGTGCCAGCTCCTTGTGCCAGACTGAACTGATTTGAACATCCTTGCCTCCATCTTTTGCATAAATTACTTCTTGCTAAGAATTGTCCTTTCTTACCTCCTTCCTGAAAGTGTCTTCCCTTTAGGAAGTCCTTCCCCTGGGCTGAGTTGGAGCTCTTTCCTCTGTATTCCTACTGTACCCTGGTCACAACTCTCTGACCGTTGGCTAATTTGTATATCTACTTTAGAAAGTAGTGAGCTACTTGAGAACAGAAACTTGTCCCTGTGTTTTGTTTTTTGCTTTTTTGTTTTTTGCCTTCTGTCCACAGTAGAATATCTGGCGTGTGGTAGAAATAATAGTTTTGATGAAGTTTTCTTCCTCATCTGAATGTACTATTGTATTTTGTCCTAGGCTACAATTAACATTCTCCTGACACTTGACCAACATGGATTTCAGTAAATGTCTGTATAATATTGGGGAACAGTTGGGCAGTGACGAGCTGGCCTCCCTCAAATTCCTGAGCCTGGACTACATCCCACAAAAGAAGCAAGAACCCATCAAAGATGCCTTGATGTTATTCCAGAGACTCCAGGAAAAGAGAATGTTGGAGGAAAGCAACCTGTCCTTCTTGAAGGAGCTGCTTTTCCGAATTAATAGACTGGACCTGCTGTTCAACTACCTGAACACCAGCAAGGAAGCGATGGAGCAGGAGCTTCAGATACCAGGCAGAGCCCAGATCCCTCCCTACAGGTGGGGAGAACCTAAACAATTCAGACACTGGGAGGTGTGGGTGCAGTGGACATATCTTTGTGGGCAGGGCTGATGGCAGGTGTCTGTGTGGTATGACTTTGGAAGTTCCTTGAAGATGTCCCACCAGGGTCAGATTAAGACATTTAGAGACCCTATATATAATTCAGGAAAAAAAGTTAAACCATAAAATAAAAACACTTTTGTTTCCAAAGTGAAATATTACCTATAGGTATGCTGAAATTAAAACAGACATCTTCTGTATGTTGTCTCTCTCTGTTCTGTCTCCTCTTTTGTTGCCTCTGCTCTGCCTCTGTCCATAGCATGTGCTTACTTTGCCTATTATTGGATAAAGTGTCACTACTTCTTACATGAAATCCCCCTCCTGCCTGCTTGTGGATGACTATGGATATTCTCAGTGGGGTGTTAGGCTTTTATTCCACACTGAAAGACTTGTATCACAAAGTTCTCCAATGAGGGGTGTATGCTGCCATTCTGGACAGGTCAGGTTGGACCCCACGAAGATTGTCTGGCCCCTGTGTGCTTAGCTTCTGCCAGGAGAACAGTGGAGACTTTGGTCGTCTGTCCTGCCAAACGCCTCACAGCTAGGCCTCTCCCCACCTGTGGGAGAGTGGGTACCCAGGGCTGATAACAAGCCATGTTCTGTTACCTCTTGATGAGTTGGTAACAGACTTTTAAAATAGAAACACATTACCAACTTCTCTATTTCAATATCCCCTCTGTAAAGTTCTTTTTAGCTTTCCTTCTGGAAACTTCTACTCAAGCCTTGGCTGTGGCCCATTTCTCAGTCTGTTCTTTCTTGTCATTAACAATGACATGTGTGACAGTAAGTCCTCACAGCCAGGGCTGAAAGCCACTATCTTCTACTGGCCTGTCTATTTATGAACACCCTGGTCCTTAATCTCAGAGATCTGAGATTCTGGCATGTTCCTTATCATACGTTTCTCTACTCGAAGCTTGAGCATTTTGAAAGAGAGATATTCTGGGTATACGAGTTTCCTAGGGATGCTGTAACAAACTACCACAGACTGAGTGCCTTAGTGCAGTAGAGACATTTATACACTCATAGTTCTGGGGGTTAAAAGTTTGAAGTCAAGGTGTCAACAGGCTTGGATCCTTTCAGAGCTCTAGGGAGAATCTGTTTTATGTTTCTTTCTCCCCTAGCTTCTGGCACTGGCAGGCAATCCTTGGTGTTCCTTGTCTTTTAGATGAATCACTCTAAGCTCTGTCTCCTCTCTGTGCCTGTTTGTTGGAATTTCCCTCTTCTTGTAAAGACACCAGTCATTGGGTTAGGGCATACCCTAATTTAGTGTGACCTCATCTTAACAAGATTACATCAGCAAAGACCCTTTTTCCAAATAAAGTTGCATTCCCACATCCAGGATGGACATGAATTTAGGAGAAGCATTGGGGGAGGACATTATTTAATACTGGATAACTTTGGCTTAATGGAATTGTGACATCTCTATAACAATTTTTTCCATTAAGGCACAAATTAGTCCTAAAAACAACAACCCTAGAATGAGGAAAGCTGGAGAGTCTCATCTTAGGCCCACCATCTTGGTCTTCTGAAAGTTGCACTCTTTCTGCCACATAAGCAAAGTTGAAGCATATTATCAATGCCACACAATGAGCTGTAACTCTCTGTTGGAGGGCTAAGAGTCCCTACAAGGGAGGATCTATCTGTTAAACTCTTTAACATGTTAGCTTGGGAACAAAAGGTCAGCACAAGTTCTACAGTTAATCATTGTTGGATGTTAGCCAGGAAATAAAAAGTATGCTAGTGTGGCCACTTTCCACTTATAAGAAAGCCCTAGACATTTTTATTTTCAAATTATAATTGCTACCTATAAAATAAGTATCTTATGAACTACCCAGATTTGTTTCTAGACGGTGATGGAAGCTAGTAAGTTTTAGTAATGAGGAAAGTAAAAGGGAAAATACTTTGTAATAAAGTTAAAAGGGACAGTAGCTTTTGATTGGACCTAATCTCAACCAAACTTAGAAAGCTTTGGAGAAATACTTCTAGGGTAGAATCCATGAGGGGGAGGATGAAGCAGATGATAATACTGAGTAACTTCCAGTTCCACACTAAATTTATTTTCAGAATTTTCATTTTATTTATTTATTTTTTTAATTTTTTTTTTAACCTTTATTTTTGAGACAGAGAGAGACAGAGCATGAACGGGGGAGGGTCAGAAAGAGGGAGACACAGAATCTGAAACAGGCTCCAGGCTCTGAGCTGTCAGCACAGAGCCTGACGCGGGGCTCGAACTCACGGACTGCGAGATCACGACCTGAGCCGAAATCGGACGCTAACCGACTGAGCCACCCAGGCGCCCCAGAATTTTCATTTTCTAATTTGAAGTTAGCATGTTTTTGTGTTAACGTTATTTTCCTTTACACCATAATAGTGAAAGGTTTTCTGAATTATTAAACATTCCTTTGTTCGTTCAATAAACATATCCTGAGAACCTATCATGGATTAAGAAATAATAATGCCTGGGGCACCTGGGTGACTCGGTTGAGCCTTTGACTCTTGATTTCAGCTTGGGTCCTGATCTCACTGTTGGTGGTGTGGAGCCCTGCAATGGGCTCCGCCCTGACAGCACAGAGACTGGTTGGGATTTTCTCTCTCTCCCTCTTTCTTTGCCCCTCCCTGGCTCGCTCTCTCTCTCTCTCTCTCTCACTCTCTTCCAAAATAAATAAACCTAAAAAAAGAAAAAAGAAACAATAAGGGTGTCTGGGTGCCTCAGTCATTTGAGCGTCCAACTTCAGCTCAGGCCATGATCTCACCATACATGAGTTCAAGCCCCAAGTCAGGCTCTGTGCTGACAGCTCAGAGCTTGAAAACTGCTTCAGATTCTGTGTGTGTGTGTGTGTGTGTGTGTGTGTGTCTCTCTCTCTCTCTCTGCCCCTCCCCCATTCACATTCGGTCTCTCAAAAATGAATAAATGTTAAAAAAAAGTTAAAAAAAAAGAAATAATAATGCCTATTGTGTATTGAATACTTAGTATGTTGCCAAAGATTGGTTTAAGCACTTCAGATAAATATAGTCATGTCATTCTCAATATATCCCAGTGGTATATAGAATTATCTACAAGTTTATAGGTGAGGGAAAAAGTACATAACATGTCTATAGTCACACAGCTCTGAGATGGTGGAACCAAGCTTCCAATACCTCAGTAGTCTGGGGCCTCTGCACTTACTGTACCTCATGACTCACTGGGCTTATGGAAACAAAAAGGACATGGACTCTGCTCTCAGGGGACTCAGAGAGCTTCATAAACAATTATAACATTGTGTGTAAACCTTCTGCTGTGGCAAAGGCACAGTGGGTTGAATGCAGCTCTGAAGACACTCAGTGGTCCCTGAGCTGTTAGTGGATGAATGGTTGGCTGTCTGCAGATGGACAAGGGAATGTGGGTGTGGGGAGCACAGCATAAGGGGTGAGGAGCAGGGCAGCCAGGTGTGTTTAAAGAGGAGATGAGGGTGGGTGGTGAGGAGTGGCCTGAGAAGCTGAAGGGTAGGCTGGGCTTCATAAAGGTCTGTATTCCAGAACCATGTGTTTGCCCTTCGTATGGGAGAGCACTAGCAAGTTTTAATTAAGGAAGTGACGATCCAGTTTGCATTAAAAAAAATTTTTTTTTTAACGTTTATTTATTTTTGAGACGGAGAGAGACAGAGCATGAATGGGGGAGGGTCAGAGAGAGGGAGACACAGAATCTGAAACAGGCTCCAGGCTCTGAGCTGTCAACACAGAGCCTGATGCGGGGCTCAAACTCACGGACTGCGAGATCATGACCTGAGCCAAAGTCAGCTGCTTAACCGACTGAGCCACCCAGGTGCCCCATCCAGTTTGCATTTTGAAAAGCATAATTTCCTAAGTAAAAACTTTTTTCTACTGAAACAAACTCTTGATTTTATAGTGAGGGACCAAGGAAAAACACACTTCACTTAACTGAAATGAACTGAATGACAAAATTAGTGGAACTTTAAATTATGTTAAGGGGAGAATAGTTGGGCATGAGTCAATAGCCTTCTGTGCCATCACAGCAGCCACTTTTCAAGAACTCCACTCATAAATTATGTCATTAGCTATCTTTGTTTTAAGGGGAAGTGAACAGAATCAAGTCTCCACTGTGACTCCTTTTATCAAATTGGAAATTATTTATGAAAACATTTCTTTTCTTTGATGTCTGTTTGTTTGTGTATATATGGATGTATGTATGTATTTAAAGAGCCCATGCACAAGCTGAGAAGAGGCAGAGAGAGAAGAGAGAGAATCCCAAGCAGGCTCTGTGCTGTCAGTGCAGACCCCCCCTATGGGGCTCAAACTCACGAACCATGAGATCATGACCTGAGCCAAAATCAAGAGCTGAATGCTTAACTTACTGACCCTAAGAAACCATATCTAAAGTGTCTCCATTTCCCACCACAGGGTCATGCTTTTTCAGATTTCAGAAGATGTAAACAAATTGGAATTGAGGTCGTTTAAGTTTCTTTTGAGCCAGGAGATCTCCAGATGTAAAGTGGATGATGATATGGTAAGACCCGGTGTTTCACCAAGATTTGGTCCTGAGGTTGAGTCAGCCAGTGAGAACTGCTGAGACTGGAGAGAGGGCTAGTCTAGTAAAAACAACTTGGACTCTCACTTTTCAACTGGGGGAGAAGAAAAAAGTTGTCAGGCAGCAGTGTTGTAGATAGGATTCCTTTGTATACTGGGAAATGCTTCTCACATTAATTATCAGGAGCATGACAGAGTCAGGAGCTACAGAGGAAGATTGATTGTGGAGGTACAGCCTGGTGTGGGACCTTACAGAGCCAGGAAAGACAGTGGTGAGCTGGAGACACCTTCCCACTTGTGTAGTCTCTGAAATCAACTGGGATCTGGAACTCTATGCGTGTGTATGCATGTGTGCGTGTGTGTGAACGCGGGACTGGAGGTGAATCAGGTACCAGAGGCAGTGTTGGGAGAGGGACAGTCCCCAGGGCTGTCACCATGGAGACCAGGGTACTGTGTCTTAGCCATGCATCTCAGGCTCTTTCATAGACTTCACATAAAGGTGCCCACAGGTAGTTTCAGCATAGGGCTTGGGGCCTACGGCCTAGGGCCTGGATGCCATCTGATGTCATTTCTCTATCTTCTCACTTCTATCTGATTGATCCAGAAAACACAGAATTGCTTTTCTAGTGCTATATGGGTTTTATAAGACCAGGCAGGATGTCCTCTCAGGAGGGTCAGTTTGGGAAGCTAGGGTGGGCCCTCTGTTTGGAGAGAATGGAATTAAAAAAAGAAAATCTAATCTAAAAGCCAGTATGTATCAATCCAGTCTTCCAACTTCATTTCTTTTCCTTTTAGAACTTGCTTGATATTTTCATAGAGATGGAAAAGAGGGTCATCCTAGGGGAAAGAAATTTGGACACTCTGAAAAGAATCTGTGACCAAATCAACAAGAGCCTGCTGAAGAAAATCACTGATTATGAAGAATTAAGCAGAGGTAGAAATAACTTGACAGCTGTGAATTAGCAAAATGTATTCTTAAATTGGCAAGTCCCTCTATGTCATGATTGTTTCTAATCAAATATGTGTTTATTTTTTAATTCAGAGGGAAGAATGAGCCTTCAAAGAAGTCCAGATGAATTGTCAAATGGTAATATTGGAAATACGGTTTTAAGACTTACTTAATTTACTATCTGACACCCCTATTGCCTCCTCCCCACACCTTTCTACCACATCTACATCTTAATGGTCTTGCTCTCCTAATATCAAGAAGTAGGCTCAGTGCCTGCTTGTCACCTCTACACATTGAAAAACATAAAAAAGTTGTCAAAAGACATACACCTTGCAGCCCCAGTGTGACAAGTTCGAAATAGATGAAGAGTTAGTCAGTAAAAAGATTTTTACTTATTCTGTGGACTGCAAGGATATTGCATTCAATTGCAGTCTGTGAATTTTCATTTTAAAGGGGACCTTACGATGTCCTGGGTGCTTTGTGTTTCTTTACCAAAGTATCGTCCCTGCCATGTCTCATTCTCCGTTGCTTGTAGGGGAGGAATCCCTGGCAATGATGGCATTATCGGACTCTCTAGAAGAACAGGACAGTGAGTCACAGGTATGGAGAAATCCCGGTTCCTTTTTTCTCTTCACATTGCATATTCTAGTTCTTATATTCCTTAGCTTTTAAGCTTCTTAGATAAACTACTAAGGGGCAGACACTTGTGGGAAATTTTGAGAACTATAGAAAATTTTCACAAAAGGACAAATTTTAAAATGTTATTTTTTAAGTTTTAATGTTAACAAGTGTTGACATCTTATTTCAAAACCAAAGACAAAGGCATTGGAATAGTTGGTGGGCAGAGCAAGTGAGAAGCCTCCTATGCAATTCTTTCAGCAGCTGCCTCAGCCTGAGTGGGAGAAAGCTTTGGGGGGAAAAGTCTAGAAGGACTGGGAAAAGCAAGCTTTTCTTTTAGCTTGATATTTCAAAAACTGTTTCTAGTTAGTGATTTAGGTGTAAGCAGCAAATGCTCATGATCTTGCCGGCTCTATATTTTTGTCTCAAGGAGCCGGTGCATGAATTGCCTTTCTAGACATAATTTCTTCGATTTATTAACCTTCAAAGACTCACCAGCTACATTCTGTTTCATTAGCCTGTTCCCTACTCTCTGTGGCAGGAAGCAAAGGAAACCCTGAAGGTTATCAGTCTAGTGGGAGACTTGAAAGTAAGCTGAGAGAGACCAGTTAAAAGTGGGCTCCTGAGCAGATTACCAGATCTAAGTCTGAAAATCAAAGAGTAACCAAAGTCATGTGGCACTTTGCAAATAGCAAAGTGCTCTGTAAGTGTGGTCCCTATTGAACTGCTAAACATACTAAGTGCAAGAGAGCTCTGGTAACTTGCACAAAGTCTTAAGGTTATTAAGTAGTTGAGCCAGGAACTTGAGCCCTTAGTGTGGAGCCCTTTTCTCTGCCTCGAGGAGCTACATAGATTTCCCAATACGTGCTGAATATCTCAGCACTGAGACAGCCCTGGGAGAGTCAGAATACAGGGCCATCTCTGACTGATGCTGTCAGGTACTAGAATCTGGATCCTGTAACCTGCAGCATAGCCAAGACCTGCCTGACTAGTGCATCTCTCTCCTCCAATCGCTGTGGTCCTGAGAGCCAAACTAAGTCATCGGCTTTCAAAATCCAGGAACCACACTATGTCATGTGTGAAGGGCAGACCCTCAACTGTTAGCCCAGAAACATAGATGAGTTGAATGGCTAGCCAAGGGAATCACAAGGTGACAGACAGGCAACCCAAAGACAGCATTAGGATGTTCATTCATTCATCAACTCCTGACAGAGCTTTCACAAATTAATAAATTCTAGGGTGGGAGGGAGGGGAAAGTGGGTGATGCGCATTGAGGAAGGCACCTGTTGGGATGAGCTCTGGGTGTTGTATGGAAACCAATTTGACAATAAATTTCACATTAAAAAATTTAATAAATTCTAGTTCCTGGTGCAGATGTTAGCCACCTTGAGCGTAAACTAAAACAAATAATGAAAATATGCTCTGATGACAACCATATTAATATATGTGCAAAGTGCTCAGGAGGCCCAAGTACTGGGACACTGATTTTACACACTGTGGGGCAGAAGTCTGGGGAATCATGTGTCCGGAGAACAGGTGGAAACCAGTTCACCAGAGAAACAATGTCAAGTTGGGGTAGGGACATTGTAAGTACACTTGGGTCCCAGTTTGGCTAAGGGGACAGACTGGCTTCTTACTAGGGAGTCATCTGTTCACATCTCAAGTGTTTGACCCACAGAGTCAGCTCCTGGGTTGGATTTTTGTTTTCCAGACATCGGACAAAGTTTACCGAATGAAAAGCAAACCTCGCGGATATTGTTTGATCTTTAACAATTATGATTTTAGCAGAGCACGGAAGGATGTGCCCAAACTTCAGAACATTAAGGATAGGAATGGAACAGACTTCGATGCAGGTACAATAGGACCCTGAAAAGAAGTGAAATATTTCTAATACCTATGTTTTTATCAAAAGGAAAGAACAAAATTGTACCAACAGGGCCACATGTTTCAGAAAAAAAAAATAGATCTATTTCCTGGTGGAAGTGAAGAACATTCTTATGTATTCGTTAGTTTTCTGCGTTTGGTTTTTAATTTCTTAATTTCATTTTTTGAAGTGTTTATTTATTTTTGAGAGAGAGAGAGAGAGAGCATGAGCAGGGGAGAGAGGGGAGTACAGAGGATATGAAGCAGGCTCTGTGCTGACAGCCGAGAGAGCCCGATGTGGGGCTCGAACTCACAAACCATGAGATCATGACCTGAGCCGAAGTTGGATGTTCAACTGACTAAGCCACCCAGGTGACCCTGCTTTTGTTTTTTTTAAATTAATTTTTAATCAAAGTAATGTATCTAGGGTAAAATATTGAGTCTTAATAAAAGACTAATAATAAAAAGCAACAAGCTTTGCTTTTAATTCAACTAAACTAATACGGCTTCTGTAGAATGTATTAATTATTAGGTGTAAACATTGCTTTGGGATCAAGACCATATATACGAGTTGCATTTATAGGGGCATCTGGGTGGTTCATTTGGTCAAGCGTCCAACTTTTGGTTTCTGGTCAGGTTGTGATCTCGCAGTTTTGTGGGTTTGAGCCCCGCATCAGGGTGTGCACGACAGTGCAGAGCCTGCTTGGGATTCTCTTTCTCTCTCCCTCTCTCTCTGCCACTCCCCTACTCATGCTGTCTCTTTTAGCTTGATATTTCAAAAACTGTTTCTAGTTAGTGATTTAGGTGGAAGCAGGAAATGCTCATGATCTTGCCGGCTCTATATTTTTGTCTCAAGGAGCAGGTGCATGAATTGCCTTTCTAGACATAATTGCTTCGATTTATTAACCTTCAAAGACTCATCAGCTACATTGTTTCATTAGCCTGTTCCCTACTCTCTGTGGCAGGAAGCAAAGGAAACCCTGAAGGTTATCAGTCTAGTTAGCTGTTAACTGTTAGCTGTCTCTGTCTCTCTCAAAATAATAAACTTAAAAAAAAATTTAGGGGCGCCTGGGTGGCTCAGTTGGTTAAGCGTCTGACTTTGGCTCAGGTCATGATCTTATAGTTTATGACTTTGAGCCTGCATCGGGCTCTATGCTGACAGCTCAGAGCCTGGAGCCTGCTTCAGAGTCTGTGTCTCCCTCTCTCTCTGCTCCTCCCCTGCTCGTGCTCTTTCTCAAAAATAAACATTAAAAAAAAAAATTAAAAATATTTTTAGAAGTTGCATTTATAAAAGTTGGGCTATAAGCGTAGATGAAATTGTCAGTCTTTAATAGAAATGGTCTTTTCAAATATTAAACTAGCCAGAAATTCTTTTGCTCAGCCTATTTAGGATAAGATTGAGAACTTATAGGTTAAATGAAAAAATAATTGGCAGCATGTGAAAATAGAAATGGTTACTACTAAAAGTGATAATAGAAATAATCCAACCCAACAACTGTATTTTTGAAAATGCCCTTAGCAGGGCCCTTAGTGTGGCTCAATTGGTTGACGTTATGAGTCATAATGTCAGGTAATGATATATATTTTTTTAACTGAATAAAGTTTGGAAAATTAATGTAGGTTGATTTTAATCATCAAGATTCTGCTAATGGTCTCTGTTAACAGTTGTTTATTCAAGCAAATCTATTCTAAGATTTCAAAAGCCACAGAGCTGAAGTCCACTGACTGTATCACTCATCATCATATACCTTGGTATTGGAGAAACAGGCCTTTGATTTTCATTAATTTTCTGTTAAAACACTTTTATTAAAATAATATTTGATTGTATTTCTGGGTTTTTGGTCAAAGGGTAGGTATAAATTTGCAGATCTCTAGGATGAAAAAGTCTAGAGATCTAATGTATGACATAATGACTATAGTTAATAAGACTGTATTGAATACTAGTATTTCAGGTGAACTCATCACACACACACTCACACACAGTAATTAAATATGTGAGGAGATATGTTATCAGCTTGACTGTGGTAATAACTTCATGCTGTACACCTTAAATATATATAATTTTTAGTTTTAAAAAAAGAATCAAGCAGCCTGAAAACGTTGAAAGACTTTTACTAGATCTTAGAGCACTAGGGGGAAAAATAATGTTATGCATATAGAAAACAAAGCAATGAAAAAATAATGCAATTACTAATTCCAGGAAAGAAAAAATTTAATAAGAAAAGAAGCATAATTAAGGTATATTTTCATCTTACTATTGATTCAACTAAAAGTTGTAAACAACTGGGGCACCTGGGTGGCTCAGTCAGTTAAGCGTCTGACTTCAGCTCAGGTCCTGATATTGTGGTCTGCAGTCCATGGGTTCGAGCCCCATGTCAGGTTCTGTGCTGACCCTCAGAGCCTGCTTCGGATTCTGTGTCTCCCTCTCTCTGCCCCTTCCCCACTACTCTCTCTCTCTCTCTGTCAAAATAATAAATAAACATCAAAAATTTTTAAAGTTGTAAACAACTGAATAAGAGTTCATACGCTCATCCTGTGGGGTGCCTGGCTGGCTCAGTTGGTTGAGTGTCTGGACTCGATTTTGGCTTCAGTCATGATCTCATGGTTAGTGAGTTTGAGCACTGACAGTGCAGAACCTGCTTGGGATTCTCTCTCCCTCTTTCTCTGCCCCTTCTCTGCATGTGCATGCACTCTCTCTCTCTCTTAAAATAAATAAACTTAAAAAAAAATGCTCATTTTCCATAATAGGAACTCAATACATAAGTTACATAAGGCTAAAATTTATAAAATAGTAAATAGCAAAGTGCCCAAATTCGTTACAAGATGGAGGCTAATACCAAAAAAAAAAAAGTAGTTAAAAGTTGAAAATGGTTGCATTCATGGAACATGATTGGGTAAAAGGGAGAAGTTGAAAAGGGATAGCTTTTTTGTAATAGGACTTCCAGTTCTACTTGACTTTTGAAAGGTTCATATCTTGCATTTTGGTAAACAATTTTTGAGAGTGCTTGAGATAAAATAAATATGGATCTTTTATTAAAAAGTGTTTTGGGGTGCTCCCGTGTGGCTCAATTGGTTGAGCATCTGACTCTTGATTTTGGCTCAGGTTATGATCCCAAAGTCATGGGATTGAGCCCTGCTTAAATTCTCTTTCTCTCTCTCAAAAAAATAAACATTTTAAAAAGTAAAATAAATTTAAAAAATTTAAAAATGTTTTTGCTTTTTGTTCTATGTAAGTAATACAATTATTATTTAGATTGGTTTGGTAGTAAGCCTATATAATAGCTCACCCATCTTATAGCCTAGTTGAGAAAAGACAAAAGGCCAACAATAGCACTCTCCCCTTTCTCATTTGCCTCAGGACTAGAAATGTTTTCTGCTAAGGGCAATAAATATTAGAAAACTATGGAATTCAGCCAGGTGGTATAAATGGCCTTGCTCTTCAGTTCTGTTTCACATTCTTTATCTGATCAATGTTCTCTCTATTGGGCTGTGGTCTGGGAATTACTGTGGTGTAATATGACTTTTCTTATTTCACTTTTCAGAAGCTTTGAGTAAGACCTTTAGTGAGCTTCATTTTGAGATTGTGAATTTCAAAGACTCTACAGCAAAGACAATCTGTGAAGTTCTGAAATCCTACCAAAGAATGGACCATAATAACAAAGATTGCTTCATCTGCTGTATCCTCTCCCATGGAGACAAAGGCATTATTTATGGCTCTGATGGGCAGGAAGCCCCTATCTATGAGCTGACTTCTTACTTCACTGGTTCAAAGTGCCCTTCCCTTGCAGGCAAGCCCAAAATCTTTTTTATTCAGGCTTGTCAAGGGGATAACTACCAGAGAGGTATAGCTGTTGAGACTGACTCCGAACAGAAGGAAGACTACTTAGAAATGGACTCATCATTTCAGAAGAGATATATCCCAGATGAGGCTGATTTTCTGCTGGGGATGGCCACTGTGAACAACTGTGTTTCCTACCGAAACCCTACGGAGGGGACCTGGTATATCCAGTCACTTTGCCAGAGCCTAAGAGAAAGATGTCCTAGGTAATTTTTGCTTGCTCTGCCTTTCATTCATTTCTAAATTTCTAGCTATGGATTACATAGTTGTACTTTCCACGTTAGTTGCAAAATGGGAGAGGGGGCAAGTGTTAATATCTTCAGCTCACAGATGGAAAAAAACTGAGGTACTTACTGCAGAGTTTCTTTTATTTAGCATCTGAAATGATAGGGTATCATAGAGCAGGGAATGATGGTAAAGTCAGCTCAGCTTTGTTTTTAGGTAGAACATGACTGAGCCAACTTAACTGGTTTTGGGAGTCTTCCAAGAAGGTACAATAACCCATTTCAATTTTTAACATCCTCCAACTCTGTCAAAGTTGTATAATAGCTAACCAACCTTAAACCCTCTTGGTGTGTTGTGGGAGATAAGTACCAAAGAGTAGAAACCCTTTATATTCCCACTAATTTGGCCTAATTTGAAGCCACAAAATGTGGGAAAATATTCTTCCTTCATTTATTATACCCTAAATGATGGTTTTGTGGTCACAGTTCACACAAATGCACATGTAATGGGTGAATAGCAAGAAATCTTCTAGCTTTATATCTCACCATGCTTTAAGTGTATGAAGAGTGGGAATTTCCCATGGTAGACAAAGGAGTGAATCATAACATCAACACCATGTTTTTCTTTTTTAACCTTGACTACGAATGAGCAAGTTGCCCAGCTGACCTGAGAAGAGAGGCTGGTGAGAAAGGGGTGGAGCAACTGTAGGAGACATTGGGTTTTCCCTTGCCCCAAAGTGATCATTAGATGATCACAGAAGCAATGTTGATCTGAGGCAGAGGATGTTTGGGGGGCACTGAAGCAATTATGGTGGCAAGTGACATAGTACATAGAAGAGTAAGGTACAAACAGATCAGGAGGGAAAGAACTCAAATCTGATGTTGACACCGAGGTTTCTGATGGTCAGTAGAGATCTTGAGTAAACCAAAGATAAGTTATTAAGCTCTGAAGCAACTCCTTTACCTGGAAAGCTTTGATACAAATTAGTTTAGCAACTTATGATTTCCAATGCCTGATGTTTTGAGGGAAAGAACTGTCCCTGAGTACAGCAGATGAGAAGGGTTTGCCAGTGTTGTTTCCCCACAGATGGTCACAATGTTGTTGTTTTTCAGGGGCGAAGATATCCTCACCATCCTTACTGAGGTGAACTTTGAAGTGAGCAATAAGGATGACAAGAAAAACATGGGGAAACAAATGCCACAACCTACTTTCACACTGAGGAAAAAACTCTTCTTCCCTCTTAATTGATGCTGTTTAGTTGCATAACACTATGCTTAATTTATTTGTTAGTAAAATGCTGCTATCAGCTTATTTTTTTTCTTTTGGATGGCAGGAAGGGGAGAGAATGGAAGTCAGGAAAACTTCATTCCTATGCAAATTCAAGCCTAAACCTCTGGCTTTGCAATAATAACTATTGGAGATTGATAGCCACAGGCATGGTTTTAATTTTATTTTTGATTCAATGAAAAAGTTCCTAAAAAACTTACAGTAGATAAAAAATACAATAAGTATAAATGAAATGTAACATCATAAAGTTCAAAAGCAGTGGCAGAATGTTCTTTGTACATCTCTCATCTGCTTTCAACCTAGAATCATTTTTCTAAATGTTTGTGAGAGACACAGAGCATGAGTGTGGGGGTGGGGGTGGGCAGAGAGAGAGACACACACACAGAATCTGAAGCAGGCTCCAGGCTCTGAGCTGTCAGCCCAGAGCCCCACACAGGGCTTGAACTCATGAACTGTGAGGTGATGACCTGGGCCAAAGTTGGGCGCTTAGCCAGCAGAGCCACCCAGGTGCCTCTCAACCTAGAGTCATTTGATTCCCTTCAAATTGTTAAGCATTAAATAAATAAAAAATAAAATAAAATAAAAAGGATGTTATTCCAAAGCTTTAACCTGGGACACAGAGTTAATGGTGGTGCAGAGATTTCATAAGGCATAAGAAGACTGGAAGTGGAGAAAGCAATTTCCCACTTGAGGACTCAGAATTAAGTGAATGTTGTTCAAGTATTGGGAGAGGATGTCAAGAAAACCATAATTCTCCTCCTTTCCATGAAAGAACTAATTCCTCATTCTTGGTTCCTATGAGAATTTGTCAGGCTTACATTCCTGCTAACTGGATGTGATTCTATGGGGCAGAATGTGAGGTACAACTGTAAAAGGTGTTGTTAAAAAGGAGACAGTAGGCCCAAATGGAGTCCCTTGTGCTAAACTCCATGTCAGCAAATTAAGACTTAATACCTAACCAAAATGCAATTCCCCAGGAATATAATCTTTAGTCAATCAACATGGAATCACCTGGTTAGCACTGGTGAAATAATCCTCCTGATTAACTCTTTCCATTCCCCTTAGAAGAGTGACCTAATTCAATTTGATCTTTAAATTTACTCAGTTGAATTTCTGTTGTTTAACAGTATGCAGGGGGATGCCAGTGACCTCCTCTCAAAGGTCACTGAGGGAGATTTTGTGATCTGACCTAGCTAAGAAAACAAACAAACAAACAAACAAACAAAAACCTGCTCATGTATAATGCTCCCACATCCAACCTGAGCTCTTCTGGCATGTGTGCTGGGCAATCTCAGAAACATGTGAGCCTCCTCTCCCGAGTTATGAGGAAACCCTGATTTCAGACACCATGACTCTGTCTAGATTTAGAGTATACAAAACTGAGGAATGATTTTCCTTGTTCTTATTATTTATAAGTACAATTAACCTCACTTTTGAAGGAACTGATGTTAATGGCATGAATTTTATTTTTTTGTACTTCCAGTCTCTCCCTTTCCAAGCCATCCTCTACACTAATTTATAAGTTTTTAAAAAAATTTTTTTAACGTTTATTCATTTTTTGATAGAAACAGAGTGAATGGGGGAAGGGAAGAGAGAGAGGGAGACATAGAATCCCTAGCAGGCTTCAGGCTCTGAACTGACAGCACAGAACCTGATGCAGGGCTCAAACTCACGGACCTTGAGATCATGACCTGAGCTGAAGTCGGACACTTAACCGACTGAGCCACCCTGGCGCCCCTGTAAGTTTTTTTAAATATAAATTTGAAGATGTAATTTCTTATGTTAAAAGCTTTTTTACCAATTGATTTGCTTTTGTTCTAACAATATTGTATCCCTTTCATGTATTTGCATTTGCTCTTTATGTGTTAATTCTAAATCTTTATAAACTTAAAAAAAACTGTTTCTTTAAAGAATGTTTTTTGAATAGTATTTCTTTTCAATAATGTTTTTAACATTATAAAATAGAATTTTAACTTACTGTTGGTTGGAGATTGTTTTGTTCATTTTGTGTTTGTTTTTTGTCATTGACCTCTCACAGGTGGAAAATGTTTGGATCATAGATATGTTTTACTTTAGTTCCCCAGTGTTGGCTCATACAGTTGTAAATTTTAAAAATTTATCGCCCATCTTTTCATGTGTCTGTTGGCCATCTGGATGTTTTCTTTGGAAAAGTGTCTATTTATGCCTTCTGCTCATTTCTTCACTGGATTCTTTGTTTTTCAGGTGTTGAGTTTGGTAAGTTCTTTATAGATTTTGGGTCTGAGTGGCTAAAATTAACAACTCAGAAACAACAGATGTTGGCGAGGATGTGAAGAAACGGGAACCCTCTTGCACTGCTGGTGGGAATGCAAACTGGTGCAGCTGCTCTGGAAAACAGTGTGGAGGTTCCTCAAAAAATTAAAAATAGAATCACCCTACAACCCAGCAATAGCACTACTAGGAATTTATCTAAAAGATACAGGAGTGCTGATGCATAGGGGCACTCGTACCCCAATGTTTATAGCAGTGTTTTCAACAATAGCCAAATTATGCAAAGAGCCCATATGTCCATCAACTGATGAAAGGATAAAGAAGATGTGGTTTATATATACAATGGAATACTACTTGGCAATGAGAAAGAATGAAATCCTGCCATTTGCAGCAATGTGGATGGAACTGGAGGGTATTATGCTAAGTGAAATAAGTCAGTCAGAGAAAGACAGATATCATATGTTTTCACTCATATGTGGAACTTAAGAAACTTAACAGAAGACCAGGGGGGAAGCGAAGGAGAAAAATAGTTTCAAATAGAGAGGGAGGCAAACCATAAGAGATTCTTAAATACAGAGAACAAACTGAGGGTTGATGGGGATTGGGGGGGGGGGGCGGGGAGAGGGGAAAATGGGTGATGGGCATTGAGGAGGGCACTTGTTGGGATGAGCACTGGTGTTGTATGTAAGCGATGAATCATGGGAATCTACCCCCCAAACCAGTTGCCTGCCCTGTGGGGATTTGAATTCTGATGATTGTTTAGAGAAGATGGCAAGGATCATCAGACACTTTTTCCAAAATCATAGTATAGGGAACACGATTGAGAAGTGGAGCAGTGGGGACACATGTAAAAGAGAAAGGATTTTTGGAATTGAATCAACAAATTACATTTTTGCTAGGTAAATGCCCCAGGGGGACAAAAGGTGTATTTCAAAATATAGTCAATATTTAATAGGAACAAGTTCTTCGGATCAGTGTTTTCATAATGAAATGTGTAAATGTGGAAGAGAAAATAGTATAATACCCAGAGAAAGTTTAGATCCAGGTATAGGGAACATCACTTTACAATGAAGAGTCTTGAAAGCCTGTATAACTGAGATGAGAATTCAAACATTCCCAACCACTTAGAAGAAAGGAAATTTTGAAAAGGCAAAAGTAGAACCCAGGCAACCCAAGAACTAAACTCATAATATACATTTCTCAAGAAACTCTCACGGGAGTTGTCTAAGCCTATGGAGATGGTGTTCCTAACATCTTTTGTATTGGAGAACAACTTTTCTGCTCATAGTTCTTGTTTTTCATTGCTATCATCTTCTAAATTATCAGAATCATTCTCATACATAGAGAGAAACCTCCCAGATCGTTCCTTATAAATTTCTTCATTCTTCCCAATTATTTTTTGCCTATAGAGAAAAAGAACATGTATCACTATAGACTCAAGGATAGAAGGGGATGTAGGATATCTGAGGGGAGAGAAATGTGGTTTCATTCCTTCTCTGGGGGCAGCTGCACACATTACTTATAGGGTTTTTTTTTTAATGTTTATTTATTTTGAGAGAGAGAGTCCCAAGCAGGCTCCACGCTGTCAGAACAGAGCCTGATGTGGGGCTTGATCCCATGAACCATGAGATGATGACCTGAACCGAAATCAAGTCAGACGCTCAACCAACCGAGCCACCAAGGCACCCCATACTTGCAGTGGTTTTGAATTTAATGAGAAATGATATTTAGGTTACCAAATTCTCAAATGAGGAATATTCTGCTGAGGGGAAACAGAGTATGCCATCCCAATATACCTTGCATATTGATTACTTGAGTTAAAGTTACTTAAGCAACAGCCAGTGCAAGAAAGGCATTCTGACCCTCTTTGTTCCCCTGAAAGTGGGAAATATATTTTTCATATGAATATACCTTCCCTATACCAGAAGGTAAAGAGATATCCCTATCAGCAGAAATAGGGAATTTAAAGCTAAGAAGTCTGTATAAAAAAAACCTGGGTGGCTTAGTTGGTTGAGTGTCTGACTTGGGCTCAGGTCATGATCTTGCGGTTTGTGAGTTCAACGCTCACATTGGGCTTACTGCTGTCAGCACAGAGCCCATTTCAGATCCTCTCTTCCCCTCCCCTGCCTGTGCTCTCTCTCAAAAATAAATAAACCATTACAAAAAAAAACCCAACAACTCTGTTACTTACTTACTAATTTAGTACCCCAACCCCAAACTTCTTTGTCTTGTCAATTCTTTACAAATTTATTGTTACTTTGTCTAAAAGGTATAACTGCCTGATTTGTTCACTTCTTTGAGTCTCATATTTCACTGAGCTCCTATACATACAAAATTAAATTTGTTTTTTTCCTGTTAATCTGTTTTATGCCAATTTAACTATTAGATCAAAGAACCTAGACAAGAAGGGATAAGTTTTACTACCAAATCAATACAATGAATAACTTCCCTTTATTGAAGTATCTACCAAAAATTTATCCCAATGATTTAAAATGCATTTCCAGTTAACAGTATTATTTCTGACCTAAAGTTGACTTCCACATGAACTAAACGCAGCTGTATCTAAGTGTAAACCACTGACACCTAAACCCATAACCCCTCAGGGGACATGGTAAAAACTCAGAACTCAGATGGGTTGTTACAATAGCTTCCAATCATTCATTCATTAAATATTTATTAAATATCTCTTAAAGATTCCAACTGTATGACATTCTGGAAAAGGCAAAACTACAGAGACTGTGAAAAGATCAGTAATTTCCAGGAGTTGGGAGGGGAAGCAAAAAATGAATAGGTGGAGGGCAGAGGACTTTAGGGATTTAAAATTTATTCACGGAACTGAATAAACTCAAAGACCCTCAGATAGGGGCATCTGGGTGGCTTAGTCAGTTGAGTGTCTGACTTTGGCTTACATCATGATCTCGCAGTTCACGAGTTGGAGCCCTGCATCGGGTACTGTCGGTGTGGAGCCTGCTACAGATCCTCTGTTCCTCTCTCTCTCTCTCTCTCTCTCTCTCTCTCTCTCTCTCTCTCCCCTCCCCTACTTACTCTCTCTGTCTCTCTCAAAATAAATTAATTAATTAAAAAATAAAGATCCACAGGTAAATTTCATGTGCCGTTTTGAATAAAAACTAAGATGTAATAAGGGAGAGGAGTCTAGACACATGCCCAGCACCACTTCAGATGAACTGTCTGTCCTTAGCAGGTGACTTCCGTGGCCAGGCTTTGAATGACTATTTCCCTCCTGGAAGTGCCTGTGCCTTGACTTTGTTAAGAAATACCTGGGTTCATCTTCATATCTATTCTTCACCCAAACTCCCTTCCACTTTCTAAAGATAACTCAGCCATGTCTTTTTGAGCAGCATCATGCACACCTTAGATGAATGTTTTCTTCTGTCAGAAGCTGTATGGTGTATTTAAACTTTTCTTCAGTCTCGGCAAGCTTGGTCTGGAGTGTTTTCTCCAGATTTCCCACTGTAGCTTTCTGAAAGACATGTAAATTTTAATTGCTCTCTTTCCCAAACCAGAGTCATCCAGAGCAAAGCTACATGGCAGAACCATACAGAGACCTGGATTCCTCTGCACAACCCTATCCCCACTCCAGCCAGGACTCACCTCTCTCTGGAGTTCCATCTGGGTTTGGTAGAGGGTTGTGTTAAGTGATTCTAAGATAACAGATTGTGCATTCAACTCTTCCTCCATGACCTGTTTAAGAAGACAACAATGTCTATCTATTTATTCTCTTCTGCAGGGTGCCTGGACTAGAATGTGAAGCATCAACTTTAGCTACTCCTTCTCCTTCACTGTTCAGTCACTGTGCCCTCTTACTTCTATCTCCTTTATGTCTTGCCCATCTATATCCTCATATGCAGACTCACTATCACTGCCCCAGAGCCAGCCCTCACCAGAGCTCCCGTGGTTGTCACAATAGCTACCAATCATTCATTTATTAAACAAATATTTATCAAATATCTACTCCAGATTCCAACTATATGACATTGGGGAAAATGCAAAACTATAGAGACAGTAAAAAGATCAGTTGTTGCCAGGGATTGGGAAGAGAAGCAGGGATAAATAGGTGGAGGACAGAGGAGTTTTAGGTAAAGAAAATATTCTGTATGATATTGCAGTGGTGGGTACATGGCATGATGCATTTGATAAAACCTATAGAATGCATAACACAAAGAGTGAGCCCTAATGTAAACTATGGACTTTAATTAAAAATGATGTATCAATATTGGTTCATCAGCTGTAACAAATGTACCCCACTAATGCAAGATGTTAATAATAGAGTATATTGTATGTTTGTGTTGGGGGAGGATATGGGCACTCTCTGCACTTTGTTTAATTTTTCAGTAAACCTAACATTGCTCTAAAAAATAGCCTTTAAGAAAAGTTGGTTTGAGAGAGAGAGAGAGAGCACACTAGTAGGGAAAAGGGGCAGAAGAGACAGAATCTTAAGCAGGTGCTGTACTCAACACAGAGGTCATGACCTGAGCAGAAATCAAGAGTCAGATGCTCAACCGACTGATCCACCCAGGCACTCCTTAAAAATAGTCTTTTAGTTAGGAAAAACACCTACTATTATAGGCACTAGGAATATTATGATGAATAAGAAAAATATAATTTCTACTCTTATGGAGATACACCCTAGTGAAGGGGATGAAAAAAATTAAATAAAAGTCAATAAAATAATTACAATAATAAATTAAAAACAAACCAAGGATGAAGATAGAAGATGCAGTGTTAGTGTGGGGAAGGGATAAATGTGGAATCTACTACATTAGATAAATGCTGAAGAGACAATAAAAATGATCCAGATGGCTCTGTGCTTTCAGATGTCAGCCTCATTTAACTCCTACATGTCTTCAGAGCTCTCCCCATGGAATAAGCATCTTCTCAAGATGTATAAACTAGAGAGGTACCATCTCTCACTGTATTTGCATTGTACAAAGCACTGTACTAGGTCATTTAGCATTCTTTTGTTTGCTTATTCATTCAAAAAAATCAGCTGGTATTTACTAAATGTCTGTGATGTGCCAGGTACTGTTCTAGAAACTGGAGATTAGTGGTAGAATAAACAGACAAAAATCTCTGCTTTCATTCATTGAGTTTATCAGGTTAGAAAGTTATAAATCTGTATAGAGGAGCGCCTGGGTGGCTCAGTCAGTTGAGCATCCAACTCTTGATTTCAGCTCGGGTCTTGATCTCACAGTTTGGAGAGCCCCTCATCAGGCTCCGTACTGAGTATGAAACCTGCTTAAGATTCTCTCTCTTCTTTCTATCCCTCTTCCCTACTCATGTGCTTGCTCTCTCTCTTAAAATAAATAAATAAATAAATGTAAAAAATCTGTATAGAAAAATAAAACAAGGAAATGGAAGTGTTGGGGAGGGTGTTAAGCCTTTAAATAGAGTGGCCCTTCAGAAATGGCATTTGAACAAAACCAGAAAGAGGTAAGGAAGTTAGTTGTGTGAATATCTAGGAAAGAGCTTCCCAAGAAGAGTGAATGTCAAGTGCAAAGACCCCAAGTAAAGGATCCTTGACTGTTAAAAATACAGCAAGGAGTCCAGTGCCATTGCAGTTGTGTAACGAAGGGGAAGAAATAGAAGGAGATAAGCACAGAGCAGGTAGAATAATCCCCAGCCTCAACACAGGACTGGGAATACATTCCCACCAACCAGAGTACACAGAGTATTGGGTAGACTACTCAGAAGGGTATTATCTCTGTAGGGGGGAAAATTAGCCTTAAACTAAAGACTGCTTTAACTTAACTGCATCCCAGAACAAAGTCCAACAATATTTAAAGAAATACAAAAATATTCAGCACCCAACAAGGTAGTTTGCAATCCACCTTTTTGGTTTGTTTGTTTTGATTACGCTTATGCTCAAGGTGGGGGTTGAACTCACAACCCAGAGATCAAGAGTCGCATGCTCTATGGACTGAGCCAGCCAGGCACCCCCCCCCGCACCCAACAAGGTAAACTTCACAATGGCAGGCCTCCAAAAAAAAAAAAAAAAAAATTACCAGGCATGTAAACAAGTGAGAAAATATGACCACAAATGAGGAGCAAAATCAATTAACAGAACCAGAAAGGAATGATAGAATTAGTAGACAAGCTCATTAAAGCAGCTATTACAATGCACTGGGTTTTCCTTGCTCCAAAGCCTATCTGTCTACCATGCAGGACATTGAGGCTTGTTGACCCAACAATGCTGAAGCCTTGCCTAAGCTCTAAGATATAATTCCATGATTTTATAATGGCTAGTCTTTTCCCAAACATGTCCATTCTGGATCCTAGTGTAAGAAGAATCAGAAGGCAGTTCATGGGTTTGAACAGTTTCCCTTTAGGTATCTCCCACACGGAAGTGCCATAATTTGTCCCAGAAGAACAGAATTCTTTGAGGAAGCTGTTGGGGTTGAGGCACATTTGGAATATCAAGGAGAGGCTTGGAATTAGAGTTCCCAGGGTCAGTATTGTACTTTTTAGAGCTTAAGGGAAGAATTTGGTATTTTACAAATCAAGACTCTTTTGTGGTTTGAGCCTTACTAGAAATGGAACGCATTTGACACTGAAGATCACACAGCATATTGCTCATATATTTGCTCAAATTGCTCTAAAAAGACACAAAGGCTCTGTTTTACAAATGACTTTGTATTATAGTTATAAAGTTCTATTTGACTTGTTGAATCCAGCAAACTCAGCTTTGGGTCTTCCTTTTGTTTTGTTTTGGAAAATTATAATAGATTCTATTTTATTGAGGGTATATAATTTTACTGGTGCATTTGTAAAATGCTAATTCCACAAGAAAAATGAAAGAGCTTACCTGTTTGGTCTTTCTCAGCTCCTCTAATTGCAAGGTGTCCTTTTCATGTTGTTTCAGTAGCTCCTAAAAACAATTTTATTCGGAAAAGGTCAGCACTGGGGTTTCTGGCACTTCTTTCAGAGACTTGAGAAAGCCAGAATAGGATTCCAGAATGTAGTATTCACCAAAGTTTAGATATTGGTGTAATGAAGCACACATTTAATTTGTTGAAGGTAAATTTTGAAAATCTTAACTTATGTGCAATATATATATATATGTTTAAATATATAATATATAAAAATATATAATATATAAATATATATAAATATATAATATATAAATACATAATATAAAAATATATAATATATAAATATATATAAATATAATATATAAATATATATTATATAAATATATATATATTTTTTAAAACTCAAGTTAGTTAATATACGGTGTAGTCTTGGCTTCAGCAGAACCCAGTGATCAATCTCTTACATAGAACACCCAGTGCTCATCCCAACAAGTGCCCTCCTTAATGCCCATCACCCATTTAACCCATCCCCACACGTATGTCCCCTCCAGCAACCCTCAATTTGTTCTCTGTATTTAAGAGTCTCTTATGGTTTGCCTCCCTCTCTGTTTTTATCTTATTTTTCTTTCCCTTCCCCTATGTACACCATACACACACAAAAAATCAAAATGGATGAAAGACTTAAATGTGAGCAGGAAACCATCAAAATCCTACAGGAGAAAGCAGGCAGCACCCTCTTTGACCTCAGCTGCAGCAACTTCTTATGTGACCTGTCTCCAGAGGCAAGGGAAATAAAAGCAAAAATGAACTATTGGGACCTCATCAAGATAAAAAGCTTCTGCACAGCAAAGGAAACAATCAACAAAACCAAAAAGGCAACCGATGGAATGGGAGAAGATATTTGTAAATGACATATCGGATAAAGGCTTAGTATCCAAAATCTATAAAGAACTCACCAAACTCAACACTCAAAAAAACAAGTAACCTAGTGAAGATCACAATTTCAGACTTTAAGCTACATTACAAACCTGTAATCATTAAGACAATATGGCATTGGCACAAAAACAGACACATAGATCAATGGAAAAGAATAGAAAACCCAGAAATAGACCCACAAATATATGGCCAACTAATCTTTGACAAAGCAGGAAAGAGCATCCAATGGAAAAAAGACAGTCTCTTCAGCAAATGGTGCTGGGAAGACTGGACAGTGACATGCAGAAGAATGAACCTGGACCACTTTCTTACACCATATCACATCAACAAATATTAAAAAGACACCATATTTTCATCAAGGACTTTGTTGTTAATGTACATATTTAATATTGTTGAATATTCATTTATCCACAGATTTATCTTTATATTCAATGCAATCTCAGTCAGAATACCAGCAAGCTTTCTTGACAAACTAATTCTGAAATTTATGTAGAAATATAAGTGATATAGAGGCACCTGGGTAGCTCAGTCAGTTAAGCGTCTAACTCTCAATTTTGGCTCAGGTCATGATCTGACAGTTCATGGGATTTGGCCCTGCATTGGGCTCTGTGCTGACAGTCCAGAGTCTGCTTGGGATTCTCTCTCTCTCTCTCTCTCTCTTTCTCTCTTTCCCACTTGCGCTTTCTCTCCCTTCTCTCTCAAACACAAATAAATAAACTTAAAAGAATGTAAATGATATAGAAGAGTCAAAATAACATTGAAACACAAGAGCAAAGCTAGATTTTTACTCCCTGATTTCAAGCTACAATAATTAAGATGATGGTTGTCTTGGCCTTGGTATGGACAAATAATTCAATGGAACAGAACAGAGTCTATTCCCCCTCACCCCACCCCTCAAAACACAGCAAAAACATCACGGCAACTTAATGGAGAATGGAAAGTTTTTTTCTATAAATCATGCTCAAACAAATAGATACTTATACAGAAAAAAGTGACCTATGACCTCTATCTCACTCTATACATAAAAATTATTCAAAATGGATCACAGAATCATAAAAATTAAAATTACAAAGCTTTTCAAAAGATAGAATATCTTTGTATCCTTGGACTAGGCAACAATTTCATAGAAAGGACACAAAAAGCTGTAATTTTCCTGTGAAAAGGAAAAAATTAATAATTTGGTTTTCATCAAAATAAAAAAATTCTGCACATCAGAAGACAACGTAAGTAAAATGAAAAGGCAAACCACAGGCTAGGAGACAGTATCTGTAACACATATATCTGACAAGGAACTTGTATCCATATTATGTAAAGGTCTCCTACATATCAATAATAAAAAGATAAAGAATCCAAGTTTTTTCAAATGACAAAAGACTTAAACCAGCATTTCACAAAAGAAGACATATAAATTGTCTGATAAGCATATAAAAAATTGCCCAACATAATAGTCAGGGAAATTAAAACTGTAATGAAATACCATTTCATACCATTTCATACCATTGGAAGGGTCAAAATTAAAAAGGATGTCAATACTAATTGTTGATGATAAGGAGCAACTGGAATTCTCATAGATTTAAGGTGCAAGAGTAAAATGATACAACTACTATGGAAAATAGCTTGGTATTTTCTTATAAAGTTAAACCTATAACTACCCGAGAGACCAATAATAATACTGCTAGGTATATACCGAAAGGAAATGAAAGCTTGTGCCTATGGAAATATTTGTACAAGGGTGGTTACAAAAGCCATAATTATAAAATAGGGAGGACAAAAAACGGAAACAACCCAAACCTCCAAAAACAGGGAAATGGTAAACATATTGTGTGATATTCCTACAAAAGAATACTACTAGATATAAAAAGTAAGAAATTACTGATATAAACAAAAAATAGATAAATTTCACAGGCACTGTCCTGTGGAAAAAGAAACTATATACAAAAGAGCATACACTACATGATTACATTTATATGAAACTTAAAAACAGGTGAAACTAATCTATGATGGGAAGAATCAAAACAGTGGTTGTCTTGGGTCAAGTTTTGAGGGAGATAGGGCTGAACTGGGAAGGAACACAAGACTGATTTCTGGATTGCTGAAATGCTCTAGATTTTTTTTTAAATTTATATCCAAGTTAGTTAGCATATAGTGCAATAATGATTTCAGGAGTAGAATCCAGTGATTCATCTCCTACATATGACACCCAGCGCTCATCCCAACGAGTGTCTTCCTTAACGCCCCTTAACCATTTAGCCCATTCCCCCTCCGGTAACCCTCAGTTTGTTCTCTGTATTTAAGAGTCTCTTACATTTTGTTGCCCTCCCCGTTTTTATGTTATTTTTGTTTTCCTTCCCTTATGTTCATCTGTTTTGTATCTTAAATTCCACATATGAGTGAAGTCATAATGATATTTGTCTTTCTCTAACTGACTAATTTCACTTAGCATAATACACTGTAGTTCCATCCACGTTTTTACAAATGGCAAGATTTCATTCTTTTTGATTGCCGAGTAATACTCCATTGTATATATATACCACATCTTCTTTATACATTCATCTGTCGATGGACATTTGGGCTCTTTCCATACTTTGGCTGTTGTCGATAGCATTGCTATAAACATTAGGGTTCATGTGCCCCTTCAAAACAATGCTTTTGCTAAGTGTAAATTATGCTTCATGAGAGAGACAGAGAGAGTACCATTTACAGATTCATAGTCAGCATCATTGGAGAAAAAATAGAAGAGAGGAAAGGATGCATGCAGATGATCAACTCTCTCCCCACTAGAGGAATTGCTACTTCTTATTCAGATGTCTGAGCTCTCTATACCCCAGAAGAACTGGACACACTGCACAGCATGTCCCACACCCACATTACTGTTTTGCTCAGTTATAGTGAATGTCAGAAATGGGCTTTTATTGGTGAAATTAGTGTTTTTTTAATTAGCATGATAGTTGGAAATGTACTCTTAAAAATGGAATATTGAAGGTAGATACTATTTAAATTTTTCTTTTTACATTTTTATTTATTTTTGAGAGACAGAGACAGAGCACAGTGGGGGAGGGGCAGAGAGAGAATGAGACACAGAATCCAAAGCAGGCTCCAGGCTCTGAGCTGTCAGCACAGAGCCCGATGCGGGGCTCGAGCTCACAAACTGTGAGATCGTGACCTGAGCCAAAGTCAGACACTTAACCGACTGAGCCACCCAGGTACCCTGAAGGTAGATACTATTTTAGAGACACTGTCCACTTTGCAGGAAAAAAGTACAGGAATCTAACAAAGCCTATAGCCTACACACTCAGGAATGGTGTCTAAGGTTTGATCCCTAAATGGTCCTGTGTCTGCTTAGGAGGAGCTCCAGCTGCCAGATGCTGACTACAGTGGTTACAGAATCCTACCTCTGTACTACCCTTGCATACACCTCTGATGAGTCTTTCATGTACCTAAAAGTTCAGAGAGCTGGTGGTATAACCACTTGGGGCCTGCTTGCTAGTAATGCATGTTTATTTAGTAAATGTCTGTATGTCTGAGACCTGTTTTCACTATGATCTGGCATCAGTATCAAGGTTGTAGGGGAGTGATTAACAAGAGTAGCTACATTTTAACCCCTCTAACTTTTGTTTTTCTTTCAATGTTTATTTATTTTTGAGAGACAGAGACAGAGAGTGAGTGGGGGAGGGGCAGAGAGAGAGAGGGAGACACAGAATCTGAAGCAGGCTCCAGGCTCTGAGCTGTTAGCACAGAGCCCAACTTGGGGCTCAAACTCACAAACCGTGAGATCATGACCTGAGCCTAAGTCACATGCTTAACTGACTGAGCCACCCAGGCACCCTTACCCCCTCTAACTTTTAGATAGATCCTCTTAATTACTAAGAGCTATACATGACCAACTTGCTTAGTTTAGTTTGCTACACTGCCCTTTCTCTTCAGCTACAGTCAAGAATGAGGAGGACATTCAGAAACTGGGAAAATTTGGCAAAATAGGGAATTTCACGTTTTGTATGTGTTTAGCATTCTATTATTTCCCACTAGTTTCAGATTTCATTCCACAGTGACCCTGTGGTAAGACCATGTAGATAAAGGACAGCAAGACTGCCAGTCTACTTGCATATATTTCCAAGGAAGCTGGGAAAGGAAGAATATGCCCATAAAGGCAAAATTGTGCCTAATTACAGAGGCACACCTAGGAACCGGATGTCCCACCTAGGCTTCATGCTCAACCACTCATGTGCTTTGGGCTAAGTTACCTCCTTCTCTCGATTGAAGTTCTCAAAGACGGTACTGTAGGAGTCATTTATTTTCTTCTTTTCTTCTTCTGACTCTAACTCAAACCTTTTTGTCATATTATGTTCTGGGGGTGAGAAGAAATTACGTATATGAGTAAATGTGGGGAAAGCACATGCAGAGAGAAACTGAGAATATCTGAAGGTAATAAAAATTCCAGACTGGGTCAAACTCAAGTTCCTTTCAGCCTGTCATTCAGCCTCTGATGCTCACCTAGAAATGCTTGGGAATCAGGTGAACATGGTGGCAGTTTTCAGTGATATCAGCCATATGGTTTTACTCCTAATGTCTCTGATTTGTGTGTGTGTGTAATTTTAGATCTGTTGCTTATTATTTTGTCCATTCCCTCTGCTGAAGTAACTACGTTTTCTTGGATATTCTTACCTTAAAATATAGCTCTTGACTAATGTGAATTTTCCAGCAATAAAATTTATTCTGTACTTAACCCTGGGGTAGAGGAAGGCTTAAAATGTTTCTGGTGCAGGAGAACTTACCAACTGAGCCCCAAAACCAAAGAGGAGAAAGGAGGGGTGAGGGGCTGACACAGATTTCTTCTTCAGCTTCATGGTGCTGGGAATTATAGGGAGGCAACCCCTAGGCTCATCCTGTGAATAAGCTGGGAATGATAGGAGGCTACCCCTAGAGGGCTGAGCTACACTATGCACAGCTGAAGTCTGCTCTTTCAAAATTGGGTGTAACATCTTACTTAGATTTTGACAACGTGGGACGAGTGTGGTATGGGTGGCCAGAAGTCTGGAAGAAGACCTGGGTTATGTTACACCAGGCTTCTGAGTAAAGCCTCAGATAGGTTCAGCTCCTCATTCCTTTCCTCACCCTTAGTTCCAGGGTCTTCATGCTGCCTTCCTGCAGTCAAGAGTCCCCACCAGAGTGGGAATAACCTTGAGGATTAACTTACCCAGGGAGTTTCTGCATTTAAATGAGTAATTTGTTGGGCGCCTGGGTGGCGCAGTCGGTTAAGCGGCCGACTTCAGCCAGGTCACGATCTCGCGGTCAGCGAGTTCGAGCCCCGCGTCAGGCTCTGGGCTGATGGCTCGGAGCCTGGAGCCTGTTTCTGATTCTGTGTCTCCCTCTCTCTCTGCCCCTCCCCCGTTCATGCTCTGTCTCTCTCTGTCCCAAAAATAAATAAATGTTGAAAAAAAAAAATTTAAAAAAAAAAAATAAAAAATAAATGAGTAATTTGTTGAAAACAACCAAGTTTGATATGAACTGGGGTGAGGTAGGATGTGGTATAGGTTTGTAGAGGCTCCACTCCTACCTCAACCAGTCCTCTAGGTCAGGGAGCAAAGTCTCCATAAATTCCTTTCTTCTTTTTCCACTTAGGAAGATGCTTGCTGAGGGTAGGAGGCTCATCCATAACACACTTTTTTAAAAGTGGGCTCTACTCCCAGTGTGGAGTCCAACATAGGGCTTGAACTCACAACCCTGAGATCAAGACCTGAGCTGAGATCAAGGGTCTGACACTTAACTGACTGAACCATCCAGGGCCTCCATAAAACACTTTCTATGATCCAAACTCTGTGCTAGGTGTTGGAAATACTAAAAATGTATAGTAATATATAAATGTATCAAATCAACATGTTGTACTCTTTAAACATATGCAGTGTTATATGCCAATTGTACCTGAAAAATGGAGATCCTCTGGGGGGATATGGGAATACAGAGGCTCTCAGTATGATTGTGTTGTCACTCTCCCAACAAGTGAATATTTGAAACTCTAATTCCAGAACATTTTTCTGGAAATTTGGGGTCACTTGTATCCAGGTAACAAGTCAATGCTCCTACAGATGTCCCAGAGCTTGTTCCAGACCATGATGGCTAAGCTTGGAATTGGAGAGCTTTGGAAGGTACGGGCTTATACCCTCAAATAGCTGAGTTTTATAAAAGACTCCATCCTTGTTGTCACTTGTTGAAAACTCCATGTACTCTTGATTCAGGAATCCAGCCCTGTGGCCATCACCTTTAATGAATCTAAAGCTGATGTTCTCAAGCTAAGACCAAACTTAATGGCAGGTTTTTTTTGGTACACGTGCCATCAAAAAGAGAAGTTCTTGTACTCACTTTGCTGTAGCAGGATCTTTTCCCGCTCCAACTTCTCATCCTTCTCCCATTCGGCTTTCTTCTTCAACCACTTATCTTCCATTTCATCATAAATGCTGTCCTGCAGAGGTACAAAGGCATTATGAAAAGAATCCTGGAGAAGACTGCACACTGGCTCCAGGCACAGCATTGGGCCCTTTAAAGCTTCCCTCACTAGAATGCTTGCTGGGAGTCCCTCTGTGGGTGGTTGGTGGGAGTAAATTCTAGCCCAGCCCATCCAAGGGCCTGTAGAACCCTAAAGTCAAAGGCAAGTTCTGCATGTGTTTGTCCCACTGGAACTGGGTTTCCTTTGAAGACAGGTAGGACTCCCCTGCTGCAAATTCACATGTCAGCTCCCTCTGAATCATGAATCACTTATCAACAGCCCATGAAGAAACAAGGGAAATGCCTAGTAGTTAATTTGAACACTTAGAAAACAATAGTATGTTTTTCAGACACTGTCTATTTTTAACTCAGCAAATCTAACTTCCTTTGTGGGTGAGGTTAAATAAGCCTAACCTGATGCCAATCCTGTTGGTTGGTTCAGACTTCATGGGGGTGGGACTCCAGGAGGAGGAAGGCCTAGGACCTGGATGCTGCTAGTAACGTCTCAGTACCCTGACCTCCTTTTTTTCCCCAGGTTAGCAGCATAACTCACACTGGGGCCAGACATCAGAGCTCATTTGTAATTGTTTATGGCCATTTAGGTAAAGGTTCTCATTTATCATTTTCAAGACTGGTGGGCAGCTCAGTTTCCATAGAGGTCAAACTCTCTGGAGAGGTACAGACTGCAGCAAACGTAAGGGGCAGCTTACCCACACATCAGTCTGATGCTTCTCCTAGGCTTTGCTCTAAGATGTTTTCCCTCACTGTATCAAGATACATCTTGAAAAACAAGTTTTAGATACAAGCTCGAAACTGAAACTGTGGATGGTAAATAGAATTTCAGAGGTGGTGCTGGTGCTTGACTTGGTTTCCTCCTTTAAGAGGGTGGTCAACTGTCTTTGTTTGAGACTGAGTTGTGTCCCAGGACCCTGAACTTTTGATGCTAAAACTTGGAAAGTCCTGGGCAAACCACAACTAGCTGCTCACCAATAGGATGGGGGTTTGCTGCCTCAGCCTGTTCATTCCTCATCTCCTACTCTCTCATCCCACTAAGAAGAAATCATGGCCTGTTTCCCCAGGCCTCCCTCAAATTAGCTGATTCAATGAATGAGTTACATTGTGAGATGGCTAGAGCATCCCAGGCCCAGCTGGTGAGGGTGCAGTGAGAGAGTCTTTTTTGGAGGCAATTTGGCCAAATGTATCAAAGGCCTTTAAAATGTTTATCCCTTTTGGCCCTGCACTCTACTAAAATCAAAGATGTTACAAAGTGCAAATGCTAACAGCAGATTGTCTTGCGGTGGTAATTCTCTTTTGTTGCTGTTGTAGTTGGTTTTTGTATTTCAATTTTTTAGAAACCATGAGCAGGTATTACTTTTGTAATTACAAACATATTTGTCAGTGGGCTTCTTTAGGGAGTGGGTGACTGATTCACACATGGAAGCCACCACGGTCTGAAGGTCACTCTTCTCCCTGGGTGTACTTAGTGCCACCTAGAACCAAGGATGCTGGGAATCTGAGGAAATTATTTTCTGGGCAAGAGCTGTAGATTCAGCCTGATGTCATCAGCCAGGAATGAGCCTTGCCTCTTACTTTCATAATCCAAGGAGCTCTGAATCTCACCTGATACATATGAAACATATTCTTCAAATACTTATACTCCTTTCCCATTTCATCTGGACAAAAGGAAAACAACAGGGTCATCATTATTCCTCCGAAATGAATGTTTTCATACTCAAGTGCGAGCTCTCCTGTACTCTTCCTCCATCTCCAACTCATCCTCTAGGTGTTAAAACCATGTTGCACCTCAAGAATAACCCTGGAGACTTATTAGAAATCCAGACGCCTGTCTTCTTTTCCTACTCCCCACCTCCACCCAGCCAAACCCACTGAATTCAGGTCTCAGAGGAGAGGCCTAGCGTCTGTGGATAATATGCTTCTCAAGTGATTCTGATGCATACCAAATGTGAGAACTAATCCCTGGGGGTAAACCTGCATCTGTGGGGAAAAGAGGAGCAAAACCTTGTAGTATGCACCTGCTTCCCTCTTTTTAAAGCAGTTTTATTTATTTTTTAATGTTTACTTTTGAAAGAGAGAGAGACAGAGTGCAAGCAAGGTGAGGGGGCAGAGAGAGAGGGAGAGAAAGGATCCAAATCAGGCTCTGTGCTGTCAGTACAGAGCCCGATGTGGGGCTCAAACCCACGAACTGTGAGATCATGACCTGAGCCAAAGTTGGACGCTTAACCACCTAGGTGCCCCTGCTTCTCTCTTTTTAAAGCAATGTTTCCAGTGTACGCTGATTTTGAAAATGATACATGTTTTCTTTAGAAAATTGGAAAATCAGCAAGCCAAAAGTACCCTCTTTTTAAAAAGTAAGGCAAAATAAAGGGAGAAGATTATAGAATTTCTCCTTCTCCCTATGGAGATTAGTCTATAATCTCAGAATTCTGAAGGATACACATTTCGCCCTTCCCGAGGACAGCATAAATAATGGGATAAATGGCCAACACAACTCTTATGCATTATAAGGCCATATAAATCATAGTGTGCTATTATAATATAATGAAACACCACCATTTTACAGATGATGTAACTTGCTGGATTACAATAATATTATATTTGTAGAGTAAAAATATATTTTAAAAAGGTGCTTTCACATTCTTATCTCTCTGATAAAGGCAGGTATTATAGTCCTCAATTCTTAGACAGAATAAATGAGACTCAAGGAGATTAAGGACTTGCTCAGATCCTAACACTTGGTTGCAGGCCAGTCTATCACCTGGGCATAGGAGGGACACTGATGACATGGTTTCCCTCTTTTCAGTTTCATTCTCAGTCACTCCCTGTCTCTGAGCTTTAGGAGGACATCTGGAGAGCATAGTCCCAGCCCATCCATGACCACGGGAGTTCTTTGGTCCTAGACCCCCATGGTCAGCCTCTCACCCTTCCCCAGGGTCATTCTCCCCAGTCCAGACCATACCTAGTTTTTCTTGGGCAGCCAGCTTCTCTGCCTTCAGTGTGGCTTTGTAGTTGTTCTCCAAATGACTGAGCTCTGCTGCGTGAGCCTCTTTGAGCTCTCTGTGCGACCCCGGGAGAAGGCCACAATCAGTGAAAAAAAGTCCAGAGCTGAGCTGTTACACTCAGTTGATCCCACCTTTCCCCATCACACAGGCAGTTGTGGGCAGCCTGCAGGGCCTTCACTTCCTGACTCATTCTCCTGGCATCCACCCAAAGAAGGTGAGAAGACCCATTTTTACCAACTATTATTTTGAATGGAGCTGGTGGAGACCATAGACTCCTGTGCTAATAGCACAGTATTTGTTTATGGCTGTCTTGGGAAACTGTAGGCTGCATTAGCATCCAGGATAATTTTAGAGCCCAGGGTCTCTTCAGCCTCCATTCCAGGGGGCAGAAGCTGGCAGTGTTCAAGATGAATGTCAAAAAGAAAGGCTATATGAGCTGTGAAGCCAAGAGAAGACATGGAGGAACATTAAATGCATAATAGTAAGTGACCAAAGTCAATACATAAAGCCTACACACTATATGATTCCTACTATATGATATTCTGGAAAATGCACAGCTGTGGAGACAGTAAAAAGATCAGTGTTTGCCAGAGATTAGTGGGGAGGGAGGGATGAATGAGCAGGGCACAGAGGATTTTTCAGGGCAGTGAAACTACTCTGTATGATACAATAATGGTGGACACATGTCATTATACATTTGTCAAAACCCATAGGATGTACAACACCAAGAGTGAACCCTAATGTAAACTATGCACTTCGGGTGATGGTAATTTATCAATGTAGGTTCATTGATTGTGACAAATGCATCACAATACTGCAGGAGTTAATGATTACTTGGGGTGTGCAGGTGTGGGGTCAGGCTGTCTGTACTTTATGCTCTATTTTACTGTGAACCTAAAACCGCTCTAAAAATAATGAAAGCTATTATATAACAAATATGTTACTTATTTATTATAATTTTTTGGAGGCAAGTCTATGACTCAGTGAGGTATACTTCTCTCTGCTGGGACTTCTGAGGCTGCTCTGGTGCCCAGCAGGTAGCCTGGAAGGAGGTTTTGAAGGTTTTCTCACCCACATAGGCAACACACTTCCTTTTACTTCCCCTTGGCTTGTCTTTGTGGCTCTGGCTCCTGCTCCTCCCATACCTTCTTCCCATTCTGCCCAGGTCCCGGGAGTAGCCAGGAGAGTAGAAATGACAGGACAAAAATGAGGAAGAGAAAGAGGGGGGAGGAAGTGAAGAGGCAGGGGAAATAGGAGGAGGCTGGGCTGAGAACAATAGTTGTCTGTCACAGAAATCTCATAGAGAATGAAAACTGGCTCTCCTCAGCAATCAACAGAAAGGGAGATTATACTTGAAACAAAGTAATTGGATCAGAAAGTGCAAAACTAGGAATGACCTTCTCTGTGCTACATTTTGGTGGCTTCACATCAAACCATCTTGCCCATTTCCCCCATCCCCACCTACCCAACTCCATTTGGCACTATCTGAAATCCCAGTGAAACAAAATCTTGCAAGGAAGCAAGAGTCTTAGGGCCTTCAGCACACAGCAGCTTGTGCTAGAACGCTTACCTGTTTTTGTTTTCGAAGTTCTGCTGCATCTCAGCACAGCGGACAGCCATTTCATCGGAGAGCTGGGAGCAACATAGCATTAACGATATAGGATCAAGGATCCCACTCCCACTGCAGTCTGCAATTTCTGAGAAGCCTTCACGTTCATAGGGTGTGCTCTACTCCCCACACTCTCTTCTTTGTGTTCTCCAATCCCAGAGAGCACATCACTACTCAGGGAATGGAGCAATCCTTGCCTTGGTCTATTGCTGTTTGGTATGTAATCAGTTCATAATGTTGGTGCACAGAAACCATCTCTTTCACTAACTGGTTTTATAGGCAGGTCTGGTCTTTTTGCTGGACAGCAATCTCTAAGATCTTGGTCTTTGGATTTCTTTGATACATAATTCAATTAAGTTATCATCTATTGAGCAAAGAGCTTTCCCTGGAAGAGCCAAAGAGGCCCAAGACTCAAACTCCACACTTTCAATGAACTTAAAATCTGGTGTTAATAAAGCCTCTTTGTCAGAAAGGTATGTTACCGCAGGCAAAATTTGCTCATTTCCAGGTGACCTTCCATTTTAACCATCAGATTCTCTGGTTAGTGTCTCAGGAGGAAAGGACACTTCCAGAACAGTCAGCACCCACTGCAAACTGAGACAAAAGGGTTCAGGGCTCTCCCTGTCCCTCTCTGTCTACACACTGGCAGCCAGCACTACAGCCTTCCACAGGGTCACACAACAATTTGGGATGTTCACAGGTGGGAGAATTTTAAGTATCACAATATGAGGTCCCTGCACGGAAATAATCTCTAAATAGGTCTTTAGCAGGGCCAATGATTCAGTGAGTGAAAATGTGCATTTTGCAACAATAATCCACTATTGATGACTGATCTCATAGAACTTATTTAACTTCCTGAGCCTTAATTTCCTATCTGTAGAAGCAGACCACAAACCTGGCAGGGTTTTCAGATAAATATAGTAATGAACCAACAGTAGGGGAGGTCTCAGTGTGAGTCACAAGCGAGGTCACTGTAGGATTCAGACACATCTGGGGCATGTCAGAGGGTGAGGGGTAGGACTGGTGGGAAGTCGACCTTCACAAGTGGGTTTCAATAACAACAGGCAAGTGGGATGTGGGGGAGGCTGTTTCTGAGCATTGCTCTGGTTTATCACTCCAGCCCAGGCCAACAGGCACCCCTGCTTGAGGTGGGGAAGAAGAGACTATGATAAAGCAGATGGTACAATCTAAAGGAGTTGTCACCAAAATCCCCAGGAAACACAGAGTGCAGACTGATCTCAGCAAATTCTGAAGTGGGCTTTGGCAATTTTAACAGCAACAGGAAGTGGGTACTGAAGGGTTCTGGGTAGCTTTTGAACCACACTGAGTGCATTAACCACACTATTGCCATTAGGAAGAGACTCGGCACCCTCTGAAGTTTAACTCTCCACAGCAAGCCTGACGTGAGATGCTGGCACCCCTTGGTGTGGTGAGTTCAGTAGCAATGTACACACTGCAGGCACATAAAGAACTCCTGGAAATTGACTTAGGCTTTGAGAAAAGATTTAAGTTCTTGCAGTCATGGATAAGGATGGAGTCAGAGAAATCCTACTGTGTAGCCACAGTCCTATCTTCAGAGCTGTCACCTAGACAACATGGCTCCCGAGAGTAAAGCGCTTGGCATCTTGCCTGGAACATAGCAGGTGATCTGAAAAAACCGGTCTTTCCCCTACCCATAGAGATGTCAGCTAACTCAAGGATCACTCACCAATTTCTGGGCAGACTGATGGTCTCTGTTCATTTGCTCAATGATCACTGTCAATTCTGAGATCTGCTCTTGCAGGTCAGTAACGATATCAGTCCTATGGGACAAGGAATCCTTCTATCATCCACAGAGCTTCCATTCTGTGCCAGTCAGGCACCTCCCTGTACGTGACTATCTCTGGCTTGGTGACAGTCAGGCCATGTTCTGCATCTGCTCCATCATCATGGGGGTCATGGGAGGGGTGGAAGAGTAGTCTGGGAGAAGGAATTAGGCAGCAGGGTGGTTGAGCCTCAGATCAGACCTTTTGGGTAAGCTAACCTGCAGTGGGGGGTGTGAGTAGGTGGAGGAGTGGATTGGTTACCCGCTGAATAGAAGGGGAAGAGGAATATGTCAGAGATCTATCAGGGTTTGACCTTGATTCAGTAATGACAGTTGAAATGGAGGAGGAAAAATTCAGAGGATTAGGAAATGGGAAGGTGGGAGATGGATTGATGCTGACAGTGTATCATAGACAAGGAATGGCCCAGACACAGGACAAAGAGGGGATTTCAGAGCATGGCTTGCAGAATAGATAACAATTTTCTGTGTTTCTGGGTTTGGAGCCTCCATGATGTCCGTAAGTTATTTAGCTCTATTTGGTTGAGCTGGAGTAGACAGGGTGGCAGGTAGTGACGTGTGCAGTGCAGCAGAGATGGTCCTCCATTCAACAAGGTGAGGGAACAAGAGAGAGGATGTAGGAGGAGACAGGGAGAGAGAGACATGAAAGAGAGATCTAGGAAGTAGAATGGATAAGATGTGGGAGCTGACTTTATATGGCATTTGAGGATAGAGTGGGTAGGGCCTGAATGACAGAGAGGATGCACTGTGCTCAACTGGGGTAGACTCAGCCAGAATCTTCCATGCTATGCCTCCCAGAGGCATGAACTGAGTGACATCTTTGGGCAAAATGAGAAAGAGATGCATACTCAGCTCCCCAAAAACCCTGACTTTACTCTTACTTTACACCTTCCAAATTCAGACTATTTTATGAATATTTCATCTGTTCATCACCTCTAAGAATAATTGCTTTCCTTTAGTACAAATTATACTATACCCAATCACTTTTCAGGTCAGCTGCCTGACCTGACCTTTGTCCTGTTTCAAATGGGATCAGGGCAGAGAGATGGGTGTGGAGAGGAGCAGCACAGGGATGAGGAGTGAAGTGACTTTATAGCACCTTCAGAACAGAGACCCTGTGCATTGGGCATGGAAGTTAGGAGCTTCTCCTTGAGGCCAGGCCAAGCCCAATAGTGATAGCTCTGAGGAGCTGGATATAGGTCCAAGGGCATTACCTGGAAATCTGGACTCTGTCCATGATCTCTGATTGCGACCGCTTTTTCTTATCAAACATTTCATCTCCCAAGGTGATGGAAATCTGCTCCCTATTTCGAATGAGGCGATAACCAGGTGACACGTTTATCACTTCCTGGGCATCAAGGTGGAAGGTAAGATAATATTGCAGACCTGGAGTGCAGAGATTCCTCCAAATCTTCCACTAGAGTGCTACTCACATCTTAGACACAGAGACATGAGGTGGGATCCCAGATCCCAAGTCCCTCCTGTGCATTCCCCAGTTACCACTCACCCTCATACTCCAGCCCAGATTTCTCTCCTGAGATCTGGTCTCAAGACTCAAATGGTTCCTGGATGTTCCCAAAGGCCTCTCAAGCTCAACATGTGCAACCCTAAATGCTGACACTTCACTCGGCACTCAGCCCCAAGCCCTGCACCTCGTCTGCATTCTCCACACGGCCAGAGGCTAGAAGGCAGTCAGACACCACGGAAATTGCTAAGTTTTGGGAGTTAGACAGGCCTGAGTTCAAATGCTGGCTCTGCCACCAACTATAGTTATTCAATATCTGTGTGCCTCAGTTTCCTCATTAGAAAATTAGGATAACTCTTCCTCAAAGGGCTTTTATGAGGAAAGCCAAAATAACAGGAGAAAGTGTCTAGCACGGTTATGAAAACAAACAAACACATCTATTTTAGTCAGTTCTTCCTCTATTCCCCACTAGACCCAAGTCAGAAATCTGGCAGGGCTACCAGCCTGCATAGACCAGGATAAGATTGTGCCCTCTAGGTTGTGTAGGGCACCCCTAAGGCAACACAAGTCCTGTCATTGTTATTGCCTAATTGTACCCCAGCTTCATCTTCTCCTCTCCACACTCCTGCCCCTGGAACAGCCTAAAGCCACCCTCCTCTTTCTCTTTGGCTTTGGCCATACCTGCCCAGCTGGCCTCCCTGCCTTCATTCTGGCTCCCCTAAAGTTCATCATCCTCTCTGTCTGGAGGGCAATAACATTTTTGGTTTTTTTCCTGACTGTTAAGGAAATGCATGATCCTTATTTAAGGGGAAAAAAAGAAAATAGATAAAAATCCCATAGTAAAAAGTACCAGTATTATCCCATCAGACAATGTTTTTTCTAGAATGTAAATCTTACCTGGTACTGTGTCTGTGTCAGACCCATGAAGGTTCCCAGACACCGGAAGGATTAGGCCCAAACTCCTAGGCAGCTATTGAGATCTTCCTGGGTTTAGTTCCCATCTCTTTCTCCAGTGTGGTCCTGGCCCTGCTCCCTTTCTCTGTTGTCCCTGCCCTAGCATTTGTGGGTTCCCCAGTGTGACAGTGGGGGGTTTCTGGCATGTGGGCATGAGCTGTACCCTAGCCTGGACTGGTGGTCAGTGTCTGGTTTCCTTGGCACAGTCTTCTTGCCATGCACAAGGCAGTAGAGAGTGGCAATTACATGCCCTCTCTGAGGTCTGGCTCAGCTGAGTTCAAGTCCTTTTTCTGCCACTTACCAGTTACGCTATGTGCAATAACGACAGCCCCTCCTCATAGGATCATTGCAAAGATCCAATGAGGTACGTACATGTAAAAGGCCTGTGCTTGCACAAAGTAGGCACTCAGTAAATGTTAGTCCCGCTGCCCCCTTCATGTTTTTACTCACATAAGGTGGTTTATTGCTCTCTTCTTGTTTTCCTAAATGGAGTTTCCCTCTGCAAGAGAAAGACGTGCTCAGAAAGCAACCAGGGAGCAAAGAGAAGTTCAAAGCTTAGAAGCTGCTCCCTGATCCCAATTGCTCATATGTAAAAAGTGACATTACTGGGATGATCTCTGAGGCCCCTTTCAGCTCTGAAATATTCTACTCAGGAACTAAGGAATGTTCAATGGTCCCGAGATCATTGGTATAGAGATTGTGATAAAAAGGCAGGAAGTAAAAAAGTGGGGAGTTGACTATCATGCCTATTAGAACCACTCCTAAAATAAGGGTCAAGAGACTTGGCCTGAGAATCCAAAGGGCTCTCCTATAGTGCATAATCTCAAATGAGCACACTAGTGACATTTACGTTGTCTGCACAAAAGCCTTTCTTATTTGCACCAGAAATTAGTGATATGGGACCTGAAATGGTCAGTATCATAAATTCAGGATAAGTAAATGGTTAATCCTGGTCATAATTAGTTGTTGTTTTCAGGTGTAGAAATGTGAACATATCAGGTATCCAAATATCAAGCGTATTTGTAAGGGACCTCACCTGGAAAGTTGAAAGATTGGAATAAGAGTAACCAGTTTCTGATGTGCTGACAACAAGACTAGTTAGGCTTAGGTATATGAAGCTAGGGCATTTTCCCTCTGCTTCAGCAAACACTCACACCCATATACATACAATCAGGCCAACTGCTGTGAAAAGAAACAACCAAAACTGATCTAGGAGTTCCATTTTCCCTATGATCAAAATAACCACAATATCTTTAAGGGTTGTGGAGTGGTTACCAGGGTGAGGCTGTTCCAAAGTCAGCTGGGTATGGGGGTGTGGGGTTGAGAGGATTTTTCTTGGTGGAGGCAGTTCTACCTTGGCTAATAAAGTCTGGTTTTGATCCCACATCTCCCACCCCCCAAATGAGGCCTCCAGAGAGGCACTGAAGACTCCCTTGAGAAAACTAGCCCAAGGATTTGGCTACTGTAGATACTATTATTTTTACTGGCGAAAACATGACTCTGTGTGTTAAAAAACAGACATGAATGCACCGTATACTTTGATAATACAATGGGACTCATATGTAATTGAAAAGATTTAAAACCACTTAAAATACAACTCAGTTCATAGCAACCCATTCATAAACCAGGAACTCTTTACAATGCTAATTTGGTTTACTTTCTCTGAATTTAGGAAAGCCTTGGGGTGGTGGTGGTGGGGAAATCACTGAGTAACCTGGATCTCTTTAAAAAGCTGGCCATGGAGACAGAGAGGAAGATGGAGGCATAGGAGGATGCTGGGCTCACCGCGCGTCCTGCTGATCACTTAGATTCCACCTACACCTGCCTAAATAACCCAGAAAACCGCCAGAGGATTAGCAGAACGGAGTCTCCAGAGCCAAGCGCAGACGAGAGGCCCACGGAAGAGGGTAGGAAGGGCGGTGAGGCGGTGCGCTCCACGGACTGGCGGGAGGGAGCCAGGGCAGAGGGGCGGCCCGCCGGCCGGCAGAGCCCCCAAGTCTGGCTTGCAAAAGCGGAGGGGCAGGATGGAGTGTGTTCTGACAGCAAGCGGGACTTAGCATCTGGGAGGTCATAAGTTAACAGCTCTGCTTGGAAAGTGGGAAGGCTGGAGGACAACGGGAGGGAGAGTTGCTGAGCCCCTGGACAACAGAGCTCAGTTTGGCAGGGAATAAAGGCGCTTGCCAGCACCATCTCCCTCGCCCATCCCCCAGCCAAAATCCCAAAGGGAACCAGTTCCTGCCAGGGAACTTGCTTGCTCCCCGCAAACGCCCAACGCTGTGCTTCTGCGGAGCCACCCCTCCGGCAGCGGGTCTGACTCCCTCCCGCTGCCACAGGGCCCCTCCTGAAGTGGATCACCTAAGGAGAAGCGAGCTAAGCCTGCCCCTCCTGCCCCCGTGCACCTTGCCTACCCACCCCAGCTAATACGCCAGATCCCCAGCACCACAAGCCTGGCAGTGTGCAAGTAGCCCAGACGGGCCATGCCACCCCACAGTGAATCCCACCCCTAGGAGAGGGGAAGAGAAGGCACACACCAGTCTGACTGTGGACACAGCGGTGGGCTGGGGGCAGACATCAGGTCTGACTGTGGCCCCGCCCACCAACTCCAGTTATACACCACAGCACAGGGGAAGTGCCCTGCAGGTCCGCACCACGCCAGGGACTATCCAAAATGACCAAGCGGAAGAATTCCCCTCAAAAGAATCTCCAGGAAATAACAACAGCTAATGAACGGATCAAAAAGGATTTAAATAATATAACAGAAAGTGAATTTAGTCATAAAATTAATAGTCATAAAATTAATTGCTGGGCTTGAAAATAGTATAGAGGAGAGCAGAGAATCTCTTGCTACAGAGATCAAGGGACTAAGGAACAGTCACGAGGAGCTGAAAAACGCTTTAAACGAAATGCATAACAAAATGGAAACCACCACGGCTCGGATTGAAGAGGCAGAGGAGAGAATAGGTGAACTAGGAGATAAAGTTATGGAAAAAGAGGAAGCTGAGAAAAAGAGAGATAAAAAAATCCAGGAGTATGAGGGGAAAATTAGAGAACTAAGTGATACACTAAAAAGAAATAATCTACGCATAATTGGTATCCCAGAGGAGGAAGAGAGAGGGAAAGGTGCTGAAGGGGTACTTGAAGAAATAATAGCTGAGAACTTCCCTGAAGTGGGGAAGGAAAAAGGCATTGAAATCCAAGAGGCACAGAGAACTCCCTTCAGACGTAACTTGAATCGATCTTCTGCACGACATATCATAGTGAAACTGGCAAAATACAAGGATAAAGAGAAAATTCTGAAAGCAGCAAGGGGTAAACGTGCCCTCACATATAAAGGGAGACCTATAAGACTCGTGACTGATCTCTCTTTTGAAACTTGGCAGGCCAGAAAGAATTGGCACGAGATTTTCAGTGTGCTAGACAGAAAAAATATGCAGCCGAGAATCCTTTATCCAGCAAGTCTGTCATTTAGAATCGAAGGAGAGATAAAGGTCTTCCCAAACAAACAAAAACTGAAGGAATTTGTCACCACTAAACCAGCCCTCCAAGAGATCCTAAGGGGGACCCTGTGAGACAAAGTACCAGAGACATCACTACAAGCATAAAACATACAGATATCACAATGACTCTAAACCCATATCTTTCTATAATAACACTGAATGTAAATGGATTAAATGCGCCAACCAAAAGACATAGGGTATCAGAATGGATAAAAAAACAAGACCCATCTATTTGCTGTCTACAAGAGACTCATTTTAGACCTGAGGACACCTTTAGATTGAGAGTGAGGGGATGGAGAACTATTTATCATGCTACTGGAAGCCAAAAGAAAGCTGGAGTAGCCATACTTATATCAGACAAACTAGACTTTAAATTAAAGGCTGTAACAAGAGATGAAGAAGGACATTATATAATAGTGACAGGGTCTATCCATCAGGAAGAGCTAACAATTATAAATGTCTATGCGCCGAATACCGGAGCGCCCAAATATATAAAACAATTACTCATAAACATAAGCAACCTTATTGAGAAGAATGTGGTAATTGCAGGGGACTTTAACACCCCACTTACAGAAATGGATAAATCATCTAGACACACGGTCAATAAAGAAACAAGAGCCCTGAATGAGACATTGGATCAGATGGACTTGACAGATATATTTAGAACTCTGCATCCCAAAGCAACAGAATATACTTTCTTCTCGAGTGCACATGGAACATTCTCCAAGATAGATCATATACTGGGTCACAAAACAGCCCTTCATAAGTTTATAAGAATTGAAATCATACCATGCATACTTTCAGACCACAATGCTATGAAGCTTGAAATCAACCACAGAAAAAAGTCTGGAAAACCTCCAAAAGCATGGAGGTTAAAGAACACCCTACTAACGAATGAGTGGGTCAACCAGGCAATTAGAGAAGAAATTAAAAAATATATGGAAACAAACGAAAATGAAAATACAACAATCCAAACGCTTTGGGACGCAGCGAAGGCAGTCCTGAGAGGAAAATACATTGCAATCCAGGCCTATCTCAAGAAACAAGAAAAATCCCAAATACAAAATCTAACAGCACACCTAAAGGAAATAGAAGCAGAGCAGCAAAGGCAGCCTAAACCCAGCAGAAGAAGAGAAATAATAAAGGTCAGAGCAGAAATAAACAATATAGAATCTAAAAAAACTGTAGAGCAGATCAATGAAACCAAGAGTTGGTTTTTTGAAAAAATAAACAAAATTGACAAACCTCTAGCCAGGCTTCTCAAAAAGAAAAGGGAGATGACCCAAATAGATAAAATCATGAATGAAAATGGAATTATTACAACCAATCCCTCAGAGATACAAACAATTATCAGGGAATACTATGAAAAATTATATGCCAACAAATTGGACAACCTGGAAGAAATGGACAAATTCCTGAACACCCACACTCTTCCAAAACTCAATCAGGAGGAAATAGAAAGCTTGAACAGACCCATAACCAGCGAAGAAATTGAATCGGTTGTCAAAAATCTCCCAACAAATAAGAGTCCAGGACCAGATGGCTTCCCAGGGGAGTTCTACCAGACGTTTAAAGCAGAGATAATACCTATCCTTCTCAAGCTATTCCAAGAAATAGAAAGGGAAGGAAAACTTCCAGACTCATTCTATGAAGCCAGTATTACTTTGATTCCTAAACCAGACAGAGACCCAGTAAAAAAAGAACTACAGGCCAATATCCCTGATGAATATGGATGCAAAAATTCTCAATAAGATACTAGCAAATCGAATTCAATGGCATATAAAAAGAATTATTCACCATGATCAAGTGGGATTCATTCCTGGGATGCAGGGCTGGTTCAACATTCGCAAATCAATCAACGTGATACATCACATTAACAAAAAAAAAGAGAAAAACCATATGATCCTGTCAATCGATGCAGAAAAGGCCTTTGACAAAATCCAGCACCCTTTCTTAATAAAAACCCTTGAGAAAGTCGGGATAGAAAAGCCATTTATGAAAAGCCCACAGCTAACATCATCCTCAATGGGGAAAAACTGAGAGCTTTTTCCCTGAGATCAGGAACACGACAGGGATGCCCACTCTCACTGCTGTTGTTTAACATAGTGCTGGAAGTTCTAGCATCAGCAATCAGACAGCAAAAGGAAATCAAAGGCATCCAAATTGGCAAAGATGAAGTCAAGCTTTCGCTTTTTGCAGATGACATGATATTATACATGGAAAATCCGATAGACTCCACCAAAAGTCTGCTAGAACTGATACATGAATTCAGCAAAGTTGCAGGATACAAAATCAATGTACAGAAATAAGTTGCATTCTTATACACTAACAATGAAGCAACAGAAAGACAAATAAAGAAACTGATCCCATTCACAATTGCACCAAGAAGCATAAAATACCTAGGAATAAATCTAACCAAAGATGTAAAGGATCTGTATGCTGAAAACTATAGAAAGCTTATGAAGGTAATTGAAGAAGATTTAAAGAAATGGAAAGACATTCCCTGCTCATGGATTGGAAGAATAAATATTGTCAAAATGTCAATACTACCCAAAGCTATCTACACATTCAATGCAATCCCAATCAAAATTGCACCAGCATTCTTCTCGAAACTAGAAGAAGCAATCCTAAAATTCATATGGAACCACAAAAGGCCCCGAATAGCCAAAGTAATTTTGAAGAAGAAGACCAAAGCAGCAGGCATCACAATCCCAGACTTTAGCCTCTACTACAAAGCTGTCATCATCAAGACAGCATGGTATTGGCACAAAAACAGACACATAGACCAATGGAATAGAATAGAAACCCCAGAACTAGACCCACAAACGTATGGCCAACTCATCTTTGACAAAGCAGGAAAGAACATCCAATGGAAAAAAGACAGTCTCTTCAACAAATGGTGCTGGGAGAACTGGACAGCAACATGCAGAAGGTTGAAACTAGACCACTTTCTCACACCATTCACAAAAATAAACTCAAAATGGATAAAGGACCTGAATGTGAGACAGGAAACCATCAAAACCCTAGAGGAGAAAGCAGGAAAAGACCTCTCTGACCTCAGCCGTAGCAATCTCTTACTCGACACATCCCCAAAGGCAAGGGAATTAAAAGCAAAAGTGAATTACTGGGACCTTATGAAGATAAAAAGCTTGTGCACAGCAAAGGAAACAACCAACAAAACTAAAAGGCAACCAACGGAATGGGAAAAGATATTTGCAAATGACATATCGGACAAAGGGCTAGTATCCAAAATCTATAAAGAGCTCACCAAACTCCACACCCGAAAAGCAAATAACCCAGTGAAGAAATGGGCAGAGAACATGAATAGACACTTCTGTAAAGAAGACATCCGGATGGCCAACAGGCACATGAAAAGATGTTCAGCGTCGCTCCTTATCAGGGAAATACAAATCAAAACCACACTCAGGTATCACCTCACGCCAGTCAGAGTGGCCAAAATGAACAAATCAGGAGACTATAGATGCTGGAGAGGATGTGGAGAAACGGGAACCCTCTTGCACTGTTGGTGGGAATGCAAATTGGGGCAGCCGCTCTGGAAAGCAGTGTGGAGGTTCCTCAGAAAATTAAAAATAGACCTACCCTATGACCCAGCAATAGCACTGCTAGGAATGTATCCAAGGGACACAGGAGTACTGATGCATAGGGGCACTTGTACCCCAATGTTTATAGCAGCACTCTCAACAATAGCCAAATTATGGAAAGAGCCTAAATGTCCATCAACTGATGAATGGATAAAGAAATTGTGGTTTATATACACAATGGAATACTACGTGGCAATGAGAAAAAATGAAATATGGCCTTTTGTAGCAACGTGGATGGAACTGGAGAGTGTGATGCTAAGTGAAATAAGCCATACAGAGAAAGACAGATACCATATGGTTTCACTCTTATGTGGATCCTGAGAAACTTAACAGGAACCCATGGGGGAGGGGATGGAAAAAAAAAAAAAAAAAAAGAGGTTAGAGTGGGAGAGAGCCAAAGCATAAGAGACTGTTGAGAACTGAGAACAAACTAAGGGTTGATGGGGGGTGGGAGGGAGGAGAGGGTGGGTGATGGGTATTGAGGAGGGCACCTTTTGGGATGAGCACTGGGTGTTGTATGGAAACCAATTTGACAATAAATTTCATATATAAATAAAAAAAAAAAAACTGAGAACAAACTGAGGGTTGATGGGTGGTGGGAGGGAGGAGAGGGTGGGTGATGGGTATTGGGGAGGGCACCTTTTGGGATGAGCACTGGGTGTTGTATGGAAACCATTTTGACAATAAATTTCATATATTGAAAAAAAAAAGCTGGTGATGGATTTAAGCTTATGTCTTTTTTTGTTCTTTGTAGATCTCCTTGAGCAAACGGAGACCTTCCACAGTACTGCATTCACCTCTGAACTGCTCCAAGGGTCAGAGTGCAGCTCCTGGGTACTAATTTTATTGGAATTGTATTTCTCACTCTGAAAAGTAAAAGGTATGGTTGATCCAGAATGATTCTCCTTGACTCCTTTTTCCCTTGTCAACCTACTCAGATTACTCTGATTACACTAACCAAAGTTTGATACTTCACTGATGTCAGTCAAAGCACTTCACATTTTCTCATTTAATGAATTCAATGAGTGGTTAATGGATGCAAACCACAGTGCTCCATACTAAGAGAAATGGAATGAGATGTGATGCTTTTTATTTAAGAAGAGAAAAATAGAGGCACATAAATACTGAAATTAGAAGAAGAAAAAGTTAAGTGCTACAAAGAATTGCAGATAAAGCAATTTGCCAACTGTGTCTCCCAGGACAGTTGAGAGCACTGGGCCTACTGCCATTTTTCAAGGCTTCTGAGAAATTAAAAAAAAAAAAAAAAGTTACCCAAACATGGTTAAAACAGTTATGTTGTAGTTCATATTTAAGAATTAAGACTTTCGAAATAACAAAAAGTACATTGTATGTTTGCAAAAGAACAAGAGGATTCACAAAAAGGATGTAATTCACAGAGGCCGTATGTTTGTGACTGGAGGCCCAAGTTAACAGTTGGCTGGTGAACAGATTCTTCACGTCCCAATTTGTGGGTCATATCAGTATCTACCCGAGCCCCTTCCTGATGGTGAGGCCATCCCAGCTGCTCCGTTTCCCAGCCTCAGTCAGTGCTGACTCAATAGGACATAGAGACTGGGTGATGTGGAGTCCCAGTAGGGTCTCACTGGAAAGTTATAAATACAATGAACAGGTCTTTGAATTATAGGGGCCCCAGGTGGCTCAGTAGGTTGAGCGTCCGACTTTGGCTCAGGTCATGATCTCATGGTTCGTGAGTTCAAGCCCTGCATCAGGCTGTGTGCTAACAGCTCAGAGCCTGGAGCCTAATTCAGATTCTGTTTCTGTCTCTCTCTCTCTCTCTCTTTCCTCCTCTCTTCCTGCTAGCGCTTTCTCAAAAATACATAAACATTGAAAAAAAATAAAAATAAAAAAAATAATAAAAGTACCCACAAAGTGTTCCTCACCATATTGCAAAAGACTAGGACAGTGTTAGCAGGGGCTAATTGGCGGGCAGAGTGGAGCTGTGGTGTGAGTGATGTTGCTCCCAATAAGAGGTACTGGGAGACTGAGACCTTGAGCCTGACCATTAATATGGGTCAGATAAGACCCACAGGTGTGATCATGCCAGCAGTGTGCTGTCACACAGAAGGCAGGCACTAAGGAACTGTTTCACCTACACAGCCATTCAACAGATCCCTTGTTATGAATGGATCCCACTCCAATCAGGCTTTATCACCACTACCATTGACACAATGCTCTTCATGTCACTGATGACCCACAGGCCACTTAAACTCAACAGTATTTCTCAGCCCTCATCTAATTACTTATCAGCAGTTGTTGACACAGATAATTAGAATCCTCCTTCTTGAGGGGCGCCTGGGTGGCTCAGTCGGTTAGGCATCCGACTTCAGCTCAGGTCACGATCTCACACTCCGTGAGTTCGAGCCCCGCGTCGGGCTCTGGGCTGATGATGGCCCAGAGCCTGAAGCCTGCTTCCGATTCTGTGTCTCCCTCTCTCTCTGACCCTCCCCCATTCATGCTCTGTCTCTCTCTGTCTCAAAAATAAATAAACGTTAAAAAAAAAAAATTAAAAAAAAAAAAAAAAGAATCCTCCTTCTTGGAACATTTTTGTCATTTTCCTTCCAGGATACCAGGTACATGATTTGTCATCTACCTCACTGACCACTCCCTGTCATTCTCCTTTTCGGGGTTTCTCCAACGTCTCAACATTGGAGTGCTCTGGGTCTCCGTTCTCCCACCTCTTCCTACCTCTGGCTCTACTCCCTGTCTTGGAGATCTCATCTGATCTGAGGGCTCTAAGTATCATGTATATGCCAACGACTGTCAAATGTATATCTGCAGCCCAGAGCTCTCTCTCAGACCCACTTATCCAACTGCTTACTTGACATTGCCACTTGATAGTAAGAAGCATCTTGAACTTCCTATGCTCAGCTCCTGACAAATGTGTACCTCCCCCCACAGTCTGCCCCAATTGCAGAAAATGGAAATTCCATCCTTCCTGTTGCTCAGCTCCAAATCTTGAAGTCATCCTTGACCCCTCTTTTGTTTTGTTCTCATACTTAACACCCAACCCATTAGCAGATCCTACCGGTTTCTACCTTCAGAATATATCCCAAATGGGACCACTCCTCACCACCTCTGCTATTTCTACCAGGTCAAAGCACCATCTTCTCTTGCTTGGGTCCTTACGATTACATCTTAACTGGACTCTGCTTCTACCCTTGGTCACTGTAGTCCATTCTCAATGCAGTAGCCAGATTCATCCTTTTGCAGGGTCAGGTGGCTCAGTTGGTTAAGCATCTGACTCTTGATTTTGGCTCAGGTCATGATCTCACAGTTTGTGGGATCGAGCCCAGCACAGGGCTCTGTGCTGACAGCGTGAAACCTACTTGGGTTCTCTCTCTCTTCTTTCTCTGTCCCTCCCCTGCTCATGTTCTCTCTCTCTCTCAAAATAAATAAATAAACATTAAAAAATTAAAAAAAAAAAGATTAGTCATTTCCAAATGCAAGTTGGATCATGTCACTCTTCTCAGAACCCTCTGATGGCTTCCCATCTCTTATGGGCTAAATTGTGTCCCCCTAACATTTATATGTTGAAGCCCTAACTCCCAGTACCTCAGAATGTGACAGTATTGAAGACAGAGCCTTACAGGGGGATTAAGTTAAAATGAGGCCATTATGGTGGGCACTAATCCAACCTTACTGGTGTCCTTATAAGAGAGATAGGACACACAGAGATACACCAGGGATGTGCATACACAAAGAAAAGACCATGTGAAGGAGCAGAAAGTAGGTGGCCATCTGCAAGCGAGGGAGAGAGTCCTGAGAGGAAACCAACACTGTGGGTACCTTGGTCTTGAATTTTAGTCTCTAGAACTGTGAGAAAATAAATTTCTGTTGCTTAAGCCACAGTGTCTGTGTTTTTTGTTGTTGTTGTTGTTGTTTGTTTGTTTGTTTGTTTTGTTATGGCAGCCCTATAGGCTGTCTCTTTCAAAGTAAAAGCCAAAGTCTTTATACTGGTAGCAAGCTTTACTGTATGAGTTTCCTATTCCTGCTGTAATGAATTACTACAAGCTCAGTGGCTTAACACAAAACCAACTCATTATCTTACAGTTCTAGAGGTCAAAGTCTGGAATGGGTCTCACTGAGCTAAAAAATTAAGGTGTTGGCAGGGTGATATTCCTCCTGGAGGCTCCACAGGAAAATCTGTTTTCTTGACTTTCCTGTTCCTAGAAGCTTCCTGTGTTTGTAGCGGCATTTTTTTCTCCATCAAAGCCAACAACTGTATCACTCAGCTTCAATTGTCACATCTCTTCTTTCATGAATAAGGACCTTTGTGATTACACTGGGCCCATCCAATAATTCAGGATGATCTGTCCATCTCAACGTCCCCTGATTAGCAAGCATAATTCTATCTACAACCTTAATTCCCCCTTGATGAGTAATAGAACAGAATCATAGTTTCCAGGGATTAGGATGTATCTTTGGGGGGCCATTATTCTGCCAACTACATTCATCATCTCTGCTACTTCTCTGACCTCACCTCTCCCCATTCTCTGCTCACATCCTCCACTCCTGCCACATGGGCCTCTTTGCTTTCCTGGAAAAGACCAAATGTGCCAAGCAGGTTCCCACTCAGGGGGAATTTGTATTTGCTGTTCCCTCTGCCAGGAGTGCTAGTCTCAGATATCAGCAGGCTCCTGCTGTCCCCTTTACATAAGGACTTTCCCTGAAATACCCATAGAAAATAACAACCCTGCCTTCACTATCCCCTCCTCCCTTTGCCTGTGTTATATTCTACATAGCACTGGGATGCACTGGGATGTATTAACTTCTTTATGGTCATTTCCCCCCTAGAATGTAAGCTCTGGAGCAGGGACTCTTCTATGTTCACTGCTGTCTCCTGGCACCTGAAATAATGCCAAACAAATACTAGGGGCTCAATAAATATTTTCCAAATAAATTGAATACAAAGATACATGCCTAAACTAAGTTATACTTCTAAGCATAACAAAATATGGATAAAAATTTAATTTATGAATAAAAATAGAGCTGCCATCTACCAAAAACCTTAGACATAGAACAGTAATCAGTAAAAAGGTAAGCCACCACCATAAATGCCTGGGAGTTTCCCCAAGGCTCTTTGCCTATGACATGCATCATGTATTGTTCCCTTTTAGGGCAGGAAATAGTGGCTGTCAGGGGCACCCCTAATTGAGAGCTTATTTGTTGTGACTTTGAAAGTGGGTGCAGAGCACCACACAATTCGCATGCAGGATCTGAGGTTTGGGGGAAATCATTGTAGGTTCTGGTAATTCCTTCCCCATGAACATAAAAATACTTACTTTGGGGCAACAACAGGTTTTGCTGTGGGTTGGACACAATTTTGTTTTTTTGCAGCTGAAGGAAGAGGAGTTAGCCTGAAAATGCAAAATAGATAACAAAAAAGAGAAAATTAGAAATTCAGAAACCTGTTTTAGCATTCCCAGATTAGGTAGATGCCCATCATGACCCCAGAATGGGAATACATGCTCTGACTGCTGAAATCTTTAAAGTCAGGAAGGTCTTGGGGAGTCTCTAGAAGAAGACTTGAGAAGGTTCATTTCCCAGGGGACCCTGGGTTGGCAGCTTGTCCCCCAGAGCCCAAAGCTCTTTTTCTCCTGAGGGGGGCTATCAGGTCCTTTCTTTGGAAGCTGACCTTTCCCTGCTGCACAAACTCTGAGATATTCTCATTATTTTTATTATTCATTCCTTTCTTTCTTTCTTTCTTTCTTTCTTTCTTTCTTTCTTTCTTTCTTTCTTTCTTTCTTTTGAGAGGTGCAGGAAGGGGCAGAGAGAGATGGAGAGAGAGAGAATTCCAAGCAGGCTCCATACTGTCAGCACAGAGTCCAATGTGGGGCTCAAACCTACAAACTGTGAGATCATGACCTGAGCCAAAATCAAGAGTCGGATGCTTAAACAAGTGAGCCACCCAGGCACCCCTGAGACTTCCTCATTTAAAATGACACCGAGTCTAAGCAGGACTGGCAAGAGCAATGTGCTGCCAACAGGCTGGCTGAGAAAGCTGTGTAAAGCTAGGCTTTCTGGCCTTCTTGGGATTTTGTTGCCTAGTTGACTATTTGGATATATTGAAGAGAAAGAAGGCTGCAAATGGAATTCAAGGGCCCTTGTTCTACTCCATCCATATAATCCTTACTTGGGCTTCCCTGTGGAGGTCTTTCTTGGTGGCTGAGGGGTCTTGATTAGCTTCCGTGGTCCCAAGTTCCAAGGGTCCCAGCAGGTACAGTAGATGAGAGGGTTGGGGTACATGGCAGGAGCTGCTAGATCAGGAGGTCCTGGTTGAAGTGGGAAAGTAACATCAGAGAGTTACACCATTCAGAGTCAAAGCAATGATACTTAAGAGACAAATTAGGAAAGACCCAGCAAAAGCCCAAAGCACACATGGTAAATTCTGGGAGCTGTTGATCTGGTGCAGGGTCTTGACTACAGAATAACATCTCACTCCTTGGCACCCAGTGGACTTGACTTGAAAGCGATTTAAAATTTGTCACCATTGAGTGCATACTGCGATCCAAGCACACAATAAGTGATCAATTATTGTTATCTCAATTTTACAGATGAGGATACTGAGGTTCAGAATGATCACAGGGGTAGCAAAAATCTCCTAGGCCCTTCTTCCATCAGGCCACATTAGCTCTCACTGAAATGAGGAGAAATCCCTACAGTAGATCTTGCACAGAACTTCCTGAAAAATTAACTCTGTTACTCAAATTACAGTGCAAGTGAATGTCTCAATTTCTCATCCCTGTTCACCTGCCTGAATTATAGATCAAAATCCTTCCTTCTTAGCTCCATGAAAACAATACCAAAAAATCCCTATTACAAAGGTCTGCGTGAAAGACAACTATCAGATAAACATGGAAACTTGACCACATTTGTTTATTTTCTTTATTTTCCAGAACCCCACAAAAATGATAGTACAGGATTGTGAGATAGTAGAAAAAATATATTGGTCTCTGCCCCCAGTTCCTGACACAGGGCTCCTGAAAACCTTGTGAATCCCTAAGTGATAAGAGCACTAGGAACATCTGCTGTTCTAATGAGGCAACTGTGGGTGGGCTCTGGGATGGAGGCTGGTCACCAGAAAAACCAAGACATGTTTAAAAACTTGGAGATATCAGCCTCAGCCTCTGCCCCTATCTTCCCAGGAGGGGAGAGGGGCTGGAAATGGAGTTAATAACTGATCATACCGTGAGGAAGCCTCCATAAAACTCCCAGCAGTATGGGATTCAGTGAATTTGGGGTTGGCAAAGACATCCACACTCAGGGGGATGACACACCCTGACTCCATGAGGACAGAAGCTCCTATGCTCAGGACCCTCCCAGACCTCACCATATGTATTGCTTCATCTGGCTGCTCATCTGTATCCTTTATCATATCTTTTAATAAACTGGTAAATGCAAGTAACTGTTTTCCTGAGTTCTGTGAGCTGTTCTGGTAAGTTAATTAACCCAAGGAAGGGTCACAGAAACCTCTGATTTCTAGCTTATGGGTCAGACACACAGATGACAACCTGAATTTGCGATTGGCATCTCTGGTGGGGGTGGTGAGTGCAGTCATGTGGGACTGAGTACTTACCTGTGGTATCTGGTGCTATCTCCAGGTAGAGGGGGTCAGAACTGAGGTTAATTGTAGGATACCCAGTTGGTGTTACAGAGAATTGCTTGGTGGGGGGAAAGCCCACACACATCTGGTGTCACAAGTGTTATGAGTATGGTAGTCATGAGAGAGCAAAGGAGACACACAGGAGGAAGGACTGGCTTTTTTCCTAATTCAAGGATTAAAAGAGGTTTAATTTGACAAGAACAGGGAGAGTGGGAAAGGAGATGGAATTGCACAAGGGCTGTCCATGCAAGTTTGACACACTAACTCCCCCTATCAGCACACCATAGGAAGATGCAGCCTACACACCTGCAAAATGGGTATGAACCAGAAGGGGCCAATTCCCACAGTGAAGGCCCCCAAAGACTCAGGACATGGAACTGATGGATTACTGGATAACACTGACAGACCTCTGGCAGATCTGTTGGAGCACGTAGTAGGCAGATAATGCACCCTCCCCCCAGACATGTCCATGCCCCCATCCCTGGAACCTATAAATATGTGCAATAAGAGGACTTGCAGCTGTGATTAAGTTAATGGTTTTGAGAAGGGAGATTATCCCAGATTATCTATGTGGGCCCAAGGTAATCATAAACCTTATAAAAGGGAGGGTAAGAGTCACAGAAGAGAATATGATGGTGGAAAAGGAGGTAGGAGTGGTCGTGGAAAGGCCACAAGCCAAGGAATGTGGGCACTTCTAGAAGCTGGAAAAGGCAAGGAAATGATTCTCTACTAGAGCCTCCAGAAGGAACCAAGTCTTGCCAACACCTTGATTTTATCCCAGTAAGAGCTATTTCAGACATCTGACTTCAGAACTAGTAAGAGAATAAATTGCTATTGTTTTAAGCCACTAAATTTGTTACAGAGCAGTTGTAATAGGAAACAGAGCAATTGAGGTGATATTACTAATAGAAACATAGAAACCTGGGGTGCCTGGGTGGCTCAGTCAGTTAAGTGTTCAACTCTTGATTTCAGCTCAGGTCATGATCTCACAGTTTGTGAGATTGAGCCTGGAGTCAGGCTCTGCACTCAGAATGGAGCCTGCTTGGGATTCTCTGTCTCCCACTCTCTCTGCCCCTCCCCTGCTCATGTTCTCACCCGCTCTCTCAAAATAAATAAATGAACATTAAAAAAAAAAAAAAAAGAAACGTAGAAGCCTAAGAAAATAAAAATTATATAATGACTCCGGGTTAAAAAAATATTATGTGAGAAAGTAAACATAGTTATGTACACTCTCATATATATTAATATAAACACTTGATAATTACTTTTAAAAAAGTTAATTGTGACTAAATTGGAAGAGCAGAGGAGGGAATGGAGGAAGGATATATAAGTGCTAAAACCTCATCTACCACACCTGGAAGTCAACAGACAATGTCTAAAGCTGAAAAATTAACAAATGGGGTGAAGGCAATTATTCAGACATTAAATTCCAAAAGAAATAGTTACAAGAGCTGAAAATAGTTGCCACTAAGGAGCATGCTGAAGAGTAGACTGAGAAGTGAGGGGCAGGGGGTGGTGGTAGAACCTCTAACTTTTCATTAATAAACTTGGAACACAATTTAAATTTTAAATGTTATCAGTGGATTATTTGATAAAAAATAAAAGCCAATGACAAAAAATGTTAGGAGAACCAAGAGACCAATGGAAGGATTACAATGATAGCAGAGTTCACTCAAATTTCCAAGTCAGTGACTGGTTTCCAATAGTATACTAGAATAAATTTGCTTAAGAATCAACTGAAAAATGAAACAAATGTTTTTCTGTAACATGACTGATACTTGAGAAACCCGGTTATATGGCCTAATGATTTTAGAGCTAAAGGGAATCATAACTTGAGTCCATTTTACAGATGAGGAAATTGAAACTCAAAGAGATGAAGTGATTCCTGGGCCACCTGTAAATGCTCATTTAACAACAAAAATACTTACAGACGCTTGCTGTGAGCACTGTGCTAGATGCTGGGGAATATGTAACACTTGCACTGTGCCCTTAGGGAACTTGTGGTCAGGAGGGTAGCCATCAGAAAGAGAGCTGAGTTGGGAATGTAAGCTGGTGCAGCCACTCCGGAAAACAGTATGGAGGTTCCTCAAAAAACTAAAAATAGAACTCCCCTATGACCCAGCAATTGCACTACTAGGCATTTATCCAAGGGATACAGGTGTGCTGTTTTGAAGGGACAAATGCACCCCCATGTTTATAGCAGCACTATCAACAATAGCCAAAGTATGGAAAGAGCCCAAATGTCCATTAAGGGATGAATGGATAAAGAAGATGTGGTATATATATGCAATGGAATATTACTCGGCAATCAAAAAGAATGAAATCTTGCCATTTGCAACTACGTGGATGGAACTGGAGGGTATTACACTAAGTGAAATTAGTCAGTCAGAGAAAGACAAAAATCATATGACTTCACTCAACAGATGAACATAAGGGAAGGGAAACAAAAATAATATAAAAACAGGGAGGGGTACAAAACATAAGAGACTCATAAATATGGAGAACAAACTGAGGGTTACTGGAGGGGTTGTGGGAGGGGAAGTGGGCTAAATGGGTAAGGGGGACTAAGGTATCTACTCCTGAAATCATTGTTGCACTATATGCTAACTAATTTGGGTGTAAATTTTAAAAACATAAAAAATAAAACAAGTTAAAAAAAAAAAAAGAAAGGGAGCTGAGTGAGCTGTGCAGAGACTTCGCCTTGGAAGAAAGACAGGATGTGCAGGTGGAGGCAGGTACAGGACGGACTGGGTCCTGGTGCTTGGTGGCACTAAGGTCAGGGCTAGAAAGGAGGCCTCCTAGAAAGGAGGCCAAGAGACTGGGTAAACAGTGAAGGCCTAAAGACCAGATGACAAGGCTACCATATGTAACTGTTTGCATTCTGCTGTGCATGGGGACCTAGTCAGGAGATCTCAGGGAGACAGGGTCAGGGAAGCAGTTGGGGTGGAGAGCCCTAGCCAAGAAGATGATGCCACAGGGGCTAGGATTCAGGGGAGAGTCTGAAAGGAGGATGCAGCGAGAGCAAGAGGTGCTTTGGACCTTGTATCTGTTTTCTGCGAGGACAGGGGCCAATCGTGAACTTGGAGGACTTAGCGGGAGTTTCTGGCACAGGAAGTGAGAGTCTGAGGAGGCCAGCTCCCAGCAACTGCCTTCTTTATTCAGTTTCTTTCCTGCCCAACCGGACTGTATGGTTCTTGAAGGGCAGGACTCCACTATGTCATTCTCTGTGTCCCCATGGAGCCTGGCAAAGTGACTTGTCCACAATGGGTATTTGATAAATATTTGTTGCCTAATAAACTGAGTGGCTGTAACCACAGGGACCGAGTCAACAAGGAGAAAGGAGATCCACAGATAAACTGCAAAAATGTAACCACTGTTACAATGTTATGGATAATATTAAAAATTAGAATTAAAAAACAAAATGATTGGTAAATTATTGAAGAGTAATGGAGTTTTACACAGATTTTAACTGATTAAAGCCTGTGAGAACGTGAAGAAATGCTTAAGAACAAAGATATTAAGTGGTATATATGCAATGGATACAATTACATACAAGTATGTACCTATATGTACAAAAGCTAGAAAATAATAAAAAGTGAAAATTGGGCTAGAATATCAGGATTATGTTTTTTTCTCCCTTCCCAATTTTGTTAATTTGTTTTTTATTTTAAAGTTTATTCATTTTGAGAGAGAGAGAGAGAGCAAATGGGGGAAGGAAAGAGGGAGAGAAAGAATTCCAAACAGGCTCCGACATGGGGCCTGAATTCACAAACCGTGAGATCCTGACCTGAGCCAAAATCAAGAGTTGGATGCTTAACCAACTGAGCCACCCAAGCGCCCCCCTCAACATCCTTTACTAAAATTTTCCTTGTGTTTTTGAGTCAGGTGGGCATGATTTTGCATAACAGCTCCTCTGCTCCACTGCTTGTGGGACCTCAAGACATTTACTTTTACTTTTCTGAGTCTCAGTCTCATTTGCAAAATGGGGACATGGAAGTTCATGCCTCACTGGGCGGTCATGCACAAGAAATGAGGCCATGTCAGAAAAGCTCTTGGCACACTGCCTTGTGCACATTAGGTTCTCAAAACCTGGTAACTGAGTTTAGGAATATTATAAACCCTAGTGATTTTTTGTATACTGAAGCTTTTATCCCTAATATTTGGAGATAATAGGTTTATTTGTGTGTGTGTGTTAAATTGAAATGGGCTTACTATAAAGAAAATCATAATACAGGAAAGCCTAAGGGAGCAAAAATTATCTGAAGTACTAACACCTAGAGATGACCACTGAAAATATTTTGGTTAATAACTTCTAGAATTCTCTCTAGACTAAAGAAACAGACTTAAATAATGGGAAAAACTATACATGCATTCTATATATGCATGAACTTCTTTTAATGTCAATAACTGTAGAGATATCTTTTTTTATAGATTTAAAAAAATGTTTATTTTTGTGTGTGAGAGAGAGAAAGCAGGGGAGGGAGATAGAGGGAAAAAAAAAGAGAGAATCTCAAGCAGGCTCCACACTGTCAGCACAAAGCCTGGTGGGGGGCTTGAACTCACAAACTGTGAGATCATGACCTGAGTCAAAACCAAGAGTTGGACTCTTAACTGATTGAGTCACACAGGCACCCTGACATATTGTCATGTTTTTAAACTGAAGTTTTTGTGGAGAAATTTTTTTAAATGCACAAAAGTAGAGAAAACAGTATAATGAACTCACCCATCACCCATCATAAATTAGCAATTTATGGCTAATCTCACTCATCTATACTCAGCCCATTCCTCTAATAACAGATTATTTTTAAACAAATTTAAAACAAATCCATAATTCAAATTATACTTCAGGCAAATCTATAAAACAAGTCTAAGATGTATTTCTATATCATTATGGTTGTGTGAATTTCTATCTTACAAACATATCCATTTATATTTTTAGCCAGTTTTGTATTGATGAACATTTGGGTATTGCCTTTTTTTTTCTATCGTAAACAATGCCTTGGTGTATTATTCTTTTGCTTTTAAAAAGTACAGGCCTCTCCTTCCAAACACTTATAGGGATAAATATTCAAAATATTTAACAACTAGTATAGACATGGCTATTGAACAATCAAAAAAGGCATGGCTATAGGGCTGGAACAGGGTCCTGCAGGACTCCACTCCTACCCTTGTGCCAGGCATTAACCTTTAGTTGCCTAATCATGAGGAGGTCTGGGGGTACCAGAGGAGGAGCTGGAGCAACCAAGGTGGCAAGGAGGACATTTGAATGGCTTGGAAAATGTATATAGTTGATCCTTGAATAAAAACAGTTTGAACTATGCAGGTCCACTTATACGCTGATTTTTTTTCAATAAATATATTGGGAAATCTTTTGGAGATTTGTGACAATTTTAAAAAACTTGCAGCTGAACCATGTAGCCTAGGATACCAAAACAAATTAAGAGAAAGTTAGGTATTAAAGTAAGACAACAGTATATAATACATATAAGATAAAAATATATCTTAATTGACTGTATGTTATGGGTAAAGCTTCTGGTCAACAGTAGGCTGTTAGTAATGTTTTTGAGGAATCAAAAGTTATACCAGGATTTTTGACTGCATGGGGGTCAGTGCCCCTATCCCCTGGCATTGTTCAAGGCTCAACTGTATATATAACCAGTATGGCAGTATTTTAATATTTCAATGACTACATACCAGCTAAACTTCAGCCCTCTACTTCCAGTACTCTCCCACGAGGAAACCACTGTTAACAGGCTTTTTTGAGGCGTATACTTCCAGAAAAGTTCTATGAATATGAATATATATGTACATAAATATATTATACATAAAATCTCAAAAATTTTTTACATAAATCAGAGGTATACTTTATATACTACCCATGTATTTGCTCTTTTTACATAACAGGATATCTAGTAGCTATTTCCGTATCAGCATACATAGATCTACTGTATCCACAAGTGGCTTGATGTTGCACTGTAAGGTTTTAAGACTATAGAGGGGTGTGTGTGTGTGTGTGTGTGTGTGTGTGTGTGTGTGTGTGTGTATCTATGCAGGCACACCCATGTGTGATGTAGGATTCTTTCTCCCTATTCTTTTCCTTTCCTGTATTTCTCCTTGATGATTTTACCCAAGGCTCAGGGGACTGAATGTGTCAATTGGTGACACTGTAGTCACCAGTGAGCCAGCTGAGCTTTCAGAAAGGTCACTGGTTAGTGCTAATAACCAGACACAGAAAGTACATAAAACAACTTTTCCAAAGAGCTTACCTGGAACTTCTCAAAGATTTGTTTCTCCCATGTGGTCCTTTTCCAAGTCAAGAGTCTTAAAGACATCACAATTTTATAGAGAAACTGTTCCTCATCGACATAAAATTAGCATTCATTTTAGATGAAATCCAGAAGTTCCAGAACTTGAGACTTTGGTTGTTCCAAGTGACTGAAATGCCAAAACAGAAAATCTGCAGTACGTGTAGGGCAGACAGACAGACTTGCAGTGAATTCAGTCAAAGGCTTTTACAAAGGCTGAACGGGCGTCAGCACAAATTTTCTTTCTAAAGACAGTCCGGTTTGAATCTTTCAGTATTGCCATGAAAGTCAAACTAGAGGAGAAAGTCAACCTTTCATTCAGACTCTCTTGACTTGGGCCTTGAGTTGTGAGATTTGTCCTTGGGAGATGGCAGGTGAAGGTTTGTTTCTTTTATTGCTATGGAAACAGAATGGCAGCACCTCATTGGCTCAAGCACTCAGCTCTTAAAAAGAAGTCTGGAGAAGCAGCCAGCTAACAAATTCTCTAAGACACAAGACAAAATATGCTTCAGATATACTTTCAGAGGGGGGCACCTGGGTGGTTCAGTCGGTTAAGCGTCTGACTTAGGCTCAGGTCATGATCTCACGGTTTGTGAGTTCAAGCCCCGTGTCGGGATATATGCTGACAGCTCAGAGCGTGGAGCCTGCTTCAGATTCTGTGTCTCATCTTCTCTCTGCCCCTCCCATGCTCATGCTCTGTCCCTCTCTGTTTCTCAATAAACATTAAAAAAAGAAAAAGAAAAAAAAGTAGGACGCTTAACCTATTAAAAAAAAAGATACTTTCAGAGGAAATAGAATTAAACTGCACTCCTAAACTTAATTGGCCTATGGCAGTAGTTGCCAGACAGGAGGAGGATTTTATGTTCTTCTGTCATTTGCTTACAGAAACCTAAAACTCTGAAGTAGGCAGTTTCTTCTTTGAATTTCAGGCTTTGAAATCTGTGAAAGTATAAATCCCCTAGGGCAGGACTCCTTTTCAGTTGCCAAGGAGTCGAAATTTTTCCCCCTAAGTTTTCCTAAGCAGAAAAGCTGCTTTTTCTCATTATAAGAAAGAAATATGCCTGCTTATGATAGACCAGGGGCTTTCATTTTTATTCTACTGCAATTCACTATAAGAAATATATTTTACATTTTACAATAAAAAGTTGCATGAAATAGTACCTTTATTACATGCTATTCTCATCTATTTTTTTCTTCAATTTAAAATGAAAGCTCATTATAAATCCATTTGATTGATTTCATGATCCGCTGTTAGGTCACAACCCATAGTTTACAAAACATTGTTATACATTCATCCATTCATTTGACTTCACATTATCTACTGTGTGCCAGGTACTGTTGTAAGGTGTGGGGATATATTCAGTTTGTGTGCCCACAGAGCTTAGAGACTAATGGGAAAGCAGATAACAAATTCAATAAAAGCACAATGAAACTTAAGGGCCTCACCAGATGCAGTGGAAGTGTATAGCAGGGACTTCTAATGAGTCAGACAACAATTTTAGTCACAGAAGGGATTTGATTAGTGTTGCATATTAGAAAGATCAATTTGACTGCAATGTTGAGAAACAATTGGAGAGGCCAAGTCAGGAGGCAGGGAAACCAGTTAGGAGTCTGTGGCAGTGGTCAAATGAGAACAATGGTGGCCTTGGCTGAGGGAGCTGCAGTAGGGATGGAGAAGGGAGGACACAGTAAGACTTGGTGATTGATCAAATGTCACAGGAAAAAGGAGGAGGCACTGATGGTTCATGGGTTTCTAGCTCAAGCAATTGAGTAGATGGCAGTGCCAGTTTATTGAGATGAGAAAGTCTCAGGGATAGACAGGCTCAAGGGAACAGATCATGACTTTGGGCTTGGATATGTTGAGTTTGAGGTGCCAGGGAGAAACTCAAGTGGTGATGTCCATTACAGAGTTTGTTCCATGATTTGGGAGTTCAAAAGAAGAGTCTGGGCCAGAAACACTTTAGGAGTCTTCGGGGTAGATTTAAAGGAAAGGGATGGATGAGATCACACAGGTAAAGGGTGTAAGAAGAGAATAGGTTCTAGGACAGAGCCCTGAGAAATATCACCAACACTTACGACAGTATTTCTTAAAGCCATGTTATAGTTCAAATGTGTATAACCATCATTTGAATGAAAGAAAAAGGTTCATTAGTTTCATGAAACATGAAGTGTGTAAGTAGTGCTACCAAATTGATGCATACTCAGCAATGTCATTGGAGAATTGGGCATTTTTCATCTTTCTGTCATGCCAATCTCAGTGTGTCAAGCATCATGGGCAGACTAGATGGAGACAAACTTCAAAAACAAAGAGGGAGGGAAAGAAGTTACAAAGAAAACAATGAGTAGATTTGACTCATCTGGTCAAATCCATCTCCATCTAGAGACTGGATATTACTTCAAGTCTGTTTGTGTGAAATTTTATATTCAAACGCTTTCCTACAATAAAAAAAAAAAAGCAGGATTTGGGTCTTGTGTAGAGAGTGGCTAACAGCAAAGATACAAAGGAAGCAGGCACAGAAGGAAGTCACTTGACTAGGCCAAGGCTTAGCACTAATTACCACTACTTTAGGATTTTTGTTTCCTCCTTTCTTCTCTTTAGACATGAGTACAATTTTGTCAGATTCAAAATAGCAGAAAGGAAGGAAATGAAGGCTTTTAGGGACTAAGTGTTAACTGTTCTTTTCTTTGACTGAATTTAGGGAAACTGGCATTGCAAAAAAGGCTCTTTCCAAAGACCCAGGAAGGGGACTGATGCTAAGAACATTCTCAGTAACTTTCCCCAAGCAATGCTCCTTATTATTTGGAATGGACGTGCAGGAGGCCAGAATATCAACAGTATAAGAAAGTAGACGTTGAATAAATGAATGAGAGAAACTGTGACTTAAGAATCCAAGTATATCATCAAAATTAGCTTGCACACTGGGTTGGAAAATGGGCCTTGCGTGATGCTGTAGCCCTAATGAAGTGACAAAAGTGATCAGCCAGTGTGTACTTAAGAGGCTTTCCATTTGGGTAGCCCTATTTGTGGCTTTCTGAGAATACTCCCAGTGTGGAAAAGTCAGTGTTCTTTTAGGAAGCTTATCATTATCTCCAAGTTGCTCAATTTCCTTTGATCATTTCTTGTCTATCAAGATCTCATTTTAGGGTGCTAAGTTCCACTGACTCATTCAGCTTTTTCCAAGTGGCCCCTCACCAGGGAGCCACAGGAATTATATAAGCACCTGCAGTGCCACTCTCACATCTAGAAAGAGGGGCCACCGCCCTGAGCCCTGGGCTTTAGAGAGTTCTGCATATCACAGGTATACCCAAAAACCTGAGTTTATTAAAGAACACACAGGCACTTGATCTGCAGCTCAGCGCTGGAACAGCAGGACCCACAACCCAAACATCTGTTGTTCTCATCAGTAACATCATTCAGGATCCAGGGAAATGCTTCTCCACACCTCTTGTCCTTTCTCTTCAAAACAAAAGATGACTGTGTCAAAATGCTATTTGTCTTTCTTTGTCTGCCTTATTTCCCTTAGCATAATACCCTCTAGGTCCATCTATGTTGTCCTAAATGGTAAGATTTCATTCTTTTTTTTTTTTTTTTTAATGGCTAATATTTCATTGCATTCTTTACCCTTTCATCTATGGATGGACACTTGGGTTGCTTCCATATCTTGGCAATTGTAAACAAAGCTGCAATAAGCACAGGATGCATATATATTTTCAAATTGGTGTTTTCATTTTCTTTGGGTAGGTACTCAGTAGAATTACTGGATCATATGGCATTTCTAATTTGTTGAGGAGCCTCTATACTGTTTTCCACAATGGCTGCACCAATTTATATTCCAACCCACAAGACATGAGGGTTCCCTTTACTCCACATCCTTGCCAACACTTACTTCTTTTTTATAACAGTCATTCTGACAGGTGTGAGGTGATATCTCATTGTGATTTTGACTTTCATTTCCCTAATGGCCAGTGAGGCTGACAATCTTTTCAGAGAAAGGCAAGTACTATATGATTTCACTTATCTGTGGAATCTAAAAAACAAAAGAAACATACAAAAACAGAAACAGACTCATAAATACAGAAAACAAGCTGGTGGTTGCCAGAGGGGTGGGGATGTGGAATGGGTGAAATAGAGGAAGGGGATTAAGAGGTACAAACTTCTAGATATAAAATAATCATGGAGATATAAAGTACAGTATAGGGCATATAGCCATTAATATTGTGATAACATTGTATGGTGACAGATGGTGACTACACTTCTGGTGAGCATTGTATAATGTATAGGATTGTCAGATCACTGTGCTGTATGCCTAAAACTAATATAATACTGTATGTCAACTACACTTTGATAATAAAAAATTTTTTTAAATACTAGGAAAGTTTCTGGTTTGTGCTGTTGCTAAGGTCAGAGACAGACACTGCTTTGGAATTCAGGAGGGATGAGGGCAGTAGTAGTGAGGTGAGAGGAAAGGTAACTTGTAGAAAGTTCTCAGCAGGGATGCATAGATTCATGCATAATGAAATACTATTTTCCAGTGGTGCTGAGCACCCATTTTTCACTTCTTTTAATGTTTTAATTTATAATTCCACAGGTACTTATTTATTAAAGCAATACTTGGAAGACTTGCATGTTGTGACTGAAGAATATTTTACAATATGAAGTCTGATTACCTTAAAATTTATGTATGTATAGGCCTAGATATAACACAAAAAAGGTAGGGTGCTAATTCTTCACATTATTGTGTGGAATTGTGTGGATCTAGAGATTCCCTTGAAAGATGGTGAAATAGCTTTTTAAGTGGTAGCGAATTACCTAACATTATTTTGTAAAACTTCCTGGCCCTTTGTTGTAATGCTTAAATGTAATGTAAAAATCTTACTTTTAAACAACTTTGTGATTTTTCTAAGAAGGCAAGAAAAATAAATTTTATGGAATACTCTTTAAATTATTTGACTTTTGTATTTTTCTCTAATCTCACATTACATTTGGTGTGCTTTACTTACATTTTCTTAAAGAATAAAACTCTTCATGCCTGCCAGCAGCTGTATTTTGTCATATTTGCCAAAAATGCACAGCAACATTTGTTCCTTTGAAAATTCTATGGCATTTGGGGCCTTATTTTATAAAAACTAATGAAAAACAAAACTCACTACTAGCATAACTCCAACTTAATATAGTAAAAACAGAGATGGAAGTCAACAGAACACCCTCAATTGTTGCCCTCATCAGAAGGTTTTGGGACTTAAACGCATCTACTGCTCATCATTTGTGAAAGAAAACACAATTAAAGATATTGGGAGGGATGCCTGGGTGGCTTAGTTGGCTAAGCAACCAACTTTTGATGTCAGCTAAGGTCATGATCTCACAGTTCATGGGATCAAGCCCCATGTTAGGTTCTGTGCTGACAGCGAGGACCCTACTTGGGATTCTCTCTCTCTCTGCCTCTCCCCTGCTCGATCTCTCTCTCTCTCTCTCTCTCAAAATAAATAAACTTAAATAAAAAAGATGCTGGGGATATCACTAAATTTCGTATCAAAGAAAAACAAACAGAAAAAAATGTATCAAGGAATTAGAGATTCATACTTCATTTACTTATCATAAAATGCTCAGAATTCTAAATGGATATAAAATGCATTTTTCAAAAAAAAAAAAAACCCAACAATTAAATTGTGATAGAGAAAAGAGAACATTAAAGAACTTTTCTATCAGAGTCCAACAATTTTCAAATTTAGTTTTTTGGAAATAGCTTTTCTTTTTTCTCTTTTCTTCTTCTTTTAAAGTAGACTCCACACCCAGTGCAGGGCTTGGACTCACAACCCTGAGATCAAGACCTGAGATTGAGTCAAATGGTCCACCGATGGAGCCACCCAGGTGCCCTTTTTCTTCCTTCTTTCCTTCCTTCCTTTCCTTTTTCTTTTTTCTTTCCTTTTTTTCTTTTCCTTTTCTTTCTTTCTTTCTTTCTTTCTTTCTTTCTTTCTTTCTTTCTTTCTTTCTTTCTTTCTTTCTTTCTTTCTTTCTCTTTCTTCTTTTAAGAGATAGAAGTTTATTGAATACACTGCAAAGGAGTGTTGGGCATGACATCAAAGGAGAGACTGTCTGCAGTGAGGCAATGGTGAGGAGTCACAGTTATAGGGTGAAGTGAGGGAGTATGGGAACATACGGAATTTTCCCTTTTTTTTGGTAATCTCAGGGACCAGTGCCTGGTAATTGATCAGTTAGGGCCTATGGCTATTTCAAGGTGGGATGCTTAATGAGACTCTTTGCATTCAGCTTGGTGATTGCTGTGAGCCCTTTTGCCTTGCTCAAGCTGTTCCTAAAAGGGCCTCTATATTCCTCCCTGATAGACTGACAATAACAAATCTTTGGCATTTGGGTGGTCTTATCTTTAGTGGCTTCTTTCTGCTAAATGAGGGGCACCGAGATGCCTCTACCTATGGGTCAACATTGGTCAGTTGGGAATTTATATGTAGGAATTATGAAAGGCAGAGGCAGCTGAATCCAAGGTAGACAACATACATGACTTTCTGAGTAGAAAGGGTCATTTGTTGGCTTAAAGTTAAGGCAGTGAAGGAATCTTGGCACCAGGTGGAGAGACATCAGAATAAACAATGAAATAAGATTATTATTATTATGAGAAAGGAAGCCTGAATAAAAGGCCTTTGATAGTTGACCAAAATCTTCCTCCAGTCCAGGAGTTTAACCAATTAAAGAAGAGACAGATTGATCTTTTAAAGTGCCACTTTGAGTATTCATGTCTTCTAGTAATCCTGTCACATTAATGTGGTAATCTGGAGTAGCATAACATTCTGTTTTAATAAGGCGGAATAATAGAAATAATAGGATAATAGAATAAAGGAATAATAGGTTCTTCCATGAGATGCAGTCAGGGTATCAAGGGCCATTTGGTTTTGGAGGGCTACCTTTTGAATTTATTGGTGACGGCATGTTGGGCTTAGTTAAATGTGGCCACCGTATGTTTGGCTAAAACCTCTTTTTGCAATTTTATATCAATAGAGGCAGCTCTTGGGACAAATAAGGCTAAGGGAGCCCTCTTTATTTGATGTCAAACCTTAACAATATCCCAATTATGAGGAATCACTGGCAAGTGGGAGAAGACCTGTCTGGGGGTATGGGCATCCCCAAGTACATCATCCAATCCAATCACAAGGAAAGTGGGGCCATCAATTATTTCCATAAGTCCATATTTAACCCCATGGAGTGGAGTCCATTCTGGGTCTTAAGGAGCAATTTTGTCATCCCAGACATACAGAATTTGTTAAGGTGATAGTTGGGTTAAACAATTCTTAGGGAGTTCATCCCATTTTCCAGTTGTTCAAATAACCATATGCCCATTATTCTGTTATTATCCCCACAGAATAACAAGCATGAAGACTGTCTATACATGAGCTATTGTGACACTTTCTCTGAAGTTTATCTCAAGTTGTCTAGCTTAGGTAAACAACAAACATTTAAAGACAATCAGAACTAGAATTCAACATCTGCAGAAGTGTTATTAAAATATAATTTCTAAATTCACACTTATTTCTAGAAGTAGTCAAATCAAGACTAATTCATTTAAGAAACAAGTCCAATTTTAATGAACTTGGCCTAATTATTTACATAAGCTCAGCAAGAATAGAGATTGATCATATAGACCTTTTTAAAATTTGCTTTGCTGGAACTTTTCTATTTTTCTTTTTTTAAAAAATGTTTATTTATTTAGAGAGACAGAGAGCATACACGTCAGCAGGGTAAGGGTAGAGAGAGACAGAGAGAGAGAATCCCAAGCAGGCTCTGTGCTGTCAGCACAGAGCTGGACGTGGGGTTTCGATCTCACGAACCATGAGATCAAGACCTGAGCTGGAATCAAGAGTTGGTTGCTTAACCAACTGAGCCACCCAAGTGCCCCTGCTGGAACTTTTCATAAGGAATCTTGAGATTGAACTTTTAATGCACTTTTTTTTTCACTATTTTTCAAAATTTATTTTTTAAATTTACATCTAACTTAGCATATAATGCAACAATTTCAGGAGTAGATTCCTTAATGTCCCTTACCCATTTAGCCTATCCCCCCTCCCACAACCCCTCCAGTAACCCTCTGTTTGTTGTCCATATTTAAGAATCTCTTGTTTTGTCCCCCTCCCTGTTTTCATATTACTTTTGCTTCCCTTTCCTTATGTTCATCTGTTCTGTGTCTTAAAGTCCTCATATGAGTTAAGTCATATATTTGTCATTCTCTGACTAATTTTGCTTAGCATAATACCCTCCAATTCCATCCACGTAGTTGCAAATGGCAAGATTTCATTCTTTTTGATTGCTGAGTAATACTCCATTGTGTATATATATACGACTTCTTCTTTATCCATTCATCCATTGATGGACATTTGGGCTGTTTCCATATTTTGGCTATTGTTGATAGTGCTGCTATAAACATTGGGGTGCATGTGCCCCTTTGAAATAGCATACCTGTATCCCTTGGATAAATACCTAGTAGTGCAATTACTGGGTCGTAGGGTAGTTCAAGTTTTAGTTTTTTGAGGAACATCCATACCGTTTTCCAGAGGGGCTGCACCAGCTTGCCTTCCCACCAACAATGCAAAAGGGATCCTCTTTCTCCTTATCCTCACCAACATCTGTTGTGGCCTGAGTTGTTAATGTTAGCCATTCTGACAGGTGTGAGGTAGTATCTCATTGTGGTTTTGATTTGTATTTCCCTGATGAGGAGTGACGTTGAGCATTTTTTCATGTGTTGGTTGGCCATCTGGATGTCTTCCTTGGAGAAGTGTCTATTCATGTCTTTTACCCATTCCTTCACTGGATTATTTTTTGGGGGGGGTGTTGAGTTTGATAAGTTCTTTATAGATTTTGGATACTCACCCTTTATCTGTTATGTTGTTTGCAAATATCTTCTCCCATTCTATTGGTTGCCTTTTAGTTTTGCTGATTTGAACTTTTAATACACTCTTGAAGCCAGAAGCCAAGCCAAATACTTGCCATCAGACATGCCTGCAATACCTGTAGATTTGGGCAAATTCCTCTTCTTGAGATCCCCAAAATATCCTGAGGCTCCTGCCTCTGCCAGGAAGTGATGTTCCTTACTTACCTGATAAGGCTGCTGAGAACTCTGGAAGCAAGGTATCAGACCAACATTCCCATGGGACTCTACTGGCTTCATAAAGTCAACCTTAATTCCTTATAGCAGTCTGGTTATATCTGAGTCTATGCATGTCTCTTGCAAATATGACATTCCAGTGAAAGCCTTGGTAATATAACCAGTGTTTCCAATGGTGTTTTGTTGCAAGGAGAATAGATTCTCATTGAACTTATGCAACTAATTATAATTGCTATGGAACAAAGAATACTCACCGAGAGTTTCTGAATTTCAGAGGGTTCAGGTAGGGAGAAGAGTTAAATGTTTCAATTTGTCCTTAAAGGACTACTTTATCACATTTCTGTAAGTCATAGATATTTTAAGAGAAAACTTTCTCAATCTGGAAGAGCAAACATTAGAGAACTAGCAATGCTTCAAACAAAAATCACAAAAACTATAATCTTCCATAATTCGTTCAGTCCCATGTTATTAATTCTAGTTATTTGGATGCAGCTTTTTTTGTTAGTTCTGGAAATTCTTACCCAGTTCAGTTTTACAATCTTAAAGATATCAAATACCTGTACTTGTCCCCTGCAAAAGTCCTTTTCATGAATTTCTTTACAGAAAAAACTCATTTCGCAAGAGCATCAGAACAATAACTATAAATGACAAAAAAAAAAAAAAAACCTTAGAAATGGACATGGTTAAAGATCTGAGAGTTCATTATAATGCAACGGACAAGGAAATCCAGTTATTTCTGTGGCACAGAACATTTCAATACTTCAAGTAATGACCTTATGACAGAACATATTAAAACTTTAGGGATTTTATGTAGTTTCTAAGACAGTTATAGCATTTACCCATACAATACAACCTAAGGCTTAACATCATTTATTTGACAGTGCTTCCCAAGTAACTTAGCATACCAAATAAACAAGCCTAATTAGTAAAAAACAGAAACAAAATAAACCCACTTCATTTACAACTTAAACCTATGGGAAGTTTATTAAAACCCTTAGAAACTTTTAAAGCACATACCAAACAGAATTATAGATCATTAAAGAACTGATAAAGATACAACATAAAAACTTTGGTTTTCTGGGCAGCTAAAGAAAAGAAAAAAACAACTTTGTTTCATTTTCTTATCAAGAGCAGACCAACAATCTGAGGAAACTTTGTCTTCTAACAGAAAAGGAGAATTTTAATCGCCTACCAGTGTACTTTTAAAACCCATTCATTTCAACCTTAGTTTGTCCTGACCACACATAAAATTCTTTTCTAGAGCTTTGACTTCACAGATCCTCTACAACTTTTTTGCATTCAGATTTTTGTCCTAAGTCTTTTCTCTCCAAACAAGTAGTCTCATTTTAGGACAAAATTACCTTCTTTTTCCCCTAAACAAAAACGTGTTCTCATTCCTTATACCTTTCTTACATGTCTCCTACTTTCCTACACAGAGTTGCTTTCCTTATCATTTCCATCAGTCTTAATTACATACAGAAGAATTCTAACTCTTAGAACTTTAGTCTCAAGTGAAAACTAAATAGTAACCAGTTGTGAACTATTACACTAGAATTCTTTAGACTGGCAAATTTATAAATATATTTCATGATTTTTAGGAACATGCATTTTTCATAGTACAATCTTTTTTAAAAGTTTATTTTTATTTATTTTGAGAGAGAGAGATAGAGAGCAAGCATGGGGGAGGAGTCAGAGAGAGAGAAAGAGAGAGACAGAGAGAGAGAGACAGAGAGAGAGAGAGAGAGAGAGAGAATCCTAAGCAGGTTCCATGCCACCAGTGCAGAGCCCAATGTGGGGTTCAAACTCATGAACCTTGAGATCATGATCTGAGCTGAAGAGTTGGATGCTTAACCAACTGAGTCACTCAGGTGCCCCCATAGAACTTTCAGTAAGAAACAAAACATGTTTTCCAACAGACCCAAGTATCTTTAGTTTCTCTGTAAGAAGAAATCAAAAGCAGATAAGCCTATATTTAATAACCATTGTTTTAGTATTCTACCTTATTTGGAAAAGACTTAGATATCCAATGAATTCAATTCAACTTATCATTTAACTTAGCATACCTCAAAGTATCAGGTTTGATAGCCTTCCACAGGGTCAGATGGCCATGAAACCAAGCAAGACACATTCTACAGTTATTGAAGAGATTGGGATTTGGGGACAATGCCATGAAGTCTTGAATATGTGGGACTTTTGGCCATTTGGAGGAGTTCCAGCAAAAGAGGTCAAGCTGGAAAATAGTATTATATGAAAGGATTCCATGAACGGGTCATACCTTTTGATCTGGGAGTTTTTATTAAGGCCAGGAAATATTACATTAAAAAAGATGAGACATTTTTCTCAGGATTTGGGTGTCAAATTTATTCCAGTTCTTAAGAATATAGCCCAAGGGTGAGTCCAAAGGGATAGAGGGGGGTTTGTCTCACAGTCAAAAAGACTGACTGTTGATTCCCAAAGGGGTGCTCCACCACAGGGAATGGAGCTCCAATTCGTGGTCATGATTTCAGTTAGGGCATCCCAATGACCTGAAAAAGGACTGGACCTTAAATGGGGTAACCGACTCTAATGGGGTGTTCCACCAAGGAGAGGGTTGCAGCAAGTGGCAACAGCAATCCCTGCTGGGGTGTCCCTGTAACAGAGAAAGCTGGACATGTGGTGGCCAGTTAGGGTCAGAAAAAAGGAGAGGGAAGGACTCACCATTCAGATGCACAGGAATATGTTTTGCTATAGATCAAGATGGCAGCTGGATCTGTGGGAACAAAAAAGGGAGGGGGGAATTCCAAAATAAGCAAGTTGGGAATAGAGACCTAAGAAGAGACAGAGTTGGGGGAGAAGAAAGGGGTCCATTGCCCTCACAGGCACCAGCAGTCTGACTTGTTCATCCTCACACCTTTAGACCATACCAGGGAGTTGCCCTGGCCAGAGATCTTCAGTTGTCTGAGGAGTACTAGCGTTAGACGACCAAAGGGCTAAAAAGAGAAAGGAGAGGGAGGGAAGGGTCCTTATGAAGGACAAGAGGGAAAATCCATCACTCTTTTGGGCAAGGACAGTCCAGTGGGCTCCCCGTGGGTCTTCTGATCCTCACTGAGGAGTAACCTCTGCCAGAGGTTGTCAGTTTCCCAAGGGGTACTAGAATTGGTCCACTGAGGAGGGAAAGTCCCGAGAAATTCCTAAGGAATCCAGTAAGAGTCCTGGGCCAGCAGAGGCTCACCAAATATGGGGTGCTACAATTGGGTGGGGCCAGTGGCATGGGCAGTGAAAGCATTCACCCAAGGCAGAACAAAAGAGAAAGAAGTTAACTGAATACACCACAAGGGAGCGCAGGCAGGACAGCAAAGGAGAGACTGTCTGCTGGAAACAGTTTCTAAATAGCTAAGAGTATCAACAGTAAATTGTGGACTATAGGAAAAGAATTGCTTTGGTCTTTTTCAAAGTAAAGATGTGCAATGATGTTTTGTTGCTGTTACTTTGCTAAGGAAACAATATGGCATATATAACACTCCCTTTATTCTTTTTAAACATATTTCAGAAAACATAATAAGACCTGTTTACTACATATGACTTATAATTGGTTTGTCTTGTATTGCTTTGGCAAACAGAGGTTGTCTTCTGTACCAAAACCAACATAATGGAAAGGAAAGCCTCAATGCAGGATAATCTGTGAAGAGCACTGGGACAAAAACACCAAAAGACAAAAATTTAAGAAGATATTCATGTTTATTATCTGATTTACATTTGACAAAGCAAAGGTAGGTGCACAAAGAGCTGTTTGACAAAGTCAAGCCCTAGATATCAAACAATAGAATTTCCCTGGCTGCCCCAGAGGGCACTTCCAACACCACTCCTGGGCAGCTGTGCTCCACAATGCAACCACTCAGCTGTAGACACTGTGGTGTTGCACTTGGGACTGCAGGCCTGTGGGATCTGACATCAAAGGCGTGGGCCATTAAACACTTGAGAGCTCTAGTTCCAGATGTCAAAAGTCAATATTAGTAACCAAGTATCAGAACGGTCAAAAAAAAAAAAAAATAGCAAACTTTGAATGAATACTGTACAAAATACACCTTTTATAGAGAATAGGCTCTTGTTGTGAGCTGCCTCTTATTTCCTCCCTTTGCCAAAGTCTGTTCATTCATGTCAAATCAAGAACACAGAGTATAAAACTTAAAAAAAAAAAAAACCAACAGCTACTTTAACGATGGTCATGAAGTTCTCCCTAAGACCAACTCCTAAGGCTATTACGTAAGATTTGAGATCATCATAATTCAGGGAAACTTTCATTCTGAGCCCACGAAGGTATCCCTCCTATAGAGAATAGGATACTTAGAAATACCTGAGGTATAATCACTGAGAATCTTCCTAAAGGAGAAACAAAAGATTGGAGTTTCTTATATTGGCATAAAAGTACATACACAGTTGATACAGAAAAACTAAAATGTGAACAGTACTCAAGTGTAACAGATAAAGTGAGGAGAAACTTACTACAAGGCTCCAGGTCTTCTTCCTATAATTTGCACACTTTTGTTAGAATAGAGATTCTCAGGCTGTACCAAAAATGATTTTAGATGGAATCTTTAAAAACAGTAAAACCCAATTTCAAAACATTCATTTTTAGAGACAAGCATGCGCCAGTATACAAATCATTATGTTTCTGGTGAAACAGTAACATCAATCTAGTTTTCAAAAACTGAAACTTCAATTAGATGTGCTTATTTGGCTGTGAATATGCCCTCACCCTGCCTCCAAAATGATCATTTTAGCATCAGTTATTAAAAAAGTATACTAATTATACAGAACACTCCAAAATCTAGCTTAGTTTACAGCTATTTATATAGTATACATAAATCTGATAATTTCATAACTTTGTACTACTCTCTGGCTGTACATTTACCCATTTCCCGATGTTTCTTGGAAACTGGCAACAGCAAGATTATTTTCTTAGAGAATAAATAAAAAGCTTTAAGAATTTGCTAAAATAAGCACCCCAGAGTTATTTTATGAAGTAGAACTCAAATACTATTTTTTAGAAGTGAATTGGGATATTCTGGAAATTTAAACATCTTTAAACATGGAATTCTTCTGGTTAATGCCTACCACATTCAGGGACACTTATGTTCACTTATGGGAGACCTGCTAGAATCCTTTCCGAACATGTTAATGTAAGGTCTGCTGATGTCAGCATGACTAACAAAAGGGGAGAGAAGGCGGAAAGGGCACTTTCACTTTTTGTTTTTAAGAAATTTAGAAAAGTTTTATTAAGCTTCTAAAAAGCATGGTACACTCACACATTCTTACCATGCACACATGTGGGTTTTTCTACCCTTTTGAACACATAGCTCTTTATGTAGGAGAGGCACCACAAGAGGAGAAAGTAAGGATCCTCTGCAGGCAGGAGAATAGGTGTATGGATGGGAATCAGAGCAAGACTCTCATCAAGAATGCTTCACAAAACTGCCTTCTGGTTAAGTCAGAAGTAAGGAGCAAAACATTTGCAAATTAACCACCAAAAAGATCACTTAATATGCCTCCCATTTTTAATAACAAAATAATTAGCCTCCACCCTCATCTCTTCTCTATCATGCCTTTCATATAATGGTTTTTTTTTTTCCTGAACTGTACTGCCTAGAGAAAGCCATGTCATGATGAGGAATAGGCCTTGATTAGCGACAGTTTGTAAAACAGATCTGTTTCTTCCCAATTCACAGCCTTGTGTCACACTGATGAATGCTGAAACCGAATTCCCGAGTTTCACGTTGCCATTTCATAGAATCTGTACCCAAAAAAAAAAAAAAAAAAAAGATTCCCAGAAAAAAAGCAAAAACTTTGACTTCCCCATTAAAAAGTTCATTCTCTAATTCTACAGATACCAAGAAAAAGACGATGTATTTTAATTTTACAATTAAAAAAAACCACAATCTCAAAGCAAGCACCTGGGTTTTACTTCAGCTTATAATAATTTAATATGCCTGAGAAATTTTGTGCAAATACATGTCATCTTTAATGAAAAATATGCATAGCACTTTGGAAAAAGTTTAGTTGCAACTAACTTTACTTACAAAAAAACGTACAGACATAAATACACAACATTCCCTAATTCCTATTGATTGCACTTCCGGTTTAACCCCTTCCAGTCTCCAAGGAAATTTGAAAGCCATGTAATTATGTTCATATTTCTTGGCCACTGTACTTATCTAAATAAAATATTTTGAAAACAAGTTTCCTTGGTTCCAACTTACCCATATTTTCCTTCTTAAAGGACATCATTATCCCCCAATTCATGTTGTTTTTTGGGAGGTGTTGTATAAAAATACAAATTTAAAAATGAATTTTTATTAATCACAAATACAAAAGGAATTCGGGTCATTTGGGCTCCCAGTGGCTCAAAGGCTTGAAAACGGAAAGCAAAAAGAGAGTCTCCACTATTCTGATTTTATGAAAAAGATAAAACTCCTTGCTTGCTAACGCTGTGTACATACCATTTGATGGATATATAATTTATCCAGACATTAACAGGGTAAAACATAAAAGCATCTTCCTTGTCTCAGTAACAGACAGGGCTTACCTCAGCAACCCTGCAGTACAGCTTCTTATAGGCAATGGTCAAGGCTTCTCCCTTTTTCTTCCCATCTCCTAACCTGGGTTCTTCCTGCTTTTGTTTACTAGGAATAAATGTTCTAGCAAGTTTAGTATCTCTGGCATATTTCGGTATTACTGAATTTATTGTCTAGTCACTTTTTATTTTCAAGATAGGAACATTCAACTGAAGGAGTATATTAAACCTTTCTTCCTTTTCTGCCTCCAAACACTCATGACTCATTCATCTATACTTGCAATTTATTTGACCTCATTCATTAGGGGCTCATCTCAATTTTGTTTCCATTCTTCCACTTCCCCTTTCCACATTCACAATCCATCTGCAACATTCCTTATCTCTCAGTCAGACCAGACTACATGTATCAGTGCAAATCTATCCTTCATGTGCTAATTTGTTTAAGAGATCAGTTAATTGCTGAACTTCAGTCTTCCTTCAGGACATCCATTTTTGGCGAGGATGTGCATACAGGCGTGCCAAAGCTACCCATCATGACTGGAAGACTCTGATTCCTCCTCAGTCCACTCAATAAATTGCTACCTGAATTTAAATAAATAGCAGAGTCTGGTCTTTGAAGACCAATTTCTGCCTCTCGGCTTCTTCCATTTTCCTGTGCATTAGGGGTTTTGATTACTCTGGCTATCCCCAGTCTCTTCAGCCTGTCCACTAAGTTCATCTTCAACTGGCCAACATCAGGAGGGTTCCGGGAAGGTCTCAAACCATACATCTCCTGGAGGAATGTTTCAGCTGGTCGGGAGGCCAAAAAATTTTCAGAGAGATGCACTCGAGGCTCAAAGGGTAAAGGAGAAGGGCAGGGTGAGTGAGATGGTGAATTTGGTGGTGTGGAAGGAATAGCCAGGGATTTGGGGACAGGCTGGAAGACGGCGTTCTCTGAAATTGGGCTGTGATACACTTTAGCAGAAATGCCTCGTTCCTGTAGAAGTTTGGCCAAGCTCATGGTGCTGCTGAATGTTATAGTAGAATCTCGTCTGTTGGTAATAGATTCACCAATGCTGAGTCTATAGGACATAGCAGGAGAATTCACCGCTGTGTTTGATGAACTGCTACCAGTACTTCCACAGGATAATGAAGGGAACCCAGAACTTTGAAAAGAAAAAAAAAAGAAAGAAAGAAAGAAAGAAAGAAAGAAAGAAAGAAAGAAAGAAAGAAAGAAAGAAAAGAGAGGTTTAAAAATAAAAGTAATTTCTAAACAGCATTTAAAGTAATCACATTAGTTATCCACAGTAAATATAGAGGCACAGGCAACGTATCAATAACTAAACTCTGTGGAAAGATCTGAAGAGTAAGACTTTTGATGTTACTTCAATGACTGGTTAATTATTTGTAATTTGTAACAATGAAACATACTTCTTTTCATAGGTTATGAAAAAGTTTACTGTACACTAACTTTATTCTTAAATTTTAATTCAAAATATAAATTTTTGGGAATATGACTAAATTTTATGATAGAAATAAAAGAAATTAGGGGCACCTGGGTGGCTCAGTCAGGTAAGTGTCTGACTTGACTCAGGTCATGATCTCACAGTTCGTGGGTCTGAGCCCTGCGTCAGGCTCTGTGCTGACAGCTCAGAGCCTGGAGCCTGCTTCGGATTCTGTGTCACCCTCTCTCTCTGCTCCTCCCCTACTCACTCTCTCTCTCTCTCTCTCTCTCTCTAAAATAAATAAACATTTAAAAAAAGTTTAAAAAAAAGAAATAAAAGAAATTAAAATATTAGTCATTCATTGGTTGATGAACATTTAGGCTCTTTCCATAATTTGCCCATTGTTGAAAGCACTGTTATAAACATTGGGGTACATGTGCCCTTATGAATCAGCACTCCTGTATCCTTTGGATAAATTCCTAGTTGTGCTATTGCTGGGTCGTAGGGTGATTCTATTTTTAATTTTTTGAGGAACCTCCACACTATTTTCCAGAGTGGCTGCACCATTTTGCATTCCCACCAGCAGTGCAAGAGGGTTCCTGTTTCTCCACATCCTCACCAGCATCTGTTGTTTCCTGAGTTGTTAATTTTAGCCACTCTAACCAATGTGAGGTGGTATCTCAATGTGGTTTTGATTTGTATTTCCCTGATGAGCATCTTTTCATGTGTTTGTTAGCTAATTGACAATAAATGATATTTAAAAAATAAATAAGTAGACAATAAATTATATTTAAAAAATATTTCATAGAATTCACCTGTGAAGCTGAAAATAAAATAAAATAAAATTGAAAGCAAAAAAACTTTAAAATATTAAAGGAAGTAAATTTCAGAAATTTTTACTACTATATCCATTCTATAAAGTGAAAGACACCAGAGACAACAATCCATAAGTAAGTAATTCTCCAACCTTTTAGAAAATACAATCTTTTATATTAAACCTAAGACGCTCTTCTAAAGAGAAATTTATTTCCTTTTAATCTTTCAATTTTATATTACTAAGAACTAATAAAAGTTGAAATGATTAAACTTCCATTTTTGGGGCGCCTGGGTGGCTTAGTCGGTTAAGCGTCCGACTTAAGCTCAAGTCATGATCTCACGGTTCATGAGTTCTAGCCCGTGTTGGGCTTTGTGCTAACAGCTTGGAGCCTGGGGCCTGCTTCAGATTCTGTGTCCCCCTCCCTCTCTGCCCTTCCCCTGCTCATGCTCTGGTTCTCTCTCTCAAAAATAAATAAACATTAAAAAAAATATTTTTTTAAATGTCCATTTTCAAGAATGTTAATTCCAAACAAAAGTAGTATAAGGATACCAATGGAACAAATGTTTCTTAACCTTGACTTAGAACATATGTTTCTTGGAAAATAAAAATAATTAAAAGCTTTAACAACTATTAGAAACTTTCTTATTTTATGTTTTGTTAGAAAGGAAGAAAAAAACTAAGAAATCATGTACTCGAGGAAATGGTGATAGAATGGAGAAGCGACTTCTGTAGACAATTTTCCTCCCTTAAGCAAATGTTACCAGTATTTAATAGACAAACTTTCACTTAACATAAAATACTCAGTATATCAAGGTAACAAAATTCTAATGATTATGAACAAAATTATTAAAATTCATAATTTATTAATGAACTTTCTAAAGTACCAACTAGTATAAAAGAAATAAACTAAAAACATATTTGGCTTCTTGATTAAACAAGTCCAACTAAGAATCTCTAATACGATGCCATCTACAGACTATTCCTAGTTTCCCACCTCCCTGTCCCTACTTTACTGTAGAACTGCCAGTCCTTTCCCAAACTGTACACTTCATATGATGGTACCAACTTGTATTGAGAGTCTTCCCAGGAACCAATTCTATAAACTTGTTATCTTGTTGACTATGAGAACAAAGTAGAAAAATTGCACATATGCCTGTTCATTACAGACTTATACTGAGATCTTTATTGGATGAAAGCCAAATGCTTTGCGAAATAATTGATTTGCTCTTACATACCTTGTAAATCATAATCTTCTTTCCCTCTACAATGGCAGCTAGAAAGTTAAGACTCAGATACATGGTTCACACTAGCAAGTATATAAAACTTTATGTTACAACTTGTATGCTAATTTTATTCTATCCATTTTATATCCTTACCTTTGATTCCTCTTTGCTTCATTTTTCTCCTCTACTTCTAGTTAACATTATCCCTGCAATGTTCTCTATACCTTTGAAAAGTACCTTCAATTCTTTTGGGAATTGGTGGGCCAGAAATAGCAGTAATATGGCTGAATAAGATCCCTCAATTATGTGTTAGAATATTCATGTTCTAGCCTGTGTAGTAAATAATTTGGCCTTGCCCAGAGGGTTCTGGCCTTTGCCCTCAAGCTTCTGGAAAGTAATCTATGCCATGTCTGATAGAAGTGTCTTTGCTCAGGATGAAAGCTGGCCACACTAGATCTTGGGGTGAGCCTGGCCACACCCATTAGTTTTAGGGAGGGGACTAGCCATGCCAGAGAGAACAACCATGTGGTTTAAGGTGGAGACTTTAGGTCACTGGATCTGGAAGTGAGCTCAATGGGTAATCAATCAATGGGTAATCAATCAATCAACCAATAGACTATGCACTAAAGCCTCAATAAAAAATTTGGACACTGAGGCTTGGGTAAGCTTCCCTAGTTGGCAATATTCTGCACGTACTATCACACATCGATGCTAGGAAAGTAATAAATCCTAAGGACAAGGGAAACTTTTCATGTGGAACCCTCCCAGACTCTGACCTATTATATCTCTTCTTTTGGCTAATTTTAACCTATATCCATTCCCAGTAATAAATAGCAGCCATGGGCATCATGTTTTCAGAAAGTTCTGTGAGTCCTTCTAGCAAATTATGAAACCCGAGAATGGTTCTGGGAACCCTGTGAACTTGCAAGTGGTGTCAGAAGTGAGGGGAGTCTTGTGCTGAGGACTAGTCCCTCGAATCTTAGAGCTTGGCTTACTCTGGGCTGCAGTTGGGTCATTTGCTACCTCTCTGACTTGGACCAGTTACCTAGACTTTCTCTGTCTCAGTTTTTCACTTACACAATACATACTCACTTGCCCTGCCACTTTGAAGAGTTACAATGATCAAAGGAGAAGATACAATGTGAAAATATCCTAAAGACAAATGATCATAGAACATTAATTAAAAATCTGAGATTTACATGAAAGTAATTTTAAAGGTAAATTCATGAAAACAAAGTTTTCAAAAGGAAAGAAATTTTAGGCCTCAAATTGCCCAGACCCCTTACCTGGGGGTAACCTGAGTGATATCAGAAGGATGCAATATCCTACAGGTAGTGAAGGTGAATGTCGAGTTTGTGCATGACAGACACTTTCCTGGGTTTGAAGTTGCAACTGAAGTAGAGATTTTTGTGGAATCAAAAAAAATTGAAATACTAGGTTAATAATGTAAGACGTTCATCACTATTAATAATATAGCATTAATCAAGGGTATTTTGTACAAAAACCACTAAATTTGGAAATGAAATATACATAAATATTGTATTAGTATCACCTGGCTAGTACATAGTTGAATCCTTCAATACTTTAAAACTGTAATTTAGGGGCGCCTGGGTGGCGCAGTCGGTTAAGCGTCCGACTTCAGCCAGGTCACGATCTCGCGGTCCGTGAGTTCGAGCCCCGCATCGGGCTCTGGGCTGATGGCTCAGAGCCTGGAGCCTGTTTCCGATTCTGTGTCTCCCTCTCTCTCTGCCCCTCCCCCGTTCATGCTCTGTCTCTCTCTGTCCCCAAAATAAATAAACATTGAAAAAAAAAAATTAAAAAAAAAAAAAAAAACTGTAATTTAAAGGGATTAAAAATAGCTTGGAAATAAGAAAAAAACACATTCTGAAAAAGTACATTAACTCCCCCGCCCCCAACATCCCAAACAAGATCTAGTCAGTTCAATCTTTCTAGTCAAACTACTCCAGCAGTTCTCAAAGTGTGGTTTGCAGATCCTTATGGGAATCCACAGGTCAAAACTACTTTCATAGCAACCCTAAGATGCTATTTGCCTTTTTGACTGGGTTGGCATTTGCATGGTTGGTACAAAAGCAATGGTGAGCAAATCTGCTGACACCTTAGCACAAATCAAGGCAATGGCACCAAGCTATGTGAATATTTTTCACTGTTGTTCACCCACCATAGCAAAAAAAAAAAAAAAAAAAAAAAAAAAAAAAGCAGCCAGATTCACACAAGAACGTCTTTGATGAAGCAGTAAAAACTACTTATTAAATCTTGACCCTTGTATCTTAAATTCTGTGTGATTAAATGGGAAGTTAGTATTAAGCACTCTGCTGCATACCAAGATACAATGGTCATCTAGAGGAAAAAGCAAATGGGCAATTGAGTTGAAATTTTCTCATGGAACACCATTTTTAACTGAAAGAACAACTAACAAACTAGTTATTCAGACTTGGCTATGTGGCAGAAATTTTCTTGGAAATGAAGGTAGTGAGCCTGTCTCTTCAATAAATAAAAATAGCTTATAGGATTTGCTGTCACTTGCACTTTCAAGTGAAAATTCAAGTTTTGCAGAACTTATATCCATCCCTGGGAGCTTTAAAGCTTCATAATAGTAAAAGATTTATCTGATGACATAGGTGGTGATAGTAATGTAATTTTAATATATTATATAATGAAATATGTTAACATTTAGAGATGTGCATAACTCAGAGAACCAATATTTTCCAAATGACTAGTGCATGACGTTATAAAATCATGCATGGGTAAAAGATGCATTCAAAGTGTAGGATAGACCAACAGACTTTAATGTAACAAAGTATGATAGGTTTTTGGATTCCATATTGCTACAAAGAAACTGCTACTTATCAAGTTTTGGTGTAATATCAAAAAAATATTCACAAATACCTGAAGGGGTTATTAAAATACTCTTTCCTTTCATACCTACACCTCTGTGTGAGCCTGCATTTTCTTTATATTCTTCAAGCAAAGAAACATACTATAATAGACTGAATGTAGAAGCTGTATGAAAATCCAGATATTTTCTTTCAAGCCATAAATTAGAGGCTTACAAAATTGTAAAACAATACCTTCTCACTATGTAAAGGAAAGAGCTATTTTTCATAAAACATACTATTTGTGTTAGCATGTAATTATTATTTTTAAATGAGTTAATAAATATTTTTATAATTTCTCAGTTTTGATTTCTAACATGGTAAATATCAATAGATACAATTCACAAAGACAAACTCTCTGGAATTCTCAATTTTTTTTAAGGATGTAAAGAGATCCTGAGCTCAAAAGGTTTATGAACCACTGACTGAATTGATCTTTCTCTCTGCCCAATCTACTTATGCAGGCTGGTTAAGAAGTAGAATGAGAAGGGCCACTATTGCTATAGATTTTTATTTTCTTATGTTAAAGACTGAGTACATTCCAGTTAGATTTAAATCAAGGTAGTCACGCGACCATACTGTTAAGTCAGAATGCAAAATTATTGGACTACATTCACCAAGCACTATTCTTACCTGTAACTGGACCACTAGCTGAAGTAATGGGTGGAAGGAAGATTCCTGTTACTGGCTTGGATATTGAAGGGTTCTGTTCCACTTGAAAAGTGATACCTTCCTCTTCATCCTCTTCTAAATCTGCGAGGTGATAGATGGCATCCTTGGGCAATTGGGTAAAGCCTTTAGTGATGACACCTGGTCGTGGGTCAAGAATGGTTCCTAAATTTGGTTGAGCAAGCTGCTGCCAGTGGTGCAAAGTTTGTGATCCTGAACGTGCAAGGCCAACAAACAAACAAACAAACAAACAAACAAACAAAACAACAAGGCATGTTTTAAATTTCCCAACAAGTATTCAATCTTGAATACAGAGGCTAAAATTATAATGTGTGAAATATTAAGGCTAACAATAAAACTACTTATTCGGTCTTAGTGTTTTGGTAAAATTTGTATGAAGTTCTCTGTGGAAGACTGACAAGATGCTAAAGGTATGAACAATAATCTTTCAATTTCAAAAGTTAACTTTAAAAAGGACACCTAAAGCAGGGGTGAAAAAGTCAAGGCAGCACCCTTGATAGGAACTAGGATGCTGAGGTAGTGATGAGAAAGAAGATATGCACCTCAGAGGTGGGGCTGTATTTTCCCAGGTGAACAAAAATCAATACTTTCTTGGCTTGAAACTATGCTTATGAACTTTGAAGTCAAAAGCCAGGCTCCTACATTAAAAGACACCTGAATTTCAGTGTTTTGTTTTATTTTTTGTATTCTTCCCCATCCTGCTCATGACTCTCCTTTCCCCAGGCTCTTCAGGCAGAGTAGGAAAGTGAAGGAGATGCTAAAAGGAAGATATATCCCTATGGTTCTTATCTATGAACTCTGGCAAATGACCATCCCAAGCACCTGCACGAGATGCAATGTCTAATTATGTCACTACAGACATTTCATCCTAAGGGGGCAACTCTGACAAATACCTGAACTGATCATTAATGAATAAAACTAACTTATAGAACCTTTGAGTTTGAGGGTTCCTTATAGATTACCAACTCAAAATTTTGTCTAATGCAGACTCTTTTATGATAATAACAGAATCATTTGAAGGTAATCAATATTCCATAAAACAAATTTATTTTGAATTCAAATTCTATCTTAGGAGAGAACAAAAACTGAAAAGAAATTAGCAAAAACTGGAAAAACAAAACCATGCAACCCAGACACACACATCTCTAAGTAAATGACACTTCCTGGGTAAGGAACTCTTTTTTTGAATAGAAAGGTAGAGATAAAGTATTACACCTATATTATTTTATTTATTATATCCCGTTTGTTTTACCATGAAAACTGCCGTCAATGATATTTCTTAGCTAAGGACAAAAGAAAAGACTGCTCTTTCTCCATCACATTTATATTAAAAAAATACTGATGAATGATGATGGGAGAATGCAGATCTCTGCACACACTTTTTCCACAAAGTACTATAATACACTGTCACACAAATGAGGTTTAGGGATAATAAAAGTATCTCTTGTACATAGTCTTCTTATAATTACAATACAAGGTTTAATTCCAGGAAAAGGAAAGGCTAATAACCAACAGGGCTTACAAATGGCCCTTATTGATTTATTACCTTCAAGGGGCTTGACAATTTGTAATTTCTCAGGCATAAAACCTCGAAGGCAACTGGCACTGCTGAGGTCTGTGATCTCTGACTGGTCGGTGCACAGAGAGGCAAGGCTCTCTGTGGGGGTGCCGCAGCCACTAACCCCTTCTTTCTGGTCAGCCAGAACCTGGATCTTCCGTTCCCATTCTTCAGCAAAGAACTGCTTCTCACTTAAGTAGTTCTGTCGCCGCAGACTAAGGCGATGCAGTGCTGTAGCCAAATCACTATCTTCAGAGGGTCCTGGTTGACCCAGCTTCTGAATGTTCCTGTGGGAAAATCATTCACTGACTAGATCTGTAAGGGTAAGGTTGAGAAGCACAACCTAGACTTCTCTTTTCTACAATAGTGAATGTTTAAGAAACTGATTAAATTCAAAGCATTTTTTTCCTAGATATCAAAGTGTTTTTCTTAGGTGTCAATAATACAGAAATAATAACAATAAACCAAAATCACTAATACTACATGTCATTTTTTATGGATCATTTCAAGCAACTTCAGATAAATAAAAACATACTGGTTATTATGTGGTGTTTACTAATTTTTCTATTTCACTTAAAATTTTTTTGGAGTACAATTAACATACAATGTTACAGTAGTTTCAGGTGTATAATATATTGATTTGAGAACTATAAACATTACTCAATGCTCACCATGATAAGTATAGTCACTTAACTTATGAAACTACGGATATGACTATATAAATTGAGGTCAGGTAGCCAGAAAAATAAACATTATCACATTGCATTGAATCTATAAAACCATTGATTGCAAGAGGTACCATTATTTTATGTACTACTAAGAAAGAAAAAATGCAACCCATTAAACTATGACATGCCATTAACTGCAAAACAAACAATTTCAAAATATAAAATGTGAAAAAATTTGCTTTAGGCCATGTAATCCTCCACGAATATTGTAGAACATTTAAAAAAAAAACCCAAGATTTGTAAATACTATATTTTCATAGTTCTGTAAACACATTTGTTCCTTTTCCATATTTATGAAATCGGAGGTATCTAACAATTGATATCAAAAGAAAGAGTAGCAAGCCAAACTGTAGTTGCTCCTGGCTACTCTATGTGAATTCACAGAGATCTGATTGTTGATCTCTTCCTAAGGTAACTATGATCAACGACACAGTATTGACACACAAAGCTACTGTAGGTACAAACTGAAATACAATAGAAAACCCAGGATGAGAAATCTTTCTTTCTTTCTTTCTTTTGAAACACAAATATTTTTATTTTTGAACCAAAGTGTATCCATGGACCAAATCTGTAGTTTACAGAAATGTGACCCTACAACAGTGTGATGTGACCAATACCTTCATGTGGAGTGACCCTGGGCAACCTACATAGTGAGTTGAGCCTCACTTCCCTCAACTGTAAATTGAAAAGGTATAGTACCTACACTACAGGGTTGTTGACAGTATTAAATAAGATTTAGCTCCTAGTCCACAATGAGGATTCAATAATGGTAAAAACACCATCACTACCACCACCACCACTACTACTACTGATAGCAGCTAATACTTGTTGGGTATTTGGTATGTCCTAGGATAGATTTCTGCATTAGGAAGATTTCCCTCAGGTACAAAATACCTATCTTTCGAAAGCCTTCAGGTGACTTTCCAGTAGTGCTGTTTAATTTCTAGTTATTTATAATTCAATAAGATGAATTAATGAAAGCTGGAAAAAGTCTAAGTTTAAACAAATAGGAAGTTAAGAGCAACCTACTTTTCCTCAATAGGTATTCAAGTTTATTGTTTATCCTAAAGGCACCAAAGCAGTTGAGATTATGAGCATGGGTTATGAGAAACTGTCACTGATGCTATGCATAAACTGCCAATGACCAGATTCAAAAAAATCTGACTTAGAACATGAAGATTTAGATTCAAACTTTGCCACACTGAAGAAGAAAGTAGTAAAGAATTTTACACTTCAATGCAACTTCTGTTTTGAATATACTTAATTAAATGTAGCCTTTTTACTCCAAAAACTTTTATGAAGTCAATGATCTGTCTTACAAATAATGCTATTGGGCATCATTACTGAATGAAAACTGACAGTTCCAGAAATTCCTTGGAATAGCACAGAACAATGCTGGAATATAAGTATGAGCATCTGGTATGTCAATGCCATAAGAAATACACGATAACTGCCATGATCTATATTTCTTACTCTGAAACTTCTTCTGAGTTGCCCCCCTGGTTCAGGAGGGTTTTGTCCTCTGTTTGTTGCAAACCAGACTCAAAAGGTTTTGCTGTCATGATGACACTTGAACGGTTGGACCCTGGAATGGGCAGCAGAGCTGGGAATGGGATAGAGCGGCCCCGTGTGTCATTGGCAACCTTGACAGTATCAAATACCCGTTTCTGTTGGGCTCTGTCAAAAAAGAAGTAGTATTCATTATTGCCACTGTGTACCACTGGAGTGCTTTAGAAAAGAGACACGCGTGTACAATTCATTGAAAATAAAACTACCCTGACTAGCCTCTAAATTTTAAGAGAAATTATTGGAAAATAAGCTTCAGAACAAGAGAACACTCTCACAAATGTGAGCACTATTGAGCCTTGGGGCTCAATTGGTTAAACGTCTGACTCTTCATTTCAGCTCAGGTCATGATCTCATGGTTCGTGAGATTGATCCCCACATCGGACTCTGCACTGGCAGTACAAAGCCTGCTTGGGATTCTCTCTCCCTCTCTCTCTCTCTGCCTCTCCCCTGCTTGCCTGCTCTCTCTCTAATAAATAAACATTTAAAAATATGTAAAAAAACCCCAAATGTCAGCACTATGAGAAAAAAACTGAATACTAAGCAGATTTACAACTAAATTCTCAAAATACCTATCACTTTGGATTGTGGCTTCTTTTTAATTCCATCCCAGTGCCTGGGTAACAATACATGTGATTGTACTTACTTTTGTTTGAAGAGAGAAGATTCCTCATCCAAACTCAACTTTTTACGCATGGTCCCCTCAATCTCAGCTGCCAGGGATTCCTAAGAAAAAGAGTGTGAGATTACTATACTGATTATGTAAGAAGACGGTTAGGAGAAATGGGTTATCCTTACATGAATTAACAGAGTCTCCAGGGTCCAATACTTTTGGTGTTACAATAAAAGAAAACACAAGAAAATAGGCACAGGCCAAAATGCAAAGAAAAAAAAGAGGCATTTTGGAAATGTAACTTTTAAACAAGAACCAACTTCTTTTTCATGATATCTTTTTACAGGCGAGCAGTGGGAAAAACCAATATGATAAACAGAATATATTACCTACGTAGACACAAAAAACCAAAAGATCTGAACGGCTATAAACCAAGATCCCAATAATAATTCTCTGGAAGTCAGGATTTGACAGTATTTCACAATTTCTTTTTGCTTCTCTGTAATCTCTAACTTTTCTATAATAAACATGTATGGCTTTTATAATGTAGAAAAATCATTAAAGGAAAAATAAGCAAGTTTTCCTTTTCCCTGGTCAGAGATGAGGGTTCAACTGGCATGAGTGCCATGCTTGGTGAGGCTGGGCTGACAATGGCTAGAATTGGAGATACTGGTGTGAACTCATGTTTTTAAATACATGTAGACAGATGAACATAAATATGGATTGGAACAAAGATATGGATGTGTTTCAGTGGGTGTATGCATGAACATACATATATTTTCTAGCTCTATCTGCTGAGACGGACTAGAAGTAATGATACTCTAGTGGCAATGGACACACAGGACCCAGATCTTGAATTCTAAATATCATTCCTCATTAAAACTAACCAGACCTCCTTGGAGAAATGGTTGACTCCAGGACTGGGACAGGAAAAGGGCAAGATGAACTTAAAGGAGATCATGCTGGCCATATCTGGGACAATTTAAGTATCAAAATAAAAATTAGTAATAATGGACTGTAATCCATTGACTAAAATAGGAAGAGTCCATATGGACATAACTAAATGAACAAATGAATAAATAAATGAGACAGAAAGGTTCTGACAAAAAAATGTTGATTAATAAATGTTGAAAAAATGATGGAATTAGAAAATCACCATTTGGCAATCATCTTAGTAAAAACTGAGTCAGATATGAACCATCCCTAGGTGTTAAAATTAGCAGATAAAAGTTTGCTGAGAAAAACAGGATATTTAAATAGGTCTTAAAGTATCTTCCCACAAAATAGTAACTTTGATCACTTGGCTAAGGTAGCACCTGCCAATTTTCATCATTGTAAAGTTATTTAGCAACATTAATTTAATTAGTTATCAATTAACATTAACTTTAGAATAGAAAAAGTTGGCAGATACTACCTTAACTTAGTAAAGTTAATTTAACATCATCAGTAATGGGATAAATAGACAATGTGAGCCTCCTATTACAGTGTACTGAGAAGAACATGGCATTATTTCTGCCAAAAATAAATTGCCTGAATCTAATCATGAGGAAACATTAGACAAACCCAAACTGAGGACATGCTACAAAGGTAATGAAAGGCATGTAAAACAGGCCTTTTGAAACAACCAAATGCAACATATCCTTCAAAGGATATTGTTGAGACAGCTGGTAAAATTTAAACTTAGGGCTCTGTGGATGAGATGATAGTATTGTATATCAATGACAGTTTTCTGACTTCGACGGCTGTAGCGTAGTTATATAGGAGTGTCCTTGTTTATGGTAGATACACACTGAAGTATTAGGAGTTAATAGGGTGTCTCTTACTGTTAAATGGTCCAGAAAAAACATAACAGAATGATATGGCAAATGTAGTAAAATGTTAAAAATTGGGGAATCTAGATGAAGGATATATGAGAGTTTTTGTACTATTTTTGTAGTATTAGTCTAAGTTTAAAATTATTTCAAAATAAAAAGTTAAAAACCAAAGTCTTGCTCCCATATTCTTCAAAAAATTACTATAATTTATAGTTTCAGTTTTTTAAAATATTTCACAGAATTGCTTATAAGTATTTACAAACTAGACTGTTAAAATAATTCTTTGAACCAATATTATAAATTCTGGCATAGACTCACAAGTTTTCATTAATCTCTTTAATTCAAATAATACTATATATTGATGAATTAAACAAACATGAATCCTGCCCTCATGGGGCTTACACTCTAACTAGCATGAAATATACCAAGAGACTTGAGATCTGTTGAAATAGGTTTTAGATGTTCAGAGTACTATTTGAATAAGTGGCATGTGGTGGGCCTAGGGTAAGGATGACCCAAGTTTAAGTAGCTCTATGGTACACAGACCTAAACCTAATTTCCTTAGGGTTCATCTCATATATTATAATAAACCCGGAAGGTCATCTATTAGAAGAAAGGCTACCATAAGTAAGAGTATTAAAGTAGATGTAAATATACAAATTAAAGCCTAAATGAATAAATGACTTCCAGAAACAAGGACAGAAACAAATGTTCTCAAGATACTTTATACCACCAGAAACCACATCACTCTCAGGACAATCTAATCTTAAAAAGTTTCCTTAAATATGTAACATCTTTCCCAGAAAAACTCACCCCAGAAAAAGCTCCATATGACTGTGAAAAGTAAAGATGAGCAGCAGGGCCAGATCTACTACGAAGTTCCTTTATTTCTTCTTGGGACTCATGTAACATTCCCAGACACTCCATATTCCTGTCTTGTAACTCATGCAGCTGAAAAAAAGGATGGTAATTAGTGTACTTCATTTCATTCTCAAAATGACAACAGGAAAATAAACCCCATTGGGATAAGTATTAATTTTATCCAGAGGGCTAGATAACCTCATGAAACAATTTCAATACAAAGACTCCAAAACAAACTAAGCAAGGAGAGTGTATACATATATATTTCAAGTCACCAGAATTAGGAATGTCTTGGCCAGAATTATACATAAATATGATTCCCGAAAAATCTGAAATGTAGCTGAAGTAATCATAATTATTGTCAATTCAATATTTAATGCTTCAAACCCTTAAAAAAACTTATAGAGGAAGAATAATAGCTATGGTCAAGTTAGGTTTAGTATAATGTTAGCTATGCATATTTTTAAATGTCACTCTGAAGTCTGTAAATGACAAGATCAAGCCTACAAAGTATTGTATATGATGCCAGGGTGGTCAATTATCCTAAACAAGTAGTTTCTTCTCCCTTGTTTCAGAATCTTCTTTATAGTTAGATACATAAGCATGGTAAAAGAGTACACAATTTTCAGAGTATTTCTTCAAGTGTGGTGTGTGGAGTGGATCATGTAGATTCTAGACCCTTATTCTAAACCTACTCAATTGGAAACTTTTGGGGCTGGTGCCTGTGAGTCTCTATTTAGGACTCATTCTGCCAGGTGATTCTTAACGTATGCCAGGGAACCACCAAATTGTATCTAATACATAGAATTTTTATTTGGATTGAAAGCAAAAGATTTTTGGTATTTCTTCTGACATATTTGCAAAAACACTTATTAGAAATTATTTTAAAAACTGTTGGGTTAAGGTAAACTGGTAAAAGGGTCACATATTCCTACAGAATCTTATATCTATTAATCAAGAAAGATGTCATGTTATTAGTTTCAGGGACAGAATTTTTAAATTGCTTTACTTCTTAGATCTCATAATTTAATCTCTTGCTATTTAAAATCCAGTAATTACCTTTAATCATTCTTACTCACGAAGATGAAACAAAACTCTTCATTCTTCTCCCCACCATATTACACAAGATAAAGGAAGATTTGATTACCTCCATTGTCAGTTGTCTTTGGGCATCTTTGGAAGCTTGTAGGTGAAGTCTCAGTTCCTCCTTCTCAATCACATGCTAACAACATTTTAAAAGAGACAAGTGAAGCCTTTCCATATAAAGTACAGGCTACTCTCTTTTTTTTAAAGACATCTTTTTTTTTTTTTTTTTAACATTTATTTATTATTGAGAGATAGCAAGAGACAGACCGTGAGCAGGGGAGGGGCAGAGGGAGAGGGAGACACAGAATCTCAAGTAAGCTCCACGCTCTGAGCTGTCAGCACAGAGCCCGACGTGGGGCTCGAACTCACGAACCGCGAGATCACGACCTGAGATGAAGTCGGATGCTTAACCGACTGAGTTACCCAGGCGCCCCTTTTAAAGACATCTTTTTTTTTTTTTTTTTTAATTTTTTAACGTTTATTTATTTTTGAGACAGAGAGAGACAGAGCATGAACAGGGGAGGGGCAGAGAGAGAGGGAGACACAGAATCCGAAACAGGCTCCAGGCTCTGAGCTGTCAGCACAGAGCCCGACGCGGGGCTCGAACTCACGGACCGTGAGATCATGACCTGAGCCGAAGTCGGACGCTCAACCGACCGAGCCACCCAGGCGCCCCTAAAGACATCTTAAGAGTGTCTGTCAGGGGTACGGTCTAGAGACCTATAAAAAGCTAACCCTTCAAAAGCCAAATGAGAGCAATAAAATGGGCAGAATACAAAATCTATTAAGGTATTCAGAGGACAATGATCATTTGTCAATAATTCACATCACAACTTTCTAAGGAAAATCTAACCCCACCTGGCCACAAGAACTAGTAAGTTGAAAGTAGTTATTCATATTTCACGACACAGAAAGACTAGAACAGTAATCAGATTAAAGCACTGTAAACGGATAGGGAGTGTGTTTATTTTGCTTAATGTATCTAGCACTTAGCGGAGTGCACGGTATGAGGCCAATGCTTAACAAACATCTGTTGAATGAATGAATGAACCTACTTCTTTAACTTTATGCTGAAGATCAACAATTTGAGACAAGAGAGAGGAGATCTCTTCTTGGTACCGAATCAGTTCATCACTCTTCCCAGATAATTCTTCAGTCATTCTGGACATTTGAGCATTTGTTTCACCTGGGAAACAAAACAAAAACTTAAAAATTAATATAAATGTAGGGTAGGTGTTGGCAAACTATGGCTTGTAGGCTAAATCCTACTTTGTAACAAACACTGGACAACATTATGAATGGATTTTTCTTTAACATTAATTTAAAAAATAAACCCAGGGGTGCCTGGGTGGCGCAGTCGGTTAGGCGCCCGACTTCAGCCAGGTCACGATCTCGCGGTCCGTGAGTTCGAGCCCCGCGTCAGGCTCTGGGCTGATGGCTCAGAGCCTGGAGCCTGTTTCCGATTCTGTGTCTCCCTCTCTCTCTGACCCTCCCCCGTTCATGCTCTGTCTCTCTCTGTCCCAAAAATAAATAAACGTTGAAAAAAAAAAAAAATAAATAAATAAATAAAAAATAAACCCAGATAACCAAGTAGAGGAAAATAAAGGTCCTTCTGAAATAGGCTAATACTGAGAACTGAATAAGAGGCAATGAAGCTAAAAGAGGTGACCTGTAAAGGCAAGCAAGCTAAAAGTTTTGCCTCAATCTTTTTCTTTATGAGGGACAAGAAGGCTGAAAAGAGATAGGTGAATTATATATGTTTGCAAGTACCAAGGCATAATCTCATTTATGTCTTTCAGAACTCTTCAGGGACATCAATAAAATCTCATAAACAAAATTAAACTTAACAAATTTAACAAAGGAACATTTCAGGGGCGCCTGGGTGGCGCAGTCGGTTAAGCGTCCGACTTCAGCCAGGTCACGATCTCGCGGTCTGTGAGTTCGAGCCCCGCGTCAGGCTCTGGGCTGATGGCTCAGAGCCTGGAGCCTGTTTCCGATTCTGTGTCTCCCTCTCTCTCTGCCCCTCCCCCGTTCATGCTCTGTCTCTCTCTGTCCCAAAAATAAATAAAAACGTTCAAAAAAAAAATTAAAAAAAAAAAAAAAGGAACATTTCAAATGCAACAGTCACAATCTGTTAAAGCTATGGAGATGTTTCTGTACAAGAGAGACTTTCTGGGATACCTAGCAAACTGCGTAAAGCCTCTGAAAATCCTTCTAGCCTAGCATTCTGACAGGTACATGAAATAGAACCTTTAGAATTCCATGCAGGAAGGAAATTTTGCATATAAAAATTCTGACATCAAACTCAAGTGGCAAAACTATTTCTCAGTGTTATATACAACTATTTTAAAATTGACAGAAGCTCTATAACAGTTCAAAGGATACTATAAGGAGGCAGGAGATTGGGATCTAAGCTCTTGGGAAAGTCATTTCCTTTTTGTTTTTTAAAGTATAAAATGTGAATAATGGAAGTGCTGATGGAGAAGATTCAACTGAAATTCTTTGTGGTTCTCAAAAATTCTGTTACTCTAAGGTATTACATTCTGACACCAACAGCCCAGACGAATTGGTATCATGTATCCTATCTTCTCTTTCAACATAAAATGTTATAGATATACAGAGAAATTATGTATCTTTCTCTAGTAAAGCCTACCTTTTTCTGGTTTATTTTTAAAAATTATTTTAATTAATAATACATCAAACCAAAATATGTTCCTTCATAGACACATAGTTGGCACTCAATACTCATTGAAGGTAAAGTTTTATGCCATCATTTAAGCCCTGGCTCTCCCACTTACAAGTTTTCTAACTTTGGCAAATCATATTCTTTATAGGACTATTTCCCCATTGACAAAATAAAAGCTTTGGCTATTTTCACTCTACCATGCTATAACTGATAGAAATATAGGCCTTTCTTTAATGGCAATGTGAAATAAAACTATTTCTTAAAAGTACATATGGTATTTTGCTTAGAGTTGTGGGCTCAACATGATATTCCAAGACTGTCAGTAATTATTTAAAATTGTTTCTTGAGATGCCTCTACTGAAATCATTGATTTAACTTCTGAGTTGGTGAAATGCCATCAAAGAATTGCCCAAAAACTATGAAAGAAAACGCATAATACATACGAAGTTCTTTAACACAGTCATTGACAAGTTGTTGTTCCTTCTCTTCATAGGTAATAGTTTCTGTCTTTATGTGACAAGCCTTCAAGAAAGAAAAAAATCAGTGTGTGATAATATCTTCCAATACTTTACAGTATTAACTTAAAAAACCTTTAATTCTCATCTGAAGATAAAAGTTCACCAGCTGAAAAGGAAAAATAAAACCCAAAAAGCTTTATCTAAAATAAAGATATGGGGGGGGCACCTGGGTGGGCTCAGTCAGTTAAGTGTCAGACTCTTGATTTCGGCTCAGGTCATGATCTCACAATTGTTGAGACTGAGCCCCGTGTTGGACTCTGCACTGAGAATGGAGCCTGCTTGAGATTCTCTCTCTCTCTCTCTCTCTCTCTCTCTCTCTCTCTCTCTCTGTCTCTCTTCCTTACTGTCCCTTCCCCACTCATGTGTGCTCTCTCTTCCTCTCTCTAAAATAAAAAAATAAAAATAAAGATATGGGACAGGATATGACAAACATCTCCCCCTCATTCCTCTCAGGATCTTTGCACATGCCTACTCATTCTCTCTGATGCCTCCCCTCCACCATACTTTTCTGCCTGGCTAATTCCTAGTTTCAGCTAAAATGTCATTTAAGTAGGACTTCGATTCTCCCCCATTACATAAGTTCAGGAAACCCTGTAATCTTCCAACATAGTTCTTATCACAGTTATAATTATTTAGTTATTTGTGTAAACTACCTAACATATATATTCTGTGCTGTGGCTTTCTCTATTTCATCTATCAGTTTGCTATTATCCAGCTGTCAATGAATGGGATCTAAGTGACAATGAAAGGCAAATACACATGCCTTTGCTATCACCTCCTAATTGGAATGTCAATAGCAAATCCTTAGTTATGCCATATTTTACCTCAATACATGGACCTAAATCTTACAGCCTTTAAGGTACAGGAAAGTGGGAATTCGGTTGAATGTACCTTGGATCGAAGAACCATATTCTCCTCTTCCAGTTCCTTGAGTTTTTCTTGTAGCATGTCCAACTGCAACAAACCTTGAGATAAGCTAAAGGACTCATTGAGCCGAAGAGGTGTAGAACAGCTGGAATCAGTTTCACTCTCTTCAGAGGCAATAGAGACAATTCGAAGTAATTCATCTTTCTTGGACAGCTCATGCTGCAGTTGATTAACCTGCACATCAAAGGGCTTGATTTACAAGATGTTCTTTATTTTGCATTATTTACATGTAATATAGCTTTTAATTCATGGAGCAATTGTTTCTCACCATAAAATAAAATTATAAAATCAGCTGCTAGATTTTATTGACTAAGGTAGCAAGTGCTAAAAAGAGAATAACGAACCTCACATACTTCCTAAGATATAATGTTAGAGCATTAACTCCACAAAGACAGCTTTTTCTGTACTAGGTGAAAAGCCAATTTTTATATTCTATATAAATAGGAACGTAGGAGGAAATTTTCACATAAGATAATGATATATTCACAGTTAAAAACAAAACTGAAGAAGCTTTCAAGTGTCAGAATAGACCCCTCCTTCAAATTCTCATCCTAAAGACTTACACTTTAAAGCTTTTAAGTATAAATCTGCGTGACTTCTAGAAATAGTTCTAGAAACTATTTCTAACACAAAGGCTCAAATGTTATTAAACTTAATGGCATTTATAAAATATTAATGAAACCAGATAGTAACAAATTAAAGGAAATTTGAAAAGTAACCATTCAAGTTAATAATAAATTGGTTCTCACTAAAAAATATTTACTGCATGAAATAAATATATTTTCAAAATTTCCTTTTCTTCTTCTTTGGGTTTCTGAATAAAGATGCTTCATTTGGGTATCTATTATTTAGGGTTATTTTTTCAAAATAAATTTAAGATAAGATCACACAGAAAGTCTACACAAAGGGAGGAGGAAAAGTGTTAGAATCTTAGCAGGGTGACACATGTATGATAGGTACTGAACACAGTACCTACCATATTTTTTTTATACTGACTAAGGTAGAGTCACTTGAACACTTCTCTGTACAATAACATTTAATTTCTCTACTGGTTAGTTCAATGGCTGACAACAAAGTTAACATGTACTGGTGTTATTTATCTACCTATTGTTATCACTTCAGGGGCACCCAGAAAAATAAACTTTTCTATTGTCCAGTAACTAATTATTTCATGCTATAAATACTTGATCAAAGACTTACTTGATCAAAGGCTTGTCCCAGTTGCTCCTCCAGAGCTTCATTCTGCTCAGACAAGACATGGTTCCGTTTTAAGAGAGCCTGTCCAATTCGGGCAGCTAGTTCCAGATCACGATCCCTCTGTTAAAATACCAAATATATCTTTTGAGTACAAAAAAAAATTTAAATGGCAGTTTAGAAATTCTGCAATTTTGTTCACTCACAAGGAATGTCCCAGAAAGCATCAAGATTCATTTTAATGCCCAGATACCACAAATAAACACAGGGCTTGACACACATATAGTGTTTAATACACACTGGTCAAATGGATGACGGCCATAGTAATAAATGCAAGAGGGCATTTTTCTTCTTGATATCAAGTGAGATTTATTTTATTTTTTAGAGAGAGCAAGCAGGGGAGAGGGGAAGAGGGAGAGAGAGAATCCCAAGCAGATTCCACACCCAGTAGGGAGCCCAATGTGGGGTTTGATCCCACGACCCTGGGATCATGACCTGAACTGAAATCAAGAGTCAGATACTCAAATGACTGAACCCCCCAGGCACCCCTAAATCAAGTGAGATTTACTGATCACCCTATTAATTACTCAAGAAACCCAACCTTTAAATTTATGATTTTGGGGAATTAAAAAATCAATACAGTCTTTAGAAAATGAGGATAGGGCCTGGCACACAGTGAAAGCCCAACAAATATTTGTTGAGCATTTGTCTATTAAACATGGTAATGATACAGCACATATGTTGAAAAAAGTTCCAATTATGGGAAAGCTTCTATGCATTCAGAGCCAGAGGCTTAGAGGAAAGCATAATCAAGAGCCCTACTGTCAACTGTTGCAAGAATGATAATGTGAGATAAAAGAGGGGATAGCAGACTAGAAATTTTGAGGTTACAGGTTCTGCTGAAACATAAAGAAGGGAGTATAAAGAAGTTGGTGGTAATGATGCAGGGAGGCCTATAGAATAGCCAAGCAAACCAAGAGTTACTTGTCCTAAGCAGATGGTGATACTTAGCAAGGGTGTAGGAATCCCATCTATGCGTTGGTGGTGAGGACTGTATCCTGTAGGATGAAAACTGTCAATATACACTAGCTACCTTATATATGAGCATGGGTTCCACTTACATTAATCACTGTATACAGATAGAATTAAGCCTCTATTCTTTTGCTCTATAATACATGAAAAGAGGTAGATGAATTATCTCCAAATTTTCAAGGCCCAATGTATCTCATTTTCAATATAGGCTAAATGGCATACACCAAATCATTCTAGGGAGCTGGGGGGGAGAGGGGAGAAGGGTACTTTAAAGAGAAAGACAGTTTCAAGACCAACTGAAGTTGCAGTATAAGGAGATACCTCTAAGAACGCCATTTGGAAGAGATACACTATATATTAAAAATGTCACGGACAAAGTGAGCTCAAATAATAGTCCAAACTGAAAGTAAAAAAGGGAAGATGATGCAAACTGCTGGTATTGATTTGCAATGGAGCTGCTTCTTGAATGGGCTGCTCTGCTCCAGGGTAACAGCAGGAATTTATTAAAATAACAAAAAACAAAAAACAAACAAAAAAACCAAAACACCATCAACTTTTTTTTTTTTTTGATAGCTTTTCTAGAATAAGAAAGCCAGCATCATTATAATAGCAACAACAAAAATTAAACCCTCTGCAACGTCATAACAATAAACTTTAGGAACCATTCTACTTTGGAATGCCAGCTGTTCCATCTGTAACAACCTTATACAAAACAACCCAGAACAAAGACATCCTCCTTTTTCATTTGATGTGCAAACTTGATAGATGTTAAATGATCTTCAAGTTTTAGCTTTTTGTACTGGAGAAAGAAAAGATATATTCTTACCTCTGCCAGGAGGTGTGTAACCATGTCGATGTCATTGTAAGTTTTGGTCATCTGCTCCACCCTGTCTGTGCCTAGAACTGAGACAGTTTAAAACAACTGTTTATAGGATTTAGAAACAACAGAGAATTTTAAATATTCATAATAGTTGAAAGATCACAACAACCACCACCACCACTCCAGGCTTTTACAAAAGTGCCATTCAGGAGATTAAAAATATATGTGAAAATAGAAAATAGACACTCAGAAAACAGACCAATTATTACAAACAAAATATATATCATACAATGAATTAAAAAAGTATCAAATGATCATCAGGCAACCACTTCCTATCTCTTCCTCCCTCAATAAGATTAGAACTTTGGTCCACTCACATTAGGGACTGTGGCCCTGAAGAATGGATTAAATCACCAATTATTTTATACCCTAATCTAAATTAAAGTTCCTGAGGGGTGACTTACTTAGTGAGGGGTTATGCTATTACAAATGAATTTAATTAGAATTCTGATGTGATTATCTTCAATATCTATGATCATCTATCATGTGAGCTAAAATCAATAAACAAGGAATAGGACTTGTAGGACTTTTTATAGTTCTGTTATGAGGCATAATCCTTTTTAGTTTAATTAATGATAATCTCTATCATATCTAGGCCTTTGCTATAAGATAAACTGTATAATACACTATTACTTGCATAATTTAAGTCCAGTAATTCTGCATTAAATTCAGGAACTGTCGATACATTGCATATTATAGCTCCAAAGAGAATGACAAATATGACCCCAATGATTCCACAGTCACAATAAGCAATACCTTTAAAAAACCCATTTTTTTAAATGTATATTTTATTGTTGAGAGAGAGCACAAGCAGGAGAGGGGCAAAGAGAAAGGGAGACACAGAATCTGGAGCAGGCTTCAGGCTCTGAGCTGTCAGCACAGAGCCCAATGCGAGGCTCGAACCCACAAACTGTGAGATCGTGACCTGAGCCGAAGTCGGATGGTTAACTGAGCCACCCAGGCACCCCAATAAGCGATACTTTTTTAAGCTAATGATGCTTAATAATAATAAAAAGAGATCTTATAATAAAAGAGAGATCTTTTCATTCTGGAGTGCATTACATGAAACAGATCTGTGTTTGATTTAGACTGATTTTACAATTAGTTTGCCTTGAAGTGTGAAAAAATAAGAGGCTTTAAAGAAGTGCTGAATTTATGGATTTGAGTGAACTTGAATAAGTCACTTAACCCTTCCAAAATTCATATTCTGTATTTATAATATAGAGGTAATAACACTCATCTCACAAGGTCACTAGGAGAATGAAATACGATAATGTAATGAGCAGTATTAAAATACTATTAAGTGTTATACTACTGTTTACAGTTACTACTTTTTTTTTTTTCAACGTTTTTTATTTATTTTTGGGACACAGAGAGACAGAGCATGAACGGGGGAGGGGCAGAGAGAGAGGGAGACACAGAATCGGAAACAGGCTCCAGGCTCCGAGCCATCAGCCCAGAGCTCGACGCGGGGCTCGAACTCACGGACCGCGAGATCGTGACCTGGCTGAAGTCGGACGCTTAACCGACTGCGCCACCGAGGCGCCCCTACAGTTACTACTCTTAAACACATCTGGTATGTGTGAAATAGCCTTGATTTAAAATTTTCTGTAAATAATGCACTGTATTGGCAGCAGATACTATGATATAAGTCACTTGTAGTTCCTTAGTCCCATCTTAACCTTGAGGTTGCCCAAAAGACACCATTAGACATGTTTTACTTTTATTTTAGCTTTTTATTTTTCTTCCTGGCAAAACTGCTTAAAATGAATCTGAGAACTACCTAGAGCTTAATTATTAATGACAGTTTTATTCTTAGGTAAAAGTAAAACAAAGTGCTAGATTGATAGTGATATGAGATAGAAAACTAAAAAGATCTGGATAGAAACATTTTCACCCCACAAGGATTTATATTTACAAGTAGAAAAACTGGCTCTGTAATTTAACCACTGGGATACGGGAACAGGCCCACAGAATCTTCATAATTTACTTATAGTGTGAGGTCTCCTCTACTCCTATTACTCCTCAATAATAAGCTAAGGGAAAAAAATCAAACCATATCTATGCTCTAAATTATTAGCAGAAAACTAGCCAATGATTGCAAACCCAAATGTAATCCAGGGTGATAGGTCTATCTCTAGACTCTAATTTAATTGATTTAGAGGAGCCCCACAGCACACACAGTAAGTAAAAGATGCCCAGGTGTTCTGATGTGGAGTTAGCAATAAAAACTACCAATTCAGGAGTAACACTCCAAGCAAGAACTAGGAATCCTAGAGACTCAGTTAAAAAAGTTTTTATAAAACTAATTTAAACAATATATGACATAGTTTATGTTATATGATTGACCAGAGTTGAAGATAAAGTGGTAATTTTATTCTGAAGTAAAACCAGTAAGTTAAGGATGTAATAAAGAGCTATGAGCTACAAGTCACACATGAAGAAACAGGAAAACAAAGGACACAGTAATACAGAAAAGAAATGTATAGAATAAAACATATTTTACTGAGGAGAAACTAATAATAGTGAGGATAATAATGGGGTGATAACAACTCCCATCTCACAAGGTCATAAGAAAAAAATTGGGTCTGCTCATTCTCAGTAATGGGCTCTGCACCATGCTGCTGTTTCTACCACAGTCCTACCAAGATCAGAAGGCCTTTATCTGATGAAATACTGAGTATCCATCTGTGAATGCAAGTTACAAAACAACACAGATCCCAATTTTGTTTTTAAATCGTGAGCATTATCTTATACACATTGATATAGAAGACAGGCTGGAAGGATACACATTAGTGGTTATCTCTGGGTAGGGATTATGGTTGATCTCTTGTTTTCTTTCTTTTGCTAATTTTCCAAGAAGATAAATGTTATCTTTGCAATAAAAAAATAGCAGCTCTTATTCAGAGGTTTCAAAAAGCAAAAATGAATTTTCAAATGCCTAAATATTTATTATGGCGATGAAGTTAGATAATGCAACCAGGATTCTACATTTTTGTTTTATTTTTATTTTTTTGGATTTTTAAAAAGTTTTTATTTATTTATTTTTGAGAGAGAGAGAGAGTGAGCACTCAAGCAGGGGAGGGGCAGAAACAGAGGGAGACAGAGGATCCGAAGTGGGCTCTGCACCACTGCACAGACAGCAGAGAGCCAGATGCGGGGCTCAAACTCACGAACCATGAGATCATGACGTGAACCAAAGGCAGACGCTTAGCTGACTGAGCCACCCAGGTGCCCCGCCAATTTTTGTTTTATGTGAAACAGTCTATATACACTACCGAGCCCCAAAGGCTGGGGGCCACCTCAATTACACAGAGCAGCTCAACTGATGTCAGTCACAAAGCACACAGAAACACAATGAATTCCTCTCTGCGGCCTTATCAGTTTTGTCTTGTCTTCTTTAACACAGTACTCCTGGTAGCTATGCCACTTGGGAAGATTCCAAAAGTAGGGCAAAGCTCTTAAGTTTACTCTTGGCATTTAGGCAATGCAACGAAATGTTTCCAAAGTGATAGACTAAATCTTCACTGCAATTCTTCGACTGAAAATGCAGAGCCAAGATGACTGATTTTATTATAATCAATCCTATTAAATCTTATTTTCCCTTCAGTTCTCAGCTGTTAAAATAAAAATGTTATGTGGTAAAAAATTAGCAATGTTCCTTTTTTCCAGACATGAAATTCCTAACTCTCTAAAAAAAAAATTATACATTAGTGGGGATGATAAACATTTTTACTGAACAGTCTTGCAACTTGGTTTTATAAAAGTTAATTAACATTCAACATTTTTGGTATAATATTTGGAGAATTTAACATTCCTGAAAAAAATACTGGAGGGGGAATATACATAAGTCCTTTACCAATCCTTACTTTAAGTTCTAATTCTGCATAATTTCACATCAACCACCCAATCTCACGTTTTTCAGGATGAGAAGGGCCAATGTTAATCTATTTCGATATCTCTGTAATTTATATGAGATGGTGCTTGATATTTCTGTCAATGTTCCTTTTCAAGGTCTAAAGTTTTTACCACAATTACTGAAATTCAAAAAGACTCCTAGGGGTCCCTTGGTGGCTCAGTCAGTTGAGCATCCAACTCTTGATTTCGGCTCAGGTCATGATCCGAGTGTTGTGGGACTGAGCCCTGCATTAGGCTCCGTGCTGAACGTAGAGCCTGCTTGGGATTCTCTCTCTCTGTCCCTCTGCCCCTTTCCTCTGTTCATGTTCTCTCTCTCCCATAACTAACGAACTAACTAACTAACTAACTAACTAACTAACTAGACTTCTAATCTCTCCAACCCTCTCACAGCAAAAACTCTAAAACAACAAAAAGCAAAAATGAAATACACACCTCCCACATGGCATAGTAAAAGCTGCAGAGCTCCTGATAAGTACAGACAAGTCTTACAGTTTTAACCCCAAATAAACAACTGCTGCTCTTGGTGTATACTACAGATAATATTTCTGCAATACAAAAAACTGCCTTCAAAAGAACTGAGAACAAAGAGAAGGCATCTGATGATATGTACAACCTACGACAGCCTTTCTCAACAGGGTTCCAGGTGAGAATTAAGCCCTACTGATAATGATTTGAGTGAGACAATTTTCTTAATTCTTCCATGGATAATACTCAATAGATGTCTTGAGGCATATGAGTTAATTATTTTGTGGAACTGGTTGAGAGTAAATATAAATCTGCTAACTTCCATTATCTGACTTATGGTTAATGCTTCCCGAACATTATCAGTTATATTTCATTTCCTGACAGTATAGTCATTTTTTTTTAAGTTCTGTGCTTTATTTTCTTTTAAGTTTTATTTATTTAAGTAATCTCTACAGCCCAAATGGGGCTCGAACTCATGACCCTGAGATCAAGAGTCTCATGCTCCTCCAACTGAGCTAGCTAGACGCCCCAGATTAATAATTTTTGAGGGCAGGCCTTGAGGAAAAGTATAACTTGCCAGCCAGAAGTAATTATTTCTACAACCTTCTTTCTCTACAAAATTGTACAACCTCCCTAATTCCTTAAATCCTCCAATTAACATCACTGTGAAATGGCCACATAGCTTTGGTTGACAATGCTTTATACTGGTGGTTCTCAAATCTGCGTGTGCATCAGCACTACCAGGACTTTTAAAACACAGACTGCCGTGCCCAGTCCTAGAATTTCTGGTTCTGTAGATAAGGGTAGGAGCCCAAGAATTTGCATTTCTAACAAGTTCCCAAGTGATGTTGATCCCTTAAATAAAACTTATAAAGCTAATCATTTCCCCCAACCCTTTTTCTTACACATTAGAAAGTGGTACAGGTGATCCCTTATTCCCAAATAAAAAATACTCTGAAAGGCAGATCAGGTTTCTATTTTTAGCCTTAACATGAACAAATGGTACTTTCTGTTATGATGTGCTCTGACTTTACTGCTTGCTCCACAGCTCACTCTGGGTCTCTCTCTCTCTCTTTTTTTTTTTTTTTTTAACATTTTATTTATTTTTGAGACAGGGAGAGACAGAGCATGAACAGGGGAGGGGCAGAGAGAGAGGGAGACACAGAATCTGAAACAGGCTCCGGGCTCTGAGCTGTCAGCACAGAGCCTGACGCAGGGCTCGAACTCACAGACCGTGAGATCATGACCTGAGCCGAAGTTGGCCGCTTAACCGACTGAGCCACCCAGGCGCCCCTCTGGGTCTCTCTCTTAATAAAGTTAAGAAAATCCTGAAATGACCTGTTCTGCATGCAAAATATTCTGTATCTTAAACTTTATATATGGCAGAGAGTAGGATGGAATCATTTTTTGGACCCACCCATTGCTCCCAAGTGTTCTATTTTAAAAGTAAACAATCTCTTCCTGGTTTGGTGGGGGCTTCAGAGAACAACCAGTATCCTTTCATCCATGTGAGGTAGGCTCACAACCCCAAATCCTGCCCATGTTTCCCTCTGAATTTATTTTTCTTCTCACAGCTCTTTCAATTTCTTTGTGTTACGGAAGTTTCTCTGCCTGGGCCACCTCTTTTTTATTAGTTGTTAAAATTCATTTTAATGAGTACAAGTATCTACTGGCAAGTGAGGAAAGTATGGATTAGAAGGGGCTGGAGTAGCACCAAGGAGCTAAACCCTAGGATGGCCTGTCAGGGTATATAATAATTATTCAGAGCCATGGATCTTGATATCTTAAAGGGACAGAAAACTGCTAGAAAGGGTCAGAGAATGTTTTATATCTTGCTTTTTAAAACATTGGTCAATTTGCTAAATGAAGTAAATCACTTATCTTTTATATTCATAACATACAAATTCATAATGAAGTTTATTAAATATAAATAAATGGGTTAATGAACTATTAACCCAAAGAACTGATACTTTTTTTTTTTTTTTTTAATTTTTTTTTTTCAACGTTTATTTATTTTTGGGACAGAGAGAGACAGAGCATGAACAGGCGAGGGGCAGAGAGAGAGGGAGACACAGAATCGGAAACAGGCTCCAGGCTCTGAGCCATCAGCCCCAGAGCCCGACGCGGGGCTCGAACTCACGGACCGCGAGATCGTGACCTGGCTGAAGTCGGACGCTTAACCGACTGCGCCACCCAGGCGCCCCAGAACTGATACTTTTAAAATAACAGTGAAATTACAGTACAGAGATAAAGTATTAGTGGACCAATTATAATCATAGCTTATTTGCTTCATGACCTTAAGTATATCATATATAGTCCAATTTTCAAATTGCTGAAGTGAAAATAGTACATTTAGAATAAGGGAATCTGTATCATCCTATTAATCTTGAGTTTTAAACTGCTCCCTTGAATACTATGGTTTGCTTTGTATAAAGTCCTGAAAACCCAAGTATTTTATAATTTGATTATCATTTATTTTCCAAAATTTATTTTTATTTAACATTCTCTCTAAAAGTAACTCCGTTAAATCGTGATTTAAGACAGCTTTCTAGCTACAGTTCCATCCTCTTGTGGCGTATATGACAAAGAAAAAGTAAACAAAGGGGCACTTTCTGTGCCACTTTATCAAAATAGTGACAAAAACTAAATTTATCCTGATGAAATTCCAGTTTGAAATTTTCTCACAAATCTAAAAATGTATGGAACAAAGAGAAATGGAAATAAAAAATAAGTACTTTTCAGAAATTCGCAAACAACTTCTCAAACTTGAAAGTTAAGAAAACCTTAAGAACTTTAATAGTCAGCTACTTATAAGAATTGTTGAGGAAGAAATAGTTTTGAGTTTCTTGATATTCCATTTCAAGTTTAAACAATGTTTTTTGTTTTTGTTTGTTTTTTTTTTTTAATTTTTTTTCAACGTTTTTATTTTTAGTTTTGGGACAGAGAGAGACAGAGCATGAACGGGGGAGGGGCAGAGAGAGAGGGAGACACAGAATCGGAAACAGGCTCCAGGCTCTGAGCCATCAGCCCAGAGCCCGACGCGGGGCTCGAACTCACGGACTGCGAGATCGTGACCCGGCCGAAGTCGGACGCTTAACCGACTGTGCCACCCAGGCGCCCCTCAAGTTTAAACAATGTTTATAATTTTTTTCCTGAGTAGTACGTAACCTGGTTCTAGGAAAACTACTAAAAGCAAGTTAATGATTACTATAAAAATGATTACTAAAAAAATTATTATGAAAATGAGCATTTCACAACAATCATTAAAAACACTGGGGGCGCCTGGGTGGCGCAGTCGGTTAAGCGTCCGACTTCGGCCAGGTCACGATCTCGCAGTCCGTGAGTTCGAGCCCCGCGTCAGGCTCTGGGCTGATGGCTCGGAGCCTGGAGCCTGTTTCCGATTCTGTGTCTCCCTCTCTCTCTGCCCCTCCCCCATTCATGCTCTGTCTCTCTCTGTCCCAAAAATAAATAAAAACGTTGAAAAAATTTAAAAAACAAAACAAAACAAAACAAAACAAAACACTGAAGCACTCACTGGGAAAATGTGTAGGAACTGATGCAATGTCATATGTAACTCAAATGAAAACAATTTTATCAATTTATCAATTTATATCAATATATCAATTATATCAATGTTGAACTTATAGACTTTTCTTATATATCCTAACAGCTACTATGCACATATTTTTATAGTGAATGAATAAAAAAAAGTCAGCTCAACCTGAAAGCAGATGTTTGGAATGAAGTCAAAAGCAAAAAGGTCTCCATACTTTAATTATTAAAACTACTTATGTATCCAAAAACTATGCTTCTTAATGACTAACACAGTTTCTACGACTGTGTTTACCAGGAAATATAAAGTCAAAAAGCTGATGGCTCAGTATATCAAACTACTGATATAATAAATGCTTTGAGATATAAAGGAATTTTAAAATTTTAAATTAAAATTTCAACTACTTTTTTTTAAGTTCCTTTTTCTACTCAGTCTGAGAACAGTATCAAATAAAAGAACGAAGAAATGGAAATATCTGAGTATGCTTGCAACCACAGACACTCAGAGTTGTAAAGAATGACAAACCTTCTACATTCAGACATAACACAGAATCATCTCTCTGTGTTGTTAAATCAGTTTGAGTTCAAGTAGGTACACAATGAACAATGGCTAGGAATGCTCTTAAATGCTTTTTAAATGCTTTTAAATGACTTTTTAAATGCTTTTAAATGACTTTTAAAACTTCTTAAAAGTCAACACCAAGATACTTATCATCTTTATTTCAATGGACAAAGTCTAAAAGGCTAAAAAATACTCACTCATATAATGGAAAGTCTCTTCAGCAAGGACTGGAGAGAGGGCATCAGATGCATGCTGCTGCTGGTGTGGGGACCGAGTCCAGTCTTCATTTTCATATAGAAATAGAGAGTCCACTCTTAGCTTATACTGGGGTAGCTGTTCTTCTAGCAGACTTACCAGCTCAACTTCAGGGAGATCCTCATTGGAGCAGACATCTAAAGAGGAGATTCCATGTAAATGAATCCAAAATATTCCAATTTACTAGTTACAGAGAAAATATCAGTGAAATTAGTTTCTAAAAGTAGGATAACCACAGAAACACTAGTTGGGATAATTTCTCCAATGATTTTTACTAATATATGCTGGTACTATATAGTTGGTCATTCTCTAGCTTTTTTTAATATGAAAACTTCTATAGCAAAAATAATACCATGAATTTTAATTATAGTCTATTTAAAAATATACTGCCTGGGTTGCTGGAGGGGAGCTGTGTAGGGGGATGGGCATCAGTGAGGGTACTTGTAATGAGCACTGAGTGTTACATGTAAGTGATGAATCACTGGGTTCTACTCCTGAAACCTCTACTACATTGTATGTTAACTAACTTAAATTTATATAGATCAATTAAAAAAAAAAAAAACCAGACAGTTCAAGAAAGATACATATATATATTGCTTGGTGAATATAACTATGTTTTTAAAATTTTAAATGAGTTTGGACACATTTCATATTTCCTCCTTATCAGTCTATTTAGTGTTGCTTAAAAGAGATCTGACCTCAAATAAATTATATACTTGGGAGAAAAAGGCAACACAAAACAACCACCAGAAAATAGCTAGTTCAAAAGGAATAAAATGACATGTTCTTTAATAAGAGAATTTAAACTCTGTGGGAGTATTCTTTAAACTTTAGAAAAATTATATTTCAGTATATTCTCACAGCAGTTAGACATAAAAAATAAACATTTATTGGCTAAATGTTAACCAGTAATATTAACATTTCAGCAGTGTTCTAGCACTAGTACTGGAATAAGTACTTTATCATTTTTATTTTAAAGATGTACTACATTTGAAGTCCTGAATACCTTTCACATCACTACTCTCTCACCCACACACCTCTAGCTACTTCCTGCATATACATCTCTGAACACACTTGGCTTCTCTGCCTCTATTCTGTGTTTGCTCCTGGCTTCCTGTTCCAAATACGGCCCATCATTTAACACTTGCCAAATTTAGCAGTTTACCAAAAAAGTAAACTTATCCCTTTTAACATGCTTAAAATAGAGAAACACAGGATGTCATATCAACCCTCACACTTTATAAAGAGATCTGATATTTCCTTTGTGGGTAGTATAAAGAAACATATTCTAACTCTGGCAAAAAACAACAAAGTTCATTTTAAGAAAACATCTTAAAAGAGTAAATTTCTACAACTTGACCTTAACAATAACAGTTTAATAAATCAAATATGAGGAAGTTAACAATACCACATACCCCATCACATACCCCTCTTTACCCAGGACAAGCAGTAACTTCATAATCACAAAGATGAGATATATAATCACATAGATGAGGTACATTTAACTTTAAATATGGTTCTAAAGAAGCTCTCAACCCTTAGCAGATCTCTTTAAAAGCCCTAAAAATACAACCAAATTTTATTACTACAAATTCCATGCGATTATCCAATTTTTTCCTGCCATAAATATATCACATACAGATAGTCAGTGTAATACTCACAGGAAGAGAAGTTGACTATAAATATATGCAGACCTAAAAACAGGCTTGTAGGCAATTCAGGGGTATAATGGAAATGAAGAACAAAATTTATCTTTCATTAATAGAGCCATTATTTCCTAGAAATTGTCTTTTAATATGTACTAATGAAATTCTAATGAATTATTTATGAATTCTAATTATTATTGAATTCTAATGAAAATTTAAGGTTACCAATTCCCTATTTGCAAGAGGTAATTTTAAAAATGAGTACACATGGGTCACCTGGGTGGCTCAGTCAGTTAAGCATCCAACTCGATTTCAGCTCAGGTCAAGATCCCACGGTCATGTGACTGAACCCCACATGGGGCTCCATGCTGAGCATGGAGCTTAAGATTCTCTTTCTCTCTCTGTCCCTCTCCCCTCCCCTCTAAAATAAAATGAGTATACAATCAAGGTTTAGTAGGCTAAATATCCTTGACTAGCTCCCCCTATTTGCTTCTGTGTTTCTAATAATGTGCTATTTACTACTCTCCTGCTTATCCTCTTTTCTTTTTCTGATTATCCAGTCTTTTTTTTTTTTTTTCCCTTAATTCTCAAGTTATTTAACATACAGTGTTAGTCTTGGCTTCAGGAGTAGATTCCAGTGATTCATCACATATAACACCCGAGCTCATCCCAATAAGTGCCCTCCTTAATGCCCATCATCCATTTTCCCTACCCCCATAAACCCTCAGTTTGTTTGCTGTATTTAAGAGTCTCTTAAGGTTTGCCTCCCTCTCAGTTTTTATTTTCTTTCTCCTACCCTTCCCCTATGATCATCTGTTAAGTTTCTCAAATTCCACATATGAGTGAAATCATGTGATATCTTTCTCTGATTATCCAGTCTTAACAATTCCCTTGCTAACATTTATCTTTCAAATGTCCCTTCCATATGCCCAATTCTTTGTAGCCACATTGTGTCCATTTAATATCAAGGACTCCTCTTGTTCCTCTTGAAGAGCCTCAAAACTGGTTTGCTCGCATACACTCAAATTTTCATCTACATCTTCATATCTACATTATGTCACTCTCCTACACAAGGCAAAAAGAGGTCAGAATTTCATCTAGCCATTGTAGAAAACCCTTATGAACAGGTGGGATAATCAGTAAAGATCTTAGGCCATACCTACTGGTAGTAGGATTAAATTAATGCTAGAACAAAGCATATTACAGTATGATCTAAAGTGTGATCTAGAGACCCACATAACAAAGATTAAAAACAAGCCTCAACAAACCACAAGAGACTCTTAAATACAGAGAACAAATTAAGGGTGGATGGGGGGGTGGGGGAGAGGGAAAATGGGTGATGGGCATGGTGGAGAGCACTTGTTGGGATGAGCACTGGGTGTTGTATGTAAGTGATTTGACAATAAATTATATTCATAAAAAAAAAAAAAAAAAAAGGCCAGGTCTCAAAAGGATCAACTTTATCAGCATGTAACTTTTTTTTTTTTTTTCAACGTTTATTTATTTTTGGGACAGAGAGAGACAGAGCATGAACGGGGGAGGGGCAGAGAGAGAGGGAGACACAGAATCGGAAACAGGCTCCAGGCTCTGAGCCATCAGCCCAGAGCCCGACGTGGGGCTCGAACTCACGGACCGCGAGATCGTGACCTGGCTGAAGTCGGACGCTTAACCGACTGCGCCACCCAGGCGCCCCTATCAGCATGTAACTTTAAGGACACGCCAGAACAAATTTTAACACTCTTCCAAGGAAGACAACAAAATCTAAACATCTAACAATGTAACATTCAAAATATTCAGTATTTGGTCAAAAATTACTAGATATGCAAAGAATAAGCAAACTGTAATCCATTACCAGTTGGAAAATGAATCAATAGAAATAGGCTCAGTAATGACAAAGATGATGAAAATAGTAAACAACAATTTAAAAACAGCAATTATTAATATGCTCAAAGATTTAAATTTTTTTTTAAGGTTTATTCATTTTTCAGAGACAGAGCATGAGCTGGGGAGGGGCAGAGAGAGAGGGAGACACAGAATCCGAAACAGGCTCCAGGCTCTGGCTGTCAGCACAGAGCCTGATGCGGGGCCTGAACTCACGGACGGAGAGATCATGAGCTGAGCTGAAGTCAGACGCTCAACCAACTGAGCCACCCAGGCGCCCCTAATATGCTCAAAGATTTAAAAGGAAAACATAAACCTGATGAAAAGAAACAGAACTTATATTGATCTTTATAAAACCCGAGTAGAACTAGAGTACAATGTCTAAATTGAAAAACTCACTGGGTAACATTAACAGATTAGACATTCCCCAAATGAAAAGAACTGAGGTAGACTTGAAGGCATAGTAATGGAAACAATCGAAAATGAAGCATTAAGAAAAAAAAAAAAAACTGGGGGGAAAATGAACAGATCATCAGTGATTTGTGTTACAGTATCAAGCAGTCTAACATACATGCAATTGGAGTTACAGAAGAGGGGAGATATCACAATAAAACTGAATAAAAATTTGAAAAAAACTGGGTTTGGATGGACTTCAGAATTTTTTGGAGTTTTAGAAAGGTAGTGCTAAGCATCTACTATACGATATATAACATCACCAACTGGTTTTGTAGCAGCACCCCATATTTAAATACATTAATACACATTCAGCAAGCAAATATTCACGCTAAGTGAGATAAATCTAGAAACAGCTACACAAGTCAAGCTTTGTGGACCAATGAATTTAAGAACCAAAGTCTAGAAAAAACTTTGAGTATTCAGAGTTGTTTTGATTTGGTCTTACAGATAAGGGCTTATGGGCCCATACCCATGTTTGAATAACCTTTATGTCCTGAGAGCTTCTTAAGTGCCTAAATGTTGTCACATGCTTGCAAGGTATATAAATGCAAGCAACTCTTTCCTTGTAGGGATAGGAAGATATGAATAGAAAGGCAAGATGGGAAGAGAGTAAGTATGATGCAGTTCCTTCTGACCAGGGCTCACATGGTACAGAAGAATCCAACATAGATGACACAGAAGACACAAGGCAGATTTTGATAATTCAGTAAGGGCCTAGGAGAAGGAAATATTAATTCAGTGGATCTCTCAGGAGATCAGGCTGGAAAGCGAAGCCAGGGTTTCATCATGGTAGATCTTATATACTAGACTGAGGCATCTGCATTTTATCCTGTAAGGAATAGCACTTCAATATTTATTAAACTGGACTCACCAGTGATACTCTCTGAGTCTCTGTGATTGCTATTCATGAGGTTTTCTTCACCTGTTGGTGATGTAAAAATGGCATTCTGTGATTGACTCATGCAGGATCCTTTCTTGCTTTGGTTGATAAGGACAGCTTTGGTGTGTATCAGAGTAAAGGAAATCCATCAAGCCATTCAATAATGAAATGGATCTGGTCGTATAGATATTTTCTCTTAAACAGATTTTTTCTGATGAGTCAAATGACATCTGTAGCAATGAGTGCTCTCATGTGATTATCATACTCTGGCAAGTCATGACCTAAAACAGAACACATCAAATGACTTTAGAATTCAGCATGCTCTTTAATAACAGTTCAATTACCTGGAATCTCTGTCATTAAAAATGTTTTCCTAGTGATACATACAACATGGATAAATGTCAAACTAATTATGCCAGATGAAAGTCAGACAAAAACAAAATATATTGTTTATGATTCCATTAACATAAAATTCTAAAAATGTGAGCCTATCTATAGCAACAGAAAACAGATCAGTGGCTGCCTGGGGTTGGGGGACAGATTTCCAAGGGCAGGAGAAAAGCTTTGGGGATGATGAATACGTTCATTGTGATATTTGGTGTTGGTTTCACAATTATATATACATGCCAAAAGTTATCAAATTATTCACCTGAAATATGTGCAATCTAATAATAAATTATAATAACGTTTAAAAAATTTAATGATACTCAACTGTTTAAAATAAAATACTACTACTACTACTACTAATAGCAATTATAATTATTTTTGTGAAGTCTATAGCACATGTAGAAGTAAAATGTATTATAGTATTACAGGCCAGGAGGAGAAAAATGAAAATATACTGTTATAAGGCTTTTATATTGTATGTGAAATGGTAAAACATTATTGAAGGTAATCTGTGATAAGTTAAAGCTATATACTATAAACCTGAAAGTAACCAATAAAATAACTCAAGAATTACAGATAATAAACCAACAAAAGAGATGAAGTAGAATAATATAAAATAGTTTCTCAACTCTGGCACTACTGGTATCTGGGGATAATGCTTTGTCATGTGCATTGCAGGATGTTTAGCAGTATGCCAGCAGAATTTTCTCCCCAGACCTTCTCTCAGTTGTAACAACCAAAAATGTCTGCAAACATTGCCAAATGTCCCCTGGTAGGCAAAAACACTCCCAGTTGAGAACCAGTAATATAAAATATGCTCAACCTCACTATAACTAAAATAAATAAAAATGTAAACATTTTTCACCCATTAGATAAGCAAACATTGTTTTATTATATTCATTGTTGGAGAGGGCATGGAAAAAGCAGCACTCATACTGTTGATAAAAGTGCAAACTGGTACAAACTTTTAGAAAGGCTATTTGGCAATGTATACCAAACTTTTAAGTGCACATACACTACAATTCAACAATTCTACCACTATGAATTTATAATGTGGTTATATTCACAAAGTGTGTCAAGACGTAGGCACAAGAATGCACATGTGGTTATTTTTTTAAAAGCATATGCACACAAATGGAAAGAAAATATCCATAAAGAAATGGTTAAGGGGCACCTGGGTGGCTCAGTAAGTTAAGCATCCAAGTCTTGATTTTGGCTCAGGTCATGATCTCACGGTTTGTGAGTTCGAGCCCCACATTGAGCTCTGCACTGACAGCTCAGATCTGGCCTGCTTGAGATTCTCTCTCTCCTTCTGCCCCTCCCTGCTCTCTCTCTGTCTCTCTCAAAAATAAATAAATAAATAAATAAATAAATAAATAAATAAATATTAAAAAAAATTTTTTAAGTCCAATAAAAAAGAAGTGGTTTAATAAAGATACATACCAAGGAATGCAATGCATTAAACATATGTGTGTACTTGAAAAAAACAACTGTTATCAGTTAGGGAAACTATTTAATACTGATTATAAGCCTAGCTTTATATCAAAAGACTGTCTCTACTAAATAGTCTCTACTTAGCAACTTGCAGCTTCTATTTATGGCTAATTCATTCTCATGCATACTATTTACAGGCACTGTAAACAAGAGTCACAATAGGAACAAAATAAAGGCATTAAAAGAAACTGAAAAATGGTCACTGAGGTAGATACAGAAGCGTTCTCAGTAAATGCTAGGCAAAAGAGTTTCAATGATGAAATAGGCAACAGAATTAAACATTACAGAAAAGGCAAAGGGGAAATTTGGTTTAAAAAGAGGGTGCTGAGACCATAGAATCAATGTTAACCTTCTAGAAACCAGTTCAGCCACAAAGTTAGGCCCAGAGCCAGGCTGCAAGGAGTCAGGAAGTGAGGTAGTAAGAATGGAGTTTACTGAGTACAGACCAAGATTTCCAACACCCAGACTTTAAGGTTTACATGGACCAGTAAAATTTGGAAAACTTCTGTGATTATTGGCATAGGGTTACCTTTTTTTTGAAAAATACATTGTGTAAGGAAAAAAAGACATAATGGAATAAACAACTCCTTCCCAAAAAAGGAGTTATAATTTTTGTTGACATAATAAAAATTTAATTTTTCTATTTGAATTCAGAAAATTTTAATAAATACAAATTTAAAAATTCTATACTAAAAGGCAACCTACAGAATGGGTGAAGATATTTGCAAAGAACATATCTAATAAAGGATTAGTATCCAAAATATATAAAGAACTTATACAATTCAACACCTAAAATACAAATAATCCAATTAAAAAATGGGCAGAAGACATGAATAGACATTTTTTCAAAGAAGACATACAGATGGCTAACAGACACATGAAAAGATGCTCAACATCACTCATCATCAGGGAAATACAAATCAAAACTACAATGAGATATCACCTCACACTTATCAGAATGGCTAAAATATAAAACACAAAAAACAACACGTGTTGGTGAGGATGTGGAGAAAAATGAACACTTGTGCACCGTTAGTGGGAATGCAAACTGGTGCAGCCAGTATGGAAAACAATATGGATTCTCCTCAAAAAATTAAAATTAGAACTACACTATGATTTAGCAACTACTAGGTATCTACCCAAAGAATACAAAAAGACTAATTCAAATGGATACATGCATCCTGATGTTTACAGCAGCATTAGTTATAATAGCCAAATTACGGTAACAGCCTGTGTCCATCGACTGATGAATGGATAAAGAAGATGCGGTATGTACACACACACACACACACACACACACACACACACACACACACACACACACACTGGAATATTACTCAGCCATAAAAAAGAATGAAATCTTGCCATTTGCAACACGGATGGAACTACAAAGTATTATGCTAAGTGAAATAAGTCAGAGAAAGACAAATACCGTATGGTTTCATTCATATGTGGAATTTAATAAACAAAACAAACGAGCAAAGGAAAAAAGGGAGAGACAAACTAAGAAACAGACTCTTAACTACAGAGAACAACCTGATGGTTACCAGACTGGAGGTGGGTGGGGGGGATGTGTTAAATAGGTAATGGGAGTAAAGAGTGCACTAGTGATGAGCACTGGGTGTTTTATGGAAATGCTGAATCCCTATATTATACACCTGAAACTAATATTACACTGTATGTTAACTGGAATATAAATAAAAACTTAATTCCCACCAACAGTGTAAAAGTGTTTCCTTTTCTCCACATCCTCGCCAACATCCATTGTTTCCAGATTTGTTCATTTTAGCTATTCTGACAGGTGTGAGATGGTACTTCATTGTGGTTTTGATTTGTATTTCCCTGATGATGAGTGATGTTGAGCATCTTTTAATGTGTCTGTTAGCCATCTGGACGTCTTCTTTGGAAAAGTGTCTATTCATGTCTCTGGCCATTTCTTCACTGGATTATTTGTTTTCTGGGTGTTGAGTTTGGATAAGTTCTTTATAGATTTTAGATACTAACCCTTTATCTGATATGTCATTTGCAAATATCCTCTCCCAGTCCACTGGTTGCCTTTTAGTTTTGTTGTTTCCTTCGCTGTGCAGAAGCTTTTTATCTTGATGAGGTCCCAATAGCTCATTTTTTGCTTTTGTTTCCCTTGTCTCCAACAGGTGCAGTCACTCTGGAGAACAGTATGAAGGTTCCCCCAAAAGTTAAAAATATAACTACCCTACGACCCAGCAATTGCACTACTAGGTTATTTATACAAAGGATACAAAAATGATGATTTGAAGGGGCACATGCACCCTAATGTTTATAGCAGTGCTATCCCCAAAGCCAAATTATGGAAAGAGCCCAAATGTCCATCGACTGATGAATGGATAAAGAAAATATGGTTGGGGTACCTGGGTGGCTCAGTCAGTCAAGCCTCTGACTTCAACTCAGGTCATGACTCATGGTCTGTGAGTTTGAGCCTCGCATCAGGCTCTGTGTTGACAGCTCAGAGCCTGGAGCCTGCTTCAGATTCTGTGTCTCCCTCTCTCTCTCTCTCTACCCACCCCCTCACTTGTGCTCTCTCTCTCCCTCAAAAACAAGTAAACATTAAAAAATTTTTTAAAGAAGATGTGGTATACATATATAATGGAATATTATTCAGTGATCAAAAAGAATGAAATCTTGCCACTTGCAACAACATGGATGGAACTGGAGGGAATTATGATAAGTGAAAGAAGTCAGAGAATGACAAATATCAGAAAATCACTCATATGTGGAATTTAAGAAACACAACAGATGAACATAGGGGAAAGGAAGGACATATAAGATAAAAACAGAGAGGGAGGCAAACCATAATAGACTCTTAAATATACAGAATGAACCGAGGGTTGCTGAAGGGGAGGTGGGCAGGGGGATGGGCCGAAGGGGTGAAGGGCATTAAGGAGGACACTTGTTGGGATGAGCACTGGGTGTTACATGAAAGTCATGAATCAATGGGTTCTACTCCTGAAACCAATACTACACTGTATGTTAACTAACTTGACTTAAAAAAATCAAAAACAAAAAAATAAAAAAACTTAAGACAGCAATCTGCAGTGGCCAGTGCAAAATGAAGTAAAATTCAAAAGTATTTCTTTAGGTATTTTGATTTCAACTCCAGCTGTCAAAAATTCATTTTCATATGCAAGATCAGTCTATTGTATGCAATTGAATTCTTCCCCATGTACCTTATTGTCCAAATTGCCATTCCTAAATCAATCACCACAAAGGAAAAGGAATGAAAATTGGATCAAACCAATAAAGATTTGCCCACTCCCATACCCTGAAACTGGGAGGAAGAAGAAAGCAAACTCTGAAATATATGACCATCAGGTATTTGAACAAAATCTTAATTAGGGGTTCTGCCAACAAAGAAGTGGGGGAGGGGATAATGATTCATCAGTAGGCAAACAAAAACTTTCTTAAGTCTTTATGTTACATATAATCTTTACCAAGGTCTTTTAAATTATAATACTCCAGAGACCTAAATTTATAATTATTAACCCGGCAATGTATTTTTAAAAATAGAATGGTAATGCAAATATAAGAATAAGCATGCTAGTGTATAACAGGCTATCTAGTGCAGGGTAAGCAAACTATTGCCTGAAAGATGAATTTGGCCTGCCCCTGAGATAAAAATAGTTTTTACATTTTTGGGATGCCTGGGTGGCTCAGTTGATTGGGCGACCGACTTCGGCTCAGGTCATGATCTCACAGTTTGTGAGTTTGAGCCCCATGTCGGGCTCTGTGCTGACAGCTCAGAGCCTGGAGCCTACTTCGGATTCTGTGTCTCCCCCTCTCTCTACCCCTCCCCTGCTCACACTCTGTGTCTGTCTCTCAATAATAAATAAACCTTAAAAAAAATTTTTTTAAAGAATAGTTTTTGCATTTTTAAATAGTTGAAAAAAATCAAAGTTAAAATGATTCAAAATGTGTGACAATTATATGTAATTCAAATTTCAGTGCCATAAATGAAGTTTTACTGGAACACAGCCACACTCACTTATTGATAAGTGATTGGGCTTTCATGCCTCAGTGGGAGAGCTTAGTAATTGTGACAGAGACCTTATAAGTCAGGCAACACCTAACTAACATATTTACTCTCTGACCCTTTACAGAAAAAGTTTGCCAACTCCCGATCTAGTAGTAAAATAATTCAGGTATTAAATAATCATCTGTCTAAATCAATGATTTCCTAGATCAACTTCTTAAACAGGGTTCCACCCTACATTTAGATACTTATAATTAGATCACTACTTTTTGAAGAATTTCAGTAAAGAATAGACTTTTATTTCCTACACTTACAAGTGTATTTAAAGTTATTTCAATTTATTTTTTTTTTTAATTTTTTTTTCAACGTTTATTTATTTTTGGGACAGAGAGAGACAGAGCATGAACGGGGGAGGGGCAGAGAGAGAGGGAGACACAGAATCGGAAACAGGCTCCAGGCTCCGAGCCATCAGCCCAGAGCCCGACGCGGGGCTCGAACTCACGGACCGTGAGATCGTGACCTGGCTGAAGTCAGACGCTTAACCGACTGCGCCACCCAGGCGCCCCTAAAGTTATTTCAATTTATAAGAAAGCATTTTTTAAAAAGTAGTAAGTTACAAATTTGCATGTGAAGAAAGAAGTAGAGAGGAAAGGAAGATAAAAAAGGAAGAAACAGAGGGAGCAGGAGGGAGATGAAAAAGGAGAGAATAGAAGCCAAGTGCCTCTCATACTGGGCCAAATTGGTTTTTAAACAGAACTATGGTTCTTAAACATATTTTAATCAAAGACCATTGTGAAAATCTAATGATAACCTTGGGACCTTCTGCCTGCCACTCTTACCTACTAGGTGGTTTACTCTTATTATAGCATTCCTACTTTTTCTGTTTTTTATATTTACATGTATCACATAGAAACACAGACACAAAAAAACTGTGTATAAAGTTCAACTATGGACTCCAGATCTTTGCTCTGGAGGATTGCTTTTTAATTAGTTTTGGAGGTGGTGTTAATTGTTTAGCCTTAACTCTTCTATATAAGAATAAAGAACACCAAGTTGAATACAGAACTAAGTCCATCTTCAGAGTCGTGCAGGAAGAATCTAGACTTCCAGGGCAATCCAGGAACCTGCCTAACCAGAAGACTGTGTACCAGGTCAGAGATGATCTGGAAATGATATGTTCTTTCCGATGACTCTTTAGAGCTAAGGAAATAGACCCTTTGGATGTGCCCTAGTCTAGATCTGAGTGCCTCAGTAGGATTAGTTTGGAGTAGCAATGTTGAGCATAAAACAATGTATGCACCTTGGCATCAGACAAACCTGAATTTTTATCTTATTTACTGGTCTTCTGACCCTGAGCACATTATTTAACAGTTCCTCATTGTCAAGGTGGGAGTAATAATTTACTCTTTATAGGGAGGGTCAGGTATGAGAACTACATAAAAAAATAGAAATTCCTAGTTTGGTACCTGACATACAGTAGACACTAAAATGCTCATTCCCTTCAGCTTCCCCTTTTGTTTGGGCCTAAAGAAAAGATGATGTCTTCTGCCTAGTATTTCTTAAATTTCTGGCTCAACAGCCAACTCTGAGTTCAGAATAGCTACCCTGTTTAGACTACTCTATAGTCTAACGATTGAATAATCTTCATATATAAAGAGAAAAGGACTGAGCAATAAAGTGACAGGTGCCTTATAAAGCAGGACAACTGAAGAAGATTTTTACTGAAGTTCATTCCTTCAAGGATTCTGGGGAAGGGATGTTACAATAAAAGTCTTAACTATAACTAGTACCTTTATTCATAGCATAGAAGCTATATTGGTTTCCTACTGCTGCTGCAACAAATTACCAAGAATTTAGTGGCTTGAAACGACACCAGTTTGTTATCTTACAGTTCTGGACATCAAAGGATGAAGTGGTTTCAATGGGCCAAAACCAAGGTATTGGAAGGTCTGTGCTTCTTCTGAAGGCTCTAGGGAAGAATCCATTTCCTTGTCTTTTCTAGCTTCTAAGTCTGCATTCCTTGACTCAGGACACTTTCCTCCACCTTCAGAGCCAGTAGTAGCAAAGCATCTTCAAATCTCTCTGCTTCTACTGCTACAAAACCTTCATCAAATCACTCTCTACCTCCCTTGTATAAATATGGACACCTATGATTACATTTAGGACCCAACTAGAAAATCCAGGATAACTTCCCCATCTCAAAATCTTTAATTTAGTCCCTTCTGCAAAATCCCTTATGCCATATAAGGTAATATTCACAGGTTCCAGAGTATTAGGATCTGGGTCTCTTTGACAGCCATTATCCAGCCTACTGACAGCAGTTGAGAACATGGATTCTGGACCTAGGCTGCCTATATTTGAACCCCAGTTCCACCACTTACTAGTTGTACGACCTTGGACAAATTACTTAATCTCATTTTTTTCATCTAAAAATGGACCTAATAACAGGCTCTATTTATTTGGTGGCTATGGGGATTAAGTGAGTTAGGAGAGGATAGTATTAACACCCACCTCAGAGAATCGGTTGGGGGAATTACACAAGTTAATACATGTAATAGAACAATGCTTTAGAATAGAGTAAATTCTATGCAAATATTAGTTACTATTTCTATCATTACTAAATGGTACTACTTTAGTATCATTAATAATATTATTGTTATTGTGCCTTACACAAAGTTGGGAACAATGTAAACCGTACTTGTGACACTTAATGGCATTTTTCTCTTAACATAAGAAATCCCATTTACTGCCTGCCCTCTAACAAATGATGTCAGTTTAGTGACATTTATCATTTTCCTTTCTAAGAAAGACTGCAGAATCAGAGTTCTAAATGTAGTAGAAACTGCTGGCAAACTCTGGCAAGCACAAACAACACATTTTCAGTGCCCTTCCTCGTTCGTACAACATATTCTTAGTATCTCCTTGAGCACCAACTATTTTTTATGCTCCATTTTTATTCACTCTTTTCAGGAACAACTTCAATGCTTTTCTTTGATCAACCAAACATGCATTATTTAACAAGAAGCCAACCTTTATAAATCATGCACATCTAGGAGAAAATAAAGTAAAATAGCCAAGTGACTTAAACAAGAATACGACTTAAGAAGAACAACCAAAACATGTCATTGATGGGGATATTATTGGAAGAACACATGATGGCTAATGACTTAGTTTAGCCTAGCCATGGAAACTAAATGGTCAACAGTGTGTGCCTAAATATAGGTTCTGTGCCTTAAAAAAAATCTTGCTACTTCCTTAAAACAGGATACACTGGCCAAAATAGGCTTACAGAAAAGACTAAAACAATTCAGAGAAACCTCATCTCAACAAAAGCACAGAGCCTACAATTAAAGTAAACAAAAGATTTAACAAACACATAGGGGCTATTGGGTGGCCTAGTCAGTTAAGCATCCGACTCTTGAATTTGGCTCAGGTCATGATCTCAGAAACTGTGAGATCAAGCCCTAAATCAGGCTCCATGCTGACAGTGAGGAGCCTGCATGGGATTCTTTCTCTCCCTTTCTCTCTGCTCCTTCCCACCCTTAAACTAAACATTAAAAAAAAAAAAAAAAAAAAAAAAAAAGATTTAACAAATACTTAAGTTAGAAATACACTTTAAAACTTTACTATACAAATAATACTTTGGGGATTAAATTAGAGTACATGTTGTCTGCTTATTTGCATGGAGAAATGGGAAGAGTGCCAATCACCATCAGCAGGAGCTCTTTTAGGCAGCAACAACCCTAATCCGGTCTAAAGATAACCTGTATAATTTAAAAAATAAAATAAATTTACTATATTTATACATTAAATAGATTTTTGATGCAGATATGCACTAATTTTAATGTTGTCCAGCTACATCAAAGGTAAGATTTACCAAAAAAACCATTAATTTTAAAACCAGCTCTTAAATCACAAAAAAGACAGTATGATTGCTTTAGTATAACAGTTGAAAAAAGGGGTGGGGTGTCACCACCACAATCCATCCTGAAGAGTGAGTAGCAGACCTCACAAAGGCAGAGACCACACATCAACACCACGTCTAGCTGGACTGATGTGCCCCAGTATATTACAATCGGCTATATTCAGCATAGCTATCCTACCAGCAGTTGTAAAGTTCACCCTTAGGAAACAGGAATTGTGCCCAGCAAATATTTTGTATCCCCCTTTTTTGGTATCATCTCTTTTTTTTGTATCCCCCCCCCTTTTTAGAGATCTTTTTTAGATTTAAAGATCAGTAGGATTTTCAGAATATGAAATATATGGAGGCAGCTCTACTTACAAACAGGTTGGATTCCAAAGGCTGTTAAATCCATTGGTTTAAAAGCCCAAAACCATAAGTGAGATTCAGGTTTATGGGCTCTGCATTCCTTTCTACCTGATATGATACATTTTGGGCATTTTGTAAAAACTTCTCTGTTTTGTTTACAATAAATATTTGCTGAGGCAGACAAACCCCCGCCACAATCTCTACCAACAGCAGAAGGGAGGGAACTTCTGGCAGCTAAGGAATCCGCACCAGACCTTCACCTGCAGATAAGGAAAAACCCATGGTGCCACCTGTGGTTTCTGATAAGTTTCCACAGAAGCACTTGCATTCACCATGCTTAGCCTTTAAATTCTTAAATTACTAACTTTAAATGAATTAATCTTTGAATAAATAACTAAAAAGGCATCCCACTTTAGCAATCATCCTCTGCCAAAACAATTTCTAATTTTTTTTAATGTTTATTTTTAAGAGAGAGAGAGAGACAGAGCATGAGCAGGGGAGGGGCAGAGAGAGAGGGAGACACAGAATCCAAAGCAGGCTCCAGGCACTGAGCTGTCAGCACAGAGCCCGATGCAGGGCTTGAACACACAAACCATGGGGTCATGACCTGAGCTGAAGTCAGATGCTTAACTGACTGAGCCACCCAGGCACCCCATTTCAAAAAAAAATTTTTTTTCTAATGCAAAACCATTTCAAACATTCACATTTCTTCACCTTTTGCTGTCAATAGCACAGGCCCATCTTTTTTCATGGAATTGTCTTTCAGAATCATTCTTATTGTCTAATCATATGTTTAATATGTGTAATTTTTGCACTTTCAATTTTTTTTACACCATTTCTACTTTTGTGTCCATCAATCTACCACTAGCACTGCTTTTAGGGACAAAATGGAGTTTGTATCTACTTTTGAGATACCTCAAAAGTATCTATATAAAACAAACATGCTAAAAATAACAATAATGGCTGAGTTGAAATGACCATCTGTTGGTGATCAGCAGAACTGAATCTGCTCTGGGGCATACTCTGTCTCTAGCCAGAAAGTTCTTGAATTATACATTTTAAACAGATGAGTTTGTGTTTAAAAAATGTAGAAGAAAGTAAATCTACCATGCAAGAACAGGGTTTTCTGTCCTGTACATTTAGACATGTAATTTGAGATGTTACTCATGCTTGGCATTTCATTTCAAGCCAAATATTAAAGGTCTGAAGGAAACCTGAGCCTGATATCTTGTTTGCAAAAGATAATGAATTTATATTCTTTGAAGTAAGCTAGCCCAAACTACTGAAGTGGAAAGGAATACTATTTCTCTGTACTTTCCTCAACAAATAGTGAATAGTGAATAATGAATAGTGAATGGGTAACTGCTCATAAGTATCTGTGATTCATCAAGGTCTTTAAATCACTAAGAGCTAAAACCACCACAGCAACACTGAAGGTTTCCTAGACAAGGAACCACTTGTGAGTCAATGATCAATTTTACAGAAGAGCAGCCACACTATACAATTGTGGTTGCACACTGCATACTTTACCTTTTATAAAGTTAGGCAAATGATCCAAAAGCAAAAAAATAGTAGGGGCTTTTTCAAGAAATCAAGGTCTAGTCATTATCAGAGCCATTTTGTTTCATATTTCACATCTATATCCTCATCCTCATAGCTAATCATAATAGCTCATCAAAGTACAATGACAGTTATCAAAATATGAAACCAATCATGAGGAAAATGTTAAATCATGCTTCCAAACATACTCTTTAACAAGTCATAAAAACATGATTTAAAAGAAAGCATTAAAAGAGAATATTTTATGATGCTTAAATAATTAAAGTTTACCCATCTGGAAAATTCACACATCCAATGTGCTGGAGTACCAACTATGGCATCTAATAAAAGTTATTGCTATTGTCAGATATTATTTTCAAATTCTGAGAAGTATAATATTAAACATGTTAGTAGACGTGTTTCCCTTTCCTATTGGCCTTAGGATGAATTACATACGTTGGTATTCAAAAGTTAAACAGCACCTTTATATTTGTAACGGACTATGAAATAACATATACTACATAACCCATTTATTTTTACAGATTTTTATTAAAACTGAATCTATACTTAGATAATTCCTCTATGCCTCAGTTTCCTCATTTATAAAACTGGCACAATAACAGTACCTATCTTATTGAGTTGTTATGTGGATTAAATGAGTTAATATTTATTAAAGCATATGTTAACAAACTTAGGTTTGCAAGCATAATTGGTTCCAGAAACATGCTTGTAATCCAAAGCACTCAAAAATCAAAGTGAATTTCAAGAACCATTGGTTCAGTTGTGATCATGTGATGTTCAGCATCACATACTTCTCATATTGCAAGACATTGCTTGTTTATCAAATTAAAATTTATTAGAAATGTTTGCCAGTCTTATGGAACATTGGTAGAACAAGTTACTCACAATCCAATGTTATATTGTACTTGATACACACTAAGAATTATTTATATGTTAAATATAATTTAGAAGTTAAATTGATGGGGAGGTAGAATTATAAAATACAAACAATACCATTTCATGATACCTGGTCATCTGGATGTAGAAGATACAGAATTCAGATCAATTCCTACCCTTCCACATTGTTGACAGCTCTATTCTCAAAAAGTACATGCTCTTATAAAAAGCATGGCTATATATCTCACCTGGAACTGCCACCTAGCAATAATTCAGGAGTTCTAACAATTACTCTTACCTAAGGTAATCCTTTCTTGTTACTAACTACTAGTGTTAGGGAAACTCTTATAAAAATTTCCCTGAATAAAATGCTCATGGTGGGAATGCACGGTGGGAGTACAGCCATTCAAACAAATGGCTATAAACAAAATTAGAGATATACCATAATGACATTTACACAATAAATTAATTTTTTTCTGCATTAAACTTATAAACACATTAAAATGCTTGCCTGTGGGTTAGAAAGTGAGGGAAACTTGGAGCAAGGTAGGAGATAAAAGGGAAAAAATTTAAAACCCAAGGAAGCCCTACTGTTCTTTCAGAAGGCAGACTACTTCTCATATAATTATAATCATGTCTCTTCAAACTCTATCTGAAATCCTATGTCCTTTCAAGAGAGCACTATTTTCTCTGTCTGATCTGGCAAAGAGCTACACAATGTTAGACAATATATCCAATTCCAATATTGCAAAAGCTTTTTCAAGACAGGGTTTTCTTATAATTTCTAAGGTGTGGAGACTGAGTTTAGTATGAATTAGTTAAATATTTAAAAGTTTGGGACCCCTGGGTGGCTCCATTGGTTAAGTGTCTGACTCACAATTTCAGCTCAGGTCATGATCTCATGGTTCATGGGATTGGGCCCTGCATCAGGCTCTGCACTGACAGTGTAGAGCCTGCTTGGGATTCTCTCCCTCTCTCTGCCCCTCCCCTGTTCGCTCTCTCTCTCTCTGTCTCAAAAATAAACTTGTATTTAAAAAAATAAATATTTAAAAGTTTCATAAATGGAGAAAATAAGATTTACTAAAAGGGTTAATATTATCACATTACACCTAATAAGGTACACATTTCATCATCTTACCATATGATAGCAGAGCTCCTCTTAGGAAACAAATGGCTTTTGTTTGGGAAAAATACATGGAAAAGCCACTTGTGGAAGGTGAGGCCTTGCAGCATCAAAAGAAAGGCTAAGATGCTCTACATAAGATTAGGGAAATAACTGTTTTTTCTTCCTCTGGAGAGGGAGACAGAAGCCAGATGGCAGTAGCTCAGAGGCCACAAGAACACCAGGAATTTGCAGATATCTTAGGGAGGGTTTTGCTTCCCCATCACATGAAATTAAAGGTTCAAGACAACTATTTAGCTTTTAAAGGGTCTGTCTGGACACTCAGCTGACATTTGGATTATAGATACATTAAAATATTTGTTCACAACCCAAGAAACAACAGGGGTTTGCAAGGATGCGGAGAAAAGGGAACCCTCTTACACTCCTGGTGGGAATCTAAACTGGTGCAGCTACTCTGGTGAACAGTATGGAGGGTCCTCAAAAAGTTAAAAATAGAACTACCCTAGGATCCAGCAATTACACTAGGTATTTACCCAAAGGATACAAAAATACAGATTCAAAGGGGTACATGAACCCTGATGTTTACAGCAGCATAATCAACAATGGCCAAGCTATGGAGACAGCTCAAATGTCCATCGAATGATGAATGGCTAAAGAAGAGGTGGTGTGGGTGTGTGTGTGTGTGTGTGTGTGTGTGTGTGTGTGTGTGTGTGTATAATGGAACATTACTCAAACATCAAAAAAAATGAAACCTTGCCATTTGCAACAATGTGGATGGAGCTAGAGAGTATTATGCTATAGTCAGAGAGGCAAATACCATAATTTTATTCATGTGTGGAATTTAAGAAACAAAACAGATGAACATATGGGAGGGGAGATAAAAACAGAGAAGGAAACAAACCATGAGAGACTCTTAAAGACAGAGAACAAACTGAAGGTTGATGGAGCAGGGTGGGTAGGGGATGGCAAGATGGGTGATGGATATTAAGGAGGGCACTTGGTATGATGAGCACTGGGTGTTGTATGTAAGTGATGAATCACTGAATTTTACTGCTGAAACCAATATTGCACTGTATGTTAGCTAACTAGAATTTAAATAAACATTTTAAAAAGAAAAAAAGAAAATACATGTTCCTGAAATAAACTTTTATAGCCCCCCAAAATAATAAATACAATACAATACAATACAATACAATAAAATAAAATATTTATTCACAAGAGCAGTTGGTGTCAAGAATTTATATTCTGGGATTTTAATAAAATCATCATAGCTATAATATTTTAAAGTCTTTTTTTTAACAGAAATTTGTGTCCTTTTGATTCAAATCATGATTCAAATCATGATTTTTGATTCAAAAATGAGTAATGCAGAGTAAATGGCATAGAATTTGGGATTTCTGTTCTCTTAACCAAAAATGGGGGAAACACCTCGAGCAGAGACATTTTATACAACAGCTTCCAGATTCCATTGGTACTATACCACAAAAGTATATATATACTATATTTCTAGAACCAAATACATCCTTACCCAACAAATCAGAAAGTATATTCTTTCAATGTTGATTGGCAATATTTAAGCTGTAGATTAAATCAAGAGATATCATCATCTGAAAACCTACAAACAGTTCACAGAAGATTAAGAAATGAACTGAACAGATGTAATCATGCTGGCAGACTTAAGAGTATTATTGTATAATCTGCTCTTCAGGACTTATTTTCAAATAAAATAGCTAAGAAGACCCCTTAAACACCACTTTAGCATAGCAGTAAGGTAAATACAAATTTTAAAAACAGAATTAATTCAATAAGAGGTAGAAACCTGTGTCTTCATTTCTCTTTGTCTCCTCTAACAATCAAATGTAAACTTGCTCTTGGTGACTTAAGATGATCCTAAATCCTTCAGTTATTTTAAACTTATAATAAGGTAGCCGTTTCCAAAAGATGCCAAAAGAAAAAACTGTAGGTACTACAGTTCTTCAGATCAACAAAGTAATCAGTGGCACCAGGACATGCAATCTTATATGACCAGGAACAGGGTGTAACTTAAAATGGGAGTGGTCAGAACAGAATATTATAAACATATTTATAAACATATCTATTTCTAGAATGATTTCTAGAATTCTACATATCTAAGACATATAACTTTTTCAGTAATGTAATTCTGCTAAGCAAGGAGATGTTCAAATTACATTGTAGTTTAGATATTAGTCATCATTTTCCAAACCAGTTGCCACAATTAACTCTAGGACTTCAAAATAAGGTTATCTTTTGAGGGAGAACTGACATGCAATGGATGACTCTGGTTTGCCAATGAAGTTCAGGTAAGTTTTTTGAGCTATGGCTATTATCTGCCACTCAGGAGACAATGAGATTCTGAGCCTGACAGGCACAGTAAGTAGGCAGCTGAGAAGATTTCAGAACCGTCTTTCTCTACATGCCTTACTAATAGCTAGTAGCCCCTGTTCTTCAGGATTTTATCAAGCCCCTCTCCTTTCTCTCCTAAGGAATCTCATCTACTTCAAAGGCCTTAATTTCGAATTATATTATAATTACTTCCCAAGTCTCTATCTTTAGCCCAAATTCGCATAGGACTTTAAACCACAACTCTAAACATCAACTTGTAATCAATACCATAAATTCATCACATTCCAAAATGAACTTATATCCTTCTCCCATGAAACCTGTTTTTTCCTGCTTTACTAATTAGTTAATATTATCAGTTTAACTGATCAGCAGAGCCAAAAATCTAAGAGTCATCTTTCTTCTCTTCAATTCCTTCTTTTCATGTAGTCACCTGTCCCTGTCTACTTATTCTCCAAGCCTGTTGCCATGGCCTTAGTTCAAGCCCTTCTCTCCTCTGGCTACTGCAATAGCTTTCCACCTGGTCCTCCAGCCTCAGCCCCTTCTACTGTGAGCTAGTGTGGCCTACTGCTACTCAGCCCACCCCTCCCCATTCCCTAAGCAGATTGTTCCGTATGCTTCAGATGTCCTCCATGTCTAAAAGCACACAAAAACACAAAACTTATGTGAACCTGGCTTCTCCTACAAATTTTCCTATAAGAGAAAAATACAGTTTGTAAACCAAAACATACAGTTCACTTGATAGTTCTACTGTACATTAATGGCAGACATTCTGGCTTGTTTATTCTTCTTGAGTGAGTTTGCTTAGTGTGTCTTTTCCTCCAGATCTATCAACTCAGAGTACACTGAGAAAACTTCAGTTTCTAGACTTCAACAATTGAATAGGAGACATCACTGCCCTGTGAGACTTTTCCTGAGCAGATACTATCTTCTTTTGACAGTGAAAACAAACCAACTTCTATGTTAAATTCATGAATTTGCTGTAGAAAACAACAAGTGAAACTAGCAGTATAAAAGTTTTCTAAGATCAGCTGATAATGTTAAACAATTGATAATAAAGACACAAGAACCTTCTGTGTTTCAAATGAGAAACACATGATAAAGAAATATATTCTCAATTTTGAACCACATTCAGTCATTCCTAATAATAATAGATAATACTGATGGAGTACTTACTATGTGCTAAGCATTGGAATAAAGGCTTTATGCACATGACCCCTTTTAATCCTCAGAACCCCAAGATGTGAACATTATTATTGTCACCATTTCATAAGCAAGAAAACTGAAGCTTAGAGGTTAATTAACTTGCCCAAACTAGGATAATGTCAGAATCAAACCCAAGACTATGTTTTCCAAAGCTGGGTCATCCAAACTCTTGAGCTCTACTATCAAGAGACTGGGAGTGTGGGGGACAGTGAGCATGTGTAGTTTGAGAAATTCTCCTTCTCCACTCCACTAAAATTAGTGGAATATAGACCAAAATAAATCCTTATTCCAATAAATTAAGTCTACCTATATCTTGATATCTTGCATATGCCAGGCATTCAATAAATATTTATTGAAATGAATGACTCAATCTCTAGTCAAGTTATATCCTTGCCTTCTGTAGTAGGGACAAAAACGAAACTACATGAGAAACCTAAGACTGTCAGAGCATTTGAAAACTGAGAGCTTTCTTAGTACAATTTACAAAGTCTATAAAGGTTTCTCATGAGTTTCAGTAAGAGATGTTAGCTATGGACAGGGCTCTATCAATTAAGCCCACCAGTTACAGTGAAGTTGCAAAGTCCCTAGAGATGAGTTTGACAACACTGTGGCAAAACCCACAAAACCTTTAATAATGACCCTCTCCCCAAGCTTTCTTATTTTAAAAACATTGGTAGTAAAATATTTTTCCCCTAAAGTTAAGGCATGGTAATGAGAAAGTCCAACTGCTATGGGAGTGGGGGAAAAAAGTCCTTAGAACAGACTAAAAAGAATTTGATGACTCAGGGTCATTACTATGTCTAGCAATCACTATATTATAGTATAATGACTACAGCTGTACCCTCCAGGATTATAAGCTTTTAAAAAGCTCTTTCTTCCTACAATAAATCATCAGAAAATGCTAATTTTTTGGAGATTGTAAGTCCACTTCTCATTCTCTTTTCCCCCTCACTGTGAGGCTATTACACTTTGCCATTGCAGGGTGCCTCTCTGCTTTCTAACTGGCTGTTGGCTGAGAAACCAGACAACCAGGTTATCAGAGAACCCAGAAGGTGTCTCCTTGAGACTGAACCCTAGGACCTGTTTTTCTGCCCTTGGCTAGCTCCTCAATTACCTCTTTCTTTCATCCCTCCAGCACTGGGATTTAGTTGGCTTGCTTCTCTTCCTTTAGCACTATTGTCAAGTGCTTTTCTCATCTTGGTGTCCTTTTTTCTTTTCTATAGGCTGGCTATGAATACACTCTGTCCCTTCTTTATTGAACCCCAAGAAAAATATAGGTTCTTCTCTCTTTTGTGAGAATTTTACTGTTAATTGCTATTGAGAAGTACATAGTGGATTACAAACATGGAAAAAATGGTTTAAGAATTCTTAAAATTTTTCATGATTATTTTACTCTTTTTTTAAAAAAAATTTTTTCTAATGTTTTTACTTATTTTTGAGACGAGAGAAACAGAGCATGAGTAGGGAAGGAGCAGAGAGAGAGGGAGACACAGAATCCAAAGCAGGCTGAGCTGTCAGCACAGAGCCCAATGCGGGGCTTGAACTCACGGACTGTGAGATCATGACCTGAGCCAAAGTTGGATGTCCAACCGACTGAGCCGCCCAGGTGCCCCAATTATTATTTTACTCTTTAATCAGTATTTATTGACTGCTCTTCTTGGATGTTACCAGACTATGTGCTCACTATCTTCCTCACTATAACACTGTGAGCTTTTTGAATGACGGTATTTTATTTTTGTATGCCCCAAAGCTAAAAGCAACAGACACATAGTAGGCTCACAATACATACCTAGCTATAAGCTTAAAGATTAAAAATGCCAACACACTGAATTACAGAAGTAATTTAACGAACAAAACTGATTAATACATTTCAGTCCAACGTCAATTAAATGAACTGCCTTGAAAAATTAAGCAAAGATTGAACATTTGAAAGAAAACACTGTATTTGCTTTATGAAAAACTATATGAGGGGTGCTTGGGTGGCTCAGTAGGTTAAGAGACTATTGATTTCAGCTCAGATCATGATCTCAGTGTCATGTGATTGAGCCCCTGCTTCAGCTCCACACTGGGCTTGGAGCCTGCTTAAGATGCTCTCTCTCCCTCTTCCTCTGCCATTCCCCCTACTCCTCCCTCTCTCTCAAAAACAAAACAAGACAAAACAAAACAACAACAAAAAACACCTCTATATAAGAGTTTGCTGTTAAAAGGCTGATTTATCATTTTTATAGCAATAATGCAGTACCCACTTTTCTTGTAATAACGAAAAAGAACTAGTTGTCAGTTTCAAGGGAAGCTAAAATGGAATCTTTGGCTTCTTGCTTAGATTTATTATGTTTTCCACTAATAACATTTGCAGCTGTTTATGGATACATTTAAAATAAGCCCCACATCAAATGAAAATGATCAAATATCTTCTTAAACGCACAACTGCTAATCTAAGTCTTGTTTGTAGTCTTGAATTTGTGACTAAAATAAAACAAAGGAAGTTAGTGGTTTAGCCTAGTACTAGCTAAAGAGCTAAAAATGATTGAAAAGAAAAAAATTTTTAAGTTGTTATGTGCTTTAGAAACAGTAGTACCATCTTAGGGACAGTTTAGTTGGTTTCTAGTCTCCATCTCTTCTTTTCTTCCTTCAGACAGAGAATGCTCTTTCTTAACCAACAAACTTGTCTTTGTTTTGATTTATATCACTGGCCTGAATAACCTCAAAGCACCAGACACAACATGCCTAGACTGAAAGCAGTAAGAGTAGAAAGCAGAGCTTTGGCACTTGGGACACCAAACATGCATTTACTTAAGTGATGAATTTTTGAGAAGTCTTTTCTAAGTTGACATGCATTTTAAATATAAAGAAGCAGTTAAGTGCTCCTGGAAAAGTCACAAAACCACGTGTAATGGGGCTGCTGTAAATTTAGTCATCAACCATGGATCTCACATCATAGGCATGCCCTTCATTATCCTCTTAAATGTCCTTTTCTGAGACAGCTCCATACCACATCTTTGACATTCATCTCTGAACCCATCTGTTCTCCATCCTTCTTACTTTTATTCCTGCCACCAATAAATCTATATCATCTATAGCTAGATTTCTCTCCAAACTCTGAGAATTAAACACAAGCATAACCTCAATCATGCACTTGTACACTTGTTAATCAGAGTATAAATTAGCAATTCTCTTAGAAGAACTGGGTGGCTGGAAGACAGAAGTGGGAGAGAAACTTATTTTACAATTACCTTACAATTTGTCTACCATATGTATATGCTCACCCAGGTATAAAATATTGAAACATATGTTACTTAAAAGTCTCTACTCCTGCCTTCTCTAAACTTTGCTCCACTAGTTATCCCTATTCAATAGCAACATCCTCCTTGGTCAATTATCATGCTCAAAACCTTCCACTTTGCTCAAAACCTTTAAAAAAAAACAGGTAAAATTTAAAATTTAATATTTCTCTTCTTCAAGACTCTGGGTTCCCCTCTAGCTATTGCTCTCTGTTCTCAGTCAAGTTTCTTCAAAGAGTATTTACTCTCTTCCTTATCTTTTATTCACACCTCAACCCCACTATAATCTGATTTTTCCTGAAACTGCATTCTCTTCCGTTACCAATAGGCCCTGCTTACCCATCCAGTCATGATTTCTTAGTTGTTATCTTAGTATCTCTTGTTCAGTAGTGTTGACCACTCCCTACTTAAGCTTTCCTATGACTTTCCTGAAGTCTACATCTTAAAATGAATGCACTTTCTCAAATCCCTTCATTGGATCACCCAGCTCCCTCCCCTTGATCCTTAAATGCTGGTGTTCCCCAAAGTTCCAAATGTGACTGCATTCTTTATTGCTGCTCTTGTTCATTTACCTTTGTGCAAACCAACCACTACCTCTGCAGTGTTAATAACTCCAAATCTGGCTCTTCAGACTAGACTTCCTCAGCTCCACTCAAATTTCTCACAGGCTGATTATATTCCCTTGAATTGATCCACTGAACAGTAGTAGATGCCTTCTTTCTCTCATCTTCCACATCCAATCCATTACCAAATCCTATACAGTCTAATACCAATATATGCCTCAAATTTGCCCACTTTTCTTCATCCCCTCTTCTGTCATCCTAATTCTACCCATCATTAGCTCTTAGTCTATGAACCAGCCTCTTATAACAGGACTCCATGCTCAACTTCTTGCTCTTTGTCTCTGTAAGGCAACAAGAAAAATGTGTTAAAAACTAAACTCCTTTGGGGTGCCTGTGTGGCTCAGTCAGTTAAGCATCTGACTTTAGCCCAGGTCATGATCTCACGGCTTGTGGGTTCGAGCCCTGTGCTGACAGCTCAGAGCCTGGACCTTGCTTTGGATTCTGTCTCTGTCTCAAATATAAATAAACATTAAAAGAAAAAAAAAAACACCCTAAACTCCTTTAAAAAAAAACAAAACCTAGGATAAGATCCATACATCAAATCACAGTCTACAGGGTCTGGCCTAGTCTGGCCCCCTGACTACTTCTCTTCACTCATCTTGCACCACTCTCCTTGCTTATACTCAGCCACAGAGACACAACCTTGTCATTTTTTTTTTTTTTTTTTTTTTCCTCATCACATTCTCTCCTATCTCTGGGCCTTTGTAACTGTTCACTGTACCTGTAATACCCTTTCCTCTTATTGTTTATATGGTAACTACTTCTCACTCTTCCAGAAAAATCATCCTCAGGGAGAAGTTGCCAGTCTACCTCATCTAAAGTAGCCAGCCTCCCCTGCCATCTTTATTTTCTAATTCAGCATCTAATTTGTTTCTTTCACAACATATATTACAATTTACTTTCAGGAAGTAGTCTTCCAGGAAGGAAGGGGGAGGGGCTACCTTCTCCCTTTCTTCTCTCTTGATGATCAGAATGAGTAGATAATGGTAGGAGCTTAAGCAACTCAATACTAATTTGTAGTTGAAATGAACTATTAACTGAACTAGTGGGTGAATTCTTTCACCATGAACACACATATCAATTTTTTTCTTACACACATAGTGTAACACTCTTAAATTAGACCCTTAACTATTCCTTCCTTATTGTCAGAAAGCTTTCTAAAGAGAAAGAACTTGAAGTTTGGCAAACGCTAATGGATATAGACATGGATAAGCTTCAAAGACCTCAATGATCCTTACAACATGAATTAGTTCCACTTCTATACCACGAGTTAACTTTGTATGCTCATTTTCTAGCACAAATAAATCATAATCCAGGGTGTTTAAACAGGATATCCCAAGGTTATATGAATCAGTAACAAAGCCAGGAACATTACATATTAAGAAGCTAGTTATAGGGGCGCCTGGGTGGCGCAGTCGGTTAAGCGTCCGACTTCAGCCAGGTCACGATCTCGCGGTCCATGAGTTCGAGCCCCGCGTCAGGCTCTGGGCTGATGGCTCGGAGCCTGGAGCCTGTTTCCATATCTGTGTCTCCCTCTCTCTCTGCCCCTCCCCCGTTCATGCTCTGTCTCTCTCTGTCCCAAAAATAAATAAAAACGTTGAAAAAAAAATTAAAAATATTTAAAAAAAAAGAAGCTAGTTATAGAAGAAATTTCAGTAAAATGACCTGAACTAACAACTGGTCAATCAGCTGCTTATTGGACAGTTTTCAACAAATGCCTCTTGAATTAAACTAAAAGACAAGAGAAAAAAAGTGGTATATGACAGCCTCTGACCTAAGGGAGTTTAAAGATCTAAAGAAATCTAAGATCTATCAGGGAGAGCTCTAATGAGCTCCATGATCTAGATTAAATCTAAGATTTCATGATCTAAGATAGCTAAGAAAAGAAGATAACACCACCAGATAATAAATATCTAATGAGTATTAGAACAGAACTGTTCTACATACGAGTCAGTGGGAGGAAAGGTCTTTTTGGCTGAAGTGATCTGGTTTCACACAGGAGTAAGATTTAAGTAGGTTCCTCAAAGATGGAAGGATTTGAACAGTGAGAAGGGGAGTGTCCAGTAGGTAAAAGACAAAGAAAAAAAAAAAAGACGAAGAAGCCCCAAAGCAAACAGAAGACGGAGCCAGTTGGGCAGCAGTGTATAGACCAATTTAAGTAAGACTGATTATGGGGAAAGTACTTGGAACCTTAAATTTGGCAAGTTCAGATTAAGAAGTCTGAACTTGATCCTATAAGGAACAAGTTTCTAAATGAAAGTGACGACTGAGGGGTGCTTGGTTGGCTCAGTCGGTACAGCATGCAACTCTTGATCTCAGAGTTGTGATTTCGAGCCCCATGCTGGGTGTAGAGATTACCGAAAAATAAATCTTAAAAAAAAAAATGACATTTCAGAAATAAATCTGGAATCAGAATACAGAATAAATTTCAAGGATAGAAAAATTTGAGATAAGAATCATTTTAAATGTTATCAAATTATGCCTGGATTATTGTAATAAAGGCATAAATGAGGTGAATGGGAACAATAAGAGGGATTTGTGAGACACTGAAGACAGGATTTAACTTATGAGTTGGGACTAGATGAGCTTTATCCTCTCCTAAAAAATAATTACATCTAGCATATACCTCAATCATTTGACTTCAAACCTCACAATTTTCATTGCCCTTCATTCCCTAAGAGCTCTCCTTCCCAGGCAGTTGGTGTCCCCCCAATCCCCAAACTGGATTCTCCACCAACATAATATAGCCCAGACAAAACAAAGGATTCTCTTTACCAGCTCCCTAGACACACCAAGAAACCCTCAATCCTGTAACTTTGTTCATGCAATTTCTTCTACCTTTAATATCTCTTCTCCTTGTACATATTCAAAGTCTAGCCATTCTTCATACCCCAGTTCAAACGCCACTTTTTCCCAGTGCCAGTTTTCCCAGAAGCCTCAACTTGAAATAAGATTACTTCTGAATACTCTCCACTTTTCTCTAAAACATTTTAACCATATAATTATTCCTTATCTCCTCTGATAAACTATATACTTCCTATAGCACACATAACCCAATTTATTTTTTTTATTACTCCCTCCTTTCATAGGTACTTGAAGATCTTGATAAATAACATATGGTAACATGTAGTATAATGGCTAGGAGCACAGACTGTGAGGACAGGCTGAGTTTGATTCTAACATTTGCTATGTGATGATGGGTAAGTTACTCTTTTGTGCTTCAATATCTTTACGTATAAAACGGAGATAATAATGGTAGATATTTTATAAGGTCATCAGAGGAGTTGGCTTAAAACAGTGTAAGCCCCATAAAACTGTCTATTAAATGCAGTGGGCAAATACTGAACATTCTGTGGTATAAAGTTTTATTTATTTACGGAAAGCAAAATGTCAAAAGTAAAGCTGGTCTCTAGATACAAATTCTTCCTAAATCCTCCCATGTTTGCCCTAAGGGTTAGCTGTGGCCTTTAAAATCTTCCTTAACAATAGTTCTGCTTTAGTTTGACACTTCAATACTGCAAGAAAATATTTAGTTCAGCTTCCACCTAATTGATCTCCTTGCTTCCAGTCTTATCCTCTTTAATCCATCCTCCACAAAGTTCAGAGTAGTCTTTCTAAAATGCAGATCTAATGTTTTTCCTCTGCTACAAACCCTCTCCATTCCATCCTCCTTAGGATAAAGTTCAGCTCCTTAGCATTTCATACAAAATCGTCTTAATATGGCCCCAGCCTAATCTCCAGCTTCATCTCTCAACACTTCTTACCATGAAATCTAATCACCTGGCACACCTCAAAGGCTTTTTGTATGTCATTCCTTTTGCTAGAACATCCCTGCAGTAGTTTGCTAGGACTGCCATAACAAAATACCATAGACCGGGTAGCTTAAATGAGAGAAATTTATTTCCTCACAGTTCTGGAGGCTAGAAGTCGTATATCAAAGTATTGGCAGGTTGCTTTCTCCTGACACTTGCAGATCCCTGCCTTGTGAATGTGTTCTCATATAATTTTTTTTCCTCTGTGCACACATCCTTGGTGTCTCTTTTTGTTTCCAAAGTTCTTCTTCTTATAGACACCAGTCAGAATGAAATACGACCCACCCTAAAGGCTCCATTTAACTCAATCACCTCCTTAAAGGCCCTATCTCCAAATACAGTCACATTCTGAGGTTTTGGAGGTTAAGACTTTAACATATAAATTTTGGTGGGGCACCATTCAGCCCACAACAACCCCTTCTCCTTTTCTTTGTCCAGGCTTATTCCCATTTGTTTTTCCAACACGGGCCCAAGCCTTCCCACCCCAGGTAGATTTCACTCCCTTCCTCTCTGTTCCTATAGGACCTCTGCATGTTGCCTTCTGTATACTGCTATCCTATTAATACACTATCACAATTTTGTCTTTCCCTCTTCAGACTGTGTTTATTAAGAGCAGGGGCTAAATCCCTAGCACAGTGTCTGGCCCATTGAAGATATTTAATAAAGATTAGATTATTGAGGGAAAGTAGAAGAAAGAATAAGGACTTTGAAGAAAGGCAAGAGTGGGTTCAAATCTCAACTGAACCATTTATTCTTATATCTTTGGGCAAGTCACTAAATGCTGAACTTACATTCTATCTAAGGTAGTTGTACAGATAAATGATCTAATTATAATAAAAACACCCAGTTGTGGGGTTGGTTCACGGAAGGTGCTCAGTAAATGTTAAAGATTTCTGAGCATGCCTGGTTTGATATCCAGTTCTATCACTTAGTAGATGAATGACCTTGGGTATGTTAACTTATCCTCTGCTTCAATTGCCTATCTACAAGAACACCGCATAATGCTATTGTGAGGATAATAGAGGTAAAATGTTGACCGATATCTAACACACAGTATTATAAAAATGTTTCCTATTATTACATGAGCACTGCAGATCTGAAAAAACATGACTGGAAACCATGAATAATTTAGTCCCTTCATTCACTAAGTCATTTTAAATGTATTATTTTAATGCCTCAGATTTCTTAACTCAAGAGGATGGTAACTAAAGAGGGTAGAAAACTGGTACAGATGATATAAAGAGCTCAAAATAATAAAAAAAAATACATATTACTATCTGTTTCATTTCTTATATTGGTGTTTAACATTTTCGGTATTGATGTGAAATTTTTAGGAAACTAGTTTTTCTATTCTTTGTGGCTACTGATGTTAACGATGATTTTCAGTACAGAATAACGCTCTGGCTCATATTTTCAAATGTAGAATCACTAAACCTTTGAACTGGAAAGAACCTCTGAGATGAAAATCCAGTCCTATCATGCCTTACACAAGTAAACTGCGCTGGATTTGGAATGGGCTTTTAGGGTCTTAATGAACAGCTCTTCGGGGGACAGGAATGGTAAACAGAGAGAACACTTTGTTCAAAACTAGTAAAGCAGGGGTTCAGAACCTATTCTAGATATTCCAGGTATGTAAGGAACCAGTATTAGGAAATAATGCTGGAAAATAGTTTTTGATCATCCAACCTTTAAGGCGAGTAATTTCTGAAGTAGGTACAACTTACCTGACCTGTAACTTTGAAGCAAGGCAGATTCAGGTTTGAATCTTCGCTTGTTACATAAGCAAAATCTTTGAGCCTCAGAGTAGCACAATAAGGTTATTATAGATTAAGTGAGTGAATGTATGTAGAACTTATGACTGGTGTGCCTGGCTGATTGACAGGACAGCTGCCTCAAACACAGGTTTTAACTGCAAGGGTCCACTTATATACAGATTTTTTTTTTTTAATACAGCACAGTAAACATATTTTCTTTTCCTTGTGATTTTTAAAAACATTTTCTTTTTGCTTTTTAATGTTTATATTTGAGAGAGAGAGAGAGAGAGAGGGAGTGCAAGCGCGCAGGCGGAGGAGGGGCAGAGAGAGGGAGACACGGAATCTGAAGCAGGCTCCAGGCTCTGAGCTGTCAGCACAGAACCCAACTCGGGGTCTAACCCACTAACCATGAGAGCATGACTTGAGCCGGATGCTCAACCAACTGGGCAACCCAGGCGCCCCAACGTTTTCTTTTTTCTAGCTTACTTTATTGTAAGAATACAGCATGTAATACATATAACACAAAACATGCTAATCAACTGTTTATGTTATGTTCTGGTCAACAGGCTGTTAGTAATTAGGTTTTCGGGGAGTCAAAAGTTATACCTGGATTTCTGACTGTGCAGGGGATAGGCACTCCTATCCTCCATGTTGTTCAAGGGTCAACTATACTCAAATGTTTGTTCTTTTTTATGGCTCCTTCAACAATGAATAAAAATCTGTAAAAAAAAAAAAAAACAACACTGTCTTTCATACATGTGATTGCTGAATGCCTGAGACTTGTTGAACATTAATTTTAAGAACAGAAAGCTGGAAAAACTGCTGAGATGATAAAGTGTCTTTATCCCTGCCCTTTCTCACCACCAAATGTCCTTCACAATTTGTTCTGTTTGTTCTGAGGTGTCACGTCAAGGCTATTAACAGGCTATTTGGAGATCACTGTAACTCAGACTTCCAATTCTATGGTAAAGATTTGAAGGTCAGGACAATTTTTGCTGAAATACCTATTTTTTTAAAAAAACTGGAAGAGTCCATATCATTTTATTCCTATGATCCATTCTAGCTTGGTGAATTTCCAGTGAAAAGTTACTGCTTCCCCCCCCCCCACCCCACCCCGGCGTAGAAACTGCAGGTTTTAATAAAAGGTTCGTGGGCAATTAACTGAGATCACTATTATTATTATGACCCAGAACTCTTTTAACTGTTTAGATTATGCTGGTACTAAAAACGACATCTGCCAATATCTATTATCTATGCTTGAAACTAAAGTTAACCATTTCTTTTCAAAGATATGTGGTATCTGGCTCAAAATCAATCTCAAGAAAAGCCCAAATCAACACAGAAAAGAGCTCTTTGCAATATCCTCTCCTTTCGCTCACATCACAGATGGTGACCGAGGCTTAAGGTTTAACGTCCAGGCACTAAAGCCGCTCATCACTCAGGGATGGGGCTCCAGCTGGATGCTCTCTGACAGAGAATGATAGATGCTGCCAATCCTCAAGAGGTGCAGCTGGGGTGAACCCAGAGACCAGAGCCCAGCACCCATCACTTCGTACCCACACTTAGGAAACAAACCACTTCCCACCGCGGGGCGGGGACCCGGCGAAGACCCAGGCCTCCGATATCCAGCCTCCTGTTCTGTCCGCGCGTGACCTCAGAGGACAGAGAGGAGCTCGGGGCTGGGAGGCTCCTGCGTTTTCAGGGGAAGTTGGCAAGGGCAAGTTCCAGTCATGCGCGGGAATGTTACTCACAGGAATGCCCCGACGTCCTCCGTCCTCCGTCCTCCGCCCGCGCTCCCTCAGGGAAAGGATCTAAACCGGTAGCAGCCTGAGAGCTGCAGCCGAAGCGGCCGCCGCTGCCAGTAACCGCCCGGGCGTGGCAGAGACAGGCGAGCGACTTCACAACATCATCACTCGGCGACTTCGGTTTTGCAGCGACGCCCGGGTCCCTAACTGCCCCACACAATTGGGGAAGAGCGAAGGAGACCCATTCTCCCAGCAGCCTCCACGGCTCCAGCGCACGACCTGTCGGGAATTGTGGTTTCGTGTCCGCCCGCCCCTGCACCCTTCCAAGTTGTTGCGCTTCGGCCCCGCCCTCAAAGCTACAAGACCCCGCCCCCTGGCTGCCCAGCCCTGGGGCGGGAGGCGGGGCCGCGACCCTGGGGCGAGTCCAGTCCGGGCGGACTGCCGGGGACTGGGGCAGAGTTCCAGGCCCGCAGCCCCAGTCCGGGTCGCGCCGCCTTGCTGCGCCCCGCCGCCCGCGCTGGGAGCGGGTCTTGTGCGCTCGCCGTGCCCCTCGGCCAGCTGGGCTCCCGGGGCCAGCAGGCCTCGCACCGCTGGCCGCCTGAGGAGAATCGCTGGTTGTGGTCGCCGCCAGGGTAATAAGGGGAGGCTGGGCCGGGGAGGGGAGGGTGTAAGGCCCGGTCGGGGACGTGAGGGAGCGCGGCTTGGTCCGCGCACGCCTTGGGAAGCCGGAGGCTAGAACTCGCCGCCCCGCTTCGAATCGAAGCCCGGGCAGCCGGCGGAGCCGTGGCTGGATCCGGCTTGCGCGAGCGGCCCCTGAGCCCCCGGCCGCCCGCTGGCGGAGGCACCTGCGTGTGGGGTAGGCGGTGCTTGCCGGATTTGGCCGCTCCAGGTGCGCACTGCGCGAGCTGCGCGAAGTGTACTCTTCCAACCTCCGCCCCCGCCCCCGCCTCTCACCTTTGGCCGCGCTCAGGAGCCTGGAGGAGTTTCCAAACTGTAGACAGCCTTTGGCCCGGGTTTGTGCACCACCTTCTACGAGTTCTCTGTCAAGATCCCCCAAAGCAGGACTCGGAAGGAACCTCTTGGAAAATTAAATGCTCAAGCTTCGTTTGGGTCTCAGAATTTAAATCCAACGTTGTATTTTTCCCTCGTCGGTTTGTTGTGTCAAATACCTTTTTCCTCAAAACTTGGTCAGGATTTGTGACACAGCGTCTCCCTGGTACAGAGTCTGTCTGGCGCACAGTAGGCGCTCAGTAAATATTTTTTGAAAGCATGAGTCACGGTACTAAGTTTGGAAAATTTTACAGAGTTGTGTGTGCGTTGCTATAATTTTTAAGATTTTATGGGTTCTCAAGATCCCTCTGAAAATTACAGTAATTTTAAGGCTCAGAGTTAAATCTGGTGTTTTTTTTTGTTTTGTTTTGTTTTTTTTTTTGCATCCCCTGTAACAATGGCCTCTGTTGGATGCCTAAATTAACCCAAAATCCAAGTTCTGTAAATAAATGTGACCTATGATTCTAACAAATTGTTAACCTTAGATATGAAAGCCTTCAAGTGATTTTATAATGGAGCAGGTTTAAATTACTTATAAAACGTTCCCCTGATTAGCTTGTTAGATACAAATGCAAGGGACCACATTGATGTACTTGTAATACGTTTGGAAATACAGGTCTCAAGTATTTCTTTAAGAAGGATTTATATTCATATCTAGTGAAAGAGCATGCAGGGGAAAATTATGACAGCAAATCTATTCCCCACTCCCCTTTACTAGGTGCAGCTGCTGCCTTGACCTCAAAATGTCTTGTAAAATTATCTCTTAATCGTCTGCATATCTAAAGCAGAAGCCAGTGAGATTAAACCACCCCAAAGGGCAACTCCTTTAGTACTAACTGTTCTCTTAGATTGTGTCAGTTTCTTCTGTGTTTTTCTGAAATATAGATAATGTAATGGATTAAATTTTTTTTTTATTATTTAGAACTTACTGACATGAAGTGGAAAAAGCAAGAAACAAAATCCTGATAACCAGAAAATTCAGTTAATCACGACATCCTTAATCTTCCTGCTAGTGGGAATGTAAACTGCAAGTGGTCAGGACCTTGTCTGCCCTTGTCCCCAGTGCCTGACCCATGGCAGCCATTCATTAAACACTTGTGGAATGAATACTTGTCTGTTTCAGAGTAACAGTGTAATGACTTTCTACATATGTATGGTTTCTTCATTTATTTGGATGTTTCCTTAGAGTTGATTACTAGAAGTGAGAATTTTATTGGATCAAAAGGTAGGAGTATTATCATGGTTATTGAAACATTGCCAACTTGCTTTGCAAATAAGCCTTTTTGAACCACCACCAGTAATATTTGATTGTACTTTTTGGAGCATCCATTCAAGCTCTTATATTGGTAGTGTTTGGTGGTTAGGAGCCCTTTCAGTCATTTGATCTCCATCACCCTGGAAATTGGGCAGGGTAGATACTGCTTTCCCCCTTTTGTAATACAGCAAATGCCACTGCCTTAAATTGATGATAATGAATGGCAGGTGACAAAATAATCCTACCCTTTCAGGTTTTTCTTCCTCCTGTTCTCTGCTTTTGGTTTGTAGTGAATATCCTGAATAAATTCATATCTTTCCTTAGCAATTAAATTGGATACTGCTCCACTATATCTATTGTTTATAAAATCTTATTTTTCTTTTTAATTTTGCTCAGATAGTTGCAGATACCCTGAGTAAACTTGGGGACTTTATTAAAATGAAATAACGAACCATGATTTAGAAAAAAGAGGTGATATTAGTTAGGTGTAAAGAACACCTAGCACTAGGAAGTTTAGAATATTGCCACCCTTTCTATTCGGAAAAATCTGGAAAGTTTTGGTGGTTTCTTTAAAGCTCCTTGAATCCAAAGAAGTTACTATTTTAAACTTCTGAATCTGTTGTAGAGTCTTCATAAACTATTGAGATTAATACTCTACTAAAGAAAGTGGACAGGAATTATTTGTGTAATAATCTGCATATCATATTTGTCAAATTCCAGGAAAAATAGAATTGAAAACTAAGAATCATAAGGTAAAAAATATTCAACCTAAAGAAAATATTATTTTTACCTGAAAATTGAAATTTCTTTTTTAAAGACATGGCAACGAAAAAATGTTACTGATTCGTAGTGTATTACTAATCCACATCCTTTCCCAAATTTGCTTGTCATAGACCCCAAATGATTTAATAGGTAATTAATCCAATCAGGAAGCTTTGGAACTGTCAACATTTACTTTTAAGTGGAACCATTGGAAATTCTTGGGGTGTATTTGTAAGTGGCACCATTTATGTCAAATGTGGGTCCAACATTGACTTTCCATATTGCTTTCACATTTGCTTCGGGTTCTTAAACAAAAAAGTAGTACAGAAAATATAGGTGAGGAGAGATACAGGTATATTGGTCAATGGAAATATTCAGAATTTCCCTTCAACTTCACTCTGCCTTTCTGTTGTGATGTCAGATCCCAAATACTGTAGTGTTCTGTAAACAGAAATGCTCTTTAAAGACACTTTTCAGGGGGCGCCTGGGTGGCGCAGTCGGTTAAGCGTCCGACTTCAGCCAGGTCATGATCTCGCGGTCCGTGAGTTCGAGCCCCGCGTCGGGCTGTGGGCTGATGGCTCAGAGCCTGGAGCCTGTTTCCGATTCTGTGTCTCCCTCTCTCTCTGCCCCTCCCCCGTTCATGCTCTGTCTCTCTCTGTCCCAAAAATAAATAAAAAACGTTGAAAAAAAAAAAAATTTTAAAGACACTTTTCAGGAATGTCTGTAGTCCTTGTGTCAAAGAATAGCTGCCTTTCATGTGGGATTATAACAACTAGTTCTTAAGGATCTTTTATGTACATCTAAATTATTTTGCTTTTGTTTTTATAATAGGATATCTCTTCACCTTGAAGATAAAGCAAAAATCTTTTTCTGAAATAGATGGATTTTTGTCACTTCCTGTGAACTAAAACGATTCAATGTCTCTTTTGGTAAGTTTGTATTAACGTAGCTCTAATTTTGTGCTATCAGAGTAGTTAGATGCACAGCCATAACAGAAGGCATGTTCTAATGGGATATTGGATATTATTATGCCCTGAGATGTTATTTTGACCAGAATGGCTTCTGGTCTTAAGAAATGAGTTAAATTCCCATTGAGTTTTTGTTGCTAATACTTTGCTTATATATTCATTATTCTTTTCCTTTGTCTCATATCCATTTTTCTCATGTACTTTTTTACTGTACTTTGCTTATACTTTACTAATACTTTGCTTATATACTTTGCTAATATATTATTCTTTTCCTTTGTCTCATACCCACTTTTTTCATGTACTTTTTTACTGTACTTAGATATGCCTCTCCCATTCACTTAGCTATGCCTTATCCTTTAAATATTTCAAAAATCCCTTTTATAAATTTCCATTAGACCAAAGGCAAGCAAAATAGTAATTAAAATAAGCCTCTTAACAAGACAAAACCATTTGGATCAATGTATGTGATGTATATAGATTCCGACTTGTTTTTGTTTATAGTAGATCCATGGTATCTAGATTGAAAACCAAGAATCATAAGGTAAAAAATATTCAACCTACAGAAAATATTATTTGGATTATTTGGATTAGTTTTAGGTCTTTCATCACATCTTATATAGAACATAATACAGTATTTGATTATATTAAAGCAGTGATCTTTTTAAAAAGTGATGGATGCATTTGTATGATTACTTGTAGTATATAAATACTTTCATATATTATATCTCTTTCACTCTTCAAAATTGTGAGTGATTGGCAGGGCAGGTGGTATAATCCTCATTTTGAGTCTGGCCCAAGATTGTATAGAATTAGAGCCAAGGCTCAAACTCATATCTGCTAATCCACTCCATCATTTGCCAAGTCTGAGAGGCAGAACTATGAGGAAATACAGAATGCATTTGTTGAATTTATTGTATGATTTTTTTTGTTATATGGAAAATACGGAATGCATTTACTTTATTTTTAAAGTTAAGCTTTTCTACTTAACAGGGAACTTTATCTAGGAAGTACATGGGGTTAGATACCTAACCTCATTTTCTAACGCAGGGATTGGCAAAGTTTTTCTGTAAAGGGCCAGATAGTATTTGTATGCTATAAGGTCTCTGTTACAAATTACTTTTCTGTTATAGTGTGAAAGCAGTCATAGGCAATATGTAGATGAATAAAAATGAATGAGTCAGTGTTTCAGTAAAACCTTATTCACTAAAATAGGTGGTGGGTCAGATTGACTTGTAGACCATAATTTGCAGACCCCTGCTCTAAAGGATTACGTAAGGTTAACAGTTTTATATTGATTTGTAAATTGGATGAGATGTGAAAGGGTATTTGATAGATGAAGATCCTGAGATTTAGAGGGCTGTGTCCCAGGGCTTCTAAATTTTGGAATAGGAATATCTTAGTTATTCCATTATTCCATAATTATGGGTTTTGTGAAAACTAATATAATTTAATAATGGGTGGTTTAAATTTGTTCAATTGGTTAATAATTTTACATTTATTCTTCCTGTAATGATGAAATATTTAGAATCCTTTGAATCAAAATATTCATGTTATTTTCCTAAATGAGATATTTGTGCGGCTGGATAAAGTTGATGTTTTTACTTATGAAGGATTCCTCCCCATTCAATTTTTACCCTCTGTTTGAGAGCTAAGAAACAGTGTTTTCAAAGGAGCAGCATAATTAAAATATTTTCCTTTAGTTTCTCTTTTAGGTATAACTGCTTTTCACTACTATTATAGTAGTGGGTTAAAAATACATTAAATTTTACATTAAAAATATTTTGGGGCAGCTTCTGGATGCTTTTCAATCATTTTTCCTGCCTAAAAGACCTTAATATGTAGAGTTTTCATGAGCTATTATATTCACTAGCATTCATTTGAGTCAATGTGGATATAAAAAATGTTTTGAAGGATAAGCTATGAGTGGTTTATGATTTTTATAACCTGGGCAGCTAATGAACATGCTAATATTTTTTAGGAGAGGTCAGCAAAAACATTTTGCCTTGTAATGTTGGCTGGTTTTAGCTATTTTCACATTTATAGTGATCATTTTCTTGTGCTGTGAAAATTCTATATAAAGAAAATTAAATGGAGGTCTACCATATTATTTTATAAAATGTTTTCTATATATAAACCAAAAAGACAGATCATGACTCTTATTTTGAAAATAAATTAGGGTCAATATAAGTTTTAAAAAAATATGCCCAATATGTCCTAAATTAGCTTCCATCAAAAAAAAAAAAAAAGTGATGGAGGTTTTTTAGAGAGACTTTTTTATGTTTGAATATATTTTGATAACTGTGTTAGATGTGCTCCGAAGACTACCTTCAGGTCTGGTGATTTGCTAGAAGGAGTTGGAAAGTCATGTAGTCATACTTATAATTAAGATTTATCACAGCTAAAGGATACCAAGCAAAGTCAGCAAAGGAAAAAGGTACAAGGAGTAAAGTTCAAAGGAAACCAGGCTCAGGCTTCTAGGAATCCTCTCCCAGTGGAGTCACGTAGGATGTGCTTATTAATTCTCCCAGAGTAATGTCAACATGTGTGAAGTGTTGCCTACCAAGGAAGCTCATTACAGACTTATTCTCAGGCTTTTTATTGGGGGTTGGTCATGTAGGTACCTTCTGCTAGCAGGTTAACAAAATTCCAGACTTCCAGGAAAAAAAAGCAGATATTCAGCATAAACCATATTGTTTATATGGTTTAAGCACATGATCCATTCTTATCAAGGAATGGCGGGAACCCTCCTTGTTCCCAGATACTAGCCAAGGATCAACTTTGCAAACAAGCCTTTTCTAAAGATAGCAGTTTTAGGTCTGCTATGTTAACTCTTTTCTTCACAATGGTGTTAATGATTATTGTGAACAATTCAGAGTAAATGTTATAAAATATATGTAAATACCAAATACATTATGTATATGGCCTAACTGGTAATAACTATGTTCAAAAACTTTTATTGTCCATTGTATTCACTCTAGACCATCCAATAGAAAATTTTTAAAGGAAATGTTTCTATAGTTAAAATTGACATTGTTAGCTCCTGTTCTCCAGGGGCAAATTTTACCTAAGACTGGAGATTTAGATCAAATTATTGTGATAAAATTGATAAGGTATACAAACTTCAGGAATTTGTCTTAAAATAATCAGTAAACTGAGAAAACTGAGAAAATGACTAGTTTGATTAGTGAGAAATTCTGGTGTATTTTAAAGGAAGTTTGATTATTTTTAAGTGACTACAAAAAAAAAGTAACTACAAAGTGTTAGGTAGACATGGGAGAGCTTATCTTGAAGACTCATTTGGTATTAGTACTTTACTGTTCATGTACAAATAAATGTTAATGAGATGCTAGAAAATAATTTATTGTAAAGTCTCTTTCATATAATTTGTTTATATTTTTCTTTTGACATATCTTTTCTTCCTAAATAAAATAAGGCCAGCTTTATGCCACCAACTGATGATAAATCATATAGAGGTGTTACATTTCTTTATTGGCAAGATGTGATGGTAGGACCATGGGTTAAAATGCAAGAAAAGTAAATTGTGATAATGGAACTAGAACTAAGTCTCCTACTTTTTTTTTTTTTTTTAGAAGGAGAGAGAGCTTGCATGCATGCACAAGCTGGGGAGGAGCAGAGGGAGAGAGAGAATCTTAAGCAGGATTCATGTTCAGCATGGAGCCTGACACAAGGCTCCATCCCATGACCCTGGGATCATGACCTGAACCAAAATCCAGAGTCCAACGGACTCAACCGACTAAGCCACCCAGGCTCTAAGTCTTCTACTTTTAATTTTATTTCAGTTGAAGTAAGATGTTTATCACCTTAAGAAACAAAATTGGTTTCAAATACATTAATTGTATAGTTTAATGTGGATAAACATGGTACTTACATTTAAGAAAGAATCTGAGGATTAAAATAAAATTGATTATAATGAGTATAGCAGTATAACCTTTAGCTAAATGTTCAAAACTGCAAAGATGAAAGGGTTAAAAATTAATAGCAGCAGTAAAAATGAATTGATATTATGACCCCCAGAGGTAGCACCAAGTAAAATTATAACTTGTCTTCTGCATACCCAGCTGCTTTCCCATCTCTCCCATACTGAGGACCTCTATGGTATGGATCTTGACTTCAATTCCAGGTTCTTGCATGCTGCCCTTTGTCTCTGCTCCTCGCCCTAGTCATCAGACCTTTATATTCACATGTCACCCCTATTGATCTTATGACTTATTTTTCACTATTTTCATTATTTTCATTATTAAAATAATGCATTTCTAAATTTCCAGGATTGTTTCTGCACTTCACGAACACAAGTTGAATCACTCAGACCTGAAAAACAGTCTGAGACCAGTATCCATCAACACTTGGTAAGAAAATAGTTAAGTACAGTTAATATTCCTCCTTTGCTTTCTGTAATATCATATTACAGAATGTAATTCCTATTTTCCAATTCTCTTTTTCTTCATGGTATCTTTTACTGTTTCTTCTTCCTCTACTTCTGTTATTCTCCAGAAGTCTGCAGTTGGCCTCTTCCCTAAATAGGCTCCCCCTAAGCAGTCTCACCTATTCATAGGCTTCAGTTGCTACCTCAGATTTTTCTTCAGGTCACCAAGGGACTCTGGCATCAAGCAGGACTGGTGATTCTCAAATTTTTACCTACAACCCCACACTCTTTCCTGGCCACTAGATGTGTCTATAGAATGCCTCCAATTAGACTTTTCATAGGCATTCTCTATGCAGTTTGAGTAAACCCTTAGAATATCAAACTTCTCTGATCCATTGGATTTCTTTCTTTGGCTAATGAAAACCTTTCTACTAAGTCGCCCTAACTAGAAACTGAGGTTATCCTGACACTTACCTCTTCCTCACATCTAGTTATACAGTCTCTTCTGTCTGTCTCTGAGATGCCCTTGAGTCCATCTCCTCCTTCACCTCATCACTGCTACTACTTGAATCTCATCGTCTCTTACCTGGACAGTTGCAGGTAGATGCATTGCCCCTAGTTTTCTAGATAAACCTCCTCTCACACTCAGATCAGTATTCAACACTGTGACCAGTAAGGGGCACTTTACAACTTTAAAACTTTCATTGGTTTCCTGAAACCTATGGGATAAAGCCTAAACTTTTTAGCATGGTTTAAGGACTCTTAATGTTGTGGAATATATCTAATTTTTGAGCTTTATTTCTTGCTACTGAATCTTAGTGCATACTCTTTTTTTTCTGATTGAAATACTTTCCTTTTTTTTCCTCCAAAATTCCTCCTCATTTGTGCAGGTGGGCGCAAGTATCACATCTTTGAAGCCTATCCTCTTGTACTTTTTATTCCATTATGCTTCTACAAACCTTAGACATTCCCAGAAAATATTTATTACATTGTCTCACAATGATTGATATACATGTCTAAGTATAACATGATTCCCATAAAACAGGCATCCTGTCTTTTTCATCTGTATCTCCCCAGGGCAATGCCTGATATATTAAATAATATTTTTAAAAACATGCTTGGGAATAAATATTTCTCTGGGGTCCTTTCCTCCTTAATCCTTACTTTATTCTGCAGTTCTTACTATAAAATGGAACGGGCCTTGCAAATGCCATGTTTCCTACAAAATCAAGCTATCCCAGTTATTCTTGTTTATATATGTATCTTGATCCTATTTCAGTTCTCTTCATTTTCCTCATTTCGCTTTTTAGTCACTAATATTCTAAAGTCTTTTAGTCTGCCTTTTTATAAAAGAAGATATAGTATCCAATCCTAATTTTCATTTAAGTATTATCCTTCAGATTGAGTAGTGTTCAGAGTACAGTGTCTGCTGTTATGCCCTTGCTGTTACCAAGAGAGAGGTCTTACACTCAGGATACTTCCACAGGTGCTGCTGCCCTTTTTCTTTTTTCTTTTTTTTGGCCTGGTGCTAAAATATGTATTACATAAAATTTATCATCTTAGCTATTTCTAAGTGTACAGTTCAGTGGTATCAAATACATTCATAGTGTTGCACAGCCATTGCCACCATCCATCTTTATAACTCTTTTAATCTTATAAAATTGAAACTGTGTATCCATTAAACAATAACTCCCAATTTCCCCTCTCCCCAGCTCCCGTCAACCACCATTCTGCTTTGTTTCTATGATTTTTGACTACACTGAGTACCTAATATAAGTGGAATCATACTGTATTTGCCTTTTTGTGACTGAATTATATTTCATTTAATGTCCTCAAGGTTCATTTGTGTTGCAACAAATTGTAGAATTTCCTTATTCTTTAAGGCTGAAAATGTTCCATTGTGTGTATATACTACATTTTGCTTATCCACTCATTTGTTGATGGACGCTTGGGTTGCTTTCACTTTGTGGCTATTGTGAATAATGCTGCTATGAACACAGATATGCAGATATCTCTTTAAGACCCTAATTTCAGTTCTGTTCGGTATATACCCGGAAGTGGAACTACTGCATCATACATATGGTATTCCATTTTAATTTGGAATTTAATTTGGAAACCATACTGTTTTCATCGCTGGTTCTACCATTTTACATTCTCACCAACAGTGCATAAGAGTTCCAATTTCTTTACATTCTAACCAACACCTCTTTATTTTCTGTTTCTTGATAGTAGCCAATGTAATGGGTGTGAGGTGGTATCTCATAGTTTTGATTTACATTTCCCTAATGATTAGTGATGTTGAGCACCTTTTCATCTTATTGGCCACATGTGTGTCTTCTGTGAAGAAATCTCTATTCAAGTCCTCTGCCCTTTTTTAAATTGGGTTGTTTGCTTTTTGTTGTTGAATTTTAGGAGTTCTATATATATTCTGGATATTAACACATTAAAAGATGTCTACAAATGTTTTCTCCCACACTATGGGTTGCCTTTTAACTTTGTTGATGTGTGTTTTTTGATGCACAGAATTTAAAAATTTACACAAAGTCCGCTTGGTCTGCTTTTCTTTTTTTACTTAAACCTTATATCTTTGCTCTCATATCCAAGGAATCATCTCCAAATCCAGTGTCATGAAGCTTTTGTCCTATGTCTTCTAAGAGTTTTATTGTTTTAGGTATTAAATTTAAGCCTTGATTGATTTTGAATTAATTTTTGTGTATGGTGTTAGATAAGGGTCCAACTTCATTCTTCTGCATGTGGATATACACTTTTTCTAGCCGATTTGCTGAAAATATCCTTGCTTTATTGAATGGTGTTGGCAACCCTTGCCGAATGCCATTTGACCATAGATGTGAGGGATTATTTCTGGGCTCTCTATTTCTTCCATTGGTTTATAGTTCTGTCTTTATTTCAGTACCATGCTGTTTTGGTTACTATTGCCTTATAATAAGTTTCAAAATCAGGAAGAGTTGGTCCTCCGATTTTATTCTTCTTTTCAAGATTATTTGAATCATTCAGGGTCCCTGAAGTTTTAATAATATTAAGTCTTCCAATCAATGAACATGAAATGTGTTCCCATTTATTTATTTATGTCTTCCTTAATTTCTTTTAGCAATGTTTTGTAGTTTTCATTGTACAACTTTCACTTCTTGGTTAAGTTAATTTTTAAATATTTTATTGAAATTGATTTCATGATTTCCTTTGCAGATTAGTCATTAAGCAGGTCCTCTGAATTTTTAGGAAGTTACTAAAAAATTTAACATGAACAAGAACCTGCCATGATTTTTTTTTTAATTCCAGTGTACTTAAAATACAGTGTTAATTACTTTTAAGTGTAAAATATAGTGCTCCAGCAATTCTATACCTTACTCAGTGTTCATCATGATAAATGTGCTCTTAATCCCCTTTACCTGTTTCACCAGTCCCCTGACCCACCCCGCTCTGGTAAACATGTTTGTTCTCTATATTTGAGAGTTTGGTTTGTTGTTTGTCTTTTTTTCTTTGTTCATTTCTTTTGTTTCTTAAATTCCACATTTCAGTGAAATAATATGGTATTTGTCTTTCTCTGACTGATTTATTTTACTTTGCAGTATACCCTCTAGATCCATCCATGTTGTTAGAAATGACAAGATTTCATTCTTTCTTATGGCTGAATAATATTCTGTGGTGTATATATAGCACATCTTCTTTATCCATTCATCTATTAGTGGACACTTGGGTGTCTTTCATATTTTGTCTATCGTAAATAATGTTGCAGTAAACATAAGGATGCATATACCTTTTTGAATTAGTGTTTTCATATTCTTTGGGTAAATATGCAGTAGTGGCATTACTGGATCATATGGTAATTCTTGTTTTAATTTCTTGAGGAACCTCCATAGTGCTTTCCACAGTGGCTGTACCAGTTTGTATTCCTACCAAGAGTGCAAGGGGTTCCTTTTTCTCCACAACCTTGCTAACACTTGTTTCTTGTGTTTTTGATTTTAGCCATTCTGACAGGTATGAGGTGATATCTCTTTGTGGTTTTAAATTGCAGTTCCCTGATTAGTGCTGTTGAGCATCTTTACATGTGTTTGTTGACCATCTGTATGTCTTCTTTGGGGAAATGACTCTTCCTGTCCTCTGCCCATTTTTAAATAGGATTATTTGTGTTTTGAATGTTGAGTTATATAAATTCTTTATATATTTGGAGATGAACCCTTTAATGGATATATCTTTTGCAAATATATTTTCCCATTCAGTAGATTGCTTTTTAATTTTGCTGATTGTTACCTTTGCTATGCAGAAGCTTTTTATTTGGATACAATCTCAGTTTATTTTTGCTTTTGCTTCTCTTGCCTTGGGAGACATATCCAGAAAAATGTTTCTATGGGTTAATATCAGGTAAATACAGTGTTACATTAGTGCACTACCTGTGCACTCTTCTAGGATTTTTACAGTTTCAGGTCTCACATTTAGGTCCTTAATCCATTTTGAATTCATTTTTGTGTATGGTATAAGAAAGTGGTCCAGTTTCATTATTTTGCATGTAGCTGTCCAATTTTTCCAACACTGTTGAAGAGACTGTATTTATCCCATTGCATATTCTTGCCTCCTTTGTCATAGATTAACTGACTAATCATGAGTTTATTTCTGGGCTCTCTATTCTGTTCCACTGATCTATGTGTCTGTTATTCTACTAGTACCATACTGTTTTAATTACTGTAGCTGAGAGTGTGATGCTTCCAGTTTTGTTTTTCCTTTTCAAGATTGCTTTAGCTATTTGAGGTCTTTTGTGTTTCCACACAAATTTTAGGGTTATTTGTTCTAGTTCTATGGAAAATGCTGTTAGAATTTTGGTAGTAATTGAATTAAATCTGTAGATTGCTTTTGGTAGTATGGACATTTTAACAGTATTGGTTTTCCCAGTCCATTAGTATGGAATATCTTTCCATTTTGTCATCTTTAATTTCTTTCATCAGTTTTTTTTATAGTTTTCAGAGTACACGTCTTTCACCTCTTTGGTTAAGTCTATTTCTAGATATTTTTTAATGTTTATTTATTTTGAGAGAGCACATACACGTGAGCAGTTGAGGGACAGAGAGAGAGGGAGAGAGAGAATCCCAAGCAGTCTCCATGCTGTCGGCACAGAGCCTGATTCAGGGCTCTGTTTCACAAACCGTGAGATCATGACCTGAGCCGAAACCAAGAGTCAGGGGCTTAACCAACTGAGCCACCCAAGCACCCCTATATATTTTATTATTTTTGGTGCAACTGTAAGTGGGATTGTTTTTTAAATTTCTGTTTCTGCTATATCATTTTAGTGTAGAGAAATGCAACAGATTTCTGTCTGTTGATTTTGTGTTCTGTAACCTTCCTGAATTCTTTCATCATTTCTAGTAGTTTTTTGGAGTCTTTAGGGTTTCTTGTATGTAGTATTATGTCATCTGCAAATAGTGAAAGTTTATCTTTTTCCTTACCGATTTGGATGCCTTTTATTTCTTTTTGTTGTCTGATTGTTGTGGCTAGGACTTCCAGTACTATGTTGAATAAAAGTAATGGAAATGGATATCCTTATCTTGGTCCTGATCTTACAGGAAAAGTTCCCAGTTTGTCACCATTGAGCATGATGTTAGCTGTGGGTTTTTAACATATGGCTTTTACTATGTTGGGATGTGTTTCTCTAAAACTACCTTGTTGAGGGTTTTTACCATGATTGTTGTATTTTGTCAAATGCTTTACTGCATCTATTGAAGTTATATGGTTTTTAATCTTGCTCTTTCTTATTGATGCCATGTATCACATTGATTTGTGAATATTGAACTCCCCTTGCATCCCAGGAATAAATCCCATTTGATTGTACTGAGTGATTTTTTTTAAGGTATTGGTGGATTCTGTTGCTGTTATTTTGTTGAGAATTTTTGCAACTATGTTCATTGGAGATAGTGGTCAATAGTTCTCTTTTTTTGTGGTGTCTTTATCTGGTTTTGGTATGAGGGTAATGCCGGCCTTATAGAATGAATTTGGAAGTTTTCCTTGCTCTTCTTTTTGTGGAACAGTTTGAGAGGATAGGTATCAACTCTTATTTAAATGTTTGCTAGAATTTGCCTGTGAAGCCGTCTGGCCTTGGACTTTGGTTGAGAGTTTTTTGATTACTGATTCAGTTGCTTTGCTGGTAATCGATCTGCTCAAATTTTCTGTTTCTTCCTGATTTCAATTTTGGTAATTTATTTGTTTCTAGGAATTTATCCATTTCTTCTAGGTTGTTCAATTTGTTGTCATATAGCTTTTCATAATATCCTCCTATAATTGTATTTCTTTGATGTTGTTTGTCATGTCTACTCTCTCATTTGTGATTTTATTATTTGGGACCTTTCTCTTTTCTTTTTGATAAATCTGACTAAAGGTTTATTTTTGTTGACTTTTCAAAGAACCAGCTCCTGGTTTCATTGTTCTGTTGTTTTTGTTTCTATATCATTTATTTCTATACTAATCTTTCCTTCCTTCTGTTAGGTTTGGGTTGTTTTTTTTCTTCTTCTTCTTCTTCTTCTTCTTCTTCTTCTTCTTCTTCTTCTTCTTTTAGCTCCTTTAAGTGTAAGGTTACATTATTTGAGAATTTTTTTTGCTTCTTGAGGCAGACCTTTATTGCTATAAACTTCCCTCTCAGACCACTGTTGATGTATCCCCAAAATTTTTATGTTTGCATTTTCATTTGTCTCCATGTATATTTTTATTTCCTCCTTGATTTCTTTATTGAAAGAATTCAATAAAGAATTCATTGTTTAGTACCACTCATTGTTTAGTACCATGTTATTTAACCTCCATATATTTGTGTTCTTTCTTATACTTCTTGTTTCATACAATTGTGGTTAGAAAAGGTGCATGATGTGTCTTTGATATTATTGAATTTGTTGACACTTATTTTGTGGCCTATTATGTGATGTCTTCTGGAGAATGTTCCATGTACACTTGAAAAGAATGCATATTCTGCTGTCTGAGGATGGATTGTTCTGAATATATCTGGTAAATCCCTCTGTTCAGCATGTCATTCAAAGTCATTGTTTCCTTATTTATTTTCTGTTAGATGATCTGTCCACTGATGTTAATGGGGAGTTAAAGTCCTCTACTGTTACTGTATTATTATTGATTCGTTCCTTTATGTTTGTTAATAATTGTTTTATGTATTTGGGTGCTTCCATATGGGTGCATAAATATTTACAATTGTTATATTTTCTTGTTGGAGTATCCCTTATGTTATTATGTAGAATCCTTCTTTGTCCCCTTAGAGTCTTTGTTCTAAAGTCTACTTTGTCTAATACATGTATTGGTACTCTGGCTTTCTTTTGATGGCCATTTGCATGATAAATGTTTCTCCAACCCCTCACTTTCACTCTGCATGTGACTCTAGGTCTAAAATTCTTCTCTTACAGGCAGCAAGATGGGTCTTGTTTTCTTATCCCTCCTGACACCCTATATTTTTTGATTGGAATGTTTAGTCCATTTACATTCAAAGTAATTATTGATAGATATAAATTTATTGCTATTTTGTTACTTGTTTTGTGGTTGTTTCTGGAGCTTTCCTCTGATCCTTACTTGTCTTTTTCATGTTTGCTGATTTTCTGTAGTGATACATTAGAAGTCTTTTCTTTATTCTTTGCTTACTTATTTGTGGGGTTTTTTTTTAAATGTTTATTTTTGGGGGCACCTTGGTGGCTCAGTCAGTTGGACGTCTGACTTTGGCTCAGGTCATGATCTCATACTTCATGAGTTCAAGCCCCGTGTCTGGTTCTGCATTGACAGCTCAGAGCTTGGAGCCTGCTTCAGATTCTGTGTCTACCTCTCTCTGTCCCTCCCTCACTCACTCTCTGTCTCTCTCTCCTTCAAAACTAAATAAACATTAAAAAAAATAATATCTAAATAAATGTTTATTTTTGAGAGAGTGAGAGAGAGAGAAGTAGAGATAGGAGGAGAGAGAGAATCCCAAGCAGGCTCCATGTTGTCAGTGTGGAGCCCAGCATGGGGCTCAAACCCATGAACCGTCGGACCATAATCTGAGCTGAAATCAAGTCAGATGCTCAAGCAACTGAGCCACCCAAATGCCCATATATGTGGTTTCTGATTTATGGTTACCATTAGGTTTGTTTATAACCTCTTCTTCATATAGCATGTATATTAAGTTGCTGGTCATTTAAGTGTGAACCCATTCTTTTCTCCTCTCCTCCCCTCATTTTAGGTATGTGTTATTTTATATTCTTTGTGTGCGTGAGTTCTTTGATTTTTTTCCAGAGATACTCATTTTTACTTCTTTTGTGTTTCTTACCTTTATACCATCACTTTTGGTCTCCCCTCAACTCCACTCAAAGAGTTCCCTTTAATACTTCTATTAGGGCTGGTTTAGTAGTCATAAACCCCCCCTTTTTTTTTTTTTTGGAGGTTGTATTTTACTTTATTTTTTATTTATTTTTTTAATATAATTTATTGTCAAATTGGCTAACATACAGTATGTACGGTGTGCTCTTGGTTTTAGGGGTAGATTCCCATGGTTCATCGCTTATATACAACACCCAGTGCTCATCCAAACAACTGCCTTCCTCAGTGCCCATCACCCATTTTCCCCTCTCCCTCACCTCTCCATCAACCCTCAATTTGTTCTATGTATTTAAGAGTGTCTTATGGTTTGCCTCCCCCCCTTCTGTCTGTAACTATTTTTTCCCCTTCCTGTCCCCCATGGTCTTCTGTTAAGTTTCTCAAATTCCACACATGAGTGAAAATATATATCTATCTTTCTCTGACTGACTTATTTCACTTAGTATAATACCTTCCAGTTCCATCCACATTGCTGCAAATTGCATGATTTCATTCTTTCTCATTGCCAAATAGTATTATATATATAAACCACGTCTTCTACATCTGGATGGCCAACAGGCACATGAAAAGATGTTCAGCGTCGCTCCTTATCAGGGAAATACAAATCAAAACCACACTCAGGTATCACCTCACGCCAGTCAGAGTGGCCAAAATGAACAAATCAGGAGACTATAGATGCTGGAGAGGATGTGGAGAAACGGGAACCCTCTTGCACTGTTGGTGGGAATGCAAACTGGTGCAGCCACTCTGGAAAACAGTGTGGAGGTTCCTCAAAAAATTAAAAATAGACCTACCCTATGACCCAGCAATAGCACTGCTAGGAATTTACCCAAGGGATACAGGAGTACTGATGCATAGGGGCACTTGTACCCCAATGTTTATAGCAGCACTCTCAACAATAGCCAAATGATGGAAAGAGCCTAAATGTCCATCAACTGATGAATGGATAAAGAAATTGTGGTTTATATACACAATGGAGTACTACAGGGCAATGAGAAAGAACGAAAAGAACGAAATATGGCCCTTTGTAGCAACGTGGATGGAACTGGAGAGTGTGATGCTAAGTGAAATAAGCCATACAGAGAAAGACAGATACCATATGATTTCACTCTTATGTGGATCCTGAGAAACTTAACAGAAACCCATGGGGGGAGGGGAAGGAAAAAAAAAAAAAGAGGTTAGAGTGGGAGAGAGCCAAAGCATAGGAGACTGTTAAAAACTGAGAACAAACTGAGGGTTGATGGGGGGTGGGAGGGAAGGGAGGGTGGGTGATGGGTATTGAGGAGGGCACCTTTTGGGATGAGCACTGGGTGTTGTATGGAAACCAATTTGACAATAAATTTCATATATTGAAAAAAAAATAAAATGAAGGGGGCTCTGCAAAAAAAAAAAAAGTCTTCTTTATCCATCAGTTGATGGACATTTAGGCTCTTTCCATAATTTGGCTCTTTTGAAAGTGCTGCTGTAAACACTGGGGTACATGTGCCCCTGTGAATCAGTACTCCTGTATCCTTTGGACAGATCCCAGTAGTGTTCTTGCTGGGTTGTAGGGTAGTTGTATTTTTAATTTTTTGAGGAACCTCCACACTGTTTTCCAGAGCGGCTACACCAGTTTGCATTCCCACCAACAGTGCAAGAGGGTGGTTGCGAACCTCTTTAGTCTTTGTCTGGGAAACTCTATCTCTCCTTCTATTGTGAATTATAGCTTTGCTGGATACAGTATTTTTGGCTGCACATTTTTCCCATTTAGCACTTTGAATATATCATGCCACTCCCCTCTGGCCTGAAAAGTTTCTGTTGAAAAATCTCCTGCTAGCCTTATGAGTGTTCCCTTGTAAATTACTGACTTCCTTTGTCTTGCTGCTTTTAAGATTTTTTTCTTAATCACTGTATTTTGCAAAGTTAATTACAATGTGTTGGTGTTGGCCAACTTTTGTTGATTTTGATGGGAATTCTCTGCTTTCTGGATCTGGATGTCCATTTCCCTTCCCAGATTAGGAAAGTTTTCAGCTATTATTTTTTCAAATAAATTTCATGCCCATTTCTATATCTCCTTCTTCTGGGATTCTTATAATATAAATGTTAGTCCATTTGATGGAGTCACTGAGTTCCCTAAGTCTATTCTCATATTACATAATTCTTCCTCTCTTTTGTTTAGCTTCATTGTTTTCCATTACTTTGTCTTCTGTGTCGTTAATTTGTTTTTCTGCTTCTTCTAGCTTCGTGTTCATTGTGCATCAAGCATATTTCAAATCTTGATGATTATACTCTTCATCTCTGATGTCTCACTCTTGTATTCCACTCTTTCCTCAAGCCTAGTGAATATCCTTATGAGAGTTGCTTTAAATTTTCCATCAGTCATGTTACTTATATCAGTTTTGCTTAGGTTTCTGGCTGTGGCCTTACCTTGTTCTTTCATTTGGAAAAAATTCCACTGTCATTTTGTCTAAATCTCTGCCTGCTCATGTGTGTTAGAAAAGCAAGTTATGTCTCCTGCTCCTAAAGTAATGGCCATGAACAAGAGGTCACGTAGTGCCGAGGGCCTGCCACTTCAGGAAATGTCTCGAGTATGTGCTTCATGCGCTCTGCTGTTGTGTCCTGGCTGCTCTATTCTTCAAGACAGTCATCTGCAGAGGTTCTCCTTGCCTAGTATGGGCAGTGTTTGGTCTCTGGCCTGAATGTGGCAACTTTTAACTAGGTGTACTCTGGTCTGCTTGTGAAATGATACCTGTCACCACCTCCACTGGAACTGAGGCCCTGCAAAACTCTCCTGTCTACCCTATGTCTTTTGATTGTAGTGTTAACCCATTTACATTCAAAGTAATTACTGGTAAGTATGTACTTTTTGCCATTTTGTTACTTGTTTCACTGTTGATTTCATGGTTCTCTGTTCTTGTGCTTTTTTTCATGGTTTGATGGCTCTTTTTATATGGTTAGATTCCTTTATTTTTTGCTTATTTATTATAGGTTTTTGATTTGTGGTTACTGTTAGGTTTATATATAGCAGTCTATATTAAGTTGATGCTCGCTTAAATTTGAATCCTTCCTAAAAGCAGTAAATTTTCACTCTTCTCACCCCTACCTTTTATGTATTTGGTCTTATAATTTGCATCTTTTTTTATTTTGTGAGTCCTTTAACTAATTAAAAAAAAATTTTTTTTCAACATTTATTTATTTTTGGGACAGAGAGAGACAGAGCATGAATGGGGAGGGGCAGAGAGAGAGGGAGACACAGAATCGGAAACAGGCTCCAGGCTCTGAGCCATCAGCCCAGAGCCTGACGCGGGGCTCGAACTCACGGACCGCGAGATCGTGACCTGGCTGAAGTCGGACGCTTAACCGACTGCGCCACCCAGGCGCCCCTAATTTTTATAGATATAGTTAATTTTACTACATTTGTGCCTCCTTTTTTTTTTTTTTTTTTTTTTTTACTCCTGCTTATGGTCTTTCCTTTCCACTGAAAGAATACCCTTTAACATTTCTTGTAATGCTGGTTTAGTGGTGATAAATTCCTTTATCTTTTGTTTGCAAAACTCTTTATCTCTTCTATTCTGAAGAAATAGCCTTCCTGGATAGAGTATTCTTGGTTTCAGTTTTTGTTTTTGTTTTATTCCTTTAGGACTTGGAATATATCATGCCACTTGCTTCTGGCTTGAAAAGTTTCTGCTGAAAAATCAGTTGATGGTCTTATGGAGTTTCTCTTTTATGTAACTGTTTTCTTGCTCCTTATAAAATTTTCTTATTATCACTGCCTTTTGCCATTTTAATTTTATGTCTTGGTGTGGACCTCCTTGGATTGATTTTGTTGGGGAGCTCTCTGTGCCTGCCTGGATTTCTGTTTCCTTCCCCAGATTTGGGACATTTTCATCTATTATTTCTTCAAATAAATTTTCTGCCCCCTTTTTCTTCTCTTTCTGGGATCCCTGTAATGCAAATGTTATTGGGCTTGATGGTATCACTGAGTTCCCTTAATCTATTCTCATCTTTTTGCTGTTCAGCTTGATTATTTTTTATTACTCTGTCTTATAGGTCACTGATCTGTTCTGCCTTCTCTAGTCTACTGTTTATTCTTTATAGTGTATTTTTAATTTGAATTATTATGTTCTTCATCTCTGTTTGGTTCTTTTTTATATTTTCTATCTCTTTGTTGAGGGTCTCACTGATATCCTCCTCTCTTTTCTCGAGTGAGTATCTTTATGGCCATTACTTTAAATTATTTATCAGGCATATAACTTATCCCCACTTTGTTTAGCTCTTTTGCTGACTTTGTCCTGCCTTTTCATTTGGAACATATTTCTCTGTCTTCTCATTTTTTCTAACTCTCTCTGTGTTAGGAAAGTTAGCTGTGTCTCCTGCTCTTGAAAGTAGTAGCCATCTGAAGAAGAGGTTCTATAGTGCTGTGCAGTGCAGTGTCCCCTCTTCACTAGAAACAGGTGCTTTAGGGATGTCTCCTATATGTGTTTTGTGCTCCCTCTTGTGGGTAAGCTGTGTTTGCCTTTAGTCCAGTGATCTGCAGTGGTTCTCTTTTCCTGTTGTTGGCAGGTTTTAGTCCTTGTATTTTGAATGGTGAGTTTGAGGATGCCTTGGACTTAAGGTGGGTCAGGGCTATGGTCATACCAGACTGCAGGGTGCTATCCCAGTGTTGTCCCTTGAGAAGCTTTTGTGGGTGGGTGGGGCCTGCAGTCAGACCAGATGTTTGCCCCCACCCACTGCTAGGGTCAGAATCAGAGTGGTATGTGTGGTTCTCTTCCCCTCTCCCTACAGCAGGAGTCACTTTGGAGTGGTACTGCCTACTGTCTGGGCTGCTTGCACAATGCCATGCCTGTGACACTGCCTTGGATGGACTCCTGCTGAAGTCAGGTCTACAGGAGAATATGGGGGTGGGGCACGCTGTTAGTGAGCTCATAGGAGAGTGTTCTTGTGGGTGTCCCATGTCTCTAGTTTGGGGGTTGGGGAGAGAAATGGCACCTCCAGCTCTTTTGTTCTTGGGTAAGTCTCCTAAAATTCCTGCCCCTCTAGAACATCTTCAGAAATTAGAAAATAAATTTTTCTATATAGCACAGGTGTTTTTCAAACTACTACTTTAGTGCCTTATCTCAGTGTGATTGTTATGCTCTGGCTCTCCCAGAGCTGAGTCTGCTGATTTTGAAATTATCAGGTGTCAAGCTCCACTGATTGACAAAACTCATGAAGTTAAGCCTCTCTGGTTTTCAAAGTCATATAATGTGGGGATTCATTTTCCCAGTGCTGGTCACCCATGCCTGGTGTGGGGTCTGCTTGTCTCCTTTTTTTTTATTAAAAATAATTTAACATTTATTTATTTTTGAGAGACACAGAGAGACCAGAGTGCAAGCAGGGGGGGAGCAGAGAGAGAGGAAGACAGAGAATTTGAAGCAGGCTCCAGGCTCTGAGCTGTCAGCCCAGAGCCCAATGCAGGACTGAAACCCATGAATTTCGAGATCATAACCTGAGCTGAAGTTCGATGCTTAACCAACTGAGCCACCCATGTGCCTCTCTCCTTTCTCCGTGCTTGTGGTGTCTTTCCCTCCTGCAGATAGTCTTGTGGGTCAGTTTTGTTCCAGACCATATGTCTGCACATCCTACCATTTTTTTTTTTTTTTGATGTGGTCTCTTCTGTACAATTAGCTGTGGAAGGTCCGTTCTGCCAGTCTTTAGGTCATTTTCTGGGTTATTTACACTGATACGGGTTATTTAGCTGTATCTGTGGGATGAAGTGAGCTTAGGATCTTCCTACTTTTATCATCTTCCCTTGAACACTGACCATGCCATGATTTTTGCTTTCTAATTTTCTAGTCATCAAATCAAAAAGAGAAGTGAGCTTAGTTTAGGATGATTTACTCGTAGTAAACCTATACTGTCTTCTTATGATTACCATGTTGTTTTCTTAAGTGTCTATAATTCATCTATGTAGTAATTTGATTTTAGACTTTACTGGGCAACTGCATCAAGGCTTATTACCCCTTTGTAGTTTTCACGCTTTTTTTGAAAATTGAGTCAATGTTTTACTATTTTCATTCTTCTCAGTTTTACTATATTTGCACACTTAGTATCCTAGATGTAATTATGTCTGGCCTGTAGCTTTGAACTTATTTAAAACAGTTTTAGACTTCAGCTACTTATTTATAACACATGTGCCCCTTCTATTTTAAAGAAGACTATTTCCTTAATCAATGAGATGGAAGCAAAGAAAAGGTTGATTAGCCTGATTTTAGTCCATTATCTGGTAACCTATTGCTATTTTTTTTCAAGCAGTGAACTGTAAGCTTTAGTTTATTCTGTGATCTAGCCTTCCTGACAGGCTTACAGGTTATTACTTTAAAATTAAAAAAAATTGTTATATGTTTTTCTATCTCTTATTTGTGTTCTTTAAATCTGAGTTTATTTGAAGGTTACCTGTTACAATGAAATAAAATTGATTTATTTAGATTTTTTTTCTTCATTAGGATTAATTCTAATTTTAGTCTTTCACTCCTCTTGAACAGTATTCACCTTTATTCATCTTTAGCTGTGAGCTTATAATTATATTTTTTGTGCTCTTTTAGAAGTTTAGGGAACATGTAGAATCAAGGATGTAAAAAGTGGTCAGTACAATTCCTAACACACAGTAATATCATTTCTAATCCCACATTTCCTTATCTCTATCTTGGAGGCAGTAATAAAATTGTTGCCACCTACCGATGCCTGTAAATCCTTCCAAGTGTCTTTTGGAGTACTGTGTCTTTTGGGAGGTCCTCTTCGCTCTCATATGACACGAGTGGTATTGGCCTCTTCTCTCTTCTGTGTGCATGTCATTTTCACTGCCACTGGGATCTGGTGCAAACCTAGAACTCTGACCCTAAAGCACCCCCATGAGACCTCATATTGGTATTCGGGAAGTCTGTACCCTATTCTTCCAACTCTTGGGGTTTATTTTTCTTTCTGATCTCCCTTCTGATTTATTCAATCTTGTGAAAAACTTCAGCAATTTTAATAGGCTGCAATGTGGAAATTTTTCCTTGAATTGTTAATACCTCCACTAGCTGAGTCAGGTACCTGTATGTGTAATAGATACAACTGGCAACCACTTGAAGCAAGAGTAAAAGTATAGAATATTCTGGACCGGTCCCTGCATTTCTACCCTTGATGTGTTTATTAGATAACCTCAGGAATTAATAGCCATTTCTAGCAATTCCTAAAAGTGCTTACTGGAAATTGTGCCGGAAACTATTCTTTGCTACCTATAAATCTGCTTTTCCCACCCTGTCCCCCTTTACGTGCTGATGGCTTTTTAACTAACCACTTATTAGCAATTGTAAACTCTTCTTAGATTTTGAAACAGTGTCTTAAGCCACCCTCCAGTGCTTTCCTAATGAGCATTGTGTTTGAAACTAAAATATCAGTATTTTATATTAGGGTAGGGGACTAAAATGGGGAACCAAAAAAGTTTATTTTGTTTTCCTCTTTTTAAAACAATGCAGGTTGATGAGCTACCCTTTTCCCAGTTGCCTTCATCCACTAGAGCCAAGGATGTGATCTGTTCCACCAATGTTTCTCACTATGAACTCCAAGTGGAAATTGGTAATTATCCTGAATTGATCCTTCATTGTTAGAAATGAAATTGATGGCACAAAGATTATTTTGTGAGTGGGTTTTTCTCTGTTGTCACCTATGTTAATAAGGCTACATGTTAATTGTATCAGTCAGATGGATCTATTAATTTTATGTCTTCCCTAAAATAGCAGCCCCAATTTTCAAGATTACTTTCTAGAATTTTTACTTTTTCACTCAAGTATTTTTAGAGAAGGAAGACACTAAGTAATCTAAATATTATTTGTGTCTTTATTGTAGGAATCTTCTGATTTTATGTCTATAATTTATACTCGGTATGAAAAATCATGTAAATCTTTTTAGTCACAGTCTTTTAACCAAGTTTCTTTTAACTTAAAAACTTACCTAGGGTCACCTTAATGGCTCAGATTTCAGCTCAGGTCATGATCTCACAGTTCATGAGATTGAGCCCCAGGTTGGGCTCCACACTGGGCATGGAGTCTGCTTAAGATTCTCTCTCTCCCCCTCTGCTGATACCCCTCCTCTAGTCACACCTGCATGCACTCTCTTTCAAAAACAAGACAAGACAAAACAAAAACTTACCTAAAACCCCATTTATAGTAAACACCTTTCTCAGTTAAGTTTGGAACAAGATGAATTATTGTTTATAGCCATATACATGTGAAATTTTTGTGGTGAATATTCAGAAACATCTATTAAACATTGCAAACAGATACTCTGTTAGATGCTAGGGATATAAAACACTTGAGGAATCCATATTCTTTCTGGGAAGTTGAACACATAAGATAGCCTTGTTTATGTACTAGAGAGTACTGAAGTAGAGATGTGTTAAGTATTACAGGAACAGAAAAGATGAAACATCTGACCATCCATCTTGACTACTGTGAAAGTCGCAAGAAAGATCGCAAAAATGAGCTGGATTCTGAAAAATGAGGAAAAGTTTGCTGAATGTTCTATTCAGGGTTTTTGTTACAAACAACAGAAAACAATCCTGACTAACTTAAGAGAGGAATTTTTTGAACAATATTGTTAACTGACAGAATTATTGGCTAGAGAGATAGACTTGGAAGAAGCTAAGCGAAGCTGCATAACTAGAACCAGAGCCAGGGCCATGGCCTAGGAACAGCCTAGTTAGTGTATTACCTGTTAGAGTACTTATGTCCCAGACAGTGGAACCCACTGCAGGAAGTTCTGACTGCCTCTGCTTCTGTTTGTCACTAACTCCATCCTTTAGTTAGCTAAGCATAGGTCATTGATGTTCACATGGCAGGGTCAAGGAAGCCAAGAGCAAATAAGGATCTGACCTTTCCTAAAATAGCACTAGTGGAAAATGCCCCCAAATTAGAATGGACATTCAGATGATGTCAATTCAAAAAAGGTAAAAACAGAATTACTTCAGTAGATGACTGAGGAAGAATGGTTAGTGGGGAACCTAAACAACCCCCCACTTGTTGCCTACAAGAGTAGGTAGTGGTCGGAGACAAATCTAGAAAGGGAGGTTTGGAACACCTGTGAAAGACCTCATATGGTGTATTTACAAGTTCAGACTCTCATCCCTCACAACTTACCCACTTCATTGCTCAAAGCATTTAAGCCACAAGTTTGGAATTTATTCCCTCTGTGCTTGAGATACATTGTGGAACAGTGACAATGGTAATAATACCATCTAACAGGCACTGAGCTGAACATTTCATGTGTAGTTTTTCATGTCAGCCTTTTACCACTCCTATTTGGCTGATGAAGATACTGAGCCTCTGAGAATTCAAGTAGCAATCCTACGACTAGTGATTTTAAAGCAAACCTTTCTGACTGGAGGGTCTAAGGTCTCAGGTGCTGCACAGTAGTACTCTTCTAGTGATAAAATGCTGAGTTCTAGAGGGAAAACTGGCAGCAATTCCAGGCAGCAGTCTGGAAGATGTAGACAGTGATTTACAACTGGAAGTATCATCCATATCACCTGAGTCTTTAAAAATTGCAATGCCTATATCCCATCACAGACCTAACGAATCAAAATTTCTGGTGAATTGGACCTAGGTATAGGCTTTTGAAGTAGATCCCCCAGTAATTTGGGAGCATGTCTTAGTTGAGAATGTAGAACATGATAAGGAAGTCACCACATTTGACCAGCAAAGGAGGACAGGACTTGAACTAAGGCAGTCATGCTGACACTGGAGTGAAAGGGATGAATTTGTGGTTAACTTCATTTCAAAGATAAGTGGCAGAATTTGGTGACTGTGGAAAGAGAGAGGAACTAACATTTATTAGATGCCTATTGATAGGTGCCACTCCAGGTGTTTTATATTTTAAAAACTGATGATACCAAATGCTGTTCAGTATGTCAAGCAGCTATAGCTCTTATAGATTGTTCGTGGGATTAAAAATGGTTCATCCACTTTTAAAACCAGTTTTGCAACTTCTTATAAGGTTAAATATAGGTGACCCAGCAATCCCACTTGCCAGTATCTGCCAAAGAGAAATGAAAGCATATGTCTACTTAAAGAATGTTTTCGCAGCTTAATAGTCACCAAAAACTGAAAACAACCCAAATATTTATCAACTTATGAATGGATAAATAAATTGTGACTTGTCCATAGTAATGGATTATTACTCAGCAATGAAAGAAGCTATGAAAACAACATGGAACAAACTCAAAAGCATTATGCTAAGTAAAAGAAACTAGACACAAAAGACTGTACTCTTTATGATACCATTTATGTGACAGAAATGACATCAGTGGTGTAGGAATTGCTGATTGTATCCTGTTGTTTGAATTTGTCATAATTTGTTTATCAGGTCACAATTTTAGCCATTATAACAGATATGCAATGGTGTATCATTGTGGTTTTTTATTTGCATTTCTCTATCTTGAGCATCTTTTCATGTGTTTATTGGACATTCCTATATCTTTTTTTGTGGATTGCCTATTTAATCATCTGAATATTTTTGTTTATTTAAGATTTTTTTAAGTTTATTTTGAGAGAGTGTGTGCTCACGAGGGGGAGGGGACAGAGAGAGAGAGAGAGAGAGAGAGAGAGAGAATCCCAAGTAGACTCCACACTGTGAGCACGGAGGCCAACATGGGGCTCGAACCCACAAACCATGAGATTGTGACCTGAGCTGAAATCAAGAGTCAGATGCTTAACCAACTGAGCCACCCAGGCACCTCTGCATATTTATTGAAATTAAAATACAATTTTTGAAAGAGCAAGTGAGTGAGCACAGAGAAGGGGCAGGTAAAGAGAATCTTAAGCAGGCTCCACACTCAGCACAGAGCCCAACATAAGGCTCAGTCTCAAGACTGTGAGATCATAGGGTGCCTGGGTAGCTCAGTCAGTTGAGCATCTGACTTCGGCTCAGGTCACGATCTTGCAGCTCGTGAGTTTGAACCCTGCGTTGGGCTCTGTGCTGACAGCTCAGAGCCTGGAGTCTGCTTTGGATTCTATGTCTCCCTCTCTCTCTGCCCCTAACCCACTCGCATTCTGTCTCCATCTCTCTCAAAAATAAATAAACATTAAAAAAAAATTTTTTTAAAAAGACCATGAGATCATAACCTGAGCTGAAATCAAGAGTCTGACACTTAACCAACTGAGCCACCCAGACACCCCAAATCTTATGCATATTTTAAAATTTAGTATAAGTTTGTATAGAATTGTAAAAATTCTGTTGGTATAGAGTTGTAAGAATTTTTTATATATACTGGATGCAAGCATAGTTAATACTTTCAGTCAGTGGCTTATCTTTTCATTTTCTTAACAGTATTTTCTTGAAGAGCAGTTTTAAATTTTGATGTTGTCCAAATTGTCAGTTTTTTTCTTCTTTGGTTACTAACATGAGTTTTACATCTGACTGTAGGAAGAGGATTTGACAACTTGACTTCTGTTCATCTTGCCCGGCATACTCCTACAGGAACACTGGTGACTATAAAAATTACAAATCTGGAAAACTGCACTGATGAACGCCTGAAAGCTTTACAGGTAACAAAATGAAAAAAAATGATTTATTTAATGTCTATTTGAGGAGATTACATCTGTAAGAATTTTTTTTACCAAATTAATATTTCTTTCTGTTAGAGGAAGTTAGATTTCTTTCTTCTAATGAATATGCAAGTACAGAATTGGAAGGAATACTTGGAATCCAGATCCACAGAAGAACAAATATATTCAAACTTTGGTAATTACTGTAAATTCCTTCAAACGAATATCATATTCAAAATGCTGGTCTGGAGATTTACAATAATCTTAGTCCAATCACAAATAGTCAAATGAGGAAATAGAAAAAACAAAAGCATACAGTTTCCTTTTCATCCAGGTAAGTAAAATTAACTTCTGAATGAATAAATTTTAACAGAATTGCATTTTAGGAATATTATAATACCATTTTCATTGTCACTAATTTTTTTTCAATTTCAAATTAAAAAAAAATTTTCAAATTTATTTAAATTCAAGTTAGTTAACATACAGTGTAGTACTGGTTTCAGGAGTAGAACCCAGTGATTCATCACTTACATATAACATCCAGTGCTCATCCCAATAAGTGCCCTCCTTAAAGCTCATCACCCATTTGGCCCATCTCCACCTACCTCCCCTTCAACAACCCTCAGTTCTCTATATTTAAGAGTCTCTTATGGTTTGCCTCCCTCTCTGTTTTTATCTTATTTGTCCTTCCCTTCCCCTATGTTCATTTGTTGTGTTTCTTAAATTCCACATATGAATGAAATCATATATTTGTCTTTTTCTGACTGATTTCTTTCACTTATCATAATTCTCTCCAGTTCCATCCACATTGCTGCAAATGACAAGATTTCATTCTTTTTGACTGCCAAGTAGTATTCCATGGTGTGTGTGTGTACCCAGGCACCTCTGCATATTTGTTGAAATTAAAATTTTTGAAAGAGCAAGTGTGTGTGTGTGTGTGTGTTTATGTATGTATGTTGTGTATATATACATATAAATGTATATATATATATACACACACACACCACATCTTCTTTATTCATCAGTCAGACATTTGGGCTCTTTCCATAATTTGGCTATTGTTGAAAGCTCTGCTATAAGCATTGAGGTGCATGTGCCCCTTCAAATCAGCATTTTTGTATCGTTTGGATAAATAGTAGTGCAATTGCTGGGTCATAGGGTAGTTCTATTTTTAGTTTTTTGAGGAGCTGCCATACTGTTTTCCAGAGTGGCACTAATTTCAAGTTTTTATTTAAATTCTAGTTAGTTAACTAGGGCGCCTGGGCAGCTCAGTCGGTTAAGCATCTGACTTCAGCTCAGGTCATGATCTCATGATTTGTGGGTTCGAGCCCTGTTCTGGGCTCTGTGCTGACACCGTGGAGCCTGGAGCCTGCTTCAGATTCTGTCTCTCTTCCTCTCCCCTGCTCATGCTCTTTCTCTCAAAAATAAATAAGCATTAAAGAACATAAATTCTAGTTAACATATGGTGTCATATTGGTTTCAGGTGTAGAATTTAGTGGTTCATCACTTATATATAACAGCCAGTGCTCATCACAAGTGTCCTCCTTAATGCCCATTGCCCATTTAGCCCACCCCTCCCCTCCATCAACCCTCAGTTCTCTATAGTTAAGAGTCTCTATAGTTGAGAGTTTGTCTCCCTCTCTTTTTTTTACCCCTTCCCCTATGTTAATGTGCTTTGTTTCTTTAATTCTACATATGAGTGAAATCATATGGTATTTGTCTTTCACTGACTTATTTCACTTAAAATAATACACTTCATCTCCATCTATGCTGTGTCACTAATCATTTTTGATATAAAGAGGGAAAGCATTTTTTGATAGTCCTTATTTTTAAAGTATTTACATGTGCACATGTATATTGCACAGAAAAAAAGATTGAAAGAAATTATGCTGAAATGTTAACAGTGGTTCTCTCTGAGATTTAGTGTTAGAAGTGATTATCTTCACAGTTTTATGTATTTTTAAATGTTTCTATTTTAAGAACATAGTATAGATGTTGAGAGTATGACCTCAGAAGTCAGACTGAGATCACGTCTCACTTCTATTTCTTTTGTTGATTATATGCTCTCGGACAAGTTTTCTAACTTATTTCTACGTTTCTTATTTCCTATTTCTCTCTTGTAAAATAGGAATGATCATATGACATACTTAATGTCTTGTTGGTGAGATTTAAAGAAATGGCAGCACCAAGAACAGTGCTTGGTATCAATAAATTCTGCTGAGTGTTAGCTGCCACCTCTACTGTTATTTTCATCACAAGGCAAAAACAAGTTGTTTTAAATGTCTTGTCTCTTGTGTGTTTATCCTAGAAAGCAGTGATTTTGTCCCACTTTTTCCGGCACCCCAATATTACAACCTATTGGACTGTTTTCACTGTTGGCAGCTGGCTTTGGGTTATTTCTCCATTTATGGCCTATGGTAAGAAAACTTGTCTTATATAAAATAACTCAGAGTTTAGCGTGGAAGCCATACTTATGAGTGGGATCTTAGATTTATGATTCACTACTTTTAATTTATAAATCTGGTGGCCAATTCTAGATTTCATGATAAATTTCCATATCTGGTTCATGTTGACCTGATGATCAATGAAACTACTGCTTCTCCAAGAAGTGTGTGCCTTTGAACAAGCTCTCTCTTCCCTTCAGTTCCCTGCCCTTCTGTCAATGGAGAGCCACTATAAGTCTTTAAGCAGAATGTTTTTTCACCTGTGCACACCATCTCTGTCCCTATTTCTCTCATTGTAAACTTACTTTATTATAGTATAAACATCTGTGTGTGTACCTGTCTCCTTTCACTGTACTTCAGCTTCTTGAGGGCAGGATCATGTATGTATTTTTCATTTTGGTGCTCATACAGTTCCTTGCATAAAGTGTTCAATAATTATATTGCACAAATAAACAAATGGATTCTAGAGCTTTTATTTTTATTTTTTATTTTTTAAAATATAATTTATTGTCAAGTTGGCTAACATACAGTGTATACAGTGTGCTCTTGTTTTTGGGGGTAGATTCCTGTGATTCATCGCTCACATAAAACACCTAGTGCTCATCCCAACAAGTGCTGTCCTCAATGCCCATCACCCATTTTCCCCTCTTCCACCCCCCCATCAACCCTCAGTTTGTTCTCCGTACTTAAGAGTTAGAGCTTTGATCTTTAGGATAACTTTGATGAATTGCCTCTGGGTCTAAAAATATATAAATACAGTATTTTTTTAAGTAATACTGAAAATTGTTAATTCTCTTTTCTAATCTCTAGAGTATCATTAGAAAAGTCTTTTTAAAGATTCTTGAAGGAAAACTACCTTTGCATAGGAAAGTAGGTAGACTCTAAAACAGGGGTGTGTGTGTGTGTGTGTGTGTGTGTGTGTGTATTTATAGTTGAACATTTAAAACATAGCTACAAGCAAAACCAATGTTCAGTTAAAGATTTCAGGTGTTTCTTTCAGGTTCAGCAAGTCAGCTCTTGAAGACTTACTTTCCTGAAGGAATGAGTGAAACTTTAATAAGAAACATTCTCTTTGGAGCAGTGAGAGGGTTGAGCTATCTGCACCAAAATGGCTGCATTCACAGGTATTTATTTATTTGTATTTTAAAGAATGAAATCATTTAAGGAGCTTTTAGGAAGGAGCAGTTGAGTGTTAGGAGAGATAGGAAACTCATAAGTGAAAATTGAGAGAGGAAGGGGCCAGTAGTAGTAAATGCTTATTACATTTTATGGTCATTCACCAAAAATGTTCACACCACATCCTCTTTGCCAAATGCTGTGCTTAGTGTTCTGGTGGAGAGCCTTTCCTGGTGGAGTATAAACTCTATGTAATGGGATCCTTGCTGTCTCTTTTGTTTGTTTTTCTTAAGCATATAAAGAGCTGCTTTATCTGCTTTATAGCTCTATGTCATATTTACAAATTTATGTACAAATTGGAACTAAACCTTTCGTTAATTTCTTAAATATGTTGTAGCACTTTGAGATTATCATGCTAAGTATCAGTTCTCTTGTTTTTAAACTATAGATGCAGAACTAATTGAACATTAAAAACAATGCTGTTTTAAGATATACTGGGACGTTTTTCTTTTTAAATTATTTTTAAAGTTCGTTTCAGTCTCTTTAAAGCTTGTTTTCTTACTATTCATTTTTAGGAACATTCTGGTTAACTGTGAGTTCTAACAGACCGTATTCTAATTAATCAAGGTTTTACTACAGTTAACCAGACTCCCTTAGTTTCCAAATTCAGTATTTTACTGAACAAGGCTCTTTTACAATTTATTTAAAAAAAGAAATTTTTATGTAAGACATATATTTATAAATGATGTTAATACCAGGGGAGGCTGCCTTTTATTGGATAATGCTGCATTTAACTTTATATTCTAACTTTATGCTTCAAATATTACTTGATTTTTTTAGACTTCTCCTTGGGTATTTTACAGCAGTATCCTAAAATAGTGAAATTAGTAATGTGATTCCATTCCAAGTTTGAAAAAAAATATTATCACTTCCAAACATGTAGCTGTCAGTTGTATTTTCCCTTGTTCTAATGCTATATTAAATAGTTGAAAGGATTCCTAATTCCCTGAATATTTTATATGTGTGTATGTATATATGTATATGTGTGTGTATAAGCACACTTACATATAAGCGTGCTGTTTTATAAAGAGTATTTAATTTCCAAGAGAATACATGGATTTGTTCTGACCAGATTTTTATTCTTCATTGGCCAATTTCCTAGTATTTAGGATTGTTTCTTTTTGTTCTAGGAGTATTAAAGCCAGCCATATCCTCATTTCTGGTGATGGCCTAGTGACCCTCTCTGGCCTGTCCCACCTGCATAGTTTGGTTAAGCATGGACAGAGGCATAGGGCTGTGTATGATTTCCCACAGTTCAGCACATCAGTGCAGCCGTGGCTGAGCCCAGAACTACTGAGACAGGTCAGGTGTGGCCTTTGCATTGGGTTGTCTGTGCATCTTGAGTGTCTTCTGAGCTTGACTAAAGGACAATTGTGCCCTTAGATTTGGCTTGGTGAATGGCCTACTGCAAGACTTTTCCTCTTTCTTGTCAAAATTATTGTTAGGGATTTTAAAATGTATATACCATATATTAGGTATATCTTGATTTCTCACCTAATGAGTTTTTTCCATTGTTCAACATCCTTTCTCAAAAAAACACAGATATATAACTTTGTATTTTATTTTCACTAAAGGACTTCAAATTAATTGTTCTACAGGATTTACATGGATATAATGTAAAGTCAGATATTTACAGTGTTGGGATTACAGCATGTGAATTGGCCAGTGGGAAGGTACCTTTCCAGGACATGCATAGGACTCAGGTAAATGCTACTAAAATCCCAAACTAATTTCCCTTCATAAGATCCCTTATATTCTAGATAATTTCTGTTAAAATGTCTTTGCTGTTAGAATCTTTATTATTGTTTTAACATTTTCCCTGAAAAGGGTGAAAGAAACTTTTCTTTCTTTTAGATGTTGTTACAGAAGCTGAAAGGTCCTCCTTACAGCCCATTGGATGTCAGTATCTTCCCTCAATCAGAATCCAGAATGAAGAATTCCCGATCAGGTGTAGACTCTGGGATTGGAGAAAGTGTACTTGTCTCCAGTGGAACTCAAACAGTAAATAGTGACAGATTGCAAACTCCATCCTCAAAAACTTTCTCTCCTGCCTTCTTTAGCTTGGTACAGCTCTGTTTGCAACAAGATCCTGAGAAAAGGTAATATTGGCCACTTCTAAATAGCATCAAACTTACATGTTTTATTTTTTATAGAAGCTTTTCAAGTCTCTTTTCTCAATCTTTTGATCAAAAAACTATAATCTAGAAAATATCAAAACTAAAAGCAAATAGAGGCAATGAGCAAATGGGAATAATACTGAAGTCAGAAGACTTGGGCTCCAATCTCAGCTGTATCATTTCCTAAGTCACCTTGTAAAAATCAATTCATCTTTCTGGACATTAATTACTGTATTTATGTTAATACATTTTAGAAAGCTCCAAGCTGTACAAAAATGTTGTTTCTGTGTAACAATAGTGTAAATTATTACATAACTATACATTAATGTTAGTACTTTAAGATGTGTCTTATCTTTTTTTAGCCCCGTAATGCCTAGCACACTTCCTTATAACTAGTAAGTGCCCCATAAATGTTCTCTCTCAATTCTTTCCATTAGTCAAGGTTAAAGTTAAGAATTGGGCTTCCTGATATTTCTTTTTCTTTTTTTAGTATTGAGTTTTATAGCTCTGAATCTAATTTCTAATACTTTTTTACACCTAAAAATACACAGTCTAATACGACGTTCTATTTTTTTTTATAACATTAAAAAAAATATCAGACCATCTGCAAGCAGTTTATTGTCCCATGTGTTCTTCAAACAGGTAAGCTGATATATCTTCTGTTGTCTAGATATTTTTAGTTACTATTAAAAATTCATTTAATCTTGTTAGCTTAAGGGGACAATTTGGTAACCAAGATTCTTAATAATGACTTTCTTACCAAAGTAAAGTTAAAAATACGAAAACTTTTGTAGTAGTTCAATTATAGGCTTTCTAAAATATTTCCATTTTGCAAAACAAAATGAATAAAAAACAGAATGTCATTAAATGTTACTATCCCCTCAGCTTATATTTTGATTAGAGACAGTTTTTTATACTGGCTAGAAATGATGAAGGGGAAAAATAATTCTGATAAAAATCAGTTTATTTGGTTATTACTTCTTCCTGTTTTCAGATGATCAAAGGCATTATTAGTGAAAATACCTAAAAAATATTTTACACACTTAACATGACTTTTTAAAAAATCATTTATTGCTGACATATGTACCAATAGCTTTGAGTTTCTTTAACAGATGAAAGAAGAAAGCCAGGACTCAATACTTACACTGTTGCCTCCTAAGCCATCAATAGCACTGTCTCCAGTGTCACGTTGGACTGAGCCAGAATGTGATTTTCCTGATGAAAAAGACTCAAACTGGGAATTCTAGGGCTGCCAAATCCTGTATGTCCTAGATACTTGACACTTTCTCTCTGCTACTTTTCTTCTGTATTGCTAGGTACAAATACTAGAATTATACTTGAAAATACCATTGTTGCACTGGAGAATCTATTGTTTAAAACCACTCTGTTCAAAGAAGCATGAGTTTATATCCTCTTTGGTTAACTCACAGTTCTATTACAACTCCAGAAAAACTTCAGAATTATGACTCTAGTTACATTTAGTGTCCTCTGTTCTCATTTTTTTCCCCAAGCTGTGACTAATTCCTCTTCTTGATCTTTGAATTTAAGTTTTGAGCCATTTAATTTTTTCAGCATTTTGTTGCCCTCAGGGGAATGAGCCCTCAGAGGACAGTGCTTCCAAGTAAACTTTTTACTTCCAGATTCTCTAGCCTTTTTGATCAGCTATTGTTAGACCAACAGGCTAGTTTATCCTGGTATCAAAACCCTTTTTTGGTAGAAGGGAAAATGTTTATACTTCCCATATTATTCTGTTAAATATCAAACTGAGCCTCACATTAAATGATAAAGAAGTTGTAATTTGTGCTTTTTTTTTCATTTTTAAGAGGCTAAAGTGACACTTTTCTACTTATGTAAGTTATAGATCCTAAATTCATGCACCCTGTGGGAGCTCAATAAAGATTTGTTAAATTGAGTTTATGGTTTTTTCTTTGTGATTTGACAAAGCTAAAACACAGATTCTAATTTGTGTTGCCAAGGGAAGCCCCTAGATTATTTACATAATGTAAAGAATTGGAGACGACCTGGAATTTATTCAATGAGGCAGATGATGTTCTGACCCTTTATAGGACTATTCTTGCTGCGGTAGGGGATACAACATTTAAGGGCATAGAGATCTTAATTAATGGTTTTACCTTATTAGCAAAAAAGAGATGTATCTCAAGGAGTATGTGGTACTCCTTGTGGTAAACTGGGACCTACCTTAGTTAATGGATTTTCTTAAAATAATTTTTACTGTAATGTTAAATAAGATTAAGATGATTGTCTTAAGACTAAAGAATTAAAACAATGAGACAAATAATGTAAAAATGAATAGACAATTTGAAACACAAACCTTTTTAGGTTTATTGGCCAGATCACCTCAAGAATGTTTAGGTTACTCCATCAAGTAAGCCATGAAGACCTGCCAAGGTAGAGGAGGGAAAGGAGATGAGTACCAGTTGAGGCCCTGAGATCACAGGCCCTGGTAGTTGTGGGGGCTATAGGTTATTCCACTAACCTCCTCCTGTTTCCTCCAGGTAAGAGAGGCTCACAGGAACTATAGAGGAGGTTCTGAATCTGGGTGGAGAGTTGATGTTAGTGCAAGAGATGGAATCTGGAAGCCCTGAAGCAGTGCCTCTCAGATCTCCTGTGAGTGTATCAGAGTTCTCCAAGAAACAAAAATAGGATATTTATTATAAGGAATTGGTTACACTATCATGGAGACTAACAAGTCCCAAGATCTGCAAGATGAATGGGCAACCTAGAGACCCAGAAAAATTAATGATGCAGTTCCAGTTCAAAGACTGGTTGGCTGAAGACCCAGGAAGAGCTGATGTTTCAGAGTCCACAGGCAGGAAAAAGCTGATGCCCTGTTTGAAGGCAGTTAGGCAGAAGGAATGATCTCTTATTCAGGGTAGGGTCGGCCTAGTCAACCTTTTTGTTCTGTTCAGGTCTTCAACTGATGAGGCCCACCCACATCAAGAGGGCAATCTTTATTCAGTCTACAGATTTATGTGCCAATTTCATCAAAAAAACTCCCTCACAGAAATACCCAGAGTAGTGTTTGACCAAATAAATGGGCACCCTGTGGCCCAGTCAAATTGACAGATAAAATTAGTCATCATAATAGATATTGATAGCATCACCCTGAGATCACGTGCCTTAAATTTTGCACCATAGACTCCTTGCTGTATTAATTTTCTATCTCTGATATAACAAATTACCACAAACTGAGTGGCATAAAATATTATAAACTTATTATCTTACAGTTCTAGAAGTCAGAAATGTCAAATGGGTTGACAGGGCTACATTCCTTTTAGGGGCCATAGGGAGAAATCTGCTTTTTCCAACTTCTAGCAACTACCTACCTGCCTGCCTTTGCCTCACGAACCAGCATTATTATTTGGCTTCTGTTCAGTGATCACCTGACCCTTCTGCCTGTCTCTTTTGAGGGCTCTTGTGATTCTATTGGGCCTACTCAGAAAATCCAAGATAATCTCACCCCATCTCAAGATTCTTAATCACAGCTTCAAAGTCCCTTTTGCCATGTAAGGTAAAATACAGGTTCCTGAGATTAAGATGTTGATATGTTTGGGATGGGGACAGGGGAGTCATCATTCTACCTTGGTGTCTAATGTCTTACATGTCTAATCTCATCTTGGTGTCTGCTTTCTGAAGAACCAAACTAGTACAGTCACCTTAGTTAAAATGCCCTCCTATGATCTTCTATAGTACTTTCCCCAAACAGCACTTACACAACTCTGTATTTGTATATTTATGTCCCCAGTAGACTGTGAACTCCTTGAGAATATGGTCTTATTCACTAGTATATTCCTAGGGTTTAGCCAAGTATTTGGCATATTGTAGACATTTAATATTTAAGGAATTCTTCCTTGAATAAAGGATAAGAGGGTTTTTTGTTTTTAAAAAAGACTTGAAAAAATTTGAGAGATGTCTATAATTTTGATTTCTATGGAAATTTTTGACTCTTGGTATGTTACAGTATTGCCATTATAAGTTCAATGAGGTAAAGGGATTTCAGTTTCATTTAGTAAATAGTTCCTTTATTACAAGCCAGGTCAGTACTATTGGTCAATTGTCAGCTCTCAAATCCATTTATTCGCTCTTCCCCTGCTATGCTTCATTGGGAATAATATTTCCTCACACTCGTACTCTCTGGTTTCCAAGGAGGCAGGAGTGGCAGATCAGAGCATAAGAGGAGACAGAAGAAATGTGGTATTTCTCACCTTTTGTCCCACTTCTCTGTTTCTTGTGGTGTCTCTGGTAGCAGGTGTATCTTCTTTGTCTTTTGGCTTTAGGACTCTGGTAACACCACTTCTTGCTGTCAATTCCATCTGATGGTATCATTTCCTGCTCTTGCTAATCTTTGGATTGCTTCACCATCTCTTTTGGTTTCTTAGCCTTGGTTCCATCACCCATGAAACCAGTTCCCTGTGTTCCTTCTACTTGAAAGATCCAGAGTTACTTTCCCAGTTGCATGCTGATTGATACACATACTAACAGCCTTGAGGATAACTAGAAATTCTTGGTCTCACCCCCCCCCCCCGCCCAAAATTACTAAGTTGATTATACCATTAAATGAGTGATCAAGAATCTATTTTCTATTAGCCAATTCTATTTAAGCCCCATAGCCTTTATGATTTATGTTAGAAAAAATTGAAACTGACAAAAATTCTATAAATTGAAGTTTTTCTCAAGAGTGAACCAAAGTTTGACAAGACCCAAATATTGTATTGGAGCCTGAGAAGATGGTTGAGTACGAAGAGCCTAAATTCAGCTTGTCCCATAGATACATATGGATAATAGCCACATCAGTATAACCCAGAAAACAACCCAAAGACTGGTAGAACAAGCTTTCCACAGTTAATTGCCACAAGAGGAGGCCACAAGGAAAAATGTAGGAGGGGCAGAGATGGGGTCATTACCCAAACTCTTGGTGAGAGTAACCACAAAAGAAAGGGACTCCACAAGCACAGAGAAAGGAGAGGACCAACCACACAGCAGGCCCCCCAGACAGTGATGAATCACCTCAACATCTGACTTTAAAAACCAATGGGGCTTAACTTCATAAGTTTTTACAATCAGCAGGGCTTACCTCCTGGTACTTTGGAGATCTTAGGGCTTAGCTCTAGGAGAGCCAGGGAGCAATAGGGACACCTTAGCAAAAAGCCCTGCTGAGAAACAGCATAGAAGTAGCAGTTTGAAAAGTACCTGGGTACACAGCAAAAAGATTTACTAATTTCAGAACATGTGCTGAAGGGTAAGGGATCTTTAGGAGAGTTGTTCAAGAACAAAAGAGCTGACAGGAGCCATTTCTCTACTGCCCCCCAGCTTAGATCACTGGACACTTGCAGGAAACAGCATGACCAATCTCCACCTAGCTTGCTAAGACACCACACTCTACCTGTGCTTTCTCCTGTGGCTCCACCCCATCCAATCTGTCCCACTTACCAAGAGTCCCTTCAAAGTGGCTCCTGTGATTTCACATCCTGCAAGCAGCCCCCACAGTGACCAGTGCCACTCCAAAGTAATGACAGAGAATTTTTAAAGCAGCAAGAGAAAAGAAAACAGCTACATACAAGGGAAACTTCATAAGGGTATCTACTGATATATCAGCAGAAACTTTGAATATATAATATGCCACTCCTGGTCTGCAAAGTGCTGAAAGGAAAAAAACCTGCAACCAAAAATACTCTACCCAGCAAGATTATCACTCAGAATAGGAGAGATCAGGAATTTCCCAAAGGAATTATCATCACTAAACCAGCCTTGTAAGAAATGTTAAAGGGAATTAATCTTTCAGTGGAAAGAAAAACTATAAACAGGAGTAAGAAAATTAGAAAAGGAAAAAAATTCCACAGGCACATACAAACATAATAAAGGTAGATAAATCACTTATAAGACCAGTAGAGAGGACTTTTGGCAAAGATGGCAGAGTAGAAGGGCCCTAAACTCACCTGTGCTGTGTATATAACCAGATAACACATCAGTGTAACCCAGAAAATGACTCAAAGACTGGAAGAATAAACTCCAGAACTAAATGTAGAGAAGAGGCCACATTGAAGAAGGTAGAAAGGGTAGAGACATGGAGGGGAGCTAAACCCTGCAGGTCTGGCTGCCAGAAGGAGAGACAGGTGCAGACAAGGGCACAAAACAAACTATCAAATCAGGGAGGCTGCACAGCAAAGACAAATCACCGTAGAATTTGGCTTTGAAGACTAGAGGGCCAAATTTTGTGAATTCTTACAACCAGCAAGACTTAAAACCTGCAACTTTAAGAATCAGCAAACTTGGCAGAGGCAGTTAAGATGGCAGAGTAGTAAGGGGACCCTGAGTTTGTCTCATTCCTGAAACACAGCTATATCAGCATCAAAGCATTTTGAACACACAGGTAATTGACCTGAGGATTAATGCAACAACCTGTATAATTTGAGAGATCTTGGCAGATGAAGCAATTACCCCTAGAGAAAGAACAGGAAGAAATGGCCAGGGATTTAATCAACAAAGATGTAAGATGTATAAACTAGAATTGAAAACCACAATTATAAGAATACCAGCTGGGGTTGAAAAAAAGCATAGAAGACACCAGAGAATCCTTTTCTGCAGAGATTAAATGAACTAAAATCTAGTCAGGCCAAAATGTAAAATGCTGTAACTGAGATACAGTCTCAAATGGATTCCATGATGGCTTGGATAGACAAAGCAGACCAGCAAATCAGTGATATAGAAGATAAAATTATGGAAAATAATGAAGCTGAAAAAAAGAGGGGATACAATGGCAAAAGGTAATGATACAAGACTTAGATAAATCAGTGACTATTAAAGAGGAACCATTCATGTAATAGAGTTCCAGAAGATGAAAAGAGAAAGGGACAGAAGGTTTTTATAACTGAAAACTTCCCTAATCTGGAGGACACAGACACCAAAATTCAAAAAGTACAGGGAACTCCTGTTAATTTCAAAAAAAAAAACCCAACAATTACCAAGGCATATCATAGTCAAATTCACAAAATACACAGACAAGGAAAGTATCCTGAAAGCAACAAGGGAAAAAAAGTCCTTAACCTCCAAAGGAAGACAGATCAGGTTCACAACAAATCCGTCCACAGAAGCCTGGCAGGCCAGAAAGGAGTGGTAGGATAGGGGCGCCTGTGTGACTCGGTTGGTTAAGCATCTGATTCTTGACTTTGGCTTGGGTCATCTCAGAGCTCATGGGTTTGAGTCCCACATTGGGCTCTATACTGGCAGCGTGGAACCTGTTTGGGATTCTCTCTCTCTGCCCCTCCCCAGGTCTCATGCTCATACTTTCTCTCTCTTAACATAAACTTAAAAAAAAAAAAAAAAAGAATGGAGTGGCAGGATATATTTAATGTGGTGAACGGGAAAAATATACAACCAAGAATTCTTTATCCAGCAAGGCCATTATTCAGAAGAGAAGGAGAAAAAAAGAGCTTCTCAGACAAAATCTAAAGGAGTTCATGACCACTAAACCAGCCCTGCAAGAAATTTTAAGGGGGAGTCTTTGGAGAAAAAACAAGACCAAAAGGCCAAAAGCAACAAAGACTAGAAAGGATCAGAGAACATCACCAGAAACACCAACTCTACAGGCAACACAATGGCACTAAATTCATATCTTTCAATAATCACTCTGAATGTAAATGGACTGATTGCTCCAATAAAAAGACATAGGGTATCAGAATGGATAAAAAAGAAAGATCCATCTATATGTTGCCTACAAGAGACTCATTTTAGACCTAAAGACATCTGCAGATTGAAAGTGAGGAAATGGAGAACCAACATTCATGCTAATATATGTCAAAAGAAAGCTAGGGTAGCCATACTTAGGCAAACTAGAATTTAAAACAAAGACTGTAACAACAGATGAAGGGCATTATATCATAATTAAGGGGTCTATCCACCAAGATCTAACAACTGTAAATATTTATGCCCCCAAGACAGAGGCACCCAAATATATAAACCAATTAATCACAAATATAAAAAACTTATTCATAACAATACAATAATAGTAGGGGACTTTAACACCCCAATTACAACAATGAAGAGATTAAGCATAAAATCAAAAACAATGGCTCTGAATGATACACCAGACTTGACGGACTTCACAGATATATTCAGAACATTTCATCCTAAAGCAGAATACACATTCTTCTCTAGTGCACAAGAAGTATTCTCCAGAATAGATCACATACTGGGTCACAAATCAGCCCTCAACAAATACAAAACCACTGAGATCGTACTGTGCATATTTTCAGACCACAATGCTATGAAACTTGAAATCAATCACAAGAAAAAATTTGGAAAGACCACAAATATTTGGAGGATAAAGAACATCCTACTAAAAAAAAAAAAGAAAAAGAGGGAGAGTGCCAAGCCATAAGAGACTCTTAAAAACTGAGAATAAACTGAGGGTTGTTGGGGGGTGGGAGGGAGGGGAGGGTGGGTAATGGGCATTGAGGAGGGCACCTGTTGGGATGAGCACTGGGTGTTGTATGAAAACCAATTTGACAATAAATTTCATATTAAAAAAATTAATGGGTTAACCAAAAATTTAAAAGAGGAAATTAAAAAGTACATGGAAGCCAATGAAAATGAAAATATGACAGTCCAAAACCTTTGGGATGCAGCAAAGGTGGTCATGAGAGGGAGGCATATAGCAATCCAGGCCTTCCTAAAGAAGGAAGAAATGTCTCAAATACACAACCTAGCCTTACACCTAAAGGAGCTGGAAAAAGAACAGCAAATAAAGCCTGAAGCTAGCAGAAGAAGAGAAACAATAAAGATTAGAGGAGAAATCAGTGATACTGAAATTTAAAAAAAAAAACAAACAGAACAATGAAACTAGGAGCTGGATCTTTGAAAGAATTAACAAAATTGATAAACCTCTAGCCAGATTTATCAAAAAGAAAAAGGAAAGGACCCAAATAAATAAAATCATGAATGAAAGAGGAGAGATCACAATGCCACAGAAATACAAGCAATAATAAGAGAATATTGTGAGCAATTACATGCCAACAACGTGGGCAATCTGGAAGAAATGGATAAATACCTAGAACATATAAACTACCAAAACTGAAACAGGAAGAAATAGAAAATTTTAACAGACCCATAACCTGTAAAGAAATTGAATCAGTGATCAAAAATCTCCCAACAAACAAGTGTCCAGGGCCAGATAGAATTCTACCAAACATTTAAAGAAGAGTTAATAACTATTCTTTTGCAGCTGTTCCAAAAAATAGAAATGAAAGGAAAACTTATAAAATCATTATATGAGGCTAGCATTACCTTGATGCCAAAATGAGACAAAGACCCCACTAAAAAGGAGCATTACAGACCAATTTCCCTGATGAACATGGATGCAAAAATTCTCCACAAATTATTAGCAAATCAAATCCAACAATACATTAAAAAAATTTTCACCATGATCAAGTGGGATTTATTCCCGGGCTTCAGGGTTGGTTCAATATCCACAAATAAATCAGTGTGATACATCACATTAATGAAAGAAAGGATAAGGACCACATGATCCTCTCAATAGATGCAGGAAAAGCACTTGACAAAATACAGCATCCGTTCTTGATAAAAACCCTCAAGAAAGTAGGGGTAGAAGGAACATATCTCAACATCATAAAGACCATATATGGAAGACAAACAGCTAATATCATCCTTAATGGGGAAGAACTGAGAGCTTTCCTCCTTAGATCAGGCACATGACAGGGATGTCCACTGTCACCACAGTTGTTCAACACAGTACTGGAAGTCCTAGCTCCAGCAATCAGACAACAAAAAGAAATAAAAGACATACAAACTGGCAAGGAAGAAGTCAAACTTTTACTCTTCAGAGAAGACATCATAATCTACATGGAAAACCTGAAAGACTCCACTGAAAAACTGCTAGAGCTGATACATGAATTCAGCAAAGTGTCAGGATATAAAATCAATGTACAGAAATATATTGCATTTCTATACACAAATACTGAAGCAGCAGAAAGAGCAATCAAGAAATCGATCCCATTTACAATTGCACCAAAGCCCATAAGATACCCAGGAATAAACTTAATAAAAGAGGTAAAAGATCTGCTTGCTGCAAACTATGGAAAGCTTATGAAAGAAATTGAAGAAGACACAAAGAAAAACATTCCACGCTCATGGATTGGAAGAACAAGTATTGTTAAAACGTCCATGCTACACAAAGAAATCTACATATTCAATGGAATCCCTATCAAAATAACACCACCGTTCTTCACAGAGCTAGAACAAACAATTCTAAACTTTGTATGAAACCAGAAAAGACCCCAATAGCCAAAGCCACCTTGAAAAAGGAAACCAAAGCTGGAGGCATAATTCTGGACTTCAAGGTGTATTACAAAGCTGTAGTCATTAAGACAGTATGGTATTGGCACAAAGATAGACACATAGATCAATGGAAAAGAATAGAGAACCCATAAATGAACCCACAACTTATGGTCAATTAATCTTTGACAAAGCCAGAAAGAATATCCAATGGAAAAAAGATAATCCCTTTAGAAAATTATGTTGGGAAAACTGGACAGCAACATGCAAAAGAATGAAACTGGACCACTTTCTTACACCATACATAAAAATAAATCTAAATGGATGAAAGACCTAAATGTAAGACAGAAATTCATCAAAATCCTAGAGAACACAGTAGCAACCTCTTTGACCTTGGGCACAACAACTTCTTACTAGGCATGTCTCCAGAGGCAAGGGAAACAAAAGCAAAAAAAAACTATTGGGACTTCATCAAGATCAAAAGCTTCTGCACAGCAAAGGAAACAATCAACAAAAATAAACGCAACAAATGGATTGGGAAAAGATATTTGCAAATGACTTATCTGATAAAGGGTTAGTATCCAAAGTCTATAAAGAACAGCAAACTCAACACCCAAAAAAACAAATAATCCAGTGAAGAAATGGGCAGAAGACACAAATAGACATTTTTTTGAAAGAAGACATCCAGATGGCTGATACATGAAAAGATGCTCAACATTACTCATCATCAGGGAACTACAAATCAAAACCACAATGAGATACCACCTCACACCTGTATGGTGAAAATGAACAACTCATGAAACAACAGATGTTGGAAAGAATGTGCAGAAAGGGGAACACTTTAGCACTGTTGGTGGGAATGCAAACTGGTGCAGCCACTCTGGAAAACAGTTTGGAGTTTCCTCAAAAAATTAAAAATAGAAATAACCTACAACCAGCAATTGCAAGACTAGGTATTTACCCAAAGGATACAAAATGCTGATTCAAAGGGAGCACATGCCAATGTTTATTAGTGGCATTGTCAATAATAACCCAATTATGGAAAGAGCCCAAATGACCATCGACTGATGAATAAAGAAGATGTATATGTCTACAGTAGAATATTATTCAGCAATCAAAAAAAAAATGAAATCTTGCCATTTCCAACAATGTGAATGGAACTAGAGTGTATTACTATTACACTTAGTGAAATAAGTTAAAGACAAATATATGATTTCACTTATACGTGGAGTTTAAGAAACAAAAATGATGAAGATAGGGGAAGGGAAGGAAAAAAAATAAGATCAAAACAGAGAAGGAAGCAAACCATAGGAGACTCTTAAATACAGAGAACAAACAGGTTTCCTGTAGGGGAATGGGTAGGGGGATGGGCTAAATGAATGATGGGCATTAAGAAGGGCACTTGTTGGGATGAGCACTGGGTGTTAAATGTTAAGTGATGAGTCCCTAAATTCTACTCCTGAAACCAACACTATACTATATGTTCATTGACATGAATTTAAGTTAAAAAAATTTTTTTAATATAAGAAACAAAAATCAGAGAGCAAACTGTGGGGGAGCCCTGAGGGTGACAGAAAGTTGAGTCCCCATACATAAAGAGACAGCATGACAAACAGCTTGTAGAGACACAGATTAGAAGCAATAGTTTGAAAAATGTCTGGGGCATACAGGAAGGAAAGTTATTGACTAATGTCAGAGTACAGCAAGGAACTTTTCCAGGAACAAAGAAAGGAGATGGTAGGCACCATTTCCCTCCCCCATCCTCCAGCATAAATATGGGAACCAGCATGGCACCAGCATTCACTGCCTAACTTGCTTATACTGTACCCTGCCACCCTCCTGCCCCAGTGCTTCCACGGGTCCTGCCTCTTCTAGCCAAGCCTGCCTCAGTCCTGGTGCTGCAGCTGCCCTCCCCCAGAAGACCAGCATGCAAACCTTGCCAACATTGTGTCTCTCGACTCTGCACTCTGTGGCACCTTGGTCTCAGTGGCAACAGCTGGTCACCTCCTGAAGAAGATTCCTGTACCTTGTTAAAACTGCATTTTCCCTCCCCAAGCATGCTTTACAGAGGTGCCTTGTGTGCCCCAACTTCCGCAGCAGTGCATTTCTCCTGTGGAAGAAGACCAGTGCCACCTTGTTAAAAGTGACACCCAACCCACTACTCTGAAGAGCAGGAGACGTAGCCAATTTTCCTACCACACAAAAACACACAGAGTTAGACAAAAGGAGGAGACAGAGGAGTAGTCCCAAATGAAATAATAGAGGACAAAATCACAGCAAGAGACCTAAGTGAAACAGATATAAGTAATATGCTTCATAGATAATTTAAAGTAATGATCATAAAGATACTCATGGGACTTAAGAGGGGAGGGCATCAATTAGACAACACCTAGATTAAAATACAGAAATGAAGAGCATAATAATTGAAATTAAAAATACACTAGATGGAATAGCAGGCTAAAAGAGGCAGAAGAACAAGTGAGTGACCCAGAGGACAGAATAATGGAAAGAAATCAAGCTGAGCAGGTGAGAAAAAATTATGTAACATAAGAACAGACCTAATGAACTCAGAGACTCCCTCATGCATAATAACATTGGCATTATAGGGATCCCAGAAGAAGAAGAAAGAGAAAAGGGGACAGAAAGTTTATTTGAAGAAATAATAACTGAAAACTTACCTAATTTCAGGAAGGAAACAGAAATTCAGATCCAGGAAACACAGAACCTCCCTCCCCCAACAAAATCAACCCAAAGAGGTCCACACCAAAACACATAGTAATTAAGATGGCAAAAGGCAATGATAAAGAATTTTAAAAGCAGAAGAAAACAGTTACATACAACGGAAACCCCATACAGCTATCACTGTTTTTTTCAACAAAAACTTTGCAGGCCAGAAGGGAGTGGCATGATGTATTCAAAGGTCTGAAAGGGGAAAAGTCTGCAGCCAAGAATACTCTATCCAGCAAGGCTATAATTCAGAATATAAAAAGAGTTCATGGTCACTAAACTAGCCCTGCAAGAAATGTTAAAGGGTACCCTTTTGGGTGGAAAGGAAAGACCATAAGTAAGGGTAAGAAAAGAAGGAAGCAAAAAAGCAGTAAAAAATAAGTATTTCTGTAAAAATCAGTGAAGGGACTCACAAAATAAAAGGAAGCACTATACCATATACCTAAAATGTGGGGAGGAGAGGAGTAAAGAATGGGTTCAAAGTTAAGCAACCATCTGCTTAATATAGACTGCTATATGCAGATATTATTTACAAGCCTAATGGTAACCACAAATAAAGGAGTAACAGATATGCAAAAAATAAAGAGAAAGGAATCCAAGTATATCACTTATAAAAAGCCAACTTATGTTTAAAGAAAAGAGCGAGAAGGGGCACCTGTGTGGTTCAATCAGTTAAGCATCCGACTTCAGCTCAGGTCATGATCTCACAGGTTGTGAGTTTGAGCCCCACATCAGGCTCTGTGCTGACAGCTCAGAGCCTGGAGCCTGCTTCAAATTATGTCTCCACCTCTCTCCACCCTCTCAAAATATAAATAAACATTTTTTAAAAATTTTAAAAAGAAGAAAGCAAGGGAAGAAAGGAAGAGAAGATCCACAAAAATAAACATAAAACAAATAACAACAATAAATACATACCTGTCAATAATGACTTTGAATGTAAATGGACTAAACACTCCAATAAAAAGATATATAGGGTGCTGGAATGGATAAAAACACAAGACTCATCTATATATCCATACCTAAAGACACGTGCAGACTGGAAGTGAGAGGATGGAGAAATATTTATCATGTAAATGGATATGAAAATAAAGCTGGAGTAGCAATATAAGTATTGAAGACAAAATTGACTTCAAAACAAGACTGTAACAAGAGACATAGGACACTATATTATCATTAAAGGAAAATCCAACACGACATACAATTGTAAATATTTATTCAAACAACATGGGAACACCCAAATACATAAAAGAGTAACAAATATAAAGGAACTGACAGTGATACAATAATAGTAGGGGATTTTAACACCCACTTACATCAATGGACAGATCATCTCAACAGAAAATCAACAAGGAAAGAGTGGCTTTGAATAATCCACTGGACCAGATAAATTTAATAGATATATTCAGAACATTTCATCTTAAAACAGCAGGCTACATATTCTTTCCAAGCACACGTGAAATATTCTCTAGAATAGATCACATGTTAGGCCACAAAACAAGTCTCAACAATTTCAAAAAGATCAAAGTTATACCATGCATCTTTTCTGACAACACACAATGAAATTGGAAATCAACCGCAAGAAAAATTTTGGAAAGAGCAAAAATATATGGAGGTTAAACATGCTACTAAACAATGGATGGGCCAACAAAGAAATCATACAGGGCATAAAAAATGTATGGAGACAAATGCAAATGAAAACACAATGTTCCCAATTCTTTGGGATGCAGCAACAGCAGTCGAACAGGGAGGTTTATAACAATACAGGCCTACCTCAAGAAGCAAGAAAAACCTCAAATAATCTAACCTAACAAAAACAATAGAACAGATCAACAAAACGAGGAGCTGGTTCTTTGAAAAGATTAACAGAATTGATAAGACTCTAGTCAGACTCATCCAAAAAGAAAGAGAGAGAGAGATAACACAAAATCAGAAAGGAAAGAAGAAATAACACCACCACCACCACAGAAATACAAAGGATGGTAAGATAACATTATGAAAAAATATATGCAAACCAACTGGACAATCTAGAAGAAATGGATAAATTCCTAGAAATATCTAGCCTATCAAAATGGAAACAAGAAGAAATAGAAAATTTGAACAGTGGGATTACCAGCAATGAAATTGAATCAGTAATCAAAAAAATTCCCAACAAACAAAAGTCCAGCACCAGATGGCTTTGCAGGGGAATTTTACCAAACATTTAAAGAAGAGTTAACACCTATTTTTATCAAACTATTCCAAAAGAAGAAGAGCAAGAAAAACTTCCAAATTCATTCATTGAAGCCAGTATTACTCTGATACCAAAATCAGATAAGGATACCACAAAAAAAGGATAATTGTAGGCCAATATCACTGATGAACATAGATGCAAAAATCCTCAACAAGTATTAGCAAACCAAATGCAACAATACATTTAAAAAATGATTCACCACAGTCAAGTGGGATTTATTCCTGGGATGCCAGGGTGGTTCAATATTTGCAAATCAATTAACATGATATATCACATCAATAAGAACAAGGATAAAAACCATATGATTATTTCAATAGAAGAAAAAGCACTTGACAAAGTACAACATCCATTCATGATAAATACCCTCAATAAAGTAGGCTTAGAAGGAACATACCTCAATACAATAAAGGCCTTCTATGAAAAACCCAGAGCTGACATTAAACATGATACTCAATAGTGGGAAACTGACAGCTTTTCCTTTAAGGTCAGAAACAAGACAAAGATGTCCACTCTCACCACTTTTATTCAACACAATACTAGAAGTTCTAGCCATAGCAATTGACAACAAAAAGAAATAAAAGGTATCCACATCGGTAAAGAAGAAATAAAACTTTCACTATTTTCAGATGACGTGATACTTTATATAGAAAACCCTAAAAATTCCACCAAAAAACTAGAACTGACAAATGAATTCAGTAAGGTCAAAGGATACAAAATCCATGAACAGAAACCTGTTGCATCTCTATACACTAACAATGAAACAGCAGAAAGAGAAATTAATAAAACAGTCCCATTGACAATTGCACCAAAAATAAACTTAGATATCTAGAAATAAACTTAACCAAAGAGGTGAAAGGATCTGTACTCTGAAAACTATAAAAGACTGATGAAAGAAATTGAAGATAACATAAAGAAATGAAAGACATTCCATATTCATGGATTGAAAGAACAAATATTGTTGAAATGTCCATGTTATCCCCAGAAATCTACAGATGTAATGAAATCCCTATCAAAATACCACCAGCATTTTTCACAGAGCTAGAGCAAACACTCCTCAAATTTGTATGGAACCATCAAAGACTCTAATTGCCAACAAAATCTTGGGAAAAAAAACAAAACAAAACAAAACAAAACTGGAGATATCATAATTCCAAATTTTAAGTTTTACTACAAAGCTGTAATAATCAAAACAGTGTGGTACTGGCACACAAATAGACACATAGATCAATGGAACAGAATAGACACTGCAAAAATAAACTCATGATTATATAGTCAATTAGTCTTTGACAAAGGAGGCAAGAATAAGCAATGGGAAAATGACAGTCTCTATGACAAATGGTGCTGGGAAAACTGGACAGCTACATGCAAAAGAATGAAACTTGACCACTTTCTTACACCATACACACAAAAATAAACTCAAATTGGATTAAACTCCTAAATGTGAGACCTGAAAACATTAAAATCTTAGAGGGGAACATAGGCAGTGATCTCTCTGACAGTGCAGTAACAGCATGTTTCTAGATATGTCTCTTGAGGCAAGGAAAATAAAAGCAAAATAAACTAGTTGGACTACATCAAAATAAAAAGCTTCTGCACAGCAATGAAAAAAAAAAACCTAAAAGACAATATAATGAATGGGAGAAGATATTTGCAAATGACATATCCAATAAAGAGTTAGCATCTAAAATGTATAAAGAACTGATACAACACAACACTCCAACACCAAACAATCTAATTAAAAACAGGTAGAAGATATGAATAGACATTTCTTCAAGGAAGACATACAGAGGGCCAAAAGATACATGAAATGATATTCAACATCACTTATCATCAGGGAAATGCAAATCAAAACCATAGTAAAATATTATCTCACATTTGTCAGAATGGCTAAAATAAAAAACACAAATAAGTGTTGATGAGGACATGGAGAAATAGGCATACCTGGGCACTGTTGGTGGGAATGCAAACTGCTGCAGCTGCTATGGAAGACAATATGGAGATTTCTCAAAAAATTAAAAAAAGAACTACCCTATGATCAAGCAGTCTCTGTACTGGGTATTTACCCAAAGAATACAAAAACACTAATTCAAAGGGATACATGCACTGCTATGTTTATTCCAGCATTATTTATAATAGCCAAATTATGAAAACAGCCCAACTGTCTATTGATAGATGAATAGATTAAAAAAGATAAGGTACACATATACAATTAAACAGTATTTAGCCATAAAAAAGAATGAAATCTTGCCATTTGCAATAACATGGATGGAGCCAGAGAATACAATGCTAAGCAGAATAAGTCAGTCAGAGAAAGACGAACACCATATGATTTCACTCATATGTGGCATTTAAGAAACAAAACAGAGGGGGATAAAGAGACTAAATAACAGAATCTTAACTATAGAGAACAAACAAACGGATATCAGAGGGGAGGTGTGTGGTGGTGGTGGGAGTGTAATAGGTGAAGGGGATTAAGAGTACACTGATTTTGATGAGCACTGAGTAATATATGGAATTGTTGAATCACTATATTATACACCTGAAATGAATATAATACTGTCTGTTAACTACACTGGAATGTAAATTTTAAAAAACAGAGGTTAAAGCACAAAAGCAGTAATATCAGTTACATCCATAAGAATCAGTCAAGGGATTCACAAAATAAAAGGATATAATGTATGATACCGTATACATAAAACATGCATGGGGTTAGTAAGCATTTAGTGCTTTTAGTATCAGTTCAAAATTAAGCGACCATCAACTTTACATAGATTGGTATATGCTTAGGATATTATATATAAACCTAACAGTAACCACAAATCAAAAATCTATAACAGATAAAAAATAAACAGAAAGGAATCCAAGCATATTACAAAAAAACCCCATCAAACCACAAAAGAAGAGAGCAAGAGAAGAAAGTAACAAAGAACTAAAAAAAACAACCCTAAAACAAGTAACAAAATGGCAGTAAGTACATATCTATCAATAATTACTTTCAATGTAAATGGACCAAAAGCTGCAATCAAAGACATAGGGTGACTGCATGGATGAAAAAGCAAGACCCATCTATATACTGCCTATAAGAGACTCATTTCAGATCTAAAGACACATGCAAATTGAAAATGAAAGGATGGAAAAACTTTTATCATGCAAATGGAAGTGAAAAGAAAGCTGGGGTAACAATATTATATCAGACAAAATAGACCTTAGGAAAAAAAAAAAGACAAAGAAGGACAATACATAATCACAAAGGGAACAATCCAACAAGAAGATATAATGACTGTAAATGTTTATGCACCCAACACAAAAGCACCAAAATACATAAAGCAACTATTAAGGAACATAAAAGAAGAAACGTATATAGCAATAGAATAATAGTAAGCAACCTAAACATCCTACTTAAGCAATGGAGACATCATCCACATAGAAAATCAACAAGAAACAGTGACTTTTAATGACACATTGGACCAGATGCAGCTAACAGATATATACAGAACATTTTATCCTAAAACATCCTTTGCAAGTGCACATGGAACATTTTCCAGAATAGATCACATTAGGCCACAGTCTCAACATATTTGAAAAGATTGAAATCATATCATACATCTTTCTGACCACATGTTATGAAACTAGAAATCAACCACAAGAAAAAATATGGAAAGAACACAAATACATGGACATTAATTAACACACTACAAAGCAATGAATGAGTCAACAAAGAAATCAAAGAGGAAATCAAAATATACATCAAGGCAAATGAAAATGAGAACACAATGGTCCAAAATCTTTGGGATGCAGAAGAAGCTGTTCTAAAAGGGAAGATAATAGCAATACAGGCCTACCTGGAGAAGTAAGAAAGATCTCAAACAACCTAACCTTACACCTAAAGGACCTAGAAAAAGAAGAACAAACAAAACCCAAAGTCAATGTTAGGAAATAATGAAGATTAGAAGAGAAATAAATGAAATCAAAACTAAAAAACAACAGATCAATGAAACCAGGAGCTGGTTCTTTGAAATGTCAACAAAATTGATAAATCTTTAGCCAGACTCATCAAAATTAAGAGAGACAGAGAGAGAGAGAGAGAGAGAGAGAGAGAACTCAAAACTAAAACTGAAAGAGGAGAAATAACAACAACACAGAGATACAAAGGATTATAGGACAATATTGCGAAAAGGTATATGCCAACAAATTGGACAACCTAGAAGAAATAAATAAAGTCTTAGAACAGTATAAACTTCCAAAACTGAATCAGGGAGAAATAGAAAATTTGATCACAGAAATTACTAACAATGATATTGATTCACTAATCAAAAAACTTTTCAACAAACATAAGTCCAGGACCAGACGGCTTCACAAGGGAATTCTACCAAACATTTAATGAAGAGGTAATATCTATTCTTCTCAAATTCCAAAAATAGAAGAGGAAGGAAAGCTTCCAAATTCATTCCAGGAAGTCAGTATTACCCTGATACCAAAACCAGATAACGACAGTATGGAAAAAAACCCTAAAACTACAGGCCAATTTCTCTGATGAACATAGATGCAAAAATTCTGAACAAAATATTAACAAATGGAATACAATAATACATTTAAATAATCACTCACCACAATAAAGTGGAATTTATTCCTGGGATGCAAGGTGGTTCAATATTTGCAAATCAATTGACACCACACATCACATTAATAAGAAAAAGGAGAAAAACCATATGATCAACACATGCAGAAAAAGCATTTGATAAAGTACAATATCTATTCATGATAAAAAAAAAACTGTCAACAAATTAAGTTTAGAGAAACATATTTCAACATAATAAAGGCCATATATGAAAAACCCATAGCTAACATCATACTCAATGGTGGAATGCTGAGAACTTTCCCTCTAAATTCAGGAACTAGACAAGGATGTCCACATTCACCACTTTTATTCAACAAAGTGCTAGTAGTCCTAGCCACAGCAATCAGACAACAAAAAGAAATAAAAGGTATCTAAATCAGTAAAGAAGAAGTCAAACATTCACTATTTGCAGATGACATGATACTATGTATAGAAAATGCTAAAGATACCACCAAAAAACTACCAGAACTGATAAATTAATTCAATAAAGTCATAGGATACAATGTTAATATCATAAATCAGTTGCATTTCTACACACTAATAATGAAGTAGCAGAAAGAGAAATTAAGAAAACTATCCCATTTGCAAGTACACCAAAAACAATACCTGGAAATAAACTTAACCAAGGAGGTGAAAGATCTGTAGTCTGAAACCTGTAAAACATTGATGAAAGAAATTGAAGATGACATAAGAACCAATATTGTTAAAATGTCCCTACTACCCAGTAACCAAGGCCATCTGCAGATTAATGCAATCCCTATCAAACTACCAACAGCATTTTTTCACAAAACTAGAACAAATAATCCAAAAATTTGTATGGAACCAAAGAAGACCTTGAATAGCCAAAGCAATCTTGAAAAACAAAGACAAAACTAGAGGTATCACAATCCTAGATTTCAAGGTAGTAATCAAAACAGTATGACTGGCACAAAAATGAACATATAGATCAGTAGAACAGAGTAGAAGGCCCAGAAATAAACCCACACTTTTAAGATCAATTCATCTACAACAAAGGAAGTAAGAATATCCAATGGGAGAAAGGCAGTCTCTTCAACAAATGAGGTTGGGAAAACTGGACAACTACATGCAAAAGAATGAAACAGGACCACTTTCTTATACCATATACAAAAACTCAATATAGATTAAATATCTAAATATAAGACCTGAAACCATGAAATTCCTGGAAGAAAACATAGGCAGTAATTTCTTTGATATCAGCCATAGAAACATTTTTCTTGTATGTCTCCTATGGTTAGGGAAACAAAAGCAAAATTAAGCTAATGGGACTACACCAAAATAAAAAGATTTTGCACAGCAACAGAAACCATCAACAAAATAAAAGCACAACCTACTGAATGGGAGAAGATATTTACAAATGATATATCTGATAAAGCATTAGTATCCAAACCATATAAAGAATTTATACAACTCAACCCCAAAAGAAACAAATAATCCAATTTAAAAATGGGCAGAGGAGATGAAGAGAAGTTTTTCCAAAGAAGATATATACATAGCCAACAGACACATGAAAAGATGCTCAACATTACTCACCATCAGAAAACTGCAAATCAAAACCACAAGGGAAATCATGCCTTTCAGAATGGCTAATATAAAAAACACAAAAAAATAACAAGTGTTGGTAAGGATGTGAAGAAAACAAATCCTGCTGCACTGGTGGTAGGAATCCAAACTGGTACAGCTACTGTGGAAAACAGTTTGGAGATTTTACAAAAAATTAAAAATAGAATTCTTATATGAAACAGTAATTCCACTAGTGGGTATTTACCTAAAGAATATAAAAACACTAATTTGAAAAGATATGCACCCTTATGTTTCTTGCATTATTTACAATAGCCAAGATATGGAAGCAACTCAAGTACACACTGATAGAAAAATGGATAGAGAAGATATGATACACACACCCCATTGGAATGTTACTCAGCCATAAAAAAGAATGAAATGTTATCATTTGCAACAATATGAAGAGATCTAGAGAGTATAATGCTAAGGAAAATAAGTCAGTCAGAGAAAAACAAATACCATATGATTTCACTCATTATTTTTAAGAAACAAATGAACAACAAAAAAAGACAGAAACAACAACAAAAACAGACTCTTGAGAACAAACTGAAGACTACCAGAGGGGAGGGTATGAGGGGATGGGTGAAATTGGTGAAGGAGATTAAGAGTACACTAGCCTATGGGGCACCTGGGTGGCTCAGTCGGTTAAGGGTCCAACTTCAGCTCAGGTCATGATCTCATGGTTCGTGGGTTCAAGCCCCGCATTGGGCTCTGTGCAGACAGCTTGGAGCCTGGAGCCTGCTTCAGATTCTGCGACTCCCTCTCTCTCTGCCCATCTCCCATTCATGCTCTGTCTCACTTTCTCAAAAATAAATAAAAATTAAAACCTAGTCTTAAAAAAAAAAGAGTACACTTGCCTAGATGGGCACTGAGTAATATATAAAATTGTTGAATATAACACTGTATGTTAATTATACTTGAATTTTAAAAAAGAACAGAACCAATTTTTTAAGTCTCTGATTTAAATCTGATGTCAATTTTGCTATTTTTGCAGTTTCTACAGTTTTATGTGGTTTCCTAACTTTCATGCTACTAAAGAGGCCCTTACATAGTTTTTTGAGTAAGTTAGAAAGGTAAGTAAGTTAGGAGGTGCCTCGGGAATTAGTATGAAATCTGTTATTATCTTTATAGTGTAACCATAAAAATAAATAAATAAGCAGTTATCAGATGATATTAAAATTAATAGATGTTCTATAAGCCCAGAGAATCACATACTGTTGCATCTGAAAATATTAGAATTGAAAAATAAGAGTATATTAATAACAAAAGGCTAAACATAAATAACTGTAAAGACCCTGAAAACTGGGTAGACAGGAATAATTTAGAGAGTAACAAAGATTTGGGAAATCAGAGAACTATCAACTGGTGATATTGTTATCTAGTGAAAAGGGGGAAAAGCTGGAAAATAAAACTTAGCAAATATGAACTGAATATGTGTTTTTTGGTTTTTTCTTAAGGTTCATAAACAAAAACACATTTACATCAAAAGTGCTTCTTTTTCATTTTAATTAAAACAAAATGGTTCTAACAAGATGAAATTTGGTTGCTGACTTCTATCACATAAAAGGACAGATCTCCAAACCATTTTGTTAACTGGAGAAATGATATTATGACTGTTGATCTTACATATCATTCTGGACTTTTAACATTTGGATAATATCACAAATGAGTGAACACTTTTCAATATTTTCTTTTAATTTCTTTTTTTGCCGCATTCTATGGATTTCATAATCTGGGATTGCATCATTTATATGAACTAAGTCTGCTGAAACCATTCGAGGACTTGTAAATTTTCCATTGTAGTTTTCTCGTCGTTTGTTAACCTCTGGAGCAGTATTCAGTCTTGCAAAGTGTTTTAACTGATTATGGCTATCATTTGGGCTCTTTCCTAAAAGCCTTGCTCTTGATTTTGCTTGTTCAACATGCTTAAATGAGCTCACAGGTATATCCTCAAATCTATCCGAACAATCCTAAATATTAAAATAAAAGATCAGGTTGGTAAGTTAGTTTTCTAAAAGAACATTTTAAATTTATAAGAACTAGAGTTTGTAATATCAACAGTTAAAGACAAAGAATGAGAGCACCAAATATTTTATAGGCAGCCCCCAAAATCAGATCCTACACCCAATGCCTCCTATTAAATACTATCATGGAAACCATGCTTTAAAAAAAAGTGTCATTATTTCAAAGGATCTGTTTTCCTTTTTTCTTTTTTAAGAGAGAGAGAGAAAGAGAGCACACACATGCAGGTTGGGGAGGGGCAGAGAGATAGAGAGAATCTTAAACAGACTCCATACTCAGTACACTCAGCACAGAGACCCATGCGGGACTTGATCTCATGGCCCTGGGATCATGGCCTGAGCCAAAGTCAAGAGTTAGATGTTTAACTGACTGAGCCACCCAGGCACCCCAGATCTGTTACTTTAAAAGCGATTGAAAATATAAAGCCAGAAACAAGGAAAACTTAGGAGAAGAGTCTTTAGGGTTCAGACTTTTAGACAAAGCCAGTCAGCCAGAAGAACTCTATTATTCTTCTCCAAAACGAAATTTCCCCAATCCCAAATATAAGTCATGAACTCATACTTTATATTATTCAGGGTTTCATTCTTTTTTAAAAAGTAATAAACATCTTCTTTAATATACTTTCACACATACATAAAGAGCCTGGGATATAAAGATATAGTCATACCATTTATATTAAAGTAAAAAAATTATGTACATTCTGAAAGTAAACAAGTAAAACATTTAGGAAAATAACTGGAAGAATACACACCAACTTTTTAAAATGATGGTTAAGGTGGTGGGATTATGGGCTTTGTTTTCCTTTTATCTTTTTTCAAATGTATATACTATGGCTATATTTTATAATAAACATGTAATAACCTACAATTATCCCTAAGAGGGAATGGAACTATTAGTCATTCCTAAACTAGTATAAACTAGTTTCCTCTGCAGTTTGAACATCTTGTCCCTTAATGCTTTGCAGAGATGGCCACACCAAAGGAATAAGGTACTCTGATTTGGAGACAAGGTGGGAATGAATTAATAGAATTGGAGGGTGAGAAGAGGTTGTGCAGGACTGAGAAGAATTGAGGCAGTAAGAAAGAGATTTACAGAAAAGGAGGTATAAAGAGTATAAAGACAAATTCTATCTACTTTACAATTTTGCCTGGGTTTGAAGAAGGCAAGGAAACATTCTTCCTCTCCCCTCTTATGTTACGGGGAGCAATTAGGTAAGCCACATTATTAAGGGAATTTCTGCTACTTTGGTGAGTAATATATAATTCTTGCTTCACAGATTAGATAACGGATACTAGAATACCAGTGGAAGGGCATGGACACCCACACAACTGGTTATTTTCTGGATGCTCCTACAACTCAATTTCTCTGTCTTCCATTTTGATTCCTTTGAGAGATTCTCAGATTTTAGAAAAGAATCAGATGAACAAGTCTTTCTGATGATCTGATAACGCCCTCCTACCACTCAATTCTCTGTTGTCAACTTCACTAGAGAGAAAACTTTAGGTACTTTGGTTTAACAGAGGAAAGTAAAGATAACTCTACCTCTCTTGCCCACTCTTAAGAGTGTTTCTGAGACCCTGTATGATCTCATATAATAAAGACACAATTTCTTCTGTTTGGAAAAGTGACATTAAAGATTCCATTTGTCCAAAGGAACTTCAGAAAGTCTTTACTTTCCCCAAATTATGGACGCATCTTCTACTTCCTTTTTCTAGTAGGTACATATGCTCACTCAATGCTAAATTACCAACTTTAGACAGAAAAGAGAAATCCAAAGTTGGTATAAGCTAAATTGATAATATATTCCCAGCGACTAGTTTTATTATTTACTAAAGCTAAATATTTGCTTTGCTATGGAAAGCAAATTCAAAGCAACTGTTATAAATCTATTTTCTCACTCAAAGGATTATGCACATCAAATTATGTAATATGATTTTGGGATTTATGGGTTCTCCCAATTGTGTGTCATGCCTGTCTATATATACTAACAGAGAAGAGCAGCAGTCCAGAAAATTAAAGTCCCTTCTATTTCTAGATTTTAACTTTGCTTCAGAATGGTTTGTATAAAGTCTGATAGCAGTTTTACCTTCCTAATTGTTTTATGTTAATATTATAAATAGATTTGAATTCTCAAATTTCTCAGCACATAAGATAGCAGAAGGGCAGTGGTAATAGAAGAGAGTAGAAGTTAAATTAAAATTTTTCCACTCATAATCTAATAGATTGTAAATTTTGCATATCCTAATGCTTATCACAATAACTGACACATAATATCTTTGTTTACTGAAACAAAGATAATTCAGTAATCTGAAAAATATATACTTATATTTGCATGAAAACAAAATCCCAGCTATGTTTTCATAGTATACAGCCACTGCCAATAATTGTATAGGTTGTGCCTGTACAGCAGCTCCTGGCTGAGGCGTTGAGTCACGGCTGAAATCCAGCCAGTTTTCCATAGACAGGGCTATGTGCTTTGGCTCTAGATGCTCAGTCTACAGTCTTCCCTGAGGAAAGGGTGCCTTTCTAATTCATGCTCCAGAGGGAGTACCCTTTATCTATTTTATACTAAGGCACTGAGTCCCCTGATTTTGTGACTGCATTTTTAATTGGGTAAGGTGAAATCTGAATGTCGGAAGAAATTTTTTTTTTTTAATTTAAAGGTCTGTATATCTTGGGGGTTATCTATGAAGGTTATATACACACTTGCATACAGATATATATGCCCTAAAATAGATTATTTACAATTCTTGCCAAATACAAAAGTAGTAGACTTAGAAAAACAGTATTACATGTATAGTTCTTCTTGCAGTCCAATGAAGCAATGTCCTTGGAACAGATTTCCTTAGAATTCTCGCGGTGGGCAGTGTGGTTGGTAGTATCCTAACTAGTTTGCTAAATGACTTCTTTTGTTTGTTGACATGGTCTCTTTCTTTTCGGACCTTGGCCTTTAGATTTTCTCTCTTTAATACTGCTGGGAAGAGGGATGGTTTTGAGTTTTTCTCAGCTTCCACAACTTTATATTTAAATGACTGTAATTCAGGGAATTTGGCACATTTTTCATTGCAAATTCCATTTGTCTTTAGAGAAAGAGTTTGTATTTTTTTGTATTGTGCAAATGTTACTAAATGTTTTTTATTATTATTATTATTTCCTTTCAATCTCTGAAAATACTGGTCTTCTAACTTTGATTTCTCCCCAGCCTCTAAATTGAAATGAGTTAAAGTGTTAGTCTGCCTGGAAGGAAAAGTGTATCTGTATATATATTCTTCATTTTCATCTCGCATTTTGCAATTAGGAATTCTTGGATATGGTGACAGTACTGTTTCAAGTTTTTCTTGTGCCATCAATTTATAGATGTTATTATGCTCTTTTTTTTCAAGAGACTTCGTTTTTAGTGTCTTTTCAAAGCAAGCATTTGACTGAGCTGTTTTTGATTTACCACTCCAACTATGCGGGTCTTGAACTTCTGTTTTAAAGTCACAATTTTCTGCTAGAAGAAGCTGCATAAAACCATGTTCATTCCTTTGTTTCTTAAGTACTGTATCTGTAAGTCTTTCTGATGACTTATTTAATGGAATTGCTTGGGTATTTTTGTTGAAAGAAGGTTGTACTTTAATTAATTTCAGTGTTTTGGCTCCTTCTTTAGGACAGTATCTTTTCTGTTCCTCAATTATTGATGGATTTTCCTTAATATTCTGTAAGGAAAAATATTCTTTTTCTTTCTCTTTGGTCAGTTCTGTTTCTATAAGTCTATCCTCAGGAACTTTTTGTAAAGTGGTTTTTTGAACAATTTTTGAATATTTATTTTGCTTTTCTGAAATCTCCTCCATAAATTGATTTTCTTTTCTAAAAGATAATTCTGGTGATATACATTTTAATGGTATGGATCTAGTATTGATCAAATTTATATGCTGGTTGATCCCCTCTAATTGACTTTCAGTTATTAGTCCTGATTTTGAAAGTTTTTCTATAAAAAGACTCTGGAGGTGTTTGCTTAAATCAGCTTTTAGATTTAATACTTCATTTTCTGATAAACCTATAAGATAGTTTTGTAGAGATTTACTTAAAGGATATTTCATGTGTATGTCAAGTCTTTCACCAAAACTCCCCCTTGAAATGTCTTGTCCTAACTCATGAAAAGATTTTGAGGCACTTCTAGATCTTAGAGAAGACATGTTTGAGTGTATAGTCTCAGATTCTGTCTCTTTAAATAAACTGCTTTCTGAAAGGTTTTTTAGGAAATAGTTTTGGAGAATTTCATTTAAAAAAGATCTTAGCTTTATTTCCAAATGTTTATCTATGAAATGATGATTAAAATTACTTACAAAAGACATGATTTCTTTCACAGTTTCTGAATATTTTTCTAGAAAAATATTCTGCCCTTTTGGTTCTGCTTTCTCATTCATCAAATATAGATTGTGATAGATTTTTGGTAAGTCTTCTTTAGTGATGTGTCCAGATTCTGAAAGTCTTTCTACAAGGTAATGTTGGATATGTTTACTTAGTTCAGATTTTAAATTTTTTATTTCTGACTCTGAGAGTTCTTCTAGAAATACACGCAGCTTTGGATTCAAAATAGGCTTACTGTCTAATTTATCTGCTTTATCAAAATTCTCTTTGATTTCTTCAAGGTCTTCTGTATTATTTGGAAAAGGATGCTGGATTAATCTTTCTAATTCTTTTTCTGGTTGTCTTCTTTCAGACTGATTATATTTGAAAAAAATATTAAACATATGTTTTAAAAAGGATTTTAACATTATTACATCTGAATCATTAAGTTTACCCATTAATGAGTTACTTAAATTTTCTAAAGTAGAATTCAGATCATTTTCTTCTCTATCAAACCTCTGACTGTTATTTAGCGTATCTGTTTTTTTATCTGGTGTTAACTGATATTTTGAATCTTGTAGGGGTATGTTTTGGCTTTCATCCACATATCCGACTCTATTAAAAGAAGTAGTTTCTTTGGGAATGATGAGTATATTCTGCTCTGAAACAGGTTCTGTTTTACTTTGGGTTTCTGAACAATCCTCTGTGGAATACTTTGGCTCTTCTTCAGCAAATGCTGTCTCTGTATCCAGCATGGAACTCTTTTGATATTCCTTATTTAATTCTATCACTTTGATTATCCCAGATTCTAAAAGACTATCTACAGGAAATGCTTGTATTATCTGGCTTATAACAGATTTGGCCTGTGGCAATTCTATTTCATCATCATTTTCTTCATAGCGAAGTAGAATGTTTGAAGATAAACTCTCCCAAGCAGTGCGTAATTGATTCTGCAAATTTATTGGTATCTCACTCGATTCTTTCACTCCCATTTCCAACTCTGAGAAGATAGGTGCAGTGAATATTTGCTTTATAACATAATCATGTGCAATGCTACTTACGCCTGGTTGGGAACTAGACACTTCAATTTTTGAATTTTTCTTTTTGAAATTATTTTTTTTAATTGGAAAATCAATCTCACCAGACTCCAAGTGTTTTTCAGAGACAAATTCCCTTTCTACCTCTGGAGAATTTCTTGGTTCACCTACTGAAAGTGAATCTGCAGGAATATCTTTAATTTTTTGTCTTAAAAGAGACTTTGAACTTACAATGTATTTTTCTGAAAGCAAGCTATTTAAATCTTGAACTTTTTCAAATACTTTGTTTTCCACACTAGTTGGTGGTTCATCATGAACATGTAAAAGAGGAGAACTAAGACTTTTCTTTCTTGTTTCAGTGTCCATAGGAACCTTTGGTTTAGAAAATAATTCATCTGATAGGTCTTGCAGATTTTTACCTAGAATTGACTTGAGCATCACTGATTGTTTTAAATTTTCTAGGTGGGAAGTAAGAGTTAATGATTTTGAGAGGCGACATGTATTTACATTTCCAGTCATTGATGATTCTCCTTCAAAGTTTGGTAGAGATACATTTGGTAGTCTTTCTTTTAACTTATTCTTACTATCTAAAGTCGTTAGTGTGGTCATAGTGGGATCACGGGCGAAATTACTCTTAGTGTCTAAAGTCTTTATTGTAATGAAATCAGGATCACAGGCTAACTTAGTCTTAGTGTCTAAAGTCTTTACTGTGGTGTTACCAGGATCACATGGCCAGGTTTTATGAGTAGGTCTTGCAGTTTTTGAATATGTTGGGTAAGGAGGATCTTGGTCTTCATGCTCTATAACCTCTGTACTTAAAATGTTTCTGCATCTGGACATATCTTGGTCTTTCCTTTTTCTGACTGACATTTTGTTGTTTATATTCCTTAGAAAAGGATCAAAACCATTCTTAAAGTTGAATTTCTGGAGCTGTAATATTAAAAATAAAAGGTAAGAAATTCTATAGTATTTATTTGAGTTTATAATAAATTTTCTAGTTAAATTCTCTAAGAAATCTGTCAAGTTATCTACTCATCCACCTACCTTCTATAAAGAGAAAACTATTTTAAAATATTTGAAATTGGAGTGATGAAAATTTTAATGCAAATTTTAAAATTCATAATTCTGATACTATTTTTTGTCCAAGAGCTTTTCTGCTACCTAGAATATTTTAAAATACTTAAACAGCATTCATACATAGTTTTTTTAAAAAACTTAATTTCCAGTGTTACCTGCACTTATTTAGACAATGGCTAACATCAGGATCTAAGTCCTATCCATAGAAATACTTACCATTTTAGTAGCAATATAGAACATTTTTATAATGCAAAGCAAGTAGTAGATATCCCATTAAAAGTATCATAAATATTTTATAAAGACTAACTTGGGAGCATATATCATCTGCTTTTAAGTCTGAGAATTTCAACAATGATGATGAGTTCCACCCACTCCTTAGCATATCACAGTAGAGTTTTGCTTTTTGATGAAAGGCCTTTCAGAAATGGTTAAGAGAGAGCAGTACAAAAAAAATTCTGGATTACAGTGAAATTCCAGTGTAATATCCATGAGCAGTTTTGTAGCTCTGGGAATCAAGTTAGTCTATCATGAAATAGTCTTTGGAATGCAGTCTCTTATTCCAATTTTGCCAAACATATTCTTGTGTTTGTTAATATAACATATATTATCCAGTCGAAAAAGGCAAAATGTGAAATAATCAGCCTAATATTTTAGTTTATTTCAACTTAGTAGTTTAAGCTTTATTGTAATGGAAACAATTTATTATATCTATTTTTCAAAAGCTAGTTGATATCCAGGTGATAGCATAAGAATCCCCTGGGTCTTTCTGAGACATATAGATTCCCAGACTCCATTCCAAGATTTAGTTTCATCAGGTCAGAGGTAGGACCTGAGAACATGTATTTTTTCAAAGATAGCCAGATGCTTCTAATGGGTAGTCTGGTTTAGGAACCATTGAATTATATAAAGTATTAGAGAAAACTAGTATTTAAATATAATTGTTATTGGGATAGGATAATTCGGGACTCACCTGATATTTTGGTTTGAATTCTATATATTCTGGTCTGAAAGATGGTGAAACATATTCCTTTGGTGAAAAAATCACCTTATAAAAAGAGAAATTTTAATTTTAGAATGCTTGTTATGCAAGGATATTCCCCAAGATAATTTTATTCTTTCAATAGTTATTAAAGATATAACAATTTAAAACCTAAATAAGTATTTTTCTCATAACTACTATAATTTACTTTGCCAATTATCAAAGAAATCTATACATATATAATACATTTGCATATATAATCTTAGCTTCCTTGATAGTATATTCAGCCTAGTGAATTTATAAAATCAAAACAATACAGAGCAACGTCAAGCAGAAACCAAAATAGAAAAGAAATAGAATTATCAGAACAAATGTAATCTCATTTTAAAAGGTTGTAAAATGCTTTAGATAATAAATGGCATTTGATATGATATTGGGATATATAGCACTTTCAATGATTCTTTAACCTCTAATTGCTAAATAGGTACTTAACGCTGACTAAGGAAACACTTGGTGCTAGATCAGGGTGTATAGGAGCAGGTATAGAATCACAGAACCACTGAATTTTTGTAGATGAAAGGTGCTTTAGAGATATTCCAGTCCTCCCCATTTTATACAAGATCTGAAGTTGAAGTTGGTTGCCCCAAGTTACCCAGATGATTAGTAGCCTAAATCTTAGGTGTCCTAAATTTTCCATCACACAATCAAGACTGCAGTAATGTGCATCCATACTGACAACTCATCTAGAGAAAACGTGACACCATCACTCTGAGAGTACATAGTACTACAAGCCACTTGCTGATAAACTATCTCCTTTAGACAGAATGTTCATATATACCAAGTTAATTAAAATAACATTTCAACGAATGATGTTTCCATCTGTAACATTTTTGGTTTATGTGTTAATATTAAGCAGTTAATAACACAACTTTATTCCTAAATTTTCAGCACCTTACCACTTTTGCTATTTTTAATTGCCTTAACACATTGACTAAATTATTTCTACAAGTTTCTCAATATTCCCCATTATGGTTTCTCCCTTTCAGACAAATGTGTCTAACTCTGAGTTCTTGAAATATATCTCAGACTTTTCCACACCTGTTCTTTTGCTTTTTTCTTTGCTTGAATTTCCCTTAAAAAGTTTAAATTCTAACATTTAAAATCTCATTATTTTAAATAAATTTAGTAGAAAAATTAAATAAATGAAATATGACAAGGAAATGGAAGAATAGTGATTATGTATGTATGTGTGTGTGTATGTATGTATGTATATGGGTGTGTATGTACATATATATGTAAAATCTCCTTTTTGTAAAAGACACAAAAAGTCCTCCCTAATGTAAGCATGAAAGGCTGTATGAAAGGATATAAAATGCTAACATCTCTGGAGGAGAGGAAATAGGAAACTATTAACTTTTATTCTGTTTAACTCTATTATTATTTAGATGAACATGGAACACTACTGAATATAAAAACTCCAATACATTTATACTGGGGAGACATGCTTTAGGCATTCATCTCAGGAAGCTAGAAAAGGGCAATAAAACAAACCAATACAGGAGCTTTAAGATGATGGACTGAACGTGTGGTTCTATTCTCTCCTACCTCCCAAGGTTCCAGTAAATTAACAGAAAATAATATTTCAAAAAGAAAAGTCTCATGGAAATACTGGAAATCAATAAGGTGAGACACAAGGATTTAGCAAGTTGAGAAAATTTAGAAAATATGAAAGAAAATGAAATTGATTGAATGAAAATCCCCATCAAGAAAATTAGAGCCTTAAACAACAGAACTCAGGTGGGCCTGAGAAGCAATAAATTCAAGGTCAGCATATACAAAGAGAATCAGATGATGGTGTAATTGTCATAGTTATTAATTAAATAGCTGTATTCAGAACAGCTGGATCTTCTCTGTCTCAGTGAATACAGAGCATATATTGTTGGAAGCATTGGCTTTCCCAGTCACTCACCCAAAACATCAAGAAAAGAAAAAAAAAAAAAATCTTTCTAAAGAAAGTGTGCCATCTGTGTAGGTGGAGATCCTATGAGTTTTGAGCCTTGATGGGGAAGCAGAGTAGAGCTTGCTGTCACTTACATTTCCACATCAGGTAATAGAAAGGGTATAAAAAGAAAGAAAAGGAAGTTCCATCTAGGAGATTAAACACATGGGTTCTCTGGAAATGTTGTTGGGTCCCCAGCCATCCTGCCTACCCTCTTCCATCCCCATATACCCTCCAGGGAAGCCTGCCTGTTATACAGAGCATACCTATACAATTAACATATTACTTCATTCACAAATATAAAATGAGCCAACAAAGTTTACCAGATATATGAGGAAAATCAATACATGCAAGTGAAGAATTAATATGAACAGAACAAACCCTGGAGTAAATAGAGATATTTCTGAGGAATGTGAGGGGAGGGTGATCCTTGGAAAAAAATTCTAAATAGTATCTTGAGATAATCAAAAAGGTATTGATATCCACTTAGCTGTATAATAAGCATCTCAAATACAGCATATACAAAAAAGAATTCTGGATTACTAAGACTGCTCCCCTCCCTCCCCTCCAAAACCCCCACAAAACCTTGACCTTTCTCTGTCTTTTCTCACTTCAGTTAATGGTGCTACCATCTACTGAATTATTAGGCTAGTAACTTAAGTATAACTATCTCCTTCTCCATCCATATCTAATCCAGTATTAAGTCCTGTGGTTGCTGCCTTCAAAATATAGCAAGTGTCCAATCACATGTCACCATCAACCCTACCACTGTAGCACAAGCCACTATCATCTCTTTGCCAAACATTACTCTTCTAACTTGTTTCTTGTTCTCTGTGACAAAGACTAATAATTGCCTTACCACAATATATATGATCTCACGAACATAATTTTTTTTAGCATTTAGGCAGAAATGTCCCCTGCTTAAAAAAAAAAGCTACATTTTCCAGTGTCCTTTGAAGACAAGGGTAACTATGTGACAAGTTTCTGGCCAACTACACATAACTGGAAGTTGTTGGGAGAATCTTCTGAGAAAGTATCTTAAAATAGAGGCAGACTCATTTGACAGGGACCTAACTGACCAGCCTGCATTCCAAGTTATATGAGATAGACCTGAACTAGTCAGGCCTTCATGTATCCACCCAGCAAGGTTAAAACATGCACACACAATGATTTGCACAAAAGGTCTTCCTATGATCTATCTAGTTCAACGAAGTTAACTGGGAACTGGGCTGACACTGCTCAAGACCAAGAGTGCTGCCATAACATAGGGGATAGAGCAAGAGTGAGTAAAAATGCCATGAAATTTCCCAATATTTTGAAGATGGCTTTTTTTTCATTGGATATTTGTTTGGTTTCCATAAACTTTGTTTTCCAGAGCTCCTATGAAGCTTGTTCAGATAGCTTCTGAATGCTTTTTCAATGTTCTTCAAGGGAACAAGAACTTGGAGCTTCTTATTCCAACATTTTGTTGCTGTAACTTTCCTTTAACATTTCTTGTGGTGTTGGTCTTCTTGCAACAAATTCTCTTAGCCTTTGCTTGCTGAAAGGGTTTCTTAACTTCTATTTTGAAAAATGCCATCACTCTTTAAAGAATTCTAGATTGGTGAGGTTTTTCCTTCCATTACTTTAAAAATGACATTCCATAGCCTTCTGCCTTGCATAGTCTCCAACATGAAGTCTGTTGTTATTTGTATATTTCTTCCCCTATAATAAATGTGCTTTCCTCTCCCATCCCCTTAAGGTTTTCTCTTTACCACTGATTCTCAGCAATGTGATTATGATATGTCTGAGAATTTTTTTAGATCTATTCTCTTTGAGGTTCACTGAGCTTCTTGGGTCTGTGGGTTTACACCTTTCATCAAATTTGAAAAACTTTTAGACATTATTTCTTCAAATACATTTTTTAAGTTTCTCCTATGAGTCTTCAATTACACGTACATTTTACCATTGTATGTATTTATTATTTTCTTACTGGATGCTGAGACTGAGAAATTTTACATTTTTGGTTGCTAGATTTTGCTTTCTTCTTTAATCTAGTATTTTACTTTATTTTGATGTACATTAATATACATAGAAACAGTTGCACTCTTTTGAAGTTTGCTTTTAAGCTTTATTGGTGTTGGCATTGTCCAAAAGCCTTTAAGGTAAGGATGACTTAGCCTCTCTACTAAGATGATAGCCTTCTATTTTCTGTCACATGTGTTATGAGTCTTTCCTCTTTGGCATATAGGAAAATGGTTTATTTCTAGCTATATGAGCTCCTAGAATGTTCTACCTAACATTTTCAATGGTTCTTTTTCTTGCCTCCAGTATTTCACTCATCAGTGAATGAGTACTCAGTCTAGTATTCAATGACTGAAGGGGACCTCCTTCAGTTATCTGGAGATTTCTTGCTCTACATTTCCTTCCTCTCTGGTACTCTACTCCACAAATTCTGCCTCTGCCTGCCAAAGTCCAATATCCATCTCTTCAACTCAGTGAGACTTCCAAGCTCTGTTTTGGTTCTGTCTCCTTGTGCTGCTATGTAGTAAACTGGTATGACTGTACGGCTCTCTTTGTCCTTTTTTCTAAGTAATCACAGTCCCATGCTGCCATCTTCCCATTGTCTGAAACTGCCTTTCCATATTTTTTTCCTGTTTTTTTTTATTGTTTAAGGCAGAAAGATAAATCATGTCCCTGTAAACTCCATCTTCACTAGAAGCAGAAATGTGACATTTACTTTTCATGGATCTACCATATACATTATTTGGTTCAGCAGAGATTAACATTTATATAATAATAATATATTATATATAACATATATATATATTTTAATATTATAATGTCATAAATATTGTAACAATTATAAATTAATTTTTCTTAGATTTAAAATAGACTCTATATGCTCTATAAACAAAGCATAGGAGATTTAACTAGAGCAAAACAATAGAATGTACTAGAAACCTTGACAAAGAAATGACAATATGTGAATAACAACAGCAAAAAGAAAATGGAAGGGACAGGAAAATTAAGGTATTTAAAAAAATTTTTTTAACGTTTTTATTTATTTTTGAGAGAGAGAGCATGAGTGGGGGGGGCGGGGAGGGACGGGGAAACACAGAATCTGAAGCAGTCTCCAGGCTCTGAGCTGTCAGCACAGAGCCTGATGCAGGGCTTGAACTCTTGAACCATGAGATCATGACCTGAGCCAAATTCAGACACTTAACTGACTGAGCCACCCAGTCACCCCAGAAAATGAAACTTAAAACAAATATATTTACATTGGGGCACCTGGGTGGCTCGGTTGAGCATCTGACTTGGTTTCAGCTCAGGTCATGATCTCACAATTTGTGGGTTCAAGCCCCACATCAGGCTCTGTGTTGACAGTGTGGAGACTGCTTGGGATTCTGTCTCTCAGTCTCTCTCTGTCCCTCCCCCACTCTCTCTCTCTCAAAATCAATAAATAAACATTAAAAAAACTTTTATCTTTCTTAAAAAAATTTTTTTTTTCTCAACGTTTTTATTTATTTTTGGGACAGAGAGAGAGCATGAACGGGGGAGGGGCAGAGAGAGAGGGAGACACAGAATTGGAAACAGGCTCCAGGCTCCGAGCCATCAGCCCAGAGCCTGACACGGGGCTCGAACTCACGGACCGCGAGATCGTGACCTGGCTGAAGTCGGACGCTTAACCGACTGTGCCACCCAGGCACCCCAACTTTTATCTTTCATAGTAGGAAATTGATAAATAATGCCTATAGTAACAAGAATTTTTCAAAAAATATTAATCAGAGCATTATAATCGTTAGAAAAATTAAAAAAATAATGTCTAATAAAACTGAGAAGACACATTGTAGAAGGAAGGTTTGAAATATTATAAATGCTCTAAATCATCTTTCAGGGTGTGATATCAACACATTCTACCTGAAGTTGATTAGCTGATAAATAATATAGAATTTGAACTACATAAGTTATAATAAAACTCACTGGAAGAATTACAAAGCAAAATGTTAAAAGTAGTTGTCTGGAGGAAGTGTGACTGATAGTGTGGTTATAGGTAGAGAAGAATGACTTTTACTTTTCATTTATACCGTTCTATGCAGACTGATTTTGGGGGGGACTGTGTGGGTGTAGTTTGAATTAAAAAAAAAAGCTGAGGGGTTCCTCGGAGGCTGAGTTGGTTAACCATCTGACTTCAGCTCAGGTCATGATCTCATGGCTGGTGGGTTCAAGCCCTAGGTCAGGCTCTGTGCTGACAGTTCAGAGCCTGGAGCCTGCTTCGGATTCTGTGTCCACCTCCCTCTCTCTGCCCCTCCCCCACTCATGCTTTCTTTCTCTTTCAAAAATAAATAAACATTAAAAAAAAAGCTGAGGGGTAGGAGAACATAAAAGCTTAAACCTTATAAAAAACTACAAAGAGCATTCTTTTTAATTTTTTTTTGAGAGTGCAAGTGAGCAAGTGAGTGAGGGGCAGAGCGAGAGGGAGAGAGAGAGAGAGAAGCAGCATTCACCCAAGGGTCATGTTTTACCCGAAGCTGGGCTTGAGCTCACTCAAAGTGAGGCTTGTGCTCACCTGAAGCAGGGCTCAGTCTGACCTGAAGCAGGGCTTGTACTCACGTTTTTGTTTTGTTTTGTTTTGTTTTTCAGAGAGAGAGAAAGTTACATAGGACATTTTTCATAGGAAATTGATTAAATAATTTTTGTACAGGCTCACAATGAGAGACAATAGAATCTACTAGTTTACAGCACAGATTTCAAACTCAGTCTGCCTCAGCTCAAAACCCAGGCTTACCACTTGATTTCCAGATGTTCTCAGACTAATCAGTTAGCTGCTCCATGACTTACCTTTCCCACATATATAATAAAGTAAAAATATCTACTTCACAGTATTGTTATGAGGATTAAATGAGTTAATGTATTAGGATACTAATACAGTAACTTGTGATAAAAGTATTGGCTATTATTATAAAAAAGAATGAGATCTTGCCATTTGACAATATGGATGGACCTAGAGGGTATCATGCTAAGTGAAATAAGTCAGACAGAAAAAGACAAATACTATATGATTTCACTTACATGTGGAATCTGAAAAACAAAACAAAAAAAGAAAACTAGACTCTTAAATACAGAGAAAAAATGGGTGGTTGTCAGAAGGGAGGCAGGTAGGGGGGATGGGCAAAATAGATAAAGGGAATTAAGAGGAACAATTTTCCAGTTGTAAAATACATAAGTCATTTTGTATGGGGCTGCAGCATGGAAATATAGTTAAAGGTACTACAGCAGCATTATGTGGTGGTAGATGATGACCACACATCATAATGAGCATTGAATAATGTATTGAATTGTTGAATCAATATGTTGTCCATCTGAAACTAATATAACACTGTGTGTTAATTATACTTTAAATAAAAACTATTGGCTATTATTAAGATAAAAATATTTTAGCCATTTAAAGTAATGAATTTGATATACAGGTTGTACAAGCAATGTGATAACACATGAAAATTTAAGGTACAGAACAATATGGCTAGTTGATCATAATAAGCAGTCTGGAAAAGTGCCAGTCGCATATAAGGATGTCTTTGCAAAACTGACTCAAGTGGGATAGGACAAATTCAATAGACAATAATTAAAAAAATTTTTTAATAATTAAAATATATGATTATGCATTTGCCAAAATCCATTGATCTGTACTTCACAAAGAATGAACATTAATGCACGTAAAATACAACCAAAACAATAAAAAAAAAAGAATGTTAGTAGTCAAGAAATAATGCAGACATTTATAAATGAATCTAATTGTATTATAAATGTAATTACACTGAAAGGGGTAGGAGAAAAAAGGAAGTGGCCATAGTAACTTTGGAAAATAATGTTTTGAGTGGAAACTCTAAGGCTAAAGACAAAGTAAACTGTACATAAACACTGTGCACTAGAAGGTAAATTTGTTCTTCATGAGTATGGTATAATTTAGTAATTCTGACACTGCTTTGCATTTATATTGGGGCTGAATAAATAAATAAATGAATAGTGGATGATGACAGCAGGTTTCTCACTATGGGAGAGAGAAGTTACTTTAGATACAAGCAAGAAAAGTGGGTTAGAATAACTCAGTGATACTGGAGTAAGTTCAGAGACATCAGTAGAAACTTAGAAAAATATATAGAGAGTTGGATACATACAGAAACAAGTATAAATATATCTAAATATTTGAGTTTGCATACATACATATATTAACTGTCCTCTGAGAAAGCCTAGACACAACAGCAACAAACACACACAGTTCCCAGAGCCTGGTTTCAAGTATCATTCTCCAGTAAAAATAACCAGGGATCCTTGTAGAAATGGTTGATTCTAGGACTGGGGCAAGAGATATACAAGATACACCTGGAACATCTTATAGTACAAAAAGTAGGAAAGTGCTCAAAAAACAAAAGGATGGGGGCATGTCAAAGGGACACAGGACATACTGAAAGAGTTCCTAATGGCCACCCAACCACCCACCCACCCACACATACACAATAACATCGTATTGGATTATAACCCAAAATATAAAATATATTTATTTAGCAATAAAATACCTCAAAAAAGAAAGAAAGAAAGAAAGAAAGAAAGAAAGAAAGAAAGAAAGAAAGAAAGAAAGAAAGAAAAGAGAGAAGAAAAGAAAAAAGAAAGTAAGAAATTGGCTGATATAACTAGGGAGGATCTGGTTCCAGGGACTCAAGTGAGCAACTCACTATCTCTTCATATCTTTCTTGCTCTGTGTTTTTTTTTTTTTAATGCATTCTTTCTTAGATCACAGCTATCTCTTGCTATAAAAGAATAAAGATTTCTCTTAATATTCTTATATCAAATTATATGGTTATCCTGGTAGCCATAGAGACAGTATCAAGTTTGTCAACTACACCAAGGATCAGAGTTGAGGCAGGGATGATATCCTCAGGAAGGGATACTGACAGACAAAAATATGTTAACTATATGGACAACTAATATGTACACTCATGACTCATTTTATCATGTGTTGTTTTATTGTACTTCCCAAATATTGCTTTTTTAAAATAAATTGAAGATTTGTGGAAACCTGGTGTCAAGCAAGTGTATCAGTGCCATTTTCCAAGAGCATTTGCTCATTTTGTGTCTCTTTGTTACATTTTGGTAATTCACACAATGGTTCAAACTTTTTCATTATTTTTCTACTTGTGCTGATTTGTGATCATTTATTACAACACTGAAAGCTCAGATGATGGTTAGCATTTTTTAGCAATAAAGTACTTTTAAATTAAGGTATTTGCATTTTTTAGACATAATGCTATTGCACACTTAATAAACTACAGTACAATATAGGCATAACTTTTATATGCACTGGGAAACCAAAAAATGCATTTGACTTGCTTTACTGTGATATTCACTTTATGTGGTGGTCTGGAACCAAACCTGCAATATCTCTGAGGGTGCTTGCTGTGTTGAAATAACTGCCTATCTATTTCAACAAAAACATCAGTAGATTTTTACCTCATACCAGAAAAAAAAGTATAAGTGAATTAATCCCATGTAAACATAAAAAACCTGTACTAGAAAGACATCTAAGAAAATACTGACATAATCTTGGGAAGGGGAAATACCTTCTAAGAAATTTATAAACTAACTGCCACAAAGGAAAAGGTGCCAGATTCGACAATATAAAAATTTAAAATTGCTGTAAGGACTCCAAAGAAGTTTAAAAACATAGATAACAAACAGTATTGATAACAAAGTATTGTTATTTGAAATATATAAAACGTTCTCACATATAAACACACACCCAATTTGCATATACGGGCTGAGTCAACAGAAATACAAATGGATAATAAACAGGTGAAAATTGTTCACTCATTAATAATCAGAAAAATGTAAATTAAAATAACAATGGAATATCATTTTTGTGTGAACAACTAACAAAAACTAAAATGAACAGGGTGTGGAATAGTGAATATTTTCTTACATTGTGGGTGCAAACACAAATTAGTAAATATGGTTTAAAGGATAATCTTGCAGGATTTATGTCAAAATTAAAAACACTCGTATATATTTTTTTTAAACAATTTCTACTCTTATGTTCTTTTTTTTTTAATTTTTTTCAACGTTTATTTATTTTTGGGACAGAGAGAGACAGAGCATGAACGGGGGAGGGGCAGAGAGAGAGGGAGACACAGAATCGGAAACAGGCTCCAGGCTCCGAGCCATCAGCCCAGAGCCCGACGCGGGGCTCGAACTCACGGACCGCGAGATCGTGACCTGGCTGAAGTCAGAGGCTTAACCGACTGCGCCACCCAGGCGCCCCAAAAACACTCGTATATTTTGATCCAACAAGTCTACTTTTCATATTTATCCTATGGTATACTTGTACAGGTGAATAAAGATAATACTTACCATTTAGTAAGTGACTGTTATGTTCCAAGCCCTTTAAAATTCTTTGAAATAGATGATAGTATAATCATTTTGCAGATGACAAAACTGAAACTCATATGTAAATTGCCCAAAGTTATATGACCATGAAAGTGGAAGAATCTGCATTTGAACCTAGATATTTTTGCCTGTAAAATCCAAGGTCTTTTTACTATATCATACTAGTTCTCTTACCATCACCAAACACTGCCTTTAATTGGTAGGTAAAATCAAATTCCCCATTCCTCCCCACCTTTCTTGCATCCTGACCTTTGGGGAAATGATTTAGCATCCTGTCATTGTCAAGGTTTAAACAGAAACAAACTAAGCTGTATCTTGAAAGTCTTAATTTATGAAGGGGATCTAAAAATGTGAAGGAACTATTGAAAGACTGTCACCTGAATGAGCTATGAGTTGAAAGAGATGTTTGTTAGTCCTTTCCAATTCAGATTAGCACTCCAGAAGTTTGTCTCAAAATACTGCATTTCTTTAACACACTGTCTACCTTGGTTCATAAAAAAGTCTTCTTTTAACTTCAAACAACTTCAAAGTTTATTTCCCCACAGAATTCTGAAGATTTTGTGACTTTGTGAAGCAATTACCTTAGACTTTTATGAATTTGTTCTAGAATTCTGATGTCTTCAATTTACAAGCTTATTGCCCTAGGCGATAGATTCTTTCAAACTTCTAAATCTGTTAATCATACATAACCTGTTTTATGGCTTACCAACTGAATTTATCTTGTTCAGTTTATCTGTTGTATATACAGGTTTGACTACCATCCTTAGGGACAATATTTAAGGTAAGTTTTCCTTTTCTTTACTTTATAAAAATTCAACTCTTTATTTTGAAATACTGTAGATTCCCATGAGTTGTAAGAAATAGAACTCAAACCCTTTATTTAGTTTCTCTCAATAGTAACATCTTACAAAACTGTAGTAGAATATCATAACCAGGATATTGACATTATACAGTCAAGATGCAGAACATTTCCACAAGAATCCCTAAAGTCCTTTTATAGTCAGTCACATCCATTTCTTTCCTGCCCCCACTCCCTATTTAATGCCTAGGAACCACTAATCTGTTCATTTGTATAGTTTTGTAATTTCAAAAATATTATATAAATGGAGTCATACAGTGTATAACATTTTGCAATTGGCTGTTTTCAGTCAGAATAATTCTCTGGAGATTCATCCAAGTTGTATATATCAATACTTTGTTCCTTTTAATTACTGTTATTCCATGGTATGGATGTACCACAGTTTATTTAGCCATTCACTAACTGAAAGACAATCTGGGTTGTTTCACTTTTTGGCTATTATGAATAAGGCTGCTGTGAATATTTGTGTTTATATTTTTCTGTGAATATAAGAATTTGTCTGGGATAAATGCTCAAGAGTGCAATTCTTGGGTTTCATGGCAGTTGCATAGTTTTTTGACAAACTGCCAAACTATTTTCAGGTGTGGCTGTAAATGCTTAATTCCCATGAGCAATTTCTCAACATTTCACCAGTATTTGATTTTATTATTGTTTCTTATTTTAGGCATGAGACTTAGGTCAGAGTTTGGTTTTGTTTCGCAACAGATGTCCAGTTGCTCCAACACCACTTGTTGAAAGGCTATCTTTCCTCCATTGAATTGCTTTTGCATAACTGTCAAAAATCAGACATGTTTTTGTGGGTCTATTTCTGGCATATTTATTCTGTTTCATTGATATTTGTGTCTCTCTCAGCTCTAATAGCACACTGTCTTAATTTGTGGTTATTGTAGCTCTATAGTAGGACTTAGCATCAGTTAAAAAGATACCCCTTACTTTAACCTTCTTTTTAAAGATAACTTTAGCTATGCTAGCCCTGTGCCTTTCTACATATATTTTAGAATGACCTTGTCTATGTTTACAAAGAGCTGGAGTTCAGATAGAAATTGTATTAAATCAGGAGAGGTGTAGAAGATGGTAGCAGAGTAGGAAGACCCTAGGCTCATCTCGTCATGTGAACACAACTAGATAACTATCAAAACATCCTAATTAGGGGTGTCTTCATGTGACTCTTGATCCTGGGGCTGTGAATTGGAGACCCATGTTTGGTGTCGAAATTACTTAAAAAATAAAATTTTTAAAAAATCATCCTAAATACCTCAGAAATCACCCTGAAGACTGACAGAATAAACTATACAACTAAAGGGAGATAAGAGGCCACATTGAAGAAGGCAGGAAGTGTGTAGACATGGTTTAGAGGAGAAATGGATCATGGGTACTGCAGAGGGGAGGGAGCCATAGTTGCAGAGAAGGCTGAGAGAGAGTATGGCACATAGGGGATCACACAAGGAGAATATTTCCTCAAAGCCACTGGCTGGGAAAAAGAGAGGGGCTGATTTTTGTGAGTCTGCCACCAGCATGGCTTAAAGCTTAGAGTTTTTTTTTTTTTTTTTTTTTTTTTTTTTTTTTTTTTAATTTTTTTTTTTCAACGTTTATTTATTTTTGGGACAGAGAGAGACAGAGCATGAACGGGCGAGGGGCAGAGAGAGAGGGAGACACAGAATCGGAAACAGGCTCCAGGCTCTGAGCCATCAGCCCAGAGCCCGACGCGGGGCTCGAACTCACGGACCGCGAGATCGTGACCTGGCTGAAGTCGGATGCTCAACCGACTGCGCCACCCAGGCGCCCCTAAAGCTTAGAGTTTTAAAGGTCAGTCAGCTTGGCTGGGATAGAGCACTGAGGGCACTGCCCATCTCCTGGAGAGAAGGGCCCAAATAACCTGGGGGCAGACAGCATGGAAGCAAATATTTGAAGAACACCTCGGGCACACAAGGGGGGAGATTATTTGCTCTTCTTGGAGTCAGCCCCTGAGAGGTAGCATGCGGGAGGATCTCTCTCCATGGACAAAGAAGCTGGCTGGAGCCATTTCCCTCCCCACCTCTCAGCATAATCACAGTCACCTGGGAGAAGCAATCCAGCATTGACACAGGCTGCCTAACTTGCTTACACCAAGTTCTACACCTCTGCTCTCTGGCAGAACTTCCCTTCTCAGTCAAGCTTGCCTCAGTCCCAGTGCAATGAGCCCCACCCCGGAAACCAGCAAAACCCCTACCCACACCACATTCCCAAACAAAGAGTTCTGTAGGGCTTCAGTTCTAGTTAAAGAACTATCAGGTCTCATTTAACAAGTAGAACAGAGAACACCTAGTTTAAACTCACCACATTCTGGGCAAGGACCAAACACTGTCCACTGCAAGCAGGGAGAACCTCCACAGATGACCAGCCTAAAGGATACAGCAGCCAAAACGCAACAGCAGAGCGCACACAGTACACATTAGAGACACTCCCTGATGCACCAGGCCCTGGAAACCACATGGCCACTTCTCATACAGCTATTGCTCTCTGGTGCAGAAAATATAACTGGCATTTCTAACACAGAGAAAAAGGCAGAGCCTTAGACAAAACCAAGACAGAGGAATTCATCCCAAATGAAAGAACAAGATAAGGTCACAGCCAGAGATCCAAGCGAAAAGACATAACTAACTAACATGATTGATGGAGAATTTAAAGCACCAATCATAAGGTTACTCACTGGGCTTGACAAAAGGATGAAAGACATCAGGGAGACCCTTATCACAGAGATAAAAGTTTTGAAAGAATCAGAAATAAAGAATGCAATAACTGAGATTGGAAAAAGGTTTCAGGCAATAAAAAGCAGGCTGGAATCAGCAGAAAAATGAATTGGTGATATAGAAGACAAAATAATGTGAAACAATGAAGCTGAACAAAAGAGAGAAGGAAGAATTATAGAACATGAGAATAGACTTAGAGCACTCAATGACTCCATCAAACATTAAAACATTTGTATCATAGGAGTACCAAAAGAATAAAAGAGAGAAAAGGAAGCAAAAGCCTTATTTGAGGAAATAACTCAAAACTTCCCTAATCTGGAGTAGCAAACAGACATCCAAATCCAGGAGGCAGAGAGAACTCCATCAAAATCGACAAAAACAGGCCAATACCAAGACATGTTGTAGTTAAATTTGCAAAATATAATGATAGAGAAAAAAATCCTAAAAGCAGCAAGAAAAAAGAAATTCCTAACCTACAAGGGAAGACCCATAAGGCTAGCTGCAGATCTCTCCACAGTACCTTACAGGCTTGAAGGGAATGGCACAGTATATTCAAAAGTATATTCAAAGTATATTCAAAGCTCAGAGCCTGGAGCCTGTTTCTGATTCTGTGTCTCCCTCCCTCTTTGCTCCTCCCCTACCTGTGCTCCGTCTCTCTCTGTCCCTCAAAAATATATAAACATTAAAAACAATGGGTAGAAGGCATGAATAAACATTTTTCCAAAGACGACATACAGACGGCCAACAGACACATGAAAAGATGCTCAACATCACTCATCATCAGGGAAATACAAATCAAAACTACAATGGGATACTACTTGACACCTATAAGATATTTGAATTACTATTTTTGGATTATTTGGGTAAATACATAGTATTTACTTTATTGAATCTTTACCATATTGAGTCTTCCAATCCCTGAACATGGTATGTTCCACCATTTATTTAGGCCTTCGATTCTTTCTGTCAACATTTTGTAATTTTTATCATACAGATTGTTTACATGTTTTGTTCAATTTGTAAGTATGTAATTTTCTTTGGAGTTATTGTAAATGTTGTTTTTTAAATTTTTGTTTCCACATTTTCATTGTTAGTATATAGAAATGCTACTTATTTTTTCATTTTGAATTTGTATCCTCCAACCTTACAGATCTCACTTATTATTTCTCATATTGTGTTATTGTTGTTGTTTTTAGACTCTATTTTATACACAATCATTCCATCTGAAAATATAGTTTTATTTCTTTTTTTCTAATTTATGTGACTTTTATTTCCTTTTCTTTTTTGTTACAATGGATAAAATTTCTAGTACTATATTAAAAAAGAGCATATATCATTGCCTTATTCCTTATCTTTGAAGAAGAGCATTCAGGCATTCACCATTGAGTTAATGTAAACTAGATTTTTGCAGATGCACTTTATCAAGTTGAGAAAGTTACCTTATAATAGTTTGTTGAGAGTTATGTCATGATTGTATGTTGAATTTTGTGAAAAAATCTTTGTGTCAACTGATATCATATTTTTCTCCTTTAGTCTGTTGATATGGTGAATTACATGACTGATTTTCAAATGTTGAACATGTCTTGCACATCTGGATATGATGAATTACATGGACTCATTTTCAAACGTGGAACCAGCGTTGCATGGCATATAATTTTTTTATACTTGCTGTATAAGTGTGCTAATATTCTGTTGAGGATTTATGCATCTAAATTCATGAGCAATACTGTTTGTAGTTTTTTCTTCCTTCCTTCCCTCCCTCTTTTTTCTTTTCCCTTTCCTTTCCTCTTTCCTTCTTTATCCCTTTTTTCTTCCCCCTTCCCTTTTCTTTCTTTTCTTTTTTCTTCCTTCCTTCCTTCCCCCTTCCCTTTTCTCTCTTTCCTCCCTTCCTTTCCTCCTTTCCTTCCTTCCCCCTTCCTCTTCCTTCCTTCCTTCCTTTCTTTTTCTTTCTTTCTTTCTCTTTCTTTCTTTTTCTTTCTTTTCTTTTCTTTCTTCCTTTCTTCCTTCCTTCCTTCCTTCCTTCCTTCCTTCCTTCCTTCCTTCCTTCCTTCCTTCCTTCCTTCCTTCCTTGTCTTTATCTGGTTTAGGTAATAGCTACATAAAATTAGTTGGGAAGTACTGTTTAATCTTCTGTTTTTTGAAATAGATTGGGTAAAATTAGTGTTAATTCTTTCTTGACTGCTTGGTAAAATCCTCCAGTGAAACCATCTGTGCCTGGACACTTCTTTTCCAGGAGCTTTTAATTACCAATTCAATTTTTTTTTAATGGCTGTAAGACTATTCAGGCTGATTAATTCATCTTAATTGACATGGATAGTGTGTGGTTTTCCAGGACTTGGTCCACTTCTTCTAAGTTGTCAAATATATGAACCTAAATTTCTGGGCAGCATTTCCTTATTATCTGTTTAATTCTACAATGATATACTCTATTTCATTCCTGATGTTGGTGATTTGCATCTTTTCTCTTTTTATTTTTGCCATTCTTATTAGAGGTTTATTCATTTTGTTGATTTTGAAGAGTCACCTTCATTTGTTTCACTGATTTTCTCTATTATTTTCTAGTTTTCAAATTCATTAATATTTGCTCTTATCTTTATTATTTCCTTCGTCCTCCTTGCTTTGGGTTTAGTTTGCCCTTCTTTCTCTAAGCTCTTGAGATGAGAGCTTAGATTATTTATTTGACAGTCTTCATCTTCCAGTGTATGCATCTAGTGCTATACATTCCTCTCAATGGCTGTGTTAACTATGTCTTATCAGTTTTGATATGTTATATTTTCCTTTGTACTCAGTTCTATGTATTTTTTATTCCATTTGAGACTTCTTTTACCTGAAGATTATACAGAAGTGTATTGTTTAATTTATAAGCATTTGGAGGCTTTTCTGTTGTCTTTCTGTTGTTGATTTCTAGTTTGATTCCATGCTATGTAAATGACCCAAAGATGGCTTCTATATACTTCCACCTACCAGGTTGTTTACCTCTTCAAAACAGGCTGAGACCCATTAGCTCAAAAGCCTGCCAGCGCCAAACTAAAATTTGTGTACATCCAATTGTTTTAAAAATAACCCAAATAGGGGTGCCTGGGCCGCTTAGTCAGTTAAGCATCTAAATCTTGATTTCAGCTCAGGTCATGATCTCATGGTTCATGGGATCAAGCCCCATGTCACTCTCTGCCCTGATAGCATGGAGCCTACTTGGGATTCTCTCTCTCCTCTCTCCCTCCTCCTCCCCCTGCATGTGCTCTCTCAAAATAAACATTTAAAAATAATAAAATAATAAAAATAACCCAAATTAGCTATTTAAAGCCCACCTGCTTTGCATACCATATGAAACTGTGCCTAACATATGCTAGCCATAGATAAGATAAATCCTGGGTATATAAAGACCTCTAGTCCCTGCTGCCCTTTAGACTTCTCTGACCCTGAGACTCCCTGCTGAGTGAAATGACCTAGATATGTAACCACCTCTCCAATAACCCTGTCACCCAGGAATTTCCATGCTATGTGGAAGTGGTGGCCTCTGTTCTATAGCTGGATGGTCTCATGCTGTGAGGGACTTCCCCCCACATTCAAACCTATTAAAGTGTCACTCAAATAAGGCATGTGTGTGCTAAAGCCATGTTATGGTCATCTTTTTCCTTGATCAGCCCCCAAGTTCCTTCAGCCCTCTATATTCCAATGTGGTCAGAGAATAAAAGTTCATATGGTTTCAATTATATTAAATTTGCTGAAGTTGATTTTATGATCCATGATGTGGTCCATAAAATCTAAATGTTGCATGAGCACTTGAAAACAATGTGTATTCTGTTGTTGGGCAGAGTGCCAGGTCTTGTTGGCTTTTTTTGTTCAGGTCTTTTACTAGCTGATTTTTTTCTGTCTAGTAATTATAAATTACTGAGACTGGGCTGTTGACATACCCAATTAACTATGGATTTTATTTCCTCTTTCAGCTTTATCAAATTTTGTCTCATATATTTTTAGGCCCTGTTACTTTAGGGTTACTATGTCTTCCTGGTGGACTGACACTTTTATTTTATATAGCATCCTTTTTTGTCTCTAGTAATTTTCTAATGTCTATCTAGTTTATCCAATATTAATACAGCCATTGCTGTTTTTTATGATTAATGTTTGCATGTCATATCTTTCCCCATTCTTTTGCTTTTGTTAAAAACAAACATGTAAGTTTTATGTTATTTCCTATACAATACATAATGTTGGGTCACGTTTTTTATTCACACCGCCAACTTTTTTTTTTTTTTTTCAACGTCTATTTATTTTTGGGACAGAGAGAGACAGAGCATGAACGGGGGAGGGGCAGAGAGAGAGGGAGACACAGAATCAGAAACAGGCTCCAGGCTCTGAGCCATCAGTCCAGAGCCTGACGTGGGGCTCGAACTCACGGACCGCGAGATCGTGACCTGGCTGAAGTCGGACGCTTAACCGACTGCGCCACCCAGGCGCCCCACTGCTGACTCTTTTAAATAGTGTATTTAGACCACTTATATTTGAAGTAATTACTGACATATTTGGGCTTAAGTCTGCCATTTTATTATTTATTTGTTTTCTGTTTGTTTCCTCTATTTCTCATTCCTCTTTTTTTGTGGGTTAATATTTCTTAGAATCCCACATTGATTTATTTATGCTGTTTTTGAGTATATTGCTTTTTATAGTTTCATTAGTCGTGGTATTATATTTACATAACATCACAATTTACTGCTATTGATATTTTACCTCTTCAAGTGAAGTATAGAAATCTTACTGTTTAGGCCCCTTCACTTTTAGAATATTATTGTCTTAATTATTTCCTCTACTTACAACGTGCATCAAGTAGATGGTGTTATAATCTTTGCTTTGACCATAACATCTTAAAACTCATGAGAAGCAGGATAGTCTGTAATATTTGCCCACTCTTATGTTCTTTTAATTCTGAAGTTCCAAGCCTTCTCTATTTTCTCTCTTTTCTTTTTTCATTTCTTTTTCTTTTCTTCCTTCCTTCCTAGAGACTTTCCTTTAGCCATTCATTAAGGATCTGTTTGCTACCAACAAGTTCTTTTCGTTTTCCTTTATCTAAGAATGTCTTTATTTCTCTTCACTTCTGAAGGATATTTTTCCCAGGTGTAGAATTGCCTGTTCTTCTCTTTCAGTACTTGAAAAAATGTTGTGCCACCTCTTTCTTATCTCCATAACTTTAGATGAGAAAATCACTGTCATTCAAATAGATATTCCCCTGTAGATAATGCATTGTTTCTCTATGACTGCTTTCAAGGTGTTTTTTTTTCTTTAAGTTTTCAAATGTGCAATGATGATGTGACCTGGTGTAGATTTCTTAGGATTTATCCTCTTTGAGACTTGCTCAGCTTCTTGAATCTATTAGGTTTATGTCTTCCACCAAATTTGAGAAGTTTTCAGTCATTATCTCCTTTAAATACTCTTGCTCTTTCATTTTTCTTCTTCTCCTCTCCCCCTCCTCCTCCACTTCCTCCTCCCTTTTTTCCTCCTTCTCCCTCTCTCCCTGTCCCTCTCCCCTCTCCAATCCTTCTGGAACTCAAATAATATGAATGTTAACTCTTTTGCTATTGATCAAGAGGTCCCTAAAACTCTGTTAATTTTTTTCAGTTTGTTTTCTTTCTATTGCTTAGACTGTGTAAATTCTGTTGGTATTTTCTTAAATTCACTGCTTCTATCCTCTGTCATCTCCAATCTACTATTAAGCCCTTTAAGTGAGATTATTATTTTGGTTAGCCTTTTTCAGTTCTATACTTTCCATTGATCTTTTCTACAACCTCTATGTGCTGATAATTTTTGTTTCAAGAGAACTTCTGATTGCTTGGTGAAGCATTTTTATGGTGATTGCTTAAACTCCTTGTCAGTTATTTTAACATGATTCATCTTGGTGTTTGCATCTTTTGATTATCTTTTCTCATTTATGTTGTGATTTTCCTGGTTCCTGGTATGAAAAATGATGTTCAAGTATATCCTGGATACATAGGATCTTATATTATGAGACCCTGGATTCTTTAAAAAATGTATTTTTAAGTTTATTTATTTTGAGAGAGAGAGAAATCGAGCAGGGGAGGGGCAAGGAAAGGGAGAGAGAGAATCCCAAGCAAGTTCTGCACTGTCAGCACAGAGCCTGATGTGGGGCTCAAACTCATGAAACCATGAGATCATGACTTGAGCAGAAATCAAGAGTTGTATGCTTAACTGACTGAGCCACCCAGGTGCCCCCCAGAAAAATTTTTAGCAGGAAGTCACCCTGTTGGGATGTAGCATGGGGCCAGCCAGGTGGATGTACATGTTCAGCTTCCTACCAGGTATCCCTGACACCACCCAGCAAAAGTGGGGCAATGACTCATACTGTCGTATTGAAGACAAATACAATGAACATTGAGCATCCTCCCTGACTCTGATAACACCTTCTCAATGAAAGTGAGGCAGCCACTTGAACCACATTTTACCTCCAATGAGGGTGTTTACCTCCAATGTGGGTGTAATATCATCTCTCCACTAAGCCCCCTGACACCAGGGATTGGGGAAGGAGAAACAGAGTGCCAAGTAGCCTGTCTCCCCACTGCTTAGTTTTGCCTCATTGATGTCAGGTGGGGATGGAGGCTCAATTCCCTACTGGATCCTACTGACATAGGGGGCAAGGGAAAAACTAGTGCTAGCCAAGACTCCCATTACACAGCCTCATTAAATTTTGTTGCTACTAAGTGTGGATGGAGGCTCAGTTGGCTATTGGACCCAACTGATACCATCCTGGTGGTAGAATCAGAGTATTGGTTACTTTCACAAGCCAGGGGATGAGAAGATCAGCTTCTAGCTTAGCCCCACCAACACTATCCTATCAAGGGATATCGGAGTATTGCCTTGTTCTGCTGGGTGGAGATAGCAGAACAGCTGCCTGCTCAGTCCTACTTCCACCTAATGGGGAAACCACAGTGTGCCACCTGTTTATCAGGGGTAAGGGTGGAGTATGAGATAAAAGATCAACTTCCTACTTGTATCCACTGAAACCATGTGCTGGGAGAGGAGTGTAATTTTTTCATTGGAGTTTGGCTGGAGTAGGGCAGGCATTGCTAAAACAGTTTACTGCTGTTAGCCTACCCCTTTCTGGGTTTCTTGGTTAGAGGGAACAGGCTTTCCTTGGAGCTTTAGTCTGTGCCTATTGGCAGCTTCTAGTTGCAGGCTTCTGCAGTATCCTGTTGAGAATATATTAGGAACAAATAAGGAAACTTAGAAAACTCACACTATGTCCTCAGATCCCCAGGAAGCCTACCTTCTTCTTTCTTTGTTTCAGAGATTTCTTATGCTTGTTTGTTAAAGGTATATATATTTTTAGTTGTGATGGGAAGAATCTAGGAGGAATGGGGTTATTCCATCTTGTCCAAACTGAAGTCTCTTCATTTTAATATAAAGCTTTTGAATGTTTGTAGGTTCCTTTATCACTACTATTTAATTTCTCAATGCTTTTATAGTAACACTTTTTTTTACTTTATTTTTAATTTTTTTATTTTTTAGAATATTTTCTAATGTTTATTTATTTTTGAGAGAGAGAGAGAAACAGAGTGCAAGCAGAGTGAGGGGCAGAGAGAGGGAGACACAGAATAGAAGCAGGCTCCAGGGTCCAAGCTGTCAGCACAGAGCCTGACGCAGGCTCAAACTCATGGACCATGAGATCATGCCCTGAGCTGAAGTCGGATGCTTAACCAACTGAGCCACCCAAGCACCCTTATTTTTTTTTTTTTTACTTTAAACAGTAGTATTACAAGATTACAGATTTGTGAAGATAATCTGGGATGTCCTTACCCTAGGACTTACAGGATAATCTCATCTTGATTCCTACTTTAATGGTATAAATGAAGGCTGTTCTTTCTCCTCCACCATGCCTCTTCCTAATGCCATGATAATTCTTTTTCCTTTATCCTTTATCTTTTTTTATACAGTGATGAGCTTTTGCATATAAATTATATAAATATTGTGTGTATGTGTTTGTGTGTCTAACAGAGAAATTACAGGGTTTTAGCTGAGTTGAATATACCAGTCCCCACATGGGCCTTGACTGCCTCCAATCTAGAGTCTTGGGAAGTTGTGGCATGCAGTTCTTCACATCCACAGGTGGCCTTTGGCCTTGGCTGCAAGTGATCTAGAGGGGATCAGGAGTATAGGATATCTGGGAATAAAAACTATAGAGTGTCATTTGCCTAACACTACCAATACTTTTAGGGGGCTGTCACAAAGCAGTTGGTAGAAAGAAACTATTAGTGGTAACAGCAAAAAGACAAAATCTATGTGGCAGACAAAATATAACATCTATTGGGTGACTACTTTGTACTACTGTGCCAGGTGCCAGAAGATAAAAAGATAAGTAAGATAAATACCTTACTCCAATGTAGAAAAGACTATGGTCAAATATCGTATAAAAGATAGGATATTGCTTTGGTGGTAATATGCTAAATCACCTAAAGTGCCATAGCTAATATGCAGTCAGGCTCAATCTGAAGCTAGTTGTCAAATCATCTTTAACTGTCAATGCTACTTTGCCTATGCCTGCTGTACTTTGTAAACTTATCTCACTTAGAACAATTATGTTACTGTATATATAATGGTTTACTCCAAATGAGTCTTTCTGCTACCTCACTATAAGGTCTTTTAAGTTCAAGATATTCATATACCAAATCCTACTATCTACAAAAAATATTAGTAGGGGGTTCCAAAGTCTTGGATTATGGAGTCAGTTAGTCATTAAAAATTACAAGGAAAAGCACTTTGATTTTTTCCCCTTGTGAGAGATGATTCTTACCTACTGAATGTAAAATAGGAAGTAGACCAAAATTTTATTTCTCTTCTCACCTTCCATGTCAGTATTTCTTTCTTGCCTGGTTGTCCTAAGTCACACACCCCTGTTCCATTTCTGCAATACTTACTGCTATTTTCAAGACGCAGAAGAGGAATCCATTATAATTAATTTCAAGTATTAATGGACAAAAGAGATGAGAATGGCTTCTTTAAAACTATTCATATCAAAACAGATGGGCAGAGGTGGTCTATGCTTCCCTAGTGCTATTGTGAGTTGCCCACTAAGCAATAGATATATGGGGGGAAGCAGAAGTAAAGAATTCAGAAGTGTAGCCTGCTAAAGTTAATGTTGTTTATAGTGCTCTATAATAATTTATAGATTTTTATATGATAAATATATAGGATAAATATATAATAAATTTTATTTATAACAGATTCATAATAATGCATATGCTTGCTTGATGACAGAATAATATCAGTAAATATTAATTCAAAACAATGTAAAATATTAATGATTTTTAAATGATCTATCAATCTACTTACTGATTTGCCCTTTTTATTTGAATTTTTTTGTCCATGGAACTTATCTTGCATTAACCTATCTGAAAAAGAATTAAGAAAAAGATTATATAAATAAGTTAGCACTTGTGGCATTTGACAAACATGATCTATAGGCATGTCTCTAACTAATGATGGTGCAGCATAGCAATTAAGAGCACAGGTTCTGGGACCAGACTGCTTGGACTCAAACAGTCTCTGTAAATAACCATCTAACTTTGGACAAGTTATTTTGGCTCTCTCTGTCTCAATTTCCTCCATCTGTCAAAAGATAAAGATCCCCTGCCATAAGGCATGTGATTTTAAGGGCTAAAGCATCTAACACTGGTCTGGAACATAATAAGCACAAAAAGAATGCAACTTTTGTTGTTTTTGTTACTACTACTCCCTTTGCTCTGACTCCTGATGTACTGTAACCTTGGGTCTGTCACCTAATAAGTCCAATTACTATTTTCAATAGTATTGTTAAAATGCATGCATTAAGTTATTAAAATTAAATGTCACAATGGTCTATATCTTTATGTCTTTTAGTCAGATGACAGTAAATATTTATATGGAGTACTCCTATTTTTCTGGTTCCTAATGCTAGTTCAAAAAATAAAAACTAAATTACGAACAAACAAAACCTCATCATTGCACTCTATGTGGTTCTGAATGTTTTTTGTGGGTGTTAAATTTTATGCACGTTATTCAAAGTTGTGTTTGACTGGATATTTAAAAGATTGCTTTTACTCTTCCTTCTTGGAATCTCATTTTAGCATATCCTCTAGGAGTCATTTGGGTAATCTTCCATTATACATTTACTATACATACCCAAATCTATAAAGCTGTGTAAACAATCTACATCCTAGATACTTTTCATTAATAATTCTGTATTTCCTCAATAATTCATGACCCTAGGAGGAATCTCATGAAATAAACTAAAATAATTTATAAAGTATAGAATGGAACAATTATAGTCTTTAATTATTGGTAGTCCTAGGCTGAGATAAATGTGCATAAATATATACATTTATATAAGGGAGTGAGAGGTATCAATGAAAGTAGTTCCAAAGTAATGGAGCTAGGCAAATCCTCTAAATTTTTTACAAATACTAATAAATCAAGGAATTCAACAAGAGTGAATCAACTCTAAGTATACTGCATTTCATTTATTTATTTTTATAAAAGCAAAACTAACTTATGCTTTTTTTTCAAGTTTTTATTTAAATTCCAGTTAGTAAACATACACGGTAGTATTAGTTTCAAGTGTAAAATTTAATGATTCATTACTTACATACGACACCCAGTGCTCATCACTATTAGTGCCTTCCTTAACCCATCACCCATTTAACCTAGACTCCCACCCACCTCCCCTCCAGTAATCCTCACCTGTTCTCTACAGTTAAGAGTCTGTTTCCTGGTTTGCCTTTTTTTTTCCCTTCACATTTTCATCTGTTTTGGTCCTTAAATTCCACATATGATTGTAATCATTTGGTATTGGTCTTTCTCTAACAGTTCACTTAGCATGATACATTCTAGTTCCATCAATGTTGTTGTAAATGGCAAGATTTCATTCTTTTTGATCACCAAGTAATATTCTGTGTGTATGTGTGTGTGCATGTGTGTGTGTGTGTGTGTGTATGGACATGGGCTCTTTCCATAGTTTGGTTATTGTTGATAATGCCGCTACAAACATTGTGGTGCATGTGTCCATTCAAATCAGTATTTTTTATTTCTTTGGGTAAATACATAGTGGTGCCATTGCTGGACTGTAGGATAGTCCTATTTTTAACTTCTTGAGGAACCTCCATACTGGTTTCCAGAGGGGCTGCACCAGTTTTCATTCCCACCAACAGTGTAAGAGGATTCCCCTTTATATACATCCTTGCCAACACCTGTTGTTTCTTGCATTGTTCATTTTAGCCATTCTGATAGGTATCAGGTGGTATCTCATTGTACTTTTGATTTGTATTTCCCTGATGATGAGTGATGTTGAGCATCTTTTCATGTGTCTGTTGGCCATCTGGATGTCTTCTTTGGGAAAATGTTTATTTATGCCTTCTACCCATTTTTTTAATGTTTATTTTTGAGAGAGAGAGAGCACAGGTAGGGGAGGAACAGAGAGAGAGGGAGACACAGAATCAGAGCTATCAGCACAGAGCCCAGCATGGGGCTCGAACCTACGAACGGTGAGATCATGACCTGACCCAAAGTCAGATGTTTAACCAACGGAGCCACTCGGGTGCATCTCTTTCACCCATTTTTAATTGGATCATTTGGTTTTGGGGTGTTAGGTTGTATAAGTTCTTTATATATTTTGGATACTAACCTTTTATCAGATATGGCATTTGCAAATATCTTCTCCCATTCCATAGGTTGCCTTTCAGTTTTGTTGATTGTTTCCTTCACTGTGCAGAAGGTTTTTATTTTGATGAAGTCCTAATAGTTCATTTTTGCTTTTGTTTCCCTTGCCTCAGGAGACATATCTTGTAAGAAGCCGCTACAGCTGATGTCAAAGAAGTTACTCCCTCTGTTATCTAGGATTTTAATGGTTTTCTGTCTCATATTTAGGTTTTTAATCCATTTAGAATTCATTTTTGTGTGTGGTGGTAAAAAAGTGATTCAGTTTCATTCTTTTGCATGTTGCTGTCCAGTTTTCCCAACACCATCCATTGAAGAGACTATCTTTTTCCCATTGGATATTCTTTCTTGCTTTGTTGAAAACTAATTGACCATATAGTTGTGGGTTCATTTCTGGGTTTTCTATTCTGTTCCATTGATCTATGTGTCTGTTTTTGTGCCAGTACCATACTTACTGTCCCGGTGATTACAAGTTTGTAATATAACGTGAAGTCTGGAACTGTGATGTCTCCAGTTTTGCTTCTCTTTTTCAAGGTGGCTTTGGCTATTGGGGTCTTTTGTCATTCCATACAAATTTTAGGATTGTTTGTTCTAGCTCTGTGAAGATTGTTGGTGGTATTTTGATAGGGATTGCATTAAATGTGTAGATTGCTTTGGGTAGCGTGGACATTTTAACAATATTTGCTCTTCCAATCCAGGAGCATGGAGTGATTTTCCACTTGTTTGTGTCATCTTCAATTTCTTTCATCAGTGTTTTATAGTTTTCAGAGTACAGGTCTTTCACCTGTACTTTGGTTAGGTTTATTCTTTGGTATCTCATGGTTTTTGGTGTAATTGTAAATGGGATTGATTCCTTGATTTCTCTTTCTGCTATTTCATTATTGGTGTATAGAAATGCAACAGATTTCTGTATGCTGATGTTGTATCCTGTGACTTTAGTGAATTTGTATATCAGTTCTAGCAACTTTTGGGGGGAGTTTTTGGGTTTTCTATGTAAAGCATCCTGTCATCTGCAAATAGTGAAAGTGTGACTTTGGATGCTGTTTTATTTCTTTTTGGTGTCTGATTGCTGAGGCTAGGACTTCCAGCAGTTTGTTAAAAAACAAAACAAAACAAAAAAAACCATGGTGAGAATGGACATCCCTATCTTTTTCCTGACCTTAGAGAAAAGTTCTCAGTTTTTCCCCATTGAGGATGATATTAGCTGTGGACTTTTCATACATGGACTTTATTATGTTGAGGTATGTTCCCTCTAAACCAACTTTGTTGAGGGTTTTTATCATGAATTGGATGTTGTACTTTGTCAAATGCTTTTTCTGTTTCTATTAAGAGGATTGTACGGTACTTACCCTTTTTTTTTTTTTTAATTGATGTGGTGTATCACATTGATTGATTTGCAAGTATTTTTTTAAAGGTTTATTGGGGCGCCAGGGTGGCTCAGTCGGTTAAGCGGCCGACTTCGGCTCAGGTCACAATCTCGTGGTCCGTGACTTCGAGCCCCGTGTTGGGCTCTGGGCTGATGGCTCGCAGCCTGGAGCCTGCTTCCGATTCTGTGTCTCCCTCTCTCTCTGCCCCTCCCCTGTTCATGCTCTGTCTCTCTCTGTCTCAAAAATAAATAAAACGTTAAAAAAATTTTTTTTAAAATAAAGGTTTATTTATTTTGATATTCAGAGAGATCAGGGGAGGTAAACAGGGAGAGGAAGAGAGAGGGAATCCCAAGCAGGCTCCACTGCTTGTAGTGGAGAGCCCAATGAAGGGCTCAAACTCACCAATTGTGAGATCATGACCTGAGCCTAAATCAAGAGCTGGATGTTTGACTGAGCCACCCAGGTGCCCCTGATTTGTGAAAATTGAGCCACACTTTCAACCCAGGAATAAATCCCACTTGATCATGGTGAATGATTCTTTTAATGTACTGTTGAATCCGATTTGCTAGTACTTGCTTGAGAATTTTTGCATTCATGTTCACCAGGGATATTGGCTGTAGTTCTCTTTTTTAGTGGGGTCTTTGTCTGAATTTGGTATCAGGGTATTGCTGGCCTCATAGAATGATTTAAGTTTTCCTTCCTTTTCTATTTCTTGGAATAGTTTGAGAAGAATGGGTATTAACTATTTAAAAAAAAAATTTTTTAACATTTTATTTATTTTTGAGACAGAGAGAGACAGAGCATGAATGGGGGAGGGGCAGAGAGAGGGAGACACAGAATCAGAAGCAGGCTCCAGGCTGCGAGCCATCAGCCCAGAGCCCGACGCGGGGCCTGAACTCACGGACCGCGAGATCGTGACCTGAGCTGAAGTCGGACGTTTAACCGACTGAGCCACCCAGGCGCCCCGGGTATTAACTCTTTAAATGTTTAGTAGAATTTGCCTGTGAAGACATCTATCCCTGGACTTTTATTTGTTGGGAGATTTTTGATTACTGATTCAACTTCATTGCTGGTTATTGATCTGTTCAAGTTTTCTATTTCTTCCTGTTTCAGTTTTGGTAGTTTATATGTTTCTAGGAATGTATCCATTTCTTCTAGATTGTCCAATTTGTTGGCATATAAACTTCCATTACATACTTTTATAGTTGTATTTCTGTGTTGTTGGTTGTTATTTCTCCTCTCTCCTTTCTGATTTTATTTGGGTCCTTTCTCTTTTCTCTTTGATGAGTCCAGCCAGGGGTTTATCACTTTTATTAATTTTTTCAATGAACCAGCTCCTGGTTTCATTGATCTGTTCTATTGTTTTGTTTTTATTTTTTATATCATTTATTTGTACCCCAATCTTTATCATTTCCTTCCTTCTGCTGGGTTTAGGCTTCATTTATTGTTCTTTTTCTAGCTCCTTTAGGTGAAAGGTTAGGTTGTTTATTTCAGATTTTTCTTGCTTCTTGAGGTAGATTTGTATTGCTGTATAGCTCCCTCTTAGGATCAATTTGCTGCATCCCAAAGGTTTTGGACCATTGTGTTTTCATTTTCATTTGTTTCCATTTTTATTTATTTATTTATTTATTTATTTATTTATTTATTTATTATTATTTTTAAATTTATATATGAAATTTATTGTCAAATTGGTTTCCATACACCACCCAGTGCTCATCCCAAAAGGTGCCCTCCTCAACACCCATCACCCACCCTCTCCTCCCTCCCACCCCCCATCAACCCTTAGTTTGTTCTCAGTTCTCAACAGTCTCTTATGCTTTGGCTCTCTCCCACTCTAACCTCTTTTTTTTTTTTTTCCTTCCCCTCCCCCATGGGTTCCTGTTAAGTTTCTCAGGACCCACATAAGAATGAAACCATATGGTATCTGTCTTTCTCTGTATGGCTTATTTCACTTAGCATCACACTCTCCAGTTCCATCCACGTTGCTACAAAAGGCCATATTTCATTTTTTCTCATTGCCACGTAGTATTCCACTGTGTATATAAACCACAATTTCTTTATCCATTCATCAGTTGATGGACATTTAGGCTCTTTCCATAATTTGGCTATTGTTGAGAGTGCTGCTATGAACATTGGGGTACAAGTGCCCCTATGCATCAGTACTCCTGTGTCCCTTGGATACATTCCTAGCAGTGCTATTGCTGGGTCATAGGGTAGGTCTATTTTTAATTTTCTGAGGAACCTCCACACTGCTTTCCAGAGCGGCTGCACCAATTTGCATTCCCACCAACAGTGCAAGAGGGTTCCCATTTCTCCACATCCTCTCCAGCATCTATAGTCTCCTGATTTGTTCATTTTGGCCACTCTGACTGGCGTGAGGTGATACCTGAGTGTGGTTTTGATTTGTATTTCCCTGATAAGGAGCGACGCTGAACATCTTTTCATGTGCCTGTTGGCCATCTGGATGTCTTCTTTAGAGAAGTGTCTATTCATGTTTTCTGCCCATTTCTTCACTGGGTTATTTGCTTTTCGGGTGTGGAGTTTGGTAAGCTCTTTATAGATTTTGGATACTAGCCCTTTGTCCGATATGTCATTTGCAAATATCTTTTCCCATTCCGTTGGTTGCCTTTTAGTTTTGTTGGTTGTTTCCTTTGCTGTGCAGAAGCTTTTGATCTTCATAAGGTCCCAGTAATTCACTTTTGCTTTTAATTCCCTTGCCTTTGGGGATGTGTCGAGTAAGAGATTGCTACGGCTGAGGTCAAAGAAGTCTTTTCCTGCTTTCTCCTCTAAGGTTTTGATGGTTTCCTGTCTCACATTCAGGTCCTTTATCCATTTTGAGTTTATTTTTGTGAATGGTGTGAGAAAGTGGTCTAGTTTCAACCTTCTGCATGTTGCTGTCCAGTTCTCCCAGCACCATTTGTTAAAGAGACTGTCTTTTTTCCATTGGATGTTCTTTCCTGCTTTGTCAAAGATGAGTTGGCCATACGTTTGTGGGTCTAGTTCTGGGGTTTCTATTCTATTCCATTGGTCTATGTGTCTGTTTTTGTGCCAATACCATGCTGTCTTGATGATGACAGCTTTGTAGTAGAGGCTAAAGTCTGGGATTGTGATGCCTCCTGCTTTGGTCTTCTTCTTCAAAATTACTTTGGCTATTCGGGGCCTTTTGTGGTTCCATATGAATTTTAGGATTGCTTGTTCTAGTTTCGAGAAGAATGCTGGTGCAATTTTGACTGGGATTGCATTGAATGTGTAGATAGCTTTGGGTAGTATTGACATTTTAACAATATTTATTCTTCCAACCCATGGGCACGGAATATTTTTCCATTTCTTTATATCTTCTTCAATTTCCTTCATAAGCTTTCTATAGTTTTCAGCATACAGATCTTTTACATCTTTAGTTAGATTTATCCCTAGGTATTTTATGCTTCTTGGTGCAATTGTGAATGGGATCAGTTTCTTTGTCTTTCTGTTGCTTCATTATTAGTGTATAAGAATGCAACTGATTTCTGTACATTGATTTTGTATCCTGCGACTGTCCTAAATTCATGTATCAGTTCTAGCAGACTTTTGGTGGAGTCTATCAGATTTTCCATGTATAATATCATGTCATCTGCAAAAAGTGAAAGCTTAACTTCATCTTTGCCAAATTTGATGCCTTTGATTTCCTTTTGTTGTCTGATGGCTGATGCTAGCACTCCCAACACTATGTTAAACAACAGCGGTGAGAGTGGACATCCCTGTCATGTCCCTGATCTCAGGGAAAAAGCTCTCAGTTTTTCCCCATTGAGGATGATGTTAGCTGTGGGCTTATCATAAATGGCTTTTGTGATATTTAAGAATGTTCCTTCTATCCCGACTTTCTCAAGGGTTTTTATTAAGAAAGGATGCTGAATTTTGTCAAATACCTTTTCTGCATGGATTGAGAGGAACATATGGTTCTTATCTTTTCTTTTATTTATGTGATGTATCACGTTGATTGATTTGTGAATTTTAAACCAGCCCTGCATCCCAGGAATGAATCCCACTTGATCATGGTGAATGATTCTTTTTATATGCTGTTGAATTGATTTGCTAGTATCTTACTGAGAATTTTTGTATCCATATTCATCAGGGATGTTGGCCTGTAGTTCTCTTTTTTTACTGGGTCTCTGTGTGGCTTGGGAATTAAAGTAATACTGGCTTCATAGAATGAGTCTGTAAGTTTTCCTTCCCTTTCTATTTCTTGGAACAGCTTGAGAAGGATAGGTATTATCTCTGCTTTAAACGTCTGGTAGAACTCCCCTGGGAAGCCATCTGGTCCTGGGCTCTTATTTGTTGGGAGATTTTTGATAACTGATTCAATTTTTCACTGGTTATGGGTCTGTTCAAGCTTTCTATTTCCTCCTGATTGAGTTTTGGAAGTGTGTGGGTGTTTAGGAATTTGTCCATTTTTTCCAGGTTGTCCAGTTTGTTGGCATATAATTTTTCATAGTATTCCCGGATAATTGCTTGTATTTCTGAGGGACTGGTTGTAATAATTCCATTTTCATTCATGATTTTGGCTATTTGGGTCATTTCCCTTTTCTTTTTGAGAAGCCTGGCTAGAGATTTATCAATTTTGTTTATTTTTTTTTTTAAAACCAACGCTTGTTTTCATTGATCTGCTCTACAGTTCTTTTAGATTCTGTATTGTTTATTTCTGCTCTGATCTTTATTATTTCTCTTCTTCTGCTGGCTTTGGGGTGTCTTTGCTGTTCTGCTTCTATTTACTTTAGGTGTGCTGTTAGATATTATATTTGGGATTTTTCTTGTTTCTTGAGATAGGCCTGGATTGCAATGTATTTTCCTCTGAGGACTGCCTTCGCTGCATCCCAAAGCGTTTGGATTGTTGTATTTTCATTTTCGTTTGTTTCCATATATTTTTAAATTTCTTTTCTAATTGCCTGTTTGACCCATTCATTCCTAGTAGGGTGTTCTTTAACCTCATGCTTTTGGAGGTTTTCCAGACTTTTTCCTGTGGTTGATTTCAAGCTTCATAGCATTGTGGTCCGAAAGTATGCATGGTATGATCTCCATTCTTGTATACTTATGAATGGCTGTTTTGTGACCCAGTATGTGATCTATCTTGGAGAATGTTCCATGTGCACTAGAGAAGAAAGTATATTCTGTTGTTTTGGGATGCAGAGTTCTAAATATATCTGTCAAGTCCATCTGATCCAATGTATCATTCAGGGCCCTTGTTTATTGATCCTGTGTCTAGATGATCTATCCATTGTTGTAAGTGGGGTATCCATTGTTGTAAGTGGGGTATTAAAGTCCCCTGCAATTACCACATTCTTATCAATAAGGTTGCTTATGTTTGTAATTGTTTTATGTATTTGGGGGCTCCCATATTCGGCGCATAGACATTTATAATTGTTAGCTCTTCCTAATGGATAGACCCTGTAATTATTATATAATGCCCTTCTTCATCTCTTGTTACAGCCTTTAATTTAAAGTCTAGTTTGTCTGATATAAGTATGGCTACTCCAGCTTTCTTTTGACTTCCAGTAGCATGATAAATAGTTCTCCATCCCCTCACTTTCAATCTGAAAGTGTCCTCAGGTCTAAAATGAGTCTCTTGCAGACAGAAAATAGATGGGTCTTGTTTTTTTATTCATTCTGATACCCTATGTCTTTTGGTTGGCGCATTTAGTCCATTTACATTCAGTGTTATTATAGAAAGATATGGGTTTAGAGTCATTGTAATGTCTGTAGGTTTCATGCTTGTAGCAATGTGTCTGGTACTTTGTCTCACAGGATCCCCCTTAGGATCTCTTGTAGGGCTGGTTTAGTGGTGATGAATTCCTTCAGTGTTTGTTTGTTTGGGAAGACCTTTATCTCTCCTTCTATTCTAAATGACAGACTTGCTGGATAAAGGATTCTTGGCTGCATATTTTTTTCTGTTCATCACATTGAAGATTTCCTGCCATCCCTTTCTGGCCTGCCACGTTTCAGTAGAGAGATCCGTCACGAGTCTTATCGGTCTCCCTTTATATGTTAGAGCACGTTTATCCCTAGCTGCTTTCAGAATTTTCTCTTTATCCTTGTATTTTGCCAGTTTCACTATGATATGTTGTGCAGAAGATCGATTCAAGTTATGTCTGAAGGGAGTTCTCTGTGCCTCTTGGCTTTCAATGCCTTTTTCCTTCCTCAGATCAGGGAAGTTCTCAGCTATGATTTCTTCAAGTACACCTTCAGCACCTTTCCCTCTCTCTTCCTCCTCTGGAATACCAATTATGCGTAGATTATTTCTCTTTAGTGCATCACTTAGTTCTCTAATTTTCCCCTCATACTCCTGGATTTTTTGTCTTTTTCTCAGCTTCCTCTTTTTCCATAATTTTATCTTCTAGTTCACCTATTCTCTCCTCTGCGTCTTCAATCTGAGCTGTGGTTGTCTCCATTTTATTTTGCAGCTCATTTATAGCATTTCTTAGCTCCTCCTGGCTGTTCCTTAGTCCCTTGATATCTGTAGCAATAGATTCTCTACTGTTCTCTATACTGTTTTCAAGCCCATCGATTAATTTTATGACTATTATTCTAAATTCACTGTTATATTGTTTAAATCCTTTTTGATCAGTTCATTAGCTGTTGCTATTTCCTGGAGATTCTTTTGAGGGGAATTCTTCTGTTTCATCATTTTGGATAGTCCCTGGAGTGGTGTGGAACTGCAGGGCACTTACCCTGTGCTGTGTTGAATAACTTGCATTGGTGGGCAGGGCCACAGTCAGACCTGATTTCTGCCCCCAGCCCACCGCTGGGACACAGTCAGACTGGTGTGTACCTTCTCTTCCCCTCTCCTAGGGGTGGGATTCACTGTGGGGTGGTGTGGCCCGTCTGGGCTACTTGCACACTGCCAGGCTTGTGGTTCTGGGGATCTGGTGTATTAGCTGGGGTGGATCGGCAAGGTGCACAGGGGTGGGAGGGGCATGCTCAGCTCATTTTTCCTTTGGTGATCTGCTTCATGAGGGGCCCTGCGGCATCAGGAGGGAGTCAGACCCACCGCCAGAGGGATGGATCCACAGAAACACAGCCTTGGGTGTTTGCGTGGTGCAATCAAGTTCCCTGACAGGAACTGGTTCCCTTTGGGAATTTGACTGGGGGATGGGCGAGGGAGATGGCACTGGTGAGCGCCTTTGTTCCCCGCCAAGCTGAGCTCTGTCGTCCGGGGCTCGACAACTCTCCCTCCTATTGTCCTCCAGCCCTCCCGTTCTCCGAGCAGAGCTGTTAACTTATAACCTTCCAGATGTTAAGTCCCGCTTGCTGTCTAAACACACTCCGTCTGGCCCCTCTGCTCTTGCCAGCCAGACTTGGGGCCTCTGCTGGCCCGTGGGCTGGCCCTCTGCCCCGGCTCCCTCCTGCCAGTCCGTGTAGCATGCACCATCTCTCCACCCTTCCTACCCTCTTCTGTGGGCCTCTCACCTCTCGTCTGTGCTTGGCTCCAGAGAATCCGTTCTGCTAGTCTTCTGGCAGTTTTCTGGGTTATTTAGGCAGGTGTGGGTGGAATCTAAGTGATCAGCAGGATGCGGTGAGCCCAGCATCCTCCTAGGCCGCTATCTTCCGAGACCAGCTTCCTCTGATTGTTTTATTACTCTTATCTCTGTGGCATGAGTCTTCCTGATGTTTTCTATGCTTTTCTCAAACCCAACAAGTATCTTTACAATTGTTGTTTTAAATTCTCCATCAGGGATATCACCTATATCTGTTTCAATTATATCTCTGGTTCTTTGTTGTTCTTTCTTTGGAATGAATTCCTCCATCTTGGCGTTTTGTCTAAGTCTCTGTATTTTTCCATGTGGTAGAAAATCCAGTTTTGTTCCTGCTCCTTAGAGTAATGGCTTTATGAAGAAGAAGTCATATTGTGTCCAGGGCCTGGTGCTTCAGGTAGTGTCTGTGGTGTGTGCTTCATGCTCTCTTCTGCTGTGTTTTCGCTGCTCTATCCCACAGGTCATTCACCTGCAGAGGTTCTCCTTGCCTGCAGTGGGTAGTGTTTGGACCTTGGCTAGAGTATGATGAGTTTTAACTAGGTGTCCTCTGATCTGCTTGTTAAATGAGACCTGATGCTACTTCCATTATAACAGAAGACTAGCAGATCTGTATGGTTGGTAGACATGGTGCATGCAAGTGTTTCTTCTAGTCTTCTGGGGAAGGGGCCCACTGCACTGGTCCTTAGGGACACTTGCCCAAGGAAAGCAGTACCAACAGAGTGCAGGGGGGTGTGGCTTGATGTAATCAGGTTATTCAGCCAGTCTTGGTGTGGTGCTGTTTACTGAAGTTGGTTTATGCCAAGGTGGGGAAGAGGGGAATGACACCAGCCAGATCCTTTGTCCCTAGAGTTGGAACATCGTTCTTGCTGTTCTCAGGGAAGCACTCCTAGAAGAGTGAATGATTTCCCCCTCCCATGTCCCAGGTGTTTTTCGGATTGCTGTTTTCATGTTGTCATCACTGTGTTGCTTGTCTGCCTGGAGCATCACAGTACACTTTGGGCTCTATCTCAGCCAAGCCTGCTAACTTTTAAAACTCCAAACTTTAGGGACCAGTAGGGACGTGCGCTGGTCTTCTGGGAGTGGGTCTTGCTGTGCTGGGACTGGTGCATGTTTGACCAAGAAGGCTGTCACACCAGAGTACAAGGGTGTGGGAATTGGAACAAGCAGACTCAACAGCCTATGTCCGGGTTGCTGCCTTCAGCAGGTGTCTCTGTGCCTATGCTAAGGCGTGGGGGAGAAAAATGCACCCACTGGTTCTCTTATCTTTGGAGAGGCAACTCTGTGAATGCCACCTCTCACAGTTGTGCTCCAAGTAGAGCAACCAGTCTCTCCTCATGTGCCTTAGGTGATCCTCAGATCACATCATTTGCCCTGGAGTTGCTTGTCTGCCTTCTCTCCAGGAGTAGGAGGGTAGCACCCTCAGGTCTCTATCTCAGCCAAGCCCACTGACCTCCAAAACTCCAGTCTTTGAGCCCTGCTGGTTGCAAAGTCATGAAAATCAGCCCCTCTCATTTTCCCAACCAATGGCAATGGGGAAGTGTGCTCTACTCTCTCTCACCTTTCTCCACAACCAGGGCTCCCTCCCTTCCTCAGCACCTATGATCCGTTTCTCCTCCAAACTATATCTCTGTACTTCCTAACTTCCTCAGTGTGGCCTCTCCTGTCCCTTTAGTTGTACAGTTTAGTCTGTCAGTCCTCAGGTGGATTTCTTGGGTATTCAAAATGATTTGGGGGCACCTGGGTGGCTCAACCAGTTAAGCATCTGACTTCGGCTCAGGTCATGATCTCACAGCCCATGGGTTCAAGCCCACATTGGGCTCTGTGTTGACAGCTCAGAGCCCAGAGCCCACTTAAGGTTCTGTGTCTCCCTCTCTCTCTGTGCCTCCCCAGCTCACGCCCTGTCTCCTTCAAAAATAGATAAACATTTTAAAAAATGTAGGGGTGCCTGGGTGGCTCAGTCAGTTAAGCACCTGACTTCAGGTCATGATTTCACAGCTTGTGAGTTCGAGACCCACATTGGGCTCTGTGCTGACAGCTCGGAGCCTGGAGCTTGCTTCAGATTCTTTGTCTCCCTCTCTCTCTCTCTCTGCCCCTCCCCCACTAACACTCTGTCTCTCTCTCTCAAAAGATAAAAACATTAAAAATATATATAAAAATGTAAAAAACCAAAATGATTTGATAGTTATCTAGCTGTGTTCAAGGGATTAGGCAAGCCTAGCGTCCTCCTGCTATGCCACCATCTTAGCTCCCTCCCTCATATAAAGTATTTATAATAGATTGGGTTAATTAGATAAGACTGGTCTGCATGAGTAAACTGATTTTCAGTTTGCAAAATATAACATAACCATTTTTTCTTATGTATGTATTTTTAAATTCCAATATAATTAACATCAATATTAGTTTCAGGTGTACAATTTAGTGATTCAACAATTCTATATATTATTCAGTGCTCATCACAGTAAGTATACTGTCAATCCCCTTCACCTATTTCACCCATTCCCCCACCCACCTCCCTCCTGGTAACCACCAGTTTGTTCTCTATGTTTAAGAGTCTGATTTTTGTTTTGTTTTGGTCTTTTTTTCCTTGTTTGTTTTTAAAGTATAACAAAACCATTTAAAATATGTATTTAGGAATCTTAATTTTTTAAAGCTCTATTCAGATATAAATTTAGGAATATAGACTTAGAAATAGGAAACCCAGTCATCTTAAAATCATTTCTCCCATTGTAAAAATGAGAAAGCCCAAGAGCAAGATAGAAGTGAGCAAAAAGGAACTAAGTCCTATTTTCTCTCTAAGCATTTACTTATTTTTAAAAAGGTATGCTATAGATGTTCTTTCCAATCCCATATTTGATTTGATGCTGCTTATAAAGGTTCTTCACCTTTCAGAGGTGACTGGATCAGTGTGAACCATACAGTGCTGTATGAAGATCAAATAAATGTATGGGAAGTGTTTACAAAACTATGATGATTGAATAAGGCAATGTCAGGCAATGACAAGGAAAGTTCTGAAAACTTTATTCTTAGTATCTAGTTCTATGCTTTCATTTTGAAAATGGGAAAATTAAGGCTTTTGCAAGACAAATGATTACCTAAGGTCACAGAACTAGTAGCAAGGCAGGGTTGAGATATAGTTTATCCCCTCAGAAATATTTTCTATTACTTGATAAAAATTTTTCTGACATTTATTTTAAAAAATATTTTTAAATATCTATTTTTGAGAGAGACAGAAAGAGAGAGAGAGAGAGAGAGTGAATTGGGGAGGAGCAGACAGAGAGGGAGGCTCCAGGCTCTGAGCTGTAAGCACAAAGCCTGATACAGAGCTTGAACCTGTGAACCAGGAGATCATGACCCAAGCCAAAGTCGGATGCTCAACCAACTAAGCCACCCAGGCACCCCAAACTTTCCTGACATTTAAAGTATTAATTCCTGAAACCGACATCCTATATTACAAAATAGCTTCTTGTACCCCCATATATGTTTTTAGAATTGGTATTAATGTATAGAACAAGTGTATAAATACATATACATATGTATACATATATAAATACAAAACATATATGCCTAAGGCACTAATTTCTAATTATCTTTATTTCACTATAGTCAACTATTCAAATAAGCAAAATTTCCCTTTTGGGGACTTTGTTCTAAAAACATACTTCTCAAGTACACTGTCATCTGATATCCCATAAGTTGGGTGTTGGAGAACTTTTTCCATGTTACAAAAAAGTGTGCTTGTTTGCTCATCATTCCTGTCAAGTGTTCTAGTTATCATTATTTTCTCTTCATTTTAGTTAGATTACTGCCATCTCCTCTGGATAGCTATTCAATCACTACACAATTATGACTGTTACAACAATTGTTAAATATTAAAACATTTCTGTATTAATTTATAAAAATTTTGCCTCAAGATGTTCAAATGTCCACCTTACATTCATTGCCCTAGTTGTCTGATTCCCTTAGAAATCTCCATTTCCTTTCATCCCAATAAAGTATAGTAGGGTTCACCAGAACTCTGACCCAATGGTATTGTCTAATTTGCTTGTTCCATGCTTATGCATGTACGAGTTGTTAAATATTTTGATTATCTCCTTTGGGTTTACTGATATGTCAAACGTGTCTTCATAATGATATCAGTGAACATCTTTTTGGGTCAGAAAAATCTCTTCACTAGATAGATTTACAGGGTAGACAAAACATTTGTAAACAAACATAAACATAATAGATGGTTTAGTAATAATATAATCATGTAAAATAAATATTATAAAGGATTTTAATTTGCTTTGCTTAATTTCCCATTAATATTAAAATTCCATACATTTTTTGTGTCAATAGTATAATTTTTTGTGCCAATAGTATAATTTATATTTTGAAGGAAAGTCTTGATCATAATTATTTTAGGTGAGTTCTTATTCTCAATTTCAATGAATATTTGAAAATCAAAACAGTACATATACAAATAACTTACCCTCAGCATCAGTAAGATTTACAGTTTCATTCCTTGTGCTAACTGAATGACGGTGACTCTGAAATTAAAAAAAAGGAATAGAAAAATTGATTAAATATCAATATGACTTTTAAATAGCATATTGATGGTTTTAAGTAATGAAATGAGATCCATTGTTACCACTTGGCTTTACCATATTAAGGAAAGTAATTTATTTACAATGTAATCAGTGCAACTGGAGGTGGTGAGATAACTTGCATAGCTTAAACATTGTATTAGTAGGTTGTTAAGGTAGGAAATGACAATCATTTTTAAAAGTGGCATTATTTTTCTATATCATTGACCTATTCTTGCTCTTTCCAAGCTACAGGAAACAAAAATATTTTGTAACTTAAAAGGATAAAATAAAAATAAGATTAATATCAGAGAAAGTATATAGCAAAAGAGAAAGAAGGGAGAAGTGACATTAAGGAAAATGGTGGAGTAGAGTACTTACAGAACTGTTCTCTCCATTGAAATAAATATAAACTGTCAAAGATGGAGATCAACTATTTCTTTTTTTCCTCCTTTCACAGAAAATTTTTATTTTTTAATTTTATTTAAATCCAAGTTAGTTAATATATAGTGTAATACTGGTTTCAGGGGTAGAATGTAGTGATTCATCACTTGCAAGATCAACTATTTCAAACTCTAAATCTAATGCAAAACTTATAGCATCCAGGGGACTGGTCAATAAAGAAAAGGACAACTAAATTTTTGTGTTTAAGAAAATCTGTGAAGTCATTAGCTGGCCACTGAGATAATGGAACAGAAAGACAATGACTGACCACAAATGATGAGGAATACAGTCTTTGCAAAAAGAAAAAAAAAAAAGCTTGAATAGGTCGCTAAAGAAACTGATGACTGCAGCCCTCAAAAAATCAACAGCAATAACCCTTGATGAAGGAGGAAAATCTAATTCCCAGAATTGCATTATAATATTTAAAATTTCCAATTTCCAGAAAAAAATTAAAAGGCATACAAAGAAACAGGAAATATGGACATTCATAAAAATAAATTGATAGGAATAACCCCTGAGAAAAAAACAGAAATTGGACTTACTAGACAAATATTTTTAAACAACTTTCTTAAATGTGCTCAAAGAGCTAAAAGGACCCATGGACAAAGAATAAAGGAAACTAAGAAAATGATGTATAAACAAAATGAGAATATAGAGACAGAAATCATAAAAAGGAACCAAAGAGAAATTCTGAATCAGAAAGAATTTTGGCATCTTCAAGTGCACCAATATACACATTATGGGAATCACAGAGGAATGAAAAGATTGGAAAGAATATTTGAAGAAATAATTCCCAAACATTTCCCAAATATGATGAAAGGCATGAATCTACACATCCAAATGCTTAACAAGCTCCAAGAAGGATAAACTCAAAAGAGATAAACACCAAAGCATATTATAAATCAAACCGCCAAAAGAAAAAGACAAAGCAAGAACTCAAATGGAACACGAAAAGACTCATCATATACAAAAGTTCTTCAGTAAGATTAGCAGTCAGTTTCGCATCAGAAACTACATACATCAGTACATAGAAAATACTGTCAACTATAATTCAGTAACAAGCAAAACCATCCTTTAAAAAAATGAACAAGGGGGTGCCAGGTGGTTCAGTTGGTTGAGCATGTGACTTCGGCTCAGGTCATGATCTCATGGCTTGTGAGTTCAAGCCTCGCCTAGGGCTCTGTGCTGACAGCTCAGAGTCTGGAGCCTGCTTCCAATTCTGTGTCTCCCTCTCTCTCCTCCTCTGCTCATGCTCTCTTTCAGAAATAAAATAAACATTAAAAAATGTAAAAATTAACAAGAATTAAGGCACTCCCATATCAACAAAAGCTGGGGGAGTTTGTCACTAATATTTCTGCTTTAAAAGAAATGCTAAATGAGTCTTTCAGGTTGAAAGGATAGGACACTAGACAGTAACTCAAATCCATAGTAACAACTCTGGAAAAGGTAATCAAATAGGTAAATATAAAAGCCAGTATTATTGTACTTTTGGTTTGTAACTTTTTATTTCCTACGTGCTTTAAAAAATATTATTTTACTGATATATAACTCACATCTTGTATCATATTAGTTTTAGATATACATTATATATATGTGTATATATATTGTATATTTATACATAATCATTCTGATGTGTATATACACACACACACACACACACACACACACACACACCACAATGATTGATTACAATAAGTTGACATACATCACCAGACATAGTTACAATTTTGTTGTGGTGACAATTTTCATAATTTTTTTCTCTTAGCAACTTTCAAATATACATACAATACAGTATTATTAACTATAGTTACCATGCCGTACATAACACCCTCAAGGTCTGTCCATATTTTTGCAAATGGCAAAATTTCTTTCTGTTCTATGGCTGAATAATATTCCATTGTATATAAACACCGCATTTTCTTTATCTGTTCATTTGTCAATTGATAACTAGGTTGTTTCATGTCTTGGCTGTTGTAAATAATGCTGCAAAGAACATGGGGGTGTAGATATCTTTTCCAGACAGTGATTTTGTTTTCTTTATATAAATACCAGATGTTTTCTTTATATAAATACCAGAAGTGGAATTGCTAGACCATATGGTAGTTCTATTTTAAAAATTTTTGAGGAACCTCCATACTGTTTTCCATAGTGGGTGCACCAGTTTATATTCTCATTTCTTTTCTTTTTTAGTAATCTCTGCACACAATGTGGGGCTCAAACTCACAACCCCAAGATCAAGAGGTGCATGCTCTTCTAAGCCAGCCAGGCACCCCCTACTTGTAATTCATTATCATTTTCTGTGATAAGAACACTTAAGATCTACTCTCTTAACAAATTTTTAGGTATACAATACAGTATTTTTAACCATTGGCACTATGTTGTACAGTAGATCTCCAGGAATTATTTATCTTGTATAATCTAACCTTTGCACCCTTTGACTAATACCTGTTTTCCTCCTCCAAACCCTGGACTACTTCACTCTTTGTTTCTATGAGTTTGACCACTTTAGATTCAACATATGAGTGGTATAATACAGTATTTGCTCTCTGTGTCTGGTTTACTTCACTTAGCATAATTTACTCCAGGTTCATCCATATTGTTGCAAAAAGAATTTTCTTCTTTCTCATGGTTAATATTTCATTGTATGTATATACCACATTTCCTTTATTCATTTGTACTTCAATGGACATTTAAGTTGCCTCCATGTCTTAGCTATTGTAAATAATGCTGCACTTAACACGGGAATGCAGATATCTCTTCAAGACCTGGTTTTAATTCCTTTGGATATGCCCAGAAGTAGGATTCTTGAATCATATGTTTGTTCTATTCTTAGTTTTTTGAGTAACGTCTGTATTTTTTTCCATTGTGACAAATTTACATTTTCATTAACCATGTACAAGAGTTCCCTTTTATCCACATTCTCACCAATATTTATTACATTTTCTTTAGTTGGTTGGTTTTTGATAGATTCCATCATAACAGGTGTGATATCTCATAGTGGTTTTGATTTGTAGTTCCCTGATGATTAGTGACATTAAACAACTTTTCATGTACTTGTTTATCATTTGTGTGTCTTCTTTATAGAAATGTCTTATCAGTTCCTCTGCCCATTAAAAAAAAATCAGGTTATTTGGGTTTCTATGCAACTGATTCATAGGAGTTTCTTATATATTTTAGATATTAACCCTTTATCAGATACATGGTTGGTAAATATATTCTCACATCTCATACTTTACTTTTTCATTTTGTTGGTTTTTAGCTACAGTAATCAAAACAGTATGGTACTGGCGTAAAAACAGATATATAGACCAACAGAACAGAATAGAGAGTCTGGAAATAAATCCACATAGATATAAATATGAAAAGGGTGCTAAAAATACACAATTGGGACAGGATAATCTCTTCAATTAACTGTGTTGTGAAAACTGGATATTCACATGAAAAAGAATGAAATTAGACCTTTGTTTCACCCTGTACACACACAAAAAAAACTCAAAATGGATTTAACACTAAAACTTAAGATCTGAAACCATAAAACTCCTAGAAGAAAACATATTAACAGATATTCCTGACATTGGTTTTTACAGTGTTTTCTTGGATATGAAACCAAAAGCACAGGCAACAAAAGCAAAAATAGACAAGTAGGATTATATCAATGTAAAATTTCTAATTATATATTCTCTGATTTTTTGGAAGCAGTCATTTTATGTCCACCATATCAAGTTATTAATTATGTCAAATTTTTACATCCTTACTAACATTTTTGCCTCCTAGCTCCATTAATAAACACAAATATTAATCTTTAAAAAATTTCTTTTTAACATTTATTCATTTTTGAGAGTAAGAGACACAGAGCAGGAGCGGGGGAGGGGCAGAGGGAGAGGGAGACACAGAATTCAAAGCAGGCTCCAGGCTCTGAGCTGCCAGCACAGGGCCTGATGCAGGGCTTGAACTCACGGACTGCAAGATCATGACCTGAGCCTAAGTCGGACACCCAACCAACTGAGCCACGCAGGTGCCCCAACACAAATATTAACCTTAAAAAGAATGAGATTAAATTATCTCACTACATTTGTGAATTTGTACATTTCTATATGAAGTTATTTTTAGTTGTGTATATTTTGAAATTATATCAAATTTTCTTGCTTTAAATGAATTTTTCTTTCTTTAAATAATTATGTAGGAACCCTCTATTCTCTAAATAGTTGTTTTTATTTTAAAAATAAATATTAATTTTTTTATCAATAGTGATATATCAGCTTTCCTTTGGTTAGTATTTGTTCAGTTTTCTCCTCTTTGGTTTCACCCCTGCTGTACCCTTAAGTTTTAGATGTGTCTGTTACTTTCAGAGCAATCTGAAAATATTTTAACTAAAAGATGGCATTCGCTTATAAATTTATTGTGATAACTCACATGTTTGAATTTCTTTCTACCATTTAATTTTGTTCTTTCTTTTAAAATGCTTTTTCCTCCCTGGAATCCTTTTGTACTCCTTTCCTGTATTCTACAGAATTGGATAGGTTTTTAAATTTTCTCCCTTTAGAAGAATATATACATTTTTAATTAATTTTTTCCTTCAATTTTATCATGTATTATCATGTATCATGATTTTTTTGAATGGTCATTTAGATGAGTACAGAATTCTATGCTTAATGTTTTCTCAGTATTTACTATTTCTTTGTTCTCTACTGTTGCTTTTCACAGTTTAGATTCTCCGGAAGGAACACCCTGTGATGGAAGTGTACGTGTAAGATCTCCATTAGAGGGTACTATTGGGAGCAACATCTGAGGAAGAGAGGGTAAAGAAACAGGATTGGAAAAAAGAGAAGTTGAGTTGCAATACAGTCCTAATTATGCTCAGCAGATCCTGCAGGGAGTCCAGTTGAGATGGTTGTTAAGAGTTTTTCCACTTTGGGGCAAGGGGATTGAGTGTTTTACCTGTAAGTTGATCTATCATTGGATAGATCTCTATCATGTCTCTATAAGGAGACATGACTTGAGCAAGCTCAAAGTCAAGGGGCAGAGAAGTACACTCCACCTCTAATAGAAAAAAAACCTAAAACATTGGAAAAGGGAAAAGGCATGAATTCAGGGAAGGGTAATGTGTTGAGGTCAATCATTCATTCTACCACAGTCCACCTTTTTAGCCATAAATATTCATATCTTTCTCAAATATAAAATAAGCTTACTACCATTCAAGCCATCTTAAAGCTTCATTCAATCACAGCATCATACTTAAAATATAAGTCTAGATACAATTCCTCCTGAATTACTCCTACGAACCACAAGCAAATTATTAACCTCTTCTAATCATACATTATTGGAAGAGAGATAGAATAATGAAAATAAATGCTCCCATTTGGGAAAAAAAAAAAAAAAGAAGTGCAAAGAGAAGCATGGGAAGATGGCAGAGGAAGAGGATCCTAAGCTCACCTCATCCCATGGACACATCTAGATAACATTCACATCAGTGCAACTAACCCAGAAAACAACCCAAAGACTAGTAGAATATACCCTATACAGTTAATTGTAGAGAGGAGGCCACATGGAAAAGGGTAGAAGGGGCAGATATGGGTGGGATCCAAACACCCAGTGAGACTAACCACAAAAGGGAGGAGGACACCACAAGCATGGAGAAAGGAGAGGAACAGACCCCATACCAGGGACCCCACACAAGGTGGACTGGCACTTGGAAGATGAGTCCCCATGACATCTGGCTTTTGAAACCCAGAGGGACTTACCTTCACAAGTTTTTAAAATCAGCATACTTAAGTTGGGGAACTTTAAAAATCAGTGGGCTCTGCTCTGGGAGAGCCAGAGGGTTACAGGAAATGGAGTCCCCACCTTAAAGATCCAGTATAAAAACAACCTCACTGAGATACAGCACTGAAGCAGCGGTTTGAAAAGAGCCTGGAGTATATGGGAAGGAGATATTTTACTAATCTCAGAACATACACTGTGGGGGGGGGGGGGAGAGGGTAGGAATTGTTAAGAGACCTCTCCAAGAATGCAAGAACTGGTGGACACCATTTCTTTCTACTACCATTCATCTGGCCAGCATAGATACGTGGGTATCTCAAAGAATCAGCTCAAACACTCTACACCTAGCTTGCTAACACCCCACCCTCCAACCTCCCACCTTCTCCTGTGGAATGCCCCATCCAAACTGCCCCACTCAGCAGGAGTGCCTCTAACGTGGTGACTGACACATATTCTGCAAATAGCCTTGACAGTGACAAGCACTACTCGAAATTAACTCCTACCTTGGGAAGAGGGGAAGATAACCACACACACCAGTTTGACTGAAACCCAAACAGATGGACTGGAGCTAGACAACTGGTCTAACTGCAGGACCCACCCAACAATGAAAGCCTCTCAGGGCACAACTCAGGAAGAACACTCTGCAGTTTGGTGTGACTTCAGTCCTGGCAAATGGTCTGAGGGCACTCATCCAGTTTGACTTAACTACAATACCAAGACAGCCCCAGACTGGCCTCTTAACAGCACTGGTTCCAAACCCTTCCCACAATAGGCAAAATGGGCCACTGCAGCTTACTGGACTAAAGGCAAACAGGGTTCAATCACAAGAGTAGGGCACACCCAACACACAGAGGAGACACCCCAGAAGCACTTGGTTCTGGTGAAAGGAGAAATTGCACTATAGTACACCCCAGTACCTCTTCTTCATAAGGTCACTACTTTCAAGATCAAGAGACACAGCTGACTTGGCTAATACATAGAAACACACACAGAGAGTTAGACAAAATGAGGAGACAGAGGAATATGTCCTAAATGAAAGAACAGAACAAAATCACAGCAAAAGAGCTAAAAGAAATGGCTCTAGTCAATTTACCAGAGAGAGAGTTCAGAGTAATGGTCATAAAGATACTTACTGGACTTGAGAAAAGAGTAGAAGATCTCAGACTTTCAACAAAAGAGACAGAAAATATTTAAAAAGAACCACTCAAAGATTAAGAGCTCAATAACTAGAATTAAAAATACATAAAGGGAACAAATCATAGATAGAGGAAGCAGAAGTATAGATTAGTGAGTTGTGAGAAAGAGTAATAGAAAACACCAAATGGAACAGAAAAAAAAAAAGAATAAAAAATAAAAATAGGTTAAGGGAATTCAATGACACCATCAAACATAATAGCATTCACATTATAGGGATCCCAAAAGAAGAAGAGAGAGAAAAAGGAGGAGAAATTTTATTTGAAGAAATAAAAGCTGAAAACTTGCAGAATCTGGGGAAGGAAACAGACACCCAGATCCAAGAGGCATGATAACCCCCCACAAAAATCAATTCAAGGAGGTTCACACCAAGACACATAATAATTAAAATGCCAAAAGTAGTTATAAAGAGAGAATTTTAAAAGCACCAAGTGGGGCCCCTGGGTGGCGCAGTCGGTTCAGCGTCCGACTTCAGCCAGGTCACGATCTCGCGGTCCATGAGTTCGAGCCCCGCATCCAGCTCTGGGCTGATGGCTCGGAGCCTGGAGCCTGTTTCTGATTCTGTGTCTCCCTCTCACTCTGCCCCTCCCCCATTCATGCTCTGTCTCTCTCTGTCCCAAAAATAAATAAAAAACGTTGAAAAAAAATTTTTTTAAAAGCACCAAGAGACCAAAAGAAAACAATTACACACAAGGGAACCTCAAAAGGCTATCAGCTGATTTTTCAGCACAAACTTTGTAGGCCAGAAGGAAGTGGCATGATATACTCAAAGTGCTGACAGGAAAAAACCTGCAACCAAAAATACTCTATCCAGCAAAGTTGTCATTCAGAATAGATGGAGGGATAAAGAATTTCACCAAGGAACAAAAGTTAAAAGAATTCATCACCACTAAACAGGTCTTACAAGAAACATTAAGGGGAATTTGTTGAGTGGAAACAAAAAAACAATCAGGAGTAAGAAAATTAGGAAAAGAAAAAATTTCACAGGTAAATACAAACATAATTAAAAAACCATAGATTTTTCGTTTGTAAAACTACTGCAGAGGTTAAAGCACAAACACAGTAAAATCAGTAATATCTATAAAAATCAGTCCAGGGATTCACAAAATAAAAGGATGTAAAGTGTGACATCACATGTATAAAATGTAGTGGAGAAGAGTAAAAATTTAGTGCTTTTAGAAGGGGTTCAAACTTAAGTGACCATCAACTTAATATATACTGGTATATGCACAGGATATTATATGTAAACCTAATGGTAACCACAAATCAAAAACCTGTAATAGATATGCAAAAAAAAAAAAAAAAAAGATGAATCCAAGCTTATCACTAAAGAAAGCCACCAAACCATAAGGGAACAGAGCAAGAGAAAAAAGAAACAAAAAAGAACTATAAAAACAACCATAAAGCAAGTAACAAAATGACAGTAAGTGGGTCCCTATCAATAATTACTTTGTGAATGCACTAAAGGCCCCAATCAAAAGACATTGGGTGACTGAATGGATAAAGAAGCAAAAGCTGATCTAACGGCACATCCAGACAAAAAGTGAAGGGATAGAAAAACATTTACCATACAATGGAAACGAAAAGAAACCTGGGGTAGGAATAATTATATCAGACTATATAGGCTTTAAAACAAAGACTGTAACCAGAGACAAAGAAGGACACTACATAACTGTAAAGGGAACAATCCAACAAGAAGATTTAACAATTATAAACACTTATGTACCCAACATGAGAGCATTCAAGTACATAAAGCAACTATTAACAGACACAAAGGAAAAAAATTGATAGTAATATAATAATAGTAAGGAACTTTAACACCAACTTACATCAAGGCATAGATCATCTAGACAGAAAATCAACAAGAGCACCCAAGTACATAAAGCAATGATTAACAGACACAAAGGAAAAAAAATCGATAGTAATACAATAGTAGGGGACGTTAACACCAACTTATATCAAGACATAGACGTATCATCCAGACAGAAAATCAACAAGGAAACAGTGGCTTTGAATGATACATTGGACCAAATGCATCTAACAGATAATTCAGAGCATTCTATACAAAAACCGTGAAATACACATTCTCTTCAAGTGCACATGGAAGATTCTCCAGAATAAATCATGTTAGAGCACAAAACAAGTCCAAGCAAATTCAAAAAGATTGAAATCACATCATACATCTTTTTTGGCCATGACACTATGAAACTAGAAATCAACCATAAGAAAAAATCTGGAAAGAACACAAATACATAGAGATTAATTAACATGCTACTCAACAATGAATGGGTCAACAAAGAAATCAAAGAGGAAATAAAAATATACATGGAGGCAAATAAAAATGAAAACACAGCAGTCAAAAACTCTTTGTGATAAAGAAAAAAACTGTTCTAAGAGATTAATGCAATAGAGGCCTACCTCAAGAAGCAAGAAAAATCCCCAAAAAACTCCAAACTTTACATATAAAGGAATTGGAAAAGGAAGAGCAAACAAAACAAAGCCAGTAGAAGGAAGGAAATAATATATATTAGAGGAGAAATAAATTAAATAGAAACTAAAGAAACACCAGAACAGATCAATGAAACCAGGAACTGGTTCTTTGAAAAGATCAACAAAATTGATAAACCTTTAGCCAGACTCATCAAAAGAGGTGGGGAGGACAGATAGAGGGAGGGTACTCAAATAAAATCAGAAATAAAAGAGGATAAATAATAGCTGACACCACAGAAATACAAAGGATAAGAAAATATTATGAAAAATTATATGCCAACAAGTTGGAAAACCTAGTAGATACGGTTTAAGTTCCAGAACCATATAACCTTCCAAAACTGAATCAGGAAAAAATAGAAAATTTAAACAGAAGATTACTAACAATGAAGTGGAATTGGTGGTCAAAAAACAAAAACAAAAACAAATAAACCCCCCAAAACTCCCAACAAATAATTCCAGGGCCAGAAAGCTTCACAGGTGAGCTGTACCAAACATTTAAAGAAGAGTTAATACCTAGTCTTCTCAAACTATTCCAAAAAATCCAGAAGATCAATGAAAGCGTCCAAATTCATTCTATGAGGCCAGCATTATCCTGATACCAAAATCAGATAAAGACACTGAAAAAAAAAAAAAAAAAAGGAACTACAGGCCAATTTCTCTGATAAACCTAGATACAAAAAAACCTCAGTGAAATATTAGCAAACCAAATCCAACAATGGATTAAAAAAGTCATTCACCACAATCAAGCTAGATTTATTCCTGAGATGCAAGGGTGGTTCAATATTGCAAATCAATCAATGTGATACATCACATTAACAAGAGAAAGGATACAAGTCTTACAATCATTTCAATAAATGAAGAAAAAGTATTTGATAAAGTACAACATACATTCATGATAAAAACCTGAAACAAAGTATGTTTAGAGGAACATACATCAAAATAATAAAGACCATATATGAAAAATCCACAACTATTATCATACTAAATGGTGAAATACTGAGATTTTCCTTCAAGATTGGGAACAAAACAAGGATGTCCACTCTCACCACTTTTATTCAACATAGTACTGGAAGTGCTAATCACAGCAATTAGTCAAGAAAAAGAAATAAAGGGCATCCAAATTGGTAGGGAAGAAGTAATACTTACTATATTCAGATAACATGATACCATATAGAGACAACCCTAAAGACTCCACCAAAAACTACCAGAACTGATAAATGAATTCAGTAAAGTCACAGGACGTAAAATTAATATACAGATATCGATTGTATTTCTATACCCTAATAATGGAGTAGCAGAAAGAGAAAGTAAGAAAACAATTCCATTTGCAATCGCACTAAAAAGACCAAAATACCTAAGAATAAACTTAAAAAAAATTTTTTTTAATCTTTATTTATTTCTGAGAGAGAGAGAAAGAGCATGAGCAGGGGAGGAACAGAGAGAAAAGGAGACACAGAATCCGAAGCAGGATCCAGGCTCTGAGCTGTCAGCACAGAGCCCAACACGGGGCTCGAACCCACAAACTGTGAGATCATGACCTGAGCCGAAGTCAGAGGCTTAACTGACTGAGCCACCCAGGCGCCCCAAGAATAAACTTAGCCAAGGAGGTGAAACACCTGTACTCTTAAAACTATAAAATATGAAAGAAATTGATCATGACACAAACCAATGGAAAGATATTGGTTTGGGACAGCCAATATTGTTAACATGTCCATATTATCAAAAGCAATCCACAGGTTTAATGCAATTCCTATCAAAATATCACTAGCATTTTTCACAGAGCTACATCAAATAATCCTAAAACTTACAGGGAACCACAAGAGTCCCATAATAGCCAAAGCAATCTTGAAAAAGAATAAAACTGAAGAAATCACAATTCCAGATTTCAAGATATACTATAAAACTGTAGTAATCAAAACAGTATGGTACTGGCACAAAATTAGGCACACAGAGAGCCCAGAAATAAACCTATGCTATTATGGTCAATTAATCTATGACAAGAATATACAATGGGAAAAAGTTGGTCTCTTCAACAAATGGAGTTGAGAAAACTGGACAACTACATGCAAAAGAATGAAACTGGACCACTTTCTTACACCATACACAAAAACTCAAAATGGATTAAGGACCTAAATGTGAGGCCTGAAAACATGAAATTTCTAGAAGAAAACACAGACAGTAATCTCTTTGACATCAGCTGTAGGAACATTTTTTTATATATGACTCCTGTGGCAAGGGAAACAAAAGCAAAATTAAACTAGTGGGACTACACCAAAATAAGAAAACAAACATCTGTACAGCAAAGGAAACCATCAATATAACAAAAGACAACTTACTGAATGGGAGAAGATATTTGTGAATGATATATTCAATAAGGAGTTAATACTTAACATAAAGAACTTCTAAAACTCAACACCAAAACCATGCCCAAATAATCCAATTAAAAATGAGAAGACATGAACAGATATTTCTCCAAGAAGACACACAGATGGACATCAGACACATGAAAAGATGCTCAACATCACTAATTATCAGAGAAATGCAAATCAATACTTCAATGAGATATCACTTCCTATCTGTCAGAATGGCTAACATCAAAAACACAAGAAATAACAAGTGTTGGTGTGGATGTGGAGAAAAACGAACCCTCATGCACTTGGGAATGCAAGCTGAACAGCCACTGTGGAAAAGAGTATGGAGGTTCCTCCAAAAATTAAAACTGGGATTACTGTATGATCCAGTAATTCTACTACTGGGTATTTATCCAAAGAAAACAAAAACACTAATTCAAAAAGATATAAGCACCCCTATGTTTATTGTACCATTATTTCTAATAGTCAAATATGTAAGTAACCCATGTGTCCATCCAGATGAAATGATAAAAAAGACATGGTATGTATATTAAATGGAAAATTACTCAGCCATAAAAAAGAATGAACTCTTGCCATTTGCAACAACATGGATGGATCTGGAGAGCATAAACGTTAAGTGAAACAAGTCAGTCAAAGAAACAAATACCATATGATTTCATTCTTATATGGCATTTAAGAAACCAACGAACAACAACAACAAAAAAGATAACCAAAACAAAAACAGACTCTTAAATACAAAGAACAAACTGGCAGTTGCCAGAGGGAAAGTAGGTCTGTGTATGTGGGTGGGGTGGCAGGGATGCGTGAAATAGGTGAAAGGAATTAAGAGTATGTACACTTACCCACAGGGTGCCTGGGTGGTTTAGTCAGTTAAGTGGCCGACTCTTGACTTCAGCTGGGGTCATGATCTCATAGTTCATGAGTGCAAGCCCCATGTGGGGCTCTGTGCTCACTGTGGGGAGCCTCCTTCAGATCCTGTGTCTCCCTCTTTCTGACTCTCTCCTCGCTCTCACTCTCTGTCTCTCAAAAATAAATAAACATATATATATATATATATATATATATATATATATAAAAGAGTATACACTTATCTTGATGAGCACCTTGTAATATATAGAATTACTGAACCACTATATTGTACAGTGGAAACTGACATAACACTGTATGTTAATTATACTTAAATTTAAAAAAAAAGAATAAAAATAAGAACAGGACATACATAAGAGTCACTGGTACTTAGCAATTCTGAAATCCTTCTGGGAAAACTTTGCTTGATCCCCCTGCTCTAGAAGCACAGAATATTCCTTGATTTGGCCCCAGTTTTGCCTCTGGGAATGGCTGCATAATCAATTGTTTTCCAAAGTTCTTGGCTTTTTTTCTCTGCATGGGCTTCTCTGCTTTCCCATCTTCCTCCTCAGATACTTCTGAAGAAGGCATTTGAGCTCATGCCCTTTATGTACCTGGGCAGTTTTCTCATTTTGTTATCTGCTAGTGGCAAGTTGGGAACCCAGAGGGTTTTTTTGTTTTGTTTTGTTTTGTTTTGTTTTAACCTCAGCATGTCACTTTTAGTATAGGCTGGCACTAAGTTTGCCATTAAATCTCTTTTTTTAAAAAAATGTTTATTTGAGAGAGAGAGAGAGAGTGCAAGCAGGGGAGGGGCAGAGAGAGAGAGAGGGAGAGAGAATCCAAAGCAGGTTCCAGGTTCTGATCTGTCAGCACAGAGCCTGACATGGGGCTCAAATTCACACACCACAGATCTAGGCTGAAGTCAAATGCTCAACCAACTGAACACCCAGGCACTCCAACTATTAAAGCTCTTTCAAAGACTAGGTATGTACATATGCATGTATGTACGTATTTATGTATGTATGTATGTGTGTATGTATGTATGTTAAATTCCACTCAACTACATGAGCCAAAAGCCACTATTCAAAACATGCCCCCTCTATACTTAAGTACTGGTACTTTGGGCACATTAAATTTCTGTGAGACTGCACACTTACTCTATGACTCCTTTTGTTCAGTTGGAATGGTATCCCTAGATGCCACCTTATTTCTTCAGCACAGCCTTGATTTTATTGTTACCCCTAGGCCATATTGTAGGGGCCATATCTTTGATATGTAATATTGTTTCATTTTTCAAACCTTCAAGTCCCAGAATTATTAACTTTCTGTATATGTCTTTTCATATATTCTGTTCAGTGCCTTGTTCAATGGCCTAGCATTGTGTATTTTGAGAAGAGAGTGCCGTGTTGAGACACTGTATTATGGTGTTAGTATGTGCAGAGACGTATGGGTCCTTGATCTATTTTTTGGGTACCTATGAGGCAAGGGATTCCCAGAGTTCTTTGCTCCAAAGGGGAAACTCTGGACAAGGAACTTTGGTGTTGCTGGCCATACCAAATGGCCAGACCTTTATCAATTGCCCAAGAATATGTAATGTGCAGATTTGGCCTATTTTTGGTCAAGGAATCCAGTGTTAAGAAGACAGCCTGAAGTTCAGCCAATTGTGCTGACACTTATATCACATCCTTTTATGAGAACTTTATTAAAGGATGAAAGGCAGCAGCTCTCCAGCAAGCTCTATCACATGTGTTGACAATGCCATCCATAAGCATATGAATCCAGCTCCCCAGGTAACCAAACAGTTTGGGAGAAGGATGAACACCTCCATTACTGTGGTACCTGTCAAGGGACTGAGTACAGAGGTCACTCCTGCCTGAAGATGGGTTGTTCAAGAGAGCCCAGTCTTTGGTTGCTGTGCTGAGTGAGATTTCAGGATGCTGATTCCATGACTGAAGCATAATGCGCTGCTGAGTATGGAGGGCCACAGTCCCAGGGCCTGTGAGAATCTGTTTCCAGTATGTGGCTAGCAATTGCCACTCTAGTGAGGTATAGCATAGGGTAAAGGAAGACTATTTCTTGCATCAGATGCCCACAGACAACTTATGGCCATCATGAGAAGTCCAAAGTCTCCAGAGCAAACATCATGTATGAAGGTTGTGAAAGCCTAATAAAGTCTGTTAGGGACACTAACAGAAGTGACTTTTTTATTTTTGTGATTTGGACAGATTCTTGAACCTTTTGTTGGAGTGGGCACCACTTGAGGAGGGCTGATTTGAAAGTAACAGCGTAAGTGGGCTTCTAAAATTTGTAATTGCCTCCAGAACCCAAAAAGGCCAAAAATATGTAGGGCCTGTTCTACTGTTGCAAGTGCTGAGTGTCAAAATTATTTCTTGATAGTTTTAAGGATGGAGCAGCTCTCAGTTTACCAAATAATTCTCAGGAATCTAGTGAAGGTGACAGTCCTTCCACTATCTGTGTGGCAATAGCCCATACCTTTTTCATAAACCACTTTGTGAATATTTGTATGCCCTAAATGAGTGTGTCAAATTAGTTTCCTTGGAGGGATATGTGATCAACGTGTCATACATGTAATCCTGGAGGAAAATGAATGCTATTAAGATCCTGTTTGCAAAGATTGTGTGTGATTAGGCAAGGCTGTTGAGGTACACCACCAGTAGCCAGGTGCAGTATATTGGGCCCCTTTGGAGATGAAAATAAACTGTGGCTCAGAGACTATTGTAATAGGCACAGAACAGCCAAATGTACAGTAGCAAAATATTTATCAACTGCTGACTAGATATAAGAATGTGCTGTGAAAGAATGTGCACCATACATTCTTTCCAAGTTATTAACAGGCAAAATTGATCTGTTAAATGAAGAATAAGTAATGACAATCACTCCTACTTTATGTTGGTCTCATGTAACAAGTTTCAATCCTAAAGGACTCTGTTTTAATTTACATTGGGCTGTATTAACTATTTTAACTGGAATGGTCCAAGGGGTCTTATTTTGCCAACTCAATTTATAAATGCTAAAGATTTTTTTCTTTTTCTTTTTTACCCATGTTTTGGCTACTGTGAATAATGTTGCAATAAACATGGGACTGAAGATATCTCTTTAAGATTCTGTTTTCATTCTCTTTGGTATATATGCAGAAGTGGGATTGCTGGATCATACGGTAACTCTTTTTAATAATTTTTAAAATTTTTTTAACATTTATTCATTTTTGAGGCAGAGAGAGACAGAGCATGAATGGGGGAAGGTCAGAGAGAGAGGGAGACACAGAATCTGAAACAGGCTCCAGGCTCTGAGCTGTCAGCACAGAGCCCGACGCGGGGCTCGAAAGCACAGACCGCGAGATCATGACCTGAGCCGAAGTCGGACGCCCAACCGACTGAGCCACCCAGGCGCCCCTCTTTTTAATTTTTTTGAGGAACCTCCATACTGTTTTCTCTAGTGTCTATGCTAACTTACATTCCCACCATCAGTGCACAAAGGATTCCCCTTTCTCCACATTCTAGTCAACACTTGATATCTTGTCTATTTGATGACAGCCATTCTAACAGGTGTTAGGTGATACCTCAACATGGTTTGCATTTCCCTGATGATTACTGATGTTGAGGATCTTTACACATACCTTTTGGTCATTTCTATGTCTTATTTGGAAAAATATCAATTCAGATTTTCTGCCCATATTTTAATTGGAATGTTTGGTTGTTTTTTGTTTTTGTTTGTTTGTTTGTTTGCTATTGGGCATAATTTTTTTTATTTTTTTATTTTTATTTTTTTATTTATATATGAAATTTATTGTCAAATTGGTTTCCATACAACACCCAGTGCTCATCCCAAAAGGTGCCCTCCTCAATACCCATCACCTACCCTCTCCTCCCTCCCACCCCCCATCAACCCTCAGTTTGCTCTCAGTTTTTAAGAGTCTCTTATGCTTTGGCTCTCTCCCACTCTATATATTTTTTTTAACCTTTATTTATTTTTGAGACAGAGACAGAGCATGAATGGGGGAGGGGCAGAGAGAGAGGGAGACACAGAATCGGAAACAGGCTCCAGGCTCTGAGCTGTCAGCACAGAGCCCAATGTGCGGCTCGAACTCACAGACCACAAGATCATGACCTCAGCCGAAGTTGGCCGCTTAACCGACTGAGCCACCCAGGCGCCCCTGGGCATAATTTCTTAATATATTTTTATTTTAATCCCATCGCAGATATGATTTGCAAATATTTTCTCCCTTTATGTAGGTTTTTCATATTGTTGAGTATTTCTTTTGCCGTGCAGCTTTTTAGTTCGATTTAACCACTTTTTAATTTTTATTTTATTATTATTTTTAAAGTAGGCTCCACACCCAACATGGGGCTTGAACTCATGACCCTGAGATCAAGAGTTGCACGCTCTACCAACTAACTCAGCCAGAGGCCCCTAGCCACAGTTTTTAAATTTTGTTGCCTTTGCTCTTGATGTCCTATGCAAAAAATAATTGTCAAAAACAAGGAGATTTTTCTCTTAAATTTTCTTCAGGAGCTTTGAGATTTCAAGTCTTACACTTAAGTCTTTAACCCTTTTCAAGTTAATTTTTGTGAGTGGTTTCAGATAGGGGTTTAATTTCATTTTTCTGCATGTGTTTAAGTTTTCATTTATTGAAAAGACTGTCCTTTCCTCACTGAGTATGCTTGGCTGCCTGTCAAATATTAGTTGACTGTATATGTGTTGGTTTATTTATTGGCTTTCTATATTTTATTCAGTCTGTGTATGTGTTTTTCATACCACACTGTATTGATTATTATAGTTTGTAATGCAGTTTAAAATTAGGAACTGGTTGGGAGGGGTCTAGTTTTGTCCTTTCTCAAGATTGCTTTGGGCTCCCCTTTGTGGTTCCATAAACATTTTAGGATTGTTTTTTCTATTTCTCTGAAAAATGCCTTTGGAGGTTTGATAGGTATTGCACTGAATCTATAAATGGTTTTTGTAATAGGGACATTTAAGCAGCATTCCTTTTTCTGATCCATGAACATGGGATTATCTTTCCATTTATTTGTGTCTTCTTCAATTTCTTTCATTAGAGTCCTATGTTTTTCAAAGTACAAATCTTTCACCTCCATGGTTAAATTTATTCTTAAGCATTTTATTGTTTTTGATGTTATTGTGAATAGGATTGTTCTCCTTATTTCTTTTTCAGGTATTTCATTGTTAGTATACAGACACACAATTAATGTTGTATATTGATTTTACATCCCCCAAATTTCCTCAATTCATTAATTCTAACAGGTTTTTCTGTTGCTTCTGTTGTTGTCGTCGATGAGTCTTTAGCATTTTCTACATATGATGTTATCATCTGCAAATAAAGACAATTTCACTTCTTTCTGATTTAGATGACTTTAATTTATCTTGAGTAATTAGCTAGGACTTCCAGTTGAGTGGTAGGACTTCTATGTTGAGTAAGAGTGTGAAAATGGCCACCCCTGTCTTATTCTTGATGTTTACAGTAAAAGTTTTCAAACTTTTACCATTGAGGATGATGTGAGCTGTGGGCTTGATATATTTTGGCCTGTATTATGTTGAGGTATGTTTCTTCCATACCCAACTTGCAAAGATATTTTATCATGAAAGAAAGTTATATTTTGTCAAATATTTTTTCTTCATCTAATGAGATGATCATATAATTTTATCTTTAATTCTGTTAATGTGGTGTATCACATTTACTGATTTGCATATATTGAACCATCCTTCCATCCCAGGGATAGATCTCACATGATCATGGCATACAATCACTTTAATGTGCTATTGAATTCAGTTTGTTAAGATTGTGTTGAAAAATTTTGAATCTATAATCATCAGGGATACTGGTCTATAGCTCTCTTTTATTGTAGGGTCTTACCTTACTTTGGTATCAGCATAATGCTGACCTTGTAAAATGAGTTTGGGAGTTTTTTCCTATTTAATTTTTTGGAAGAGTTTGAGGAAGACTGATATTCATTCTTCTTTAAGTGTTTGTTTCACCAGTAAAACCATCTGGTCCTGGGCTTTTCTTGTTGGAAGCTTTATTATTTCAATATCCTTACTCATTATTGATCTGTTCAGATTGTCTATTCATGATTTCGGTATAAGTTGTAATTTTTTTAATGTTTATTCATTTTTGAGAGAGAGGGAGACACAGATTCTGTTTCTAAAATATAATTTATTGTCAAATTGGCTAACATACAGTGTATACAATGTGCTCTTGGTTTTGGGGGTAGATTGCCATGATTCATCGCTTACATACAATACCTAGTTCTCATCCCAACAAGTGCCCTCCTCAATGCTCATCACCCTTTTCCCTTCCCCCTGCCCTCCCCATCAACTCTCAGTTTGTTCTCTGTATTTAAGACTCTCTTATGGTTTGCCTCTCTGCCTCTCTGTTTGTAACTATTTTCCCCCTTTCCTTCCCCCATGGTCTTCTGTTAAGTTTCTCAAGTTCCACATTGAGTGAAAACATAGGATATCTATCTTTCTCTGAGTGACTTATTTCACTTAGCATAATACCCTCCAGTTGCATCCACTTTGCTGCAAATGGCAGGATTTCACTCTTTCTCATTGCCAAGTAGTATTCCATTGTACGTATAAACCACATCTTCTTTATCCTTTCATCAGTTGATGGGCATTTATGGCTCTTTCCATAATTTGGTGATTGTTGAAAGCACTGCTATAAACATTGGGGTACATGTGTCCCTATGAATCAGCACTCTTATATCCTTTGGATAAATTCCTAGTAGTGCTATTGCTGCATCATAGGGTAGTTCTATTTTGAAATTTTTGAGGAACATCCACACTGTTTTCCAGAGTGGCTACACCAGTTTGCATTCCCACCAGTAGTGCAAGAGGGTTCCCGTTTCTCCACATCCTCACCAGCATCTGTAGGTTCCTAAGTTGTTCATTTTAGCCACTCTTACTGGTGTGAGGTGGTATCTCAGTGTGGTTTTGATTTGTGTTTCCCTGATGATGACTGATGTTGAGCATCTTTTCGTGTATCTGTTGGCCATCTGGAGGTCTTCTTTGGAAAAGTGTCTATTCATGTCTTCTGCCCATGTCTTCACTGGATTATTTGTTTTTTGCGTGTTGAGTTTAGTAAATTCTTTAGATATTTTGGATGCTAACTCTATCTGTCATTTTCAAATATCTTTTCCCATTCTGTCGGTTGCCTTTTACTTTTGTTGATTGTTTGCTTTGCAGTGCACAAGCTTTTTATCTTGATGAGGTCCCAAGAGTTCATTTTTGCTTTTAATTCCTTTGCCTTTGGAGATGTCTCGAGCAAGAAATTGCTGCAGCTGAGGTCAAAGAGGTTGTTGTCTGCTTTCTCCTCTAGGGTTTTGATGGTTTCCTGTCTCACATTTAGGTCTTTCATCCATTTTGAGTTTACTTTTGTGTATGGTGTAAGAAAGTGGTCTAGTTTCATTCCTGGAATTTTCCAGGAGAGAAAAAAGAAAAAAAAAAAAGAATGAAAAAGAGTGAAGAAAGCCTATGTGAATTATGGAATATAACCAAGCCAAACAATTTACATATCATTGGAGTCCCAGAAGAACACAGGGAGAAAAGGACAGAAAGTATATTTAAATAAATGATGGATGAGAACTTTCAAATCTGGGGAAAAATTGGGTATGTAAGTTCATGAAGCCTGTAGGTCTCCAAATAAATTCAATGCAAAGATATCTTTTGTAAGACTCATTGTAATAAAACTGTCCATTATAAAAGACACATAGAGGATTTTAAAAGCAGAAAGAGAAAAATAATTCCTTACATACAAGAGAACACCTATCAGGCTATCAGTGGGTTCCTCAGCAGGGACCTTGCCAGCCAGGAAAGTTGGAGATGATATATTCAAAGCACCGAAAGAAAAAAGCCTGCCAACCAAGAATATTTTACTCAGCAAATCGTCCTTCAGAAATGAGATACTTTCCCAGACAAACAGAAGCTGAGGAAGTTTATCACCTGCCTTACAAAAAATGTTGAAAGTAATTAAGCTGAAATGAAAGGATAATAACATAAAAACATATGAAAATACAAAACACACTGGTAATGGTTAATATACAGTCAACATCAGAATAGTCTAACACCATAATATGATGGTGTATTATCATTTAACTCTAGTATAAAGGTTAAAGGACAAAGTATTAAAAATAACTATAGCTATAATAATTTGTTAACGGATTCATAGAGGTAAATTAGAAGAGGTAAATTGACAAAAAAAAAACCCATAAAATGTGGCCAAAGAATCAAACTGAACCACTTTCTTACACCATACACAAAAATAAATTCAAAATGGATCAAAGACCTGTGAGATCTGAAACCATAAAAATCCCAGAAGAGAACACAGGCAGTAATTTCTTTGACATTAGCCATAGCAACTTCTTTCTAGATATGACTCCAGAGGCAAGGGAAACAAATGCCAAAATACACTATTGGGATTACATTAAAATAAAAGCCTTCTGTGCAGTGAAGGAAACAACAATAAAACTAAAAGAATGGGAGGATATATTTATAATGACACAACCGGTAAAGGACTAGTATCCAAAATATATAAAGAACTTATCAAACTCAATACCCCCAAAATAAACAATCCAATTAAAACATTGGCAGAAGACATGAACAGACATTTATCAAAAAATAAATAAATAAATAAATAAATAAATAAATAAATAAATAACAAGACATACAGATGGACAAGAGACACATGAAAAGGTACTCACCATCACTTATCATTAAGGAAATGCAAATCAAAACAACAATGACATACCACCTCATACCTGTCAGAATGGCTAAAATCAACAACACAAGAAATAGCAGGGGTTGGTGAAGATGTGGAGAAAAAGAAAACTCATGCACTATTGGTAGGTATGCAAACTAGTGCAGTCACTATGGAAAATGGTATGGATGTTCCTCAGGAAGTTATAAATAGAACTACCTTAGGATCCAACAATTGCACTACTATTTACACAAAGAATACAAAAATACTAATTTGAAGGGATACATGCACCCTGATGTTTACAGCAGCATTATCTACAATAGCCAAATTATGGAAAGAGCCCAAATGTCCACTGACTGATGAATGGGTAAGGTATATATATGTACGTACAATGGAATATTACTCAGGCATAAAGAAGAATGGAATCTTGCAATTTGCAACAACATGGATGTAGCTGGAGTCAAAATAATACCATAACCTGAAAAAGTATCAACCAATTACCTCCAAAAGTGTCCCAAAGTCCAATGCTAGGAGAAGGTGGGATACTTGCAACGTAAACTCTCTCACCACAATATAAATGGGTCAATATTTGACAGGAATCCAGTTGGGCATGCAATGGTAGCCTATACATCAGAAACTTCACCAAAGTTGACTACTTTATGCCCAGCTATGAAGGTGAATGTGTTGCTGTGTCGAGTATAATAATAAATCCAGGCAACAGTGGTGGCAATCTGGGGAGCAGAAGTTCAATCAGCAGCTTGAGTCCAGTCAGTCTCATCAAGAACATGCCCTTACTGTATACATCTACATAAGTTACTCAGATGGTTCTTTTCATAGCAACAATTTGGTTCTACAGAGTTTGCAGCCCCAAAGAGAAGTGCATTTAACGTGGCAGTCTGTAGTTGTCCAAATGATAATCAGATAGCTAAGCCATTGGCTATAGCCCAAAAGTAAGCAAAAATCTAACAAAGTTCTCAAGAGGAGTACTGGCCAGAGTTCTCCCAACTGAGTGAAATAACCACATCCATTTTTGCTTCTGAATAGCTGGCCCTTAAACTAAACAGCCATAGTAGCCCATTGAAACCATTAGGTTTCAGCTTAGCTGAACCATCAGTAAATTTTGCCCAAGCAGTTAGGGGCAGCTCTGTGAATCCAGGACTTCACTGAGACAGTGGCTTTGCTTCAAGTGGCAAAACAAAGGATAAGTTTTGGGCCCAATTCAGTAGCTGCTACTTTTTCATGCAAAACCAAAACCTGCCAGGACCAGGTGAGATGCACCCCTGAACATACTCCTACCATTTGGCCAGAAAAACCTGCTGGTTTAGGCTCCACTCAAAGCATGTTGAATGCCTAAATGAGGCACATAAAGTCTCTCATGCCCAGAGTTAAAAAATATGCTGGGCTTCCTTTTGGGTGGTAGGTAACTGAAGAGACATCATGTTTTCTTTGCCAAAGGAATTGAGTGTTGTGATTCTGTCCACACAGTCCCAAAAAAATCTTTTTGGGAAGCAGACCCTTGAATTTTTTAGGGTTTATCAGCCACCCCTGATGGTCATCCAGGGCCAATGAGACTGAGGCTTTTGACTTGTTAATCAACAGAACATCTTTAGAGATTAGAGGGTGGAGGCACTCACTTAAATCCTGGTCCACGCTTGTGGCAAATGACAAGGACTTCTGTACCTGTGGGAGTACCCTGAATGGGAGAATTTCTTCTGATAATTTGTGACTATTTACAGTATAAGCATGTAACACATCAATTTAACTAAATGGTTAGTTAGCAGTAGAGCTATAACAGTACAATGAATCAGCAGAGAGGGTCCTACCCATAAGGTCACTTTAAATTTTTTCCCTATTGCAAGTTTTGCTCAAACCCTATCAGTTGATTTCTGATATTTTTTCACCTCTTGTAACATAGATTCTCTTGCACACTAGGGGCTACAATAGCTCTTTTATAGCCATCAGGAGATTGTTACTTCAAAACTGGGAGCACAGGAAGAGCAAGGGTGTGAGGAAAGCTAACCTCTGGGGGATATCTAGAGCAACTAGAAGGCTTTGTTTTCATTTTGGCCTTTTATCTTAATCTCAAGGTTGGTATACCCCCTGCATTGTGCACCTCCCTGCTTCCAGAGTGTGTCTGGGCCACAGGAGCTCAGATCCAATCATTGGTAGAAAGTAGCAGGTAAGTAGGTGCCCTGGCTAAGGAAGAAAATCATATAAACTAGGCTTGACCTTCAAGTGTCAGTGGTACAGGAAAGGTGGTGTTGGCAGTGTACAAGATAGCGTACCAAGTGCCATCAGTCTTGTATGGTGGATATAGCTATAATGACGATATCTGGAACAGCTGAAATATGGAAGCAACAACTGGATTCAGTTGATGATAACTTTAAGCCCCCAAATTCATTAACAAATCCACTGGCCATACACACAGGGTTGTGGTATTGAGTTAATTGCATCTCTTACTTTCCTGGCTGCCTTGAAGTCCTTAATGAAGGCTGTGATTTCCCTTTTCTTTCTAGGATTCTATAGCATTTCTGTTAAGTGCACAGGGAGACAAGTTGGGTGGCAATTTACATGTCCCACCAGCACTTCTCTATAGCTCTTCCAATTCCTATGGAACTTATGGGATGGAGACAAACAAGTACGTAACATAATAATCCATACTACATATTCAGATGTGGAAACAACAACAGTACATTCAATTGACCTAAAGAGACCCATCTAGTTATGTTGGTTCCCTTCCCCATTGTGAACCCTGCCCAAACCCCATAAAGTTGAACCCAACTAATTCTTCCTTCCACAGCTCTGGGTAATATAGAGATTTGAACATCCATAACCAAAAAAAGGCATAAAAGATTGGGCCCCTACCCTGTGAAATTCCTCCAGAAAACTTGGATGGCTGCACAGAATCTCTTATCCCCTTTAGGGACAGGAAGACCTTGGCCCCACCTTTAATCATGTTTCTCTTTAAGCCTCTGGGCTCAGCCTAAGAGGGAAGGGAAGTGTCATGGGGTTCAGAAGAAGGCAACTCCATACCATCTAATAAGACGTCACATGTACTGAGGTCTGCCCAACACTGTATAAGGCAACAAGGTCTTCATAGCTGATATTCTCTATTTCACCTTTTGGAATTATTTCACTCGAGAGCTATAGCCACACTGCTTTCTGGATAGGTCCATGTGGTTGTGTCCCCTCAAGTTACTTAAGCTTGCCTTGCATGGTAGTCACCTACTTTGTGGAGTCTACTTCAATCCAAGGCATCTGCTGTCCCATTACCGTGATGACATCTCATAAATTCTTCCCCAGTTTCAACATAAGGGCTAAAGGAGTTTTCCAAGTCACCAGAGCTGACTTAAATAATTTATATTTCTTTGGGTCAGAAGATCATTTTCATCAGCACTGTGTGCACACTTCACGGCAGTAAGTGCCCAAATACTAGTCAATGCCTATTATGGTTTCCCACAAGAGTTTATCTGTCTTAGGATAATCTCCCAAAGAGGGTCCAACCTTCCTTGCAGCAGCCAGAACTCACGACAAAAAACTCAAATATCTTACGGTTGTTTTGGAATGGATGGAAGATTATCACTATACACGGCTCCTATCACTATATACTTAGGTATAAGATGGCCCAACCACTGCCATTCCTCCTTTATAGGTATTACACAACCTGCATCCTCATCTCCCAAGAAAATGAGCCAGAGTTCTAATGATACACTTGGTTTCTACCCATAGCACTCATAAATTTCCTATCATCCTCACTGTAGGTATGCATCTCTGTAACTGCTGTCAAAAAAGATATTCTTCTGCTCACTCAGGACAGATCTTAATACTAAATGGGATGACTGAGGGGGCTCATCAGATTGGCAAGGATGTCTCCCTACCTGGAGGATAATTAGAAACAACCAGGCCAATCACCGTTCAGGCATGTTTTTAAACCTACTTCCCAAAACACAACGTGCAACCATCTCTTCAACAATCCAAAGTACAGGACTATCTATTGCCTGATTAATTATACAATTTGGTCACCACTTTCCACCAATTCCTGTGAGCTTCCCTCAAATCCAATGATCAGACCACAAAGTCCTCAAATCCATGTCTGTCAGTATCCCATCTTGTCACCAAAGCTGTCAAGAATGTATGCTGCTGGTAAGCTAATTGGTTAGCCTGCCACAGCTTCAGGGAGGCTAACAGAACAAATAAGTCTCCTGAGTTAGAAATAAAAAATAGTTTATTACTCAGAGCAATCACAGTAGCCAGAGTATAAGCATTTTTGCATTATTTTCTCAAGCCCTGATTCCCAAGGTAATGCAAAGTGGGCCAGATAACAACAGCACATGTGATGGATTATGTTACAGGAAAAGAATCCTATACCTCTCACAAGGACCATGGAGAATGTTTCCCAACAATATGGAAAGATTTGTGAAATGATGACACAAATATTAACTATTAACACTGGATGGTGGAATTATGGGTTCTTTCTTACAATGGGAGGGATTGCTTAAATTTTAATAATAAGTATGTATCATTTTCAACTCTGTATTTTAAAAATGCATTATGAACATTTAGGTCAAAATGACCATTTGAATTTTTACAAAGCTGCTGCAAAATAAGCAAAGAAATATAAATATAGGACACTGTGTATCGGCTACTTCAAATTTTTTAAAAAATTCAGAGCTAAAAAAAAAAGAGGAAAATCTATATGTATACTAGAAAACTAGTAGATTACTAGTTAGAGTTAGGGCAGAAATTAGAATTCCTCTAAAATGGTTCAACAAAAGAAGCTTAACATTAATGAAAGGCATATTTATGGATAAGGAACCAATAATAAATGTTGAGAGAAACACTGAAAAGATGTTACCACTCCAGCAAGGGCCCAGTGATAGCTGGAGTCATGGAGGTGGGGCCACTCAGCAGGAGCCACAGATACGAAGGAAAATTCATTGCCAGAACCACAGCAACAAAGCAGGAAAACAGTAGGACAGAAAAACCCAACCTTTCTTTTCCCTATTGCCCTCTAATGTTCTGCCAGTGTCTGTCACTTACTGCACCTAACTAGAAGTCAGCCAGAAAGAGAGTCTGGTAAGGCATTCCATAGCAGTCATCTTCCTGGGGCATCAAACAGAACAAAGAAAGGCAGACCATAGACTGGGGTGGGGACAAGATGGAAAACAATAAGTACAGATACTCTCCACAATCCAAAAATGTTTCTATAAGATATAGTCAAAATGAAAACAGTAAAAGGCTAACCAATCCACCTGTAATTTACCATATTCAAGTAAAAACTTGATTTGGAAGAAAGTGGACAGAACTTTCTACCCCTCGGTGAAGATGCATATTTCTTCAAGCTCATGGTATCTGCAATTAGTCCAGCTGCCCAGCTAAGTTAAGAAATGCTGGCTCAATGAATATAAAAACACTGAAAATTCAGAGATGTTCTCTGGTAGTATTGCTTCTGGTTATATATCATTTTTTTCCTGTTCCTCACAGACAAATAAAAGCCTAATTACTAAAAATATAAAATGACTCCTTTCCCTTTGTCTGGTACCCAAAGATTTAAGTAAACTATCTCTGACCAAATCTACCTCAGATACCACTGGACAACATACCTTTCAGAGAATAGTATGAGCAAAGAGAAAAATGATTAGAACTTCCAAAATTATGTTTCTAAAGATCTATTATGATCAGTTGAAAAAGTCCCCCTACTCCAAAAATCATAGAAACAATTTTTTATCTCTATTTTTATAGTCCCAATTAGTTTCAAGAATTCGTAGATATAATTAGATAAGAAAAACTGATTTCCAGGTGAAAAAAATATTGAATTAAAAAAGAAAGTGGATAGGGGTGCTTGGGTGGCTCAGTCAGTTAACCATCTTAGGTCATGATCTCATGGTTCATAGGTTTGAGCCCCACACTGCGTGTAGAGATTACTAAAATAAATAAAACTAAAAAAAGATATTTTTAAAAAAGATTTAAGGGAGTGTTTCACAGACCCATTTATCTACACAAAAATATTTTAAGTATCTTAGGGTGGCCTCTTAGATCTCTCTCCTGGACAAGAGAACTTCTAAGATTCTTAAGGATACTGTACTACAGCACCTTGGCTCTCACTTAAAGGTAAATAGTGGATATTCAGGAGTGTAACAGTTGCTTAAGATAATAATTTGATATATAGGAAGCCTACAAAATCTTTAAGAATCATAGCATCTGTTGGGGCGCCTGGGTGGCGCAGTCGGTTAAGCGTCCGACTTCAGCCAGGTCACGATCTCGCGGTCCGTGAGTTCGAGCCCTGCGTCGGGCTCTGGGCTGATGGCTCGGAGCCTGGAGCCTGTTTCCGATTCTGTGTCTCCCTCTCTCTCTGACCCTCCCCCGTTCATGCTCTGTCTCTCTCTGTCCCAAAAATAAATAAACGTTGAAAAAAAAAATTAAAAAAAAGAAAAAGAATCATAGCATCTGGGACAGAAGCAGAGATAATTTAAATGGAAAGAGGTTTTTGAACCCTCCACTTTCTTCAGAGAAGTCACAGGCTGCAAAGCTACTCAGTTACAAATACAAGCTCTTTCTCAGGGAAAAAGAAGCTAAAGCCAAGCCCTAAGGGCAGAGGCAAGAAATTCAAAATTACTATGGCCCACTGACTGGTGTATGCTTCACCTTCCCCTTCTTCCACCTTTGGAATATAAGTGCCTATCCATTTCCCTGTTCTTTACTCACTATGTATGTAGGAGACAGATAATTGGTTTCTTTAATTCACAGTCTTGAGACTGAGAGGAGCCATACTCCAGAAACCTCATCTACCTGGATCTGATTTAGATGTTGAAATTCTATACTTCAAGACTAAGCCTGATGCAGTAGTAATAGCATGAGACCAAGGATCTTAGAAGGGAAGTAAGTATAGTTTGCATGTAGAAGGCATATGAATTACTTTGGGGTAGAGATAGTTCATTTGTGGTGGTTAATCTCCAAATATGGCACCAATGAACACTTTCCAAGATTCATGCCCTTGTGTAGTCCCCTCCCATACTGAAACAGAACTGAGCCTAAGACTTGCTTTAACTGACAGAATTTAGTAGAAATATTCCTGTGCTAGTTCCAAGACAAGTCTTAAAGGAGACCTGAAGCTTCTGTTTTTGTGTATTAGAAGCCCGAAGCTGCCACATCAGATATTCAGCTGCCCTGCTAGAAAGACCACATAAAGGGGCTGCATGGAAAGGGAAAGGGATGATCCCTAAGATTACACTGTGGGGGGTGCAGGGTGAGTGTGGAGAATAGATACATCAAACCAGATTGTACATGCATCCCAACTGAGCCCAGATTTACAGCTGTTCCCATCAAAGTGTAAGACATATAAATGAACCTCATGAGTGTTCCAGCTGAATCGAGCTCCTAGATGATTATGGGCCCAGCCAATATTAAGTGGAGCAAAACAACTTCCCAGCTAAAGCGCAATCAACCCACAGAATCTTGAGAGATAATAAAATGGTTTTTTTAAGCCACTAAGTTTTGGAGTGGTTTGTTATGCAGCAATGAATGAAAGCTGAATATTCTGGAAGTCAGAGTAAATAGAGAAATTAAAAGGCAAACTACAAACGATGAAAAAGTATGTGCCATGGTTATATCAATGGTTAATATCCTCATAATGAGAAAGAGCTCACCATGAAACCTCCACAGGATCACCAAGTACTCAACAAAATAAAATGGACAAAGGACATGATCTGTCTACTCATTGTAGGGACAAGCAAAATGGCCAATAAGTATGATGGTCATTATTTAAAATGACCATTAATGGTCATTATTTAAAAGACCATTAATATTCAAATACTACGGGTGAAAATATAGGGAAAGTCTTTCTGGAGAGCAAATTTGTCAACATGCCATTTCTATGAATATAGGAGGGGACAGTCACAGATCCAAATACTTAAGCAAAAGGATGTTAATTCTAAACTTAATGTCCAACAATACAGAAAATATATAATTGTTTAAAAGAATTACTAAATATCTATATTTGAGGATATTCTGCATCTTACAGATTTTTAAGGAAACTCAGATAACATGTTTATAATGTCGTTTTAAAAAGCACAGATAAAATTATACACACACACATATATAATTTGATCCAAGTTTTTTAAATAAATGAAAAATATAATTTTACATAACCAGACCAAAAGGAAATAAAACTGTCAAATGTAGCAGTAGGATTGTAACTACTTCTATTTCGTCTTTCATTCTTCTATTTTCTAAATTTTCTGTAACTGTATTACTTCCAAATTCAGTAAAAACAAGAATGTTATTTGAGAATAACTAGCTACTTAAGAATAATTCCCCAACTAGAGATATTTAATAAAGTTATCTTTTGGAATTAGGAAGAGAATTTAGAAATGACCTGATATGATGTACCATTCAACAGATGAGGAAATAAGTCTAGAGATTTTAACTGCCAAGCTTGTTGAAGTATTTAGAGGCAGAACCTTACTTAGAATCCAGATTTTTACCCACTGATCAGTACACATTTTTCTACTGCTTTATGAGCTACCTATAACAGTGATTCATGTAAGATGTAAAGATCTAAGTAGAATAACTGTAATTTTGAGAAAAGCTTTAACCCTTTGAATTTATATTCAAATCATTCTCATTTTAAACTATAAAATTATTTGCAATAAGGATATATGTTATTTCCTACAAGTTTTATTAAAAACTTCCACTGAAATCACGTCCCAAGATTTTAAATTTCCTTTGTATTTACATTTTGTTATTGTTGTTACACATTCAGATGAATTTTATACCCACCCATGAGACTAGTTTGTACTACAGGTGTCTCCAATCACTCTTTTTTTTTTTTCAAGGATTTTTCCTTCTTACTTTATGGATATACGCAGGGTAGGTATGTTTAAAATACTTAGACACACCTCCGCTTGGAGGCTTTTGAATGCATTTTCAATTTATTTGTGTGTTTTTAATGAATTATTTTGTTTTTCATAGGCTTATACTTCTGATACAAGGGCAGATACCTTTAGTTCAAGGTCTTCCTCTGGATCTTGGCTTTGAAACCTACCTTTTGATTTCGAATCTGGGGAAACTAACCTTGTGCTCTTCCTTCTAGCTAATCTTATAATGTTGCTTTGCCATCTAATTTCTGCCAGAGATGAATCTAAGTTCCTCTTCTTTATTTTACCTGGATATATATAGCTAGTTTTCAACTTTACCTCTGATGCAGAGGAGTCTGTTTGTGAAAGGCTTTCCACATCTTTCATATGTGGTGGAAATAATACATTTTTCATTTTTCCCTCTGGCACAGCTTCTGACTGGTATTCCTCTAAAAACAATGTTTTGCTCTCTTCCATTACTGTCAAGCTAGGAATAACATGCAATGGAGTTTGCTTTGGTGACTCATCTGTTTTCTTTGTTGACTCATCACTTTCAGGAGCAACTGCAATAGTATCTGAATTATCTTGATCTGACTGGTTCAAAGTTGGTAGAAGAGTAAGGTCTTTCTTATCATCATTATCCTGCAACTAGAAAATATATCAATAAAGCAAAGCTACCAATAACTAGAAAATATATCAATAAAGCAAAGCTACCAATTAATCATTACTGACTAGAAAAGATTTAAAACTAATAGTACTGGACTTAAAATAATTTATACCCTTATCCTTTATCATAACAAGTTACCACCAATGTTCGTCAATTGTTACATTCCTTATTAAAAGTGTTAAGAAATTCTCTACTTGCCTGAAACCATGGACTATAGAATATTATCCATTAAAATGATCACACAGCTTTATAAATTAGTGGTTCTCATATACTTAGATTTTATAAATCAGCAACATCTCAAAAAAGAAAATTGAGGAGTCTAACATTTTGCTGTTATTATGCTACACCAATATATCAATAAATAAATAAAATTTAACCAGCAAAATAGCACAAAGAACATACCATTAAATCACAATTATATAATAAAATAAAGGAAATTTTAATAGCAAAATAGTACAAAAAGCACTATCAACAAATAAAGGACAACCTGTTAAGCCAAACAAATTTAGCTCTATGAAAAATTCTCTATAGAGACTATTTAGGGAGAAGACGGCAGCATAGGAGGACGCCGGCCTCACACGTCCTGCTGATCACTTAGATTCCACCCACATCTGCCTAAATAACCCAGCAAACCACCAGAAGACTAGCAGGACGGACTCTCTACAGCCAAGCATAGACAAGAGGCCCACGGAAGAGGGTAGGAAGGGCAGAGAGGCGGTGTGCACTACACAGACTGGCGGGAGGGAGCCGGGGCGGTGGAGGGGCAGGCCGCCTGGCAAGGCATATCCCCCGAGTCTGGCTTGCAAAAGCCAAGGGGCCGGACGGAGTGTGTTCTGACAGCCAGCGGGACTTAACATATGGAATGTTAAAAGTCAACAACTCTGTTCTGAGAGTGGGAGGGTGAGAGGACACCGGGAGAGAGAGGTGTTGAGCCCTGAAGACAGAGCTCATTTCTGCAGGGAACAAAGGCGCTGGCCAGTGCCATCTCCCTCTTCCATCCCCCATTCGAAACCTCAAAGGGAATCAGTTCCCAGCACCAAACTTGCTTGCATTGTTCAAACACCCAACGCTGTTCTTCTGTGGATCCATCCCTCCAACGGGTCGGCCCCCCTCCCTGTGCTGCAGGGCCCCTCCTGCAGGGGACCACTGACGGCAAAGTGAGCTGAGCCTGCCCCTCCTGCCCCTGTGCACCTTGCGGATCCACCCCAGCTAATATGCCAGATCCCATCAAAGAAGCACCACAACCCTAGCAGTGTGCAAGTAGCCCAGACAGGGGCCACACCACTCCACAGTGAGTCCTGCTCCTGGGAGAGGGGAAGAAAAGGTACACACCAGTATGACTGTGGCCCAAGCGGTGGCTAGGGACAGACATGGGGTCTGACTGCGGCCCTGCCCACCAATGCAAGTTACTCCAGACAGCACAGGGGAAGTGCCCTGCAGTTCCACGCCACTCCAGGGACTATCCAAAAGATGAAATGGAAGAATTACCCTCAAAGGAAACTCCAGGAAGTAGAGACAGCTAACAAATTGATCAAAAACAAATTAAGCAATATAATGGAACATGAATATTAGTCATAATTAGAATAATAGTCATAAAATTAATAGCTGGGCTTGAAAAAAGTATACAGGAGAGCAGAGAATCTGTTGCTACAGAGATCAAGGGATTAAGAAATAGTCATGAAGAGCTAAAAATGCTATAAATGAGGTGCAAAATAAAATGGAGGTGACCACAGCTTGGATTAAAGAGGCAGAGGAGAGAATACGTGAATTAGAAGATAAAATTATGGAAAAAGAGGAAGCTGAGAAAAAGAGAGATAAAAAAATCCAGGACTAGGAGGGGAGAATTAAAGAACTAAGTGATGCAATCAAATGCAACAATATCCATATAATAGGAATTCCATTAGAGGAAAAGAGAAAGAAAGGGGCTGCAGGTGTACTTGAACAAATCATAGCTGAGAACTTTCCTGATCTGGGGAAGGAAAAAGGCATTGAAACCCAAGAGGCACAGAGAACTCCCTTCAGACGTAACTTGAGTGGATCTTCTGCACAACATATCATAGTGAAACTGGCAAAATACAAGGATGAAGAGAAAATTCTGAAAGCAGCTAGGGATCAACATGATCTAACATATAAAGGGAGACCAATAAGACTAGCGACAGACCTATCCACTGAAACTTGGAAGGCCAGAAAGGAATGGCAGGAAAGCTTCAATGTGATGAACAGAAAAAATATGCCGTCAAGAATCCTTTATCCAGCAAGTCTGTCATTCAGAATAGAAGGAGAGATAAAGGTCTTCCCAAACAAACAAAAAATGAAGGAATTTATCACCACTAAACCAGCCCTACAGGAGTCCTAAGGGGGATTCTGTGAGTGAAATGTTGCAAGGACCACAAAGTACCAGAGACACCACTACAAGGATGAAACCTACAGACATCACAATGACTCTAAACCCATTCTAAAATAACACTGAATGTAAATGGACTAAATGCTCCAACCAAAAGACATAGGGTATCAGAATGGATAAAAAAACAAGACCCATCTATTTGCTGTCTATAAGAGACTCATTTTAGACCTGAGGACACCTTCAGATTGAAAGTGAGGGGATGGAGAACTATTTATCACGCTACTGGAAGTCAAAAGAAAGCTGGAGTAGCCATACTTATATCAGACAAACTAGACTTTAAAGGCTGTAACAAGAGGTGAAGAAGGCCATTATATAATAATTACAAGGTCTATCCATCAGGAAGAGCTAACAATTATAAATGTCTATGTTCTGAATATGGGAGCCCCCAAATATATAAAACAATTACTCACAAACATAAGCAACCTTATTGATAAGAATGTGGTAATTGCAGGGGATTTTAATACTCCACTTACAGTAATGGATAGTTCATCTAGACACAGGATCAATAAAGAAACAAGGGCCCTGAATGATACATTGGGACAGATGGACTTGACAGATATATTTAGAACTCTGCATCCCAAAGCAACAGAATATACTTTCTTCTCGAGTGCACATGGAACATTCTCCAAAATAGATCACATACTGGGTCACAAAACAGCCCTTCATAAGTATACAAGACTTGAGATCATACCATGCACACTTTCAGACCACAATGCTATGAAGCTTGAAATCAACCACAGGAAAAAGTCTGGAAAACCTCCAAAAGCATGGAGGTTAAAGAACACCTTACTAAGGAATGAATGGGTCAGTCAGCCAATTAGAGAAGAAATTAAAAAAAATATGCAAACAAACGAAAATGAAAATACAACAATCCAAACACTTTGGGATGCAGCGAAGACAGTCCTGAGAGGAAAATACCTTGCAATCCAGGCCTATCTCAAGAAACAAGAAAAATCCCAAATACAAAATCTAACAGCACACCTAAAGGAAATAGAAGCAGAACAGCAAAGACAGCCCAAACCCAGCAGAAGAAGACAAATAATAAAGACCAGAGCAGAAATAAACAATATAGAATCTAAAAGAACTGTAGAGCAGATCAATGAAACCAAGAGTTGATTTTTTGAAAAATAAACAAAATTGATAAATCTCTAGCCAGGCTTCTCAAAAAGAAAAGGGAGATGACCCAAATGGATAAAATCATGAATGAAAATGGAATTATTACAACCAACCCCTTAGAAGTACAAGCAATTATCAGGGAATACTATGAAAAATTATATGCCAACAAATTGGACAACCTGGAAAAAATGGACAAATTCCTAGGCACACACGCACTTCCAAAACTCAAACAGGAAGAAATAGAAAACTTGAACAGACCCATAGCCAGTGATGAAATGGAATCAGTTATGAAAAATCTCCCAACAAATAAGAATCCAGGACCAGATGGCTTCCCAGAGGAATTCTGCATTAAAAAAGAGATAATACTTATCCTTCTCAAGCAGTTCCAAAAAAACAGAAAGGGAAGGAAAACTTCCAGACTCATTCTATGCAGCCAGCATTACTTTGGTTCCTAAACCAGACAGAGACCCAGCAAAAAGAGAGAACTACAGGCCAATATACCTGATGACTATGGATGCAAAAATTCTCAACAAGATACTGGCAAATCAAATTCAACAGCATATAAAAAGAATTATTCACCATGATCAAGTGGGATTCATTCATGGGCTGCAGGTTCAACATTCATAAATCAATCAATGTGATACATCACATTAATAAAAGAAAAGAACCATATGATCCTGTCAATTGATGCAGAAAAAGCATTTGACAAAATTCAGCATCCTTTCTTAATAAAAACCCTCGAGAAAGTTGGGATAAAAGGAACATACTTAAACATCATAAAAGCCATTTATGAAAAGCCCATAGCTAATATCATCCTCAATGGGGAAAAACTGAGAGCTTTCTCCCTGAGATCAGGAACACGACAGGGATGTCCACTTTCACTGCTGTTGTTTAACACAGTGTTGGAAGTTATAGCATCAGCAATCAGACAACAAAAGGAAACCAAAGGCATCAAAATTGGCAAAGATGAAGTTAAGCTTTCACTTTTTGCAGATGACATGATATTATACATGGAAAATCCAATAGACTCCACCAAAAGTCTGCTAGAACTGATACATGAATTTAGGAAAGTCGCAGGATACAAAATCAATGTACAGAAATCAGTTGCATTCTTATACACTAATAATGAAGCAACAGAAAGACAAAGAAACTGATCCCATTCACAATTGCACCAAGAAGTATAAAATACCTAGGGATAAACCTAACCAAAGATGTAAAAGATCTGTATGCTGAAAACTATAGAAAGCTTATGAAGGAAATTGAAGAAGATATAAAGAAATGGAAAAACATTCCGTGCTCATGGGTTGGAAGAATAAATATTGTCAAAATGTCAATACTACCCAAAGCTATCTACACATTCAATGCCACCGCAATCAAAATTGCACCAACAACATTCGTCTCAAAGCTAGAACAAGCAATCCTAAAATTTGTATGGAACCACAAAAGACCCTGAAAATCAAAGTAATTTTGAAGAAGAAGACCAAAGCAGGAGGCATCACAATCCCAGACTTTAGCCTCTACTACAAAGCTGTCATCATCAAGACAGCATGGTATTGGCACAAAAACAGACACATAGACCAATGGAATAGAATAGAAACCCCAGAACTAGACCCACAAACGTATGGCCAACTCATCTTTGACAAAGCAGGAAAGAATATCCAATGGAAAAAAGACAGTCTCTTTAACAAATGGTGCTGGGAGAACTGGACAGCAACATGCAGAAGGATGAAACTAGACCACTTTCTTACACCATTCACAAAAATAAACTCAAAATGGATAAAGGACCTGAATGTGAGACAGGAAACCATCAAAACCCTACAGGAGAAAGCAGGAAAAGACCTCTCTGACCTCAGCTGCAGCTATTTCTTACTTGACACATTCCCAAAGACAAGGGAATTAAAAGCAAAAATGAACTATTGGGACCTCATGAAGATAAAAAGCTTCTACACAGCAAAGGAAACAATCAACAAAACTAAAAAGCAACCAACGGAAGGGGAAAAGATATTTGCAAATGACTTATCAGACAAAGGGCTAGTATCCAAAATCTATAAAGAGCTCATCAAACTCCACACCTGAAAAACAATCCAGTGAAGAAATGGGCAGAAAACATGAATAGACACTTCTCTGAAGAAGACATCCAGATGGCCAACAGGCACATGAAAAGATGCTCAACGTCGCTCCTCATCAGGGAAATACAAATCAAAACCACACTCAGACATCACCTCACGCCAGTCAGAGTGGCCAAAATGAACAAATCAGGAGACTATAGATGCTGGTGAGGATGTGGAGAAAAGGGAACCCTCTTGCACCGTTGGTGGGAATGCAAACTGGTGCAGCCACTCTGGAAAACAGTGTGGAGGTTCCTCAAAAAATTAAAAATAGACCTACCCTATGACCCAGCAATAGCACTGCTAGGAATTTACCCAAGGGATACAGGAGTACTGATGCATAGGGGCACTTGTACCCCAATGTTTATGGCAGCACTCTCAACAATAGCCAAATGATGGAAAGAGCCTAAATGTACAACAACTGATGAATGGATAAAGAAATTGTGGTTTATATACACAATGGAATACTACATGCCAATGAGAAAGAATGAAATATGGCCTTTTGTAGCAACATGGATGGAACTGGAGAGTGTTATGCTAAGTGAAATAAGCCATACAGAGAAAGACAGATACTATATGTTTTCACTCTTATGTAGATCCTGAGAAACTTAACAGAAGACTATGGGGGAGGGGAAGAAAAAAAAAAAAAGGTTAGAGAGGGAGGGAGCCAAAACATAAGAGACTCTTAAAAACTGAGAACCGAGGGTTGATGGGGGGTGGGAGGGAGAGGAGGGTGGGTGATGGGTATTGAGGAGGGCACCTGTTGGGATGAGCACTGGGTGTTGCATGCAAACCAACTTGACAATAAATTTCATATTTAAAAAAAAAAAGAAAGAAAAATTCTCTATGTTGTCTTTTTTCCCCTCTGTCTCCTTGGACTGGGGAAACCAGTACATGTTGACTCTTCAATTGATATTTAGAAGACATTCACCCAACAATGAAAAATATTAAGTCCTATTTGTCAAGTAGTATAGAAAAATCTTTTATTCTTTGTTGGTTTACATAGGGATCCATTGCTTTATGGAATGAATTCCTATGTAAAATTAGCTAAAATGCAAATAATATTATGTGAACTCTATTTTTTTCTTTATATTTTAAACATAGATTATAAACCCATAGAGAAAGTAATGAATATGGTTAGGTCTGTGGCATCAATTTCTAAGATCAATGTGCAGAACTAACTTTATGCTTTTATTAATTGCTGCCCCCTTTCTCTTCGTCAACATCTTTTGTTCCCATCTTCGTATGTATTTTTAAATATTACCATTTTATGCTGTAATTTCCCTTTTAAGAGTGTAAATTAACTCAACTAAATAATGTAATTGTACAGATACTACCATAACAGAAATAACCATAAAAACCTGAATAACTTCTTGGGTGCTTTTTTCCCCCCATCCACCAATATTTTTTTTTATTTATAAATGTTTCATCCCTTTAAAAACAGTGACTATTAGAAGTTCTCTTCCAAGTTCCCTTACCTCACTTGGAGCAGTTTCAGCTCCTTTCCTTATACAGGGGACATCTGTAAATAAGTGAATAGTAATATTTTATTATTATATTATAAAATAAACATTTTTATATATGTACACTAATAAGATACTATTAGGATCTTTCTTGCCAAGAACAAAGAGAAATTTAAATCAAAGCAGCTATTCACACATAAATACTATTTAGTAAAAACAGGCTGATGACTCTCTGGGCAGATGGGGGAATGGTAAATGAAAAAGTGAGGACTTAAAATGAAAACATGCATAAAGTGGTAAGATTTCAGATTCATCAATGTAAGACATAAAAACAGATAAACAGTATATTTTGCTACAAGTCAAGAGGAAATAAAATAAATCCCGTATGGTCAGTGATAGAGCTGGGACTGAAAAAAAGATACTGGAATAAAGTTTTATGTATCCAGAGAAATTAGGACCATTCAAAAGAGGCTGACTGAAGCACTTATAAAAATTTTTCTAGAAATATAGAGTCTATATTTATCAAGTAGAAAAGAAAACCTAAAAGGAAGAAAGAAGGAATAAAAAATTGAGATACAAAGGTATGTATTAAGTCTAGTATAAAACAAAATTTATTATGGTCACTATTAGCTGTGGGGTAAGCTTACCCATTTTTCTGAGCTTTGGTTTTCCCATATGTAAAACAGGATAATGATGGCTTATCTTATAGGTATGACACAAGTATATGTAAGATGTGAGCAGCAATATGGTTAAATGCTTGAGCTCTTGATATACTTTTTAAAGTTTTTATTTACTTATTTTTGAGAGAGAGAGACAGACAGACAGACAGAGAGAATAGGGGAGGGGCAGAGGATTTCAAACAAGCTCCACACTGTCAGTGCAGAGACCAATGAAGGGCTGGAATCACAAACCGTGAGATCATGACCTGAGCCAAAATCAAGAGTCAACACTTAACCGACTGAGCCACCCAGGCACCCCAAATGTTTGAGCTCTTGGGTCAAACAGACGAGGTTCAAATTCAACCCCAATCAGTTAATGGCTGTGTAACTTTTGACTGGTTACTTAATCTGTTTGATCCTCAGCTTTCTCATCTGTAAAATCTGGATAAATAATAATAGCACCCTCAACTGACTGATGTGAGGATTGAGTCATATAATCCAGGTAAAGGCCTGCAACACAGTGATGAATAAATGTTAGCTGAAGCTATAAGATATAGGAATACCAGAAGAAAACAAGTCACCAGACTTGAAATAAACTCTTCAGCTAAGAAAAAAAAAAAAAAAACCTCTTTGGATAAGAAACAAATAATAATAAATAAAAATAAAAATAAACTCTTTGGGGGAAAAAAAAGTTGGCAACCACCAGTGAGTAAGAGAGGTAAACCTCCAATCTTCGATTCTCTTACTCGTGAAACGAGCATTTCAGGTGAAGAGTAGGCTAAAGATTCAGTAGCTCTGCTAGTCTGGTTGATCCTCAGAGGTTAGGAAAAGAACATATCAAAAGCTAAGGTGGCCAGGAGGTAGAAGCAGGGAAGTAGAGAAGTAATTTGTGGCACAAGTCTTGCGACAATAAATCATTATTCTACACTAGCAGAATCCAAGATTTTATAGATATAGTATTATGCATATATTTTAACTTACTTTCTAAATGAATCTTTTAACAGAGAGATTTTTTTTAAAGAGTACCATAACAATCTCTTCCATTATCTTATTGATAATTTGTGGTAAGTTCTAAAATTTAATGCTAATTTAATTTCCTGTCCTCTGCTGTCTTCCTTCCTCTTACACACACACACACCTCTACAGCTAACGTTTAAGAATATACCTTTTTCATAGATCACAGTTAAGATTTAACTATTTTCTTGTCCTTACAAGGAATACAGGAGCATTTAAAAAAAATAACTCTTAATTGGGTCTACGTCTTTTCTTTAAGGTGTTACAAAATAAATACCTAATAGTAAAACTATAATGAGATGCATATTTATTTCCAAGAAAAAAATGAAATCCACCTAAAGCAAATTATTAATTTTCTTTTTGTGATACAACCACCTTCTTTTTATCTTAATAATAAATAAATAATGTGAATTAAGTTTCTGAACCTGATAGTACAGTATCTTCAGACTTCTTTTCAAATTGGCTTTCAAGTACCTCATTGGTATCACTTCCCTAGAAACAAGAAAAAAAAAAAAGATATTGGAGAAATGTTGACAAAGCTAATCTGCCTTTATAACTTCTTTTATTACCTTCTTTAAAATGTACAGAAGAACATGGGTTTATGAGAAAAGCAATCCAAACAACACTATTTTAAAGAGTATACTCTAGCTAGGAGTTAATGTTCCAAGGAGAGGATATCCAAGAATTGATAGGGTATTTGAGTGACAAATGTAGGAGAGAAAAAGATTATGAGATAAATGACATAATATTGTAACTTCAAGTGACATAAGAGAATACACCCAGAAAACAGATTACTTTTTTATTGGAAAACATTATGGCCTATAAGTTGCAAAGAGGAATTATAAGGTAGCATGATCCCTGACTGTTATAAAATACTGATGTTTTAATAAGAACACAAAGTCCATAGTTCCTTTAATGAAGATCCCCCCAAATTTTCCATAAAATACTAATTCTGTATGAGGAAGTGCTAATCAATTTACCCTAAAGCAGTATCACTATACCCAATTATAATGAGGCACTGAAAATCATTAATATATCTGTATGTTATGACTACCACTTCAAGGCTGTGATCTTAGTCAACATTTTATGAATTTACTGAAATCTCTTTGAATCTCTATTGCCACAGGTCAAAATATATAGGTTTCTAAAATTTTTTTGATGTTTATTTATTTTGAGACACAGAGACAGAGCGTGAGCAGGGGAGGGACAGGAGAGAAGGAGACACAGAATGTGAAGCAGGCTCCAGGCTCTGAGCTGTCAGTACAGAGCCCGACTCGGGGCTCGAACCCATCAACAGTGAGATCATGACCTGAGCCAAAGTCAGACGCTTACCTGACTGAGTCACCCAGGCGCCCTGGTTAGATTATATTTCTAAATATTAAACCTCACTTATATATGTGACAAAGGTCTAATATTCAAAATATATAAAGAACTCTTACAACTGAACAATAAAAATAAAAATAACCTAGGGATGCATGGGTGACTCAGTTAAGCGTCTGACTTCAGGTCATGATCTCGCAGTTGGTGAGTTCGAGCCCCGCGTCAGGCTCTGTGCTGACAGCTCAGAGCCTGGAGCCTGCTTCACATTCTGTGTGTGTGTGTGTGTCTCTCTCTCTCTCTGCCCCTCCCTCCACTCACGCTTGCTTGCCCTCTCTCTCTCTCTCTCAAAAATAAACGTTAAAAAATTAAAAAATAAAAATAACCCAATTTTTAAAATCAACAAAGGATTTGAATAAACATTTATCAAAGAAGATATACCAATGGCCAGTAAACACATGAAAAGATGTTCACATCAATGGTTATCAGAGAAAGGCAAATCAAAACCACTACCGAAAAGTTACCACTTCAAACCACTAGGATGGCTATAATTAAAACAACAACAGAAAAGTAAAATAACAAGTGTTGGAGAATATATGGAACCTTCATACATTGTTGGTTGGATGTAAAATTGTGCAGCTGATATGAAAAACAGTTTGACAGTTCCTGAAAAAGTTAAAGAGGGAATTACTGTATGATCTAACAATTCCACTCCTAGGTATATACCCAAGAAAATCACAAACATATGCCCACATAAAAATCTGCATATGAATGGTCACAGGAGCATAACTGATGACAGCTAAAAAGTCAAAACAATCCAAATGTCCATCAACTGATGAGGATAAACAAAATGTGGTACATATCCATATAGTGGAATATTATTTGGTAGTAAAAAGAAACAAAGTATTGCTACATGCTACAATGGAATGAATCCTGAAAACACTATGCTAAATTAAAGAAGCAAGTCACAAAGAACTATATATTCATTGGTTCCACTCAAATGAAATGTTTAGGATCAGCAAATCTATGAAAACAGGAAGGATATTCGTTATTGTCTAGGGCTAGAGGGGTGTGAGAGGTTTGGTTAGGGGGTTTCTTTGGGGGGTAATAATGTTTGAAAATTGATTATAGCAATGGACATACAATTCTGTGAATATACTAAAGGTCACTGAATTCTATACTTTAAGCAGGTGAATTATATCTTAACAAAGCTGTTAAAAAACCAAACCTTACAAATTATTAGTTAACATTTATTGAATGTCACATTAGGAAAATAGGAAAGTACATGAATCATGAATAGCATTTTATATATCAAGAACTAAGCAATATCTTATTATCACTTTTAATTATCATAATCTTTTTTAAATAAATAGTATTAGAAGTTAGATATGGAGAATGTATTACGTTAATTACCTTACATTCTTTATTGGCCAATTTTGGGGTAAGAACTCCTTTTAAATAGCTAGCTTTTTCTATCCATGTACTCAGATTCCTATATTCTTTTTTCATTTTTTCCAGCCTAAAGAAAGAAATCAGGTATACATTTAAAAAATAAGTGACAGAAGAACATATATGGCATGATTCACAGAAGAATACATTCAGTATGATACACTTATAAAATGTTCTGAGAGGCAAACCAGCAATATATTAAGAATATGAAAGAAAGGAATGATTATAATAAAAATGAGAGCAGTAGCTACCTGAGGAGGGTTGAGGAGAGGATGGAATCTCATAACGGCACACAAAACACATTTTTGATAGTGATGATTTAAGTTTTTATTCAAATTCCAGTTAGTTAATATACAATGTAATATTAGTTTCAGGTGTACAATTTAGTGATTCAAAATTTCCATACAACACCTGGTGTGCATCACACTAAGTACACTCTTTAATCACCATCACTCATTTAACCCATCCCTCCCTCCAACCTCCCCTCTGGTAACCATTAGCTTGTTCTCTATAGCTAAGAGGCTGTTTCTTGGTTTCTCTCTTTTTTCCCCTGTGATCATTTCCTTTGTTTCTTAAATTCTGCCTATGAGTGAAATCATATGGTATTTGTCTTTCTCTGACTTATTTCACTTACCATAATACTCTAGCTCCATCCGTGTCATTGCAAATAGCAACATTTCATTCTTCTTTATGCCTGAGTAATATTTGTGTGTGTGTGTGTGTGTGTGTGTGTGTGTGTGTGTGTGTGTCTTTATCCACTCATCAGTTAACGGACATTTGGGCTCTTTCCATAATTTGGCTACTGTTGATAATGCTGCTATAAACATTGGGGTGCATGTATCCCTTTGAATTAGTATTTTTTGTATTCTTTGGGTAAATACCTAGTAGTGCCATTGCTGGATTTTTAACTTTTTGAGGAACCTCCATACTGTTTTGTCCTAAGTAGCTGCACTAGTTTGCATTCCCACCAACAGTGTAAGATGGCTCTCCTTTATCCATCGGTTGTTTCTTGTGTTGTTCATTTTAGCCATTCTGACAGGTGTGAGGGGTATCTCATTGCAGTTTTGATTTGTATTTCCCTGAGCATCTTTTTACATGTCTGTTGGCCATCTGGATGTCTTCTTTGGGAAAATGTCTATTCATATCTTCTGCCCATTCTTTAATTGGTTTTTGGGTGTTGAGATGTCTAAGTTCTTTATATATTTTAGATACTAACCCTTTATCAGATATGTCATTCACAAATATCTTCTCTCATTCCATGGGTTGCTTTTAGTTTTGTTGATTGTTTCCTTCACTGTGCAGAAGGTTTTTATTTTGATGAAGTCCCAACAGTTCATTTTTGCTTTTGTTTCCCTTGCCTCAGGAGACATATCTAGTAAGAAGTTCCTACGGCTGATGTCAAAGAGGTTACTGCCTCTGTTACCTAGGATTTTAATGGTTGTCTGTCTCATATTTAGGTTTTTAATCCATTTAGAATTCATTTTTGTGTGTGGTGGTAAAAAAGTGATCCAGTTTCATTCTTTTGCATGTTGCTGTTCAGTTTTCCCAACACCATCTGCTGAAGAGACTTTTTCCCATTGAATATTCTTTCTTGCTTTGTCAAAGACTAATTGACCATATAGTTGTGGGTTCATTTCTGGGTTTTCTATTCGGTTCTATTGATTTATGTGTCTGTTTTTGTGCCAGTACCATACTGTCTTGATGATTACAGCTTTGTAACATAACTTAAAGTCCAGAATTGTGATGCCTCCAGTTTTGCTTTTCTTTTTCAAGGTGGCTTTGGCTATTGGGGTCTTTTGTCATTCCATACAAATTTTAGGATTGTTTGTTCTAGCTCTGTGAAGAATGTTGGTGGTATTTTGATAGGGATTGCATTAAATGTGTAGATTGCTTTGGGTAGCATGGACATTTTAACAATATTTGCTCTTCCAATCCAGGAGCATGGAGTGATTTTCCACTTGTTTGTGTCATCTTCAATTTCTTTCATCAGTGTTTTATAGTTTTCAGAGTACAGGTCTTTCACCTGTACTTTGGTTAGGTTTATTCTTAGGTATCTCATGGTTTTTGGTGTAATTGTAAATGGGATTGATTCCTTGATTTCTCTTTCTGCTATTTCATTATTGTTGTGTATAGAAATGCAATAGATTTCTGTATGCTGCTGTTGTATCCCACAACTTTAGTGAATTTGTATATCAGTTCTAGCAACTTTTTGGTGGAATATTTTGGGTTTTCTATATAGAGTATCATGTCATCTGCAAATAGCGATAATTTTACTTCTTCCTTTTCAATATGGATGCCTCTTATTTCATTTTGTTGTCTGACTGCTGTGGCTAGGACTTCCAAATATGGTGATGAATAAATATCTAGGCAACAGTCTCATTATCTTTATTTAAGCTATACATACATGTTTTAGAAGTTATTCAATATATAGGTCTCATTAAACTTGTATATACATATGTTATAAATTACCCAATATATACATGATATTTTCTGGAACAAAACAAATGAAAAAATAGGAATTTAGCTTCTAATCCAAGAAATTTCAAAAGGCTTTAGTCACCTAAAGATGTAACTGACAAGAACTAAATGGAAAGAGGATATGTTTCCCAATTCATTTCATTAGGACACTATTACTGTAATTAACCCTAATAAGGACATTACAAAAAAGGAAAATTAGTCTCATCTCATTCATGAACATAGATGCAAATATTACAAACAGATATAATTTTAGTATAAAAATCCAGTAGTATATAGAAAGATAATATATAATGAACAAGTAGGATTTATTCCATGTATATAAGGATATTTTGACATTGACATTAGAAAATATAAACACAATTTAACTGATTAAAAGAGACAAAGAACTTGGCAAAATCCAACATCATTTATGATTTTTTTAAAAAAACTTATAAAACTAGACGCAAAATGGAATTATTTACTTAACCTGGTATAGCATATCTATATGTAAAAACCCTATATAAATAATGCTTTTAACTATTAAATGCCAGAAGTGTTGCCTTTAAAGATCATCAACAAAACAAGGATGCCCACCCTTGCCATTTATATTAGACACTGACTAGAGCTTCTAGCTAGCATCATAAGAGAAGAAAACAAAATTCAAGTGTAAGAACTGGGAATAAAAAAATCTTAATTGTCGTTATTTGTAGGTATGACTGTTTAAGTTCTCCCAAATTATACTATAGATAAAATTATTATAAATATGAAAGTTTAGCCAAAGAGGGAAACACTAGAAGATAATGCCACCAGGGGTAGCATAGGTTTTTAATCTTCTCAAATCTCTACATAAAAATATTCAGAGTAGCTCAGTAACAAACCCAAAAACCTATGGGCAACATTTACAACAAAATCATGTGACAAGGTATCTCTATGAATCCCAAAACATATACATAAGACCTTCAAGGTATCAGTGTATATATGGCAGAAGACAACAGGTATAAAAGAGGCACCTGAAAATAAGAGAACCTCAAAATAGCCAACAGGTAGTTAGATGAAAGTACAACAGGCCAATTTGAGAATAGCAGTTAAAACTGGGAGAGTTTCGCTCATTCCAATAGCAAGTGAGTACAAAGGATTTATGTCAACCATTAAAAGGACTGGAGCAGTCTAACCACTGTGAATGCTTAAAACTGACCAACCAGGTCTCTAATCCAGGACAGGCTCCAGAAAATCTTAGACAGCAATTCATATATTTTAACACCAAATGAAAACATCAGAAATGGGAGTTCTGTAAAGCTTGTGAAGCTTTCTAAACCAAATCTCTTATAAAAATTTCAGGAAAATTAATTCCATATAAAATGGAACAACAAAAAACTATCAGCACCCACCCACTTTTTCTTTTTTTTTACAGGGTTACTTCAATGAACACATCAAAGCACACTTGGTTGAAGGTCCAAACACTCCACTACTATAAGCAAGGAGGAGTTTTGCAGAGGACTGACCAGTGGGATAGAGCAGTCAAAACACAACAGAGTACACAAAGCACACTCCAAACGCACTTTCTAAAGTGCCAGGCCCTGGACCACTTTCTTACACCATACACAAAAACAAATTCAAAATGGATGAAAGACCTAAATCTGAGACAGAAAACCATCAAAATCCTACAGGAGAAAACAGACAGCAACCTCAGCCACAGCCACAACTCGGCAACAACTTCTTACTTGACATGTCTCTAGAGGCAAAGGAAATCAAAGCAAAAGTGAACTACTGGGACCTTATCAAGATAAAAAAAGCTTCTACAGGGGCACCTAGGTGGCTCAGTTGGCTGAGCTTCCAACTTTGGCTCAGGTCATGATCTCATGGTCCGTGAAGTTCGAGCCCTGCATCGGGCTCTGTGCTGACAGCTCAGAGCCTGGGGCCTGTTTCAGATTCTGTGTCTCCCTCTTTCTCTCTCCTCCCCACTCATGCTCTGTTTCTCTCTTCTCAAAAATAAATAAACATTAAAAACGATGATAATGATAATAATGATAATAACTAACTAAATAAATAAATAAATAAAGCTTCTACACAGCAAAGGAAACAATCAACCAAACTAAAAGGCAACCGATAGAATGGGAGAAGATACTTGCAAATGACATGCTGGATACAGGGTTAGTATCCAAAATCAATAAAGAACTTACTAAACTCAACACCCCCAAATCAAGTAATCCAGTGAAGAACTGGGCAGAAGACATGAATAAACATTTTTCCAAAGACGACATCCAGATGGCAAACAAACACATGAAAAGATAATCAAAACCACTGTGACATACCACCTCACACTGGTCAGAGTAGCTAAAATTAACAACTCAGGCAACAACAGATGTTGGCGAGGATGTATAGAAATGGGAACCCTATTGTACTATTAGTGGGAATGAAAACTGGTGTAGCCACTCTGGAAAACAGTGTAGAGCTTCCTCAAAAAATTAAAAATAGTACTCTATGACCCAGCAGTTGCATTACTAGGAATTTAACCAAAGGATACAAAAATGCTGACTCAAAGGGGCACATGCACCCCAATATTTATAGCGGCACTATCAACAATAGCCAAATTATGGAAAGAGCCCAAATGTCCATCAACTGATGAAAGGATAAAGAACATGTGTGATACATACACACACATGCACATACACACACACAGCAGAATAATACTCATCAATGAAAAAGAATGAAATCTTGCCATTTGCGACAATGTGGATGAAACTGGAGGGTATTAATGCTAAGTGAAATAAGTCAGAGAAAGAGTTATCATATGATTTCACTCATATGTGGAATTGGAGAAACTTAACAGATGACCATAGAGGAAGGGAAGGAAAAATAAGATAAAAACACAGAGGGAGGCAAACCATAAGATACTCTTAAAAGCAGAGAAGTGAGGGTTGGTAGGGATGTGGGGGTGGGGTGTGAGTTAAATGCGTGACGGGCATTAAGGGGAGCACTCTTTAGGATGAGCACTGGGTGTCATATGTAAGAGATGAATCACTGGGTTCTACTCTTAAAGCCAAGACTACACTGTATGTTAACTAACTTGGGCGGGGGGGGGGGGGGGGGGGGAAGAAAGCTATCATATTTTTCAGCAGAATCTTTCCAGGCCAGAAGAAAGTGGCATGATATATTCAAAGTGCCAAAAGTAAAACAACAACAACAACAACAACAACAACAAAACAACAAAAAACCTGTCAACCAAGAATACTCTACATGACAAAGTTGTCCTTCAGAATCGAAGGAGAAATTAAAATTTTCTAGACAAACAAAACCTAAAAGGGTTCATCACCACTAGACCAGTCCTACAAGAAATGTTACAAAGGGACTTCTTCAAGCCAAACAAAAAGGATACGAATCAGTAACATAAAAGCATATGAAACTATAAATCTCACTGGCAAAGGTAAATATATAGTTAAATTCAGGATATTCTAATATTGTAATGGTGGGGGGTGAATCACATATAACCCTGATATGAAGGTTAAGAGACAAAAAGATTCAAAAAAATTACTACAACTACAATAATTTGTTAAATTACTTAACAAATAAATAAGATAAAGTAAAAAGATGCAAACTGTGACATCAGAAGTATAAAATGGGGGGGATAAAAATACAGAGCTTTATTACATTCAAAGTTAAATTGTTATCAGCTTAAAATAGACTGTTTTAAATATGTGTTTTGTAAGCCTCCTGGTAAACCACAAAGAAAAACCTAGAGTAGATACACAAAAGATAAAGGAATCTAAGTGTACCATTGCAAATAACCATCAAATCACAAAAGAAGACAGCAAGAAAATAAGAGGGGAACAAAGGAATTTAAAAAACAGCCAGAAAATAATGAACAAAATAGCAATAGTAAGTCCATACTTTTTAATAATTACTTTAAATGTAAACAGACTAAATTCTCCAATCAAAAGACAGAGTAGCTGATTAAAAAAACACCCAAGACCCAACTATATGCTGCCTACAAGAGAGACACTTAAGCTTAAAGGACACCTACTGACTGAAAGAAAAGCTATGGAAAAAGATATTCCATGCAAACAGGAACCAAAAGAGTGTAGGACTACTAATACTTATAGCACTCAAAATAGACTTTAAGCCAAAGACTGTAATGAGAGACAAAGATCACTATATAATGATAAAGGGGTCAATCCAACAAGAGAATATGACATTTGTAAACAGTTATGCACTCAACATAGAAGCACCTAAATATGTAAACCAAATGTGAACAGATATGAAGGAAGAAAGAGACAGCAATATAATAACAGTAAGGGACTTTAAAACCCCACTTACATCAATAGATAGATCAACCAAACAGAAAATTTATAAAGAAACACTGAAGCTAAACTACACATTAAATCACAGAGTTAATACTTCTATAGAACATTCCATCCAATGGTCATCTTAAGTACATGTGAAACATTCTTCAGGATAGATATGTTAGGCCATAAAACAAGTACTCATAAATTTAAGATGACTAAAATCATATCAAGCATCCTTTCTGACCATAATCAATTCCGAGAAGAAACTGCTAATTTCACAAATTTTCAGCGGAGATTAAGCAACATGCTACTGAATAACCAATGGGTCAAAGAGGAAACCAAAAGAAAAATATTTTTAAATATCTTGAGACAAATCAAAATGGAAATACAACATATCAAAACTTATGGGATGTAGCAAAAACACTTCTAAGAGGTAAGTTAAAAGCAGTAAGCATTTACAATAAGAAAAAGAAAGATCTCAAATAATTTTATACTTCAAGGAACCAGGAAAAAGAACTAAGCCAAAATTAATAAAACAAAGGAAATAACAAAGACCAGAGTGGGGAAAAATAGAAACTAAAAAGACAACAGAAAAAAAAAAAAATCAACGAAACTAACAGCAGACTTTGGTGGGGGTGGAATGGGGGTATTGATAAACCTTCATTATGCTTACAAAGAAGGAAAGAGGACACTAACAAATATGTTTTTAAAAATCACCATTGTATATCTAGTACCCTATAATAGTGCCTGACACACACTAGGTATTCAATAATGTTACTAAATGAATAAAACATCAGAATAGAGGATAAAAGGGTTCTTTGGTCATTCAGCTCAATGTTAATGAATTAATAAGTTATGAGTCTGAGTAAAAAATGTATTCAACATAAATAATCATTTTTTAAGTGACCAAGGAGTTCTGCTTCTGGCAATGGTGGACTAGGTTACTTCAGATAAACCATCTAACTACACAACTAAAAAGGCTGGACAATATATTTTTTAAAAATTGTATTTGAAAGTGGGGCACCTCGATAGCTCAGTTGCTTAAGAGTCCAACTTCAGCTCAGGTCAGGATCTCGCTATGAATTAGAGCCCTGTGTCGGGCTCTGTGCTGACAGCTCAGAGCCTGGAGCCTACTTCAGATTCTGTGTTTCCTCTCTATCTGCCACTTCCCCACTTGCACTCTGTCTCTGTTTCTCTCTCAAAAATAAATAAACATTAAAAAAATTTTTTTAATAAAAATTTAAAAAAATTGTGTCTGAAAGCATCAGTCAGTTACAAAAGCACCAAGGATTTACAGATCCAAGATTATAGGAATTTCAGAGACAATAAGCCCCATCATTTGGTACCATTTGTCCTTCCAGGCATTTGTGGTGGCTAAGAGTTAAGAAAATGAGCAGAGCCTGGAGACAAATATGCCAGAATTAGGGAACAAAAAGCAGAGTTCAGACCCTGCCAAGGATGAAAAGCCAAGGTAAACATCTAGGCTTTCAGTTGGGACCCCAAAAGGTTAAACCACGAGAATAAGAGCCTCCTTGTCTTGTGACTTACTTGCCTCACACTAGTCCCAGTCCTACTACTAGGAATACGATTAGACCATTAAAAGACTAATCCTCATAGGAAACAAACCTAAATCATTTCAATCTCAATCTCAAGTGAATTAAGGTGATCTGGGATTGCTAGTTTCCTAGTCTAGTTGGCTGACAGATGCAAGTGTCTATCCTCCCTGTAAGAATATACAATCAAGAGCCACAAATTAGTTCTACAGATACAATGTTTGGCACTCAATAAAAATAGCTAGGTATATGAGAATGTAAGGCTTGACTGAAAATTATGAGGGGAAAAAAACCAATAGAAACAGACCTACAGGAGATCCAGATAATAAAGTTACCACAGATGAACTTTAAAATAGCAATGGGAGAGGAGAGGGAAGATGGCGGCGTAGGAGGAGGCTGGGCTCACCGCGCGTCCTGCTGATCACTTAGATTCCACCTACACCTGCCTAAATAACCCAGAAAACCACCAGAGGATTAGCAGAACGGAGTCGCCGGAGCCAAGCGCAGACGAGAGGCCCACGGAAGAGGGTAGGAAGGGCGGCGAGGCGGTGCGCGCTCCACGGACTGGCGGGAGGGAGCCGGGGCGGAGGGGCGGCTCGCCGGCCAAGCAGAGCCCCCGAGTCTGGCTGGCAAAAGCGGAGGGGCCTGACGGACTGTGTTCCGACAGCAAGCGCAACTTAGCGTCTGGGAGGTCATAAGTTAGCAGCTCTGCTCAGAAAGCGGGAAGGCTGGAGGATAAAGGGAAGGAGAGCTGCTGAGCCCCCGGACGACAGAGCTCAGTTTGGTGGGGAACAAAGGCGCCCACCAGCGCCATCTCCCCCGCCCATCCCCCAGCCAAAATCCCAAAGGGAACCAGTTCCTGCCAGGGAACTTGCTCGCTCCGCGCAAACACCCAACTCTGCGCTTCTGCGGAGCCAAACCTCTGGCAGCGGATCTGACTCCCTCCTGCTGCCACAGGGCCCCTCCTGAAGTGGATCACCTAAGGAGAAGCAAGCTAAGCCTGCCCCTCCTGCCCCTGTGCACCTTGCCTACCCACCCCAGCTAAGACGCCAGATCCCCAGCATCACAAGCCTGGCACTGTGCAAGTAGCCCAGACAGGCCACCCCGCCCCACAGTGAATCCCGCCTCTAGGAGAGGGGAAGAGAAGGCACGCACCAGTCTGACTGTGGCCCCAGCGGTGGGCTGGGGGCAGACATCAGGTCTGACTGCGGCTCCACCCACCAACTCCAGTTATACACCACAGCACAGGGGAAGTGCCCTGCAGGTCCTCACCACGCCAGGGACTATCCAAAATGACCAAGTGGAAGAATTCCCCTCAGAAGAATCTCCAGGAAATAACAACAGCTAATGAGCTAATCAAAAAGGATTTAAATAATATAACAGAAAGTGAATTTAGAATAATAGTCATAAAATTAATCGCTGGGCTTGAAAACAGTATAGCTGACAGCAGAGAATCTCTTGCTGCAGAGATCAAGGGACTAAGGAACAGTCACGAGGAGCTGAAAAACGCTTTAAACGAAATGCATAACAAAATGGAAACCACCACGGCTCGGATTGAAGAGGCAGAGGAGAGAATAGGTGAACTAGAAGATAAAGTTATGGAAAAAGAGGAAGCTGAGAAAAAGAGAGATAAAAAAATCCAGGAGTATGAGGGGAAAATTAGAGAACTAAGTGATACACTAAAAAGAAATAATATACGCATAATTGGTATCCCAGAGGAGGAAGAGAGAGGGAAAGGTGCTGAAGGGGTACTTGAAGAAATAATAGCTGAGAACTTCCCTGAAGTGGGGAAGGAAAAAGGCATTGAAATCCAAGAGGCACAAAGAACTCCCTTCAGACGTAACTTGAATCGATCTTCTGCACGACATATCATACTGAAACTGGCAAAATACAAGGATAAAGAGAAAATTCTGAAAGCAGCAAGGGGTAAACGTGCCCTCACATATAAAGGGAGACCTATAAGACTCGTGACTGATCTCTCTTTTGAAACTTGGCAGGCCAGAAAGAATTGGCACGAGATTTTCAGTGTGCTAGACAGAAAAAATATGCAGCCGAGAATCCTTTATCCAGCAAGTCTGTCATTTAGAATAGAAGGAGAGATAAAGGTCTTCCCAAACAAACAAAAACTGAAGGAATTTGTCACCACTAAACCAGCCCTCCAAGAGACCCTAAGGGGGACCCTGTGACACAAAGTACCAGAGACATCACTACAAGCATAAAACATACAGACATCACAATGACTCTAAACCCATATCTTTCTATAATGACACTGAATGTAAATGGATTAAATGCGCCAACCAAAAGACATAGGGTATCAGAATGGATAAAAAAACAAGACCCATCTATTTGCTGTCTACAAGAGACTCATTTTAGACCTGAGGACACCTTTAGATTGAGAGTGAGGGGATGGAGAACTATTTATCATGCTACTGGAAGCCAAAAGAAAGCTGGAGTAGCCATACTTATATCAGACAAACTAGACTTTAAATTAAAGGCTGTAACAAGAGATGAAGAAGGACATTATATAATAGTGACAGGGTCTATCCATCAGGAAGAGCTAACAATTATAAATGTCTATGCGCCGAATACCGGAGCGCCCAAATATATAAAACAATTACTCATAAACACAAGCAACCTTATTGATAAGAATGTGGTAATTGCAGGGCACTTTAACACCCCACTTACAGAAATGGATAGATCATCTAGACACACGGTCAATAAAGAAACAAGGGCCCTGAATGAGACATTGGATCAGATGGACTTGACAGATATATTTAGAACTCTGTATCCCAAAGCAACAGAATATACTTTCTTCTCAAGTGCACATGGAACATTCTCCAAGATAGATCATATACTCGGTCACAAAACAGCCCTTCATAAGTTTACAAGAATTGAAATCATACCATGCATACTTTCAGACCACAATGCTATGAAGCTTGAAATCAACCACAGAAAAAAGTCTGGAAAACCTCCAAAAGCATGGAGGTTAAAGAACACCCTACTAACGAATGAGTGGGTCAACCAGGCAATTAGAGAAGAAATTAAAAAATATATGGAAACAAACGAAAATGAAAATACAACAATCCAAACGCTTTGGGACGCAGCGAAGGCAGTCCTGAGAGGAAAATACATTGCAATCCAGGCCTATCTCAAGAAACAAGAAAAATCCCAAATACAAAATCTAACAGCACACCTAAAGGAAATAGAAGCAGAACAGCAAAGGCAGCCTAAACCCAGCAGAAGAAGAGAAATAATAAAGGTCAGAGCAGAAATAAACAATATAGAATCTAAAAAAACTGTAGAGCAGATCAACGAAACCAAGAGTTGGTTTTTTGAAAAAATAAACAAAATTGACAAACCTCTAGCCAGGCTTCTCAAAAAGAAAAGGGAGATGACCCAAATAGATAAAATCATGAATGAAAATGGAATTATTACAACCAATCCCTCAGAGATACAAACAATTATCAGGGAATACTATGAAAAATTATATGCCAACAAATTGGACAACCTGGAAGAAATGGACAAATTCCTGAACACCCACACTCTTCCAAAACTCAATCAGGAGGAAATAGAAAGCTTGAACAGACCCATCACCAGCGAAGAAATTGAATCGGTTGTCAAAAATCTCCCAACAAATAAGAGTCCAGGACCAGATGGCTTCCCAGGGGAGTTCTACCAGACGTTTAAAGCAGAGATAATACCTATCCTTCTCAAGCTATTCCAAGAAATAGAAAGGGAAGGAAAACTTCCAGACTCATTCTATGAAGCCAGTATTACTTTGATTCCTAAACCAGAGACCCAGTAAAAAAAGAGAACTACAGGCCAATATCCCTGATGAAAATGGATGCAAAAATTCTCAATAAGATACTAGCAAATCGAATTCAATGGCATATAAAAAGAATTATTCACCATGATCAAGTGGGATTCATTCCTGGGATGCAGGGCTGGTTCAACATTCGCAAATCAATCAACGTGATACATCACATTAACAAAAAAAAAGATAAGAACCATATGATCCTGTCAATCGATGCAGAAAAGGCCTTTGACAAAATCCAGCACCCTTTCTTAATTAAAACCCTTGAGAAAGTCGGGATAGAAGGAACATACTTATACATCATAAAAGCCATTTATGAAAAGCCCACAGCTAACATCATCCTCAATGGGGAAAAACTGAGAGCTTTTTCCCTGAGATCAGGAACACAACAGGGATGCCCACTCTCACCGCTGTTGTTTAACATAGTGCTGGAAGTTATAGCATCAGCAATCAGACAACAAAAGGAAATCAAAGGCATCCAAATTGGCAAAGATGAAGTCAAGCTTTCGCTTTTTGCAGATGACATGATATTATACATGGAAAATCCGATAGACTCCACCAAAAGTCTGCTAGAACTGATACATGAATTCAGCAAAGTTGCAGGATACAAAATCAATGTACAGAAATCAGTTGCACTCTTATACACTAACAATGAAGCAACAGAAAGACAAATAAAGAAACTGATCCCATTCACAATTGCACCAAGAAGCATAAAATACCTAGGAATAAATCTAACTAAAGATGTAAAGGATCTGTATGCTGAAAACTATAGAAAGTTTATGAAGGTAATTGAAGAAGATTGAAAGAAATGGAAAGACATTCCCTGCTCATGGATTGGAAGAATAAATATTGTCAAAATGTCAATACTACCCAAAGCTATCTACACATTCAATGCAATCCCAATCAAAATTGCACCAGCATTCTTCTCGAAACTAGAAGAAGCAATCCTAAAATTCATATGGAACCACAAAAGGCCCCGAATAGCCAAAGTAATTTTGAAGAAGACCAAAGCAGGAGGCATCACAATCCCAGACTTTAGCCTCTACTACAAAGCTGTCATCATCAAGACAGCATGGTATTGGCACAAAAACAGACACATAGACCAATGGAATAGAATAGAAACCCCAGAACTAGACCCACAAACGTATGGCCAACTCATCTTTGACAAAGCAGGAAAGAACATCCAATGGAAAAAAGACAGTCTCTTTAACAAATGGTGCTGGGAGAACTGGACAGCAACATGCAGAAGGTTGAAACTAGACCACTTTCTCACACCATTCACAAAAATAAACTCAAAATGGATAAAGGACCTGAATGTGAGACAGGAAACCATCAAAACCTTAGAGGAGAAAGCAGGAAAAGACCTCTCTGACCTCAGCCGTAGCAATCTCTTACTCGACACATCCCCAAAGGCAAGGGAATTAAAAGCAAAAGTGAATTACTGGGACCTTATGAAGATAAAAAGCTTCTGCACAGCAAAGGAAACAACCAACAAAATTAAAAGGCAACCAACGGAATGGGAAAAGATATTTGCAAATGACATATCGGACAAAGGGCTAGTATCCAAAATCTATAAAGAGCTCACCAAACTCCACACCCGAAAAGCAAATAACCCAGTGAAGAAATGGGCAGAAAACATGAATAGACACTTCTCTAAAGAAGACATCCGGATGGCCAACAGGCACATGAAAAGATGTTCAGCGTCGCTCCTTATCAGGGAAATACAAATCAAAACCACACTCAGGTATCACCTCACGCCAGTCAGAGTGGCCAAAATGAACAAATCAGGAGACTATAGATGCTGGAGAGGATGTGGAGAAACGGGAACCCTCTTGCACTGTTGGTGGGAATGCAAATTGGTGCAGCCGCTCTGGAAAGCAGTGTGGAGGTTCCTCAAAAAATTAAAAATAGACCTACCCTATGACCCAGCAATAGCACTGCTAGGAATGTATCCAAGGGACACAGGAGTACTGATGCATAGGGGCACTTGTACCCCAATGTTCATAGCAGCACTCTCAACAATAGCCAAATTATGGAAAGAGCCTAAATGTCCATCAACTGATGAATGGATAAAGAAATTGTGGTTTATATACACAATGGAATACTATGTGGCAATGAGAAAAAATGAAATATGGCCTTTTGTAGCAACGTGGATGGAACTGGAGAGTGTGATGCTAAGTGAAATAAGCCATACAGAGAAAGACAGATACCATATGGTTTCACTCTTATGTGGATCCTGAGAAACTTAACAGGAACCCATGGGGGAGGGGAAGGAAAAAAAAAAAAAGAGGTTAGAGTGGGAGAGAGCCAAAGCATAAGAGACTGTTGAGAACTGAGAGCAAACTGAGGGTTGATGGGGGGTGGGAGGGAGGAGAGGGTGGGTGATGGGTATTGAGGAGGGCACCTTTTGGGATGAGCACTGGGTGTTGTATGGAAACCAATTTGACAATAAATTTCATATATAAATAAAAAAAAAAAATAGCAATGGTTGGGGTGCCTGGGTGGCTCAATCGGTGAAGCAGCCAAATCTTGATCTTGGCTCAGGTCATGACCTCATAGTTTGTGAGATCAAGCCCCATATCAGGCTCTATGCTGACGGTGTGGAGCCTGCTTTGTAGTCTCTCTCTCCCTCCCTCTCTGTCCCTTCCCCGCTCATGTGTATGCATTCTCTCTTGCTCTCTCTCTCAAAATAAATAAACCTAAAAAATTTTTTTAATGTTTTTATTTTTGAGAGAGGCACAGAGTGCAAGGGGAGGAGGGGCAGAGAGAGAAGGAGATGCGGAATCTGAAGTGGGCTCCAGGCTCTGAGCTGGAGCACAGCACAGAGCCTGACATGGGGTCGAACTGACGAATGTTGAGATCATGATCTGAGCTGAAGTTGGACGCTTAACCAACTGAGCCACCCAGGTATCCCAATAAATAAATAAACTTAAAAAAATAGCAATGACTAATATGTTCAAAGAATTCAAAGAGAAGTCAGGGGATTTTGGTAGAGAAGTGGAAACTATAAAATAAAGGAAAATAACTTCAATAAAATAACTGAAATTAAGAATTCAATTGGTTTGGGGTATCTGGGTGGATCAGTCAGTTAAGTGTCTGACTCCAGATTTCAGTTCAGGTCATGATTTTATGGTTTGTGAGTTTGAACCCCACATCAGGCTCTGCACTTGACAGTGTGGAGCTTCTTGGTTTTCTCTCTCTTTCCTTCTCTCTACTCCTCCTCAGCTCACTCTCTCTCTCTCCTCTCTCTCAAAATAAATAAACTTAAAAAAAAAACCCATACACACACAAAAGAATTCAATTGGTTTAACAACAGATTAGAAACAAAGAAAAAAGAACCAGTGAACTGTAAGATACGATGGGAGAAATTATTTACACTGAAGCATAGAGAAAAAAGGATGGGAAATACAGAAAAAAGCACAAGAGACCTATAGAATACATTGTTGAGTCAAGAGTAGAGCAAGTATTATACTTTCTCCCTTATAAATAAGTTATCACCTCTTTTCCTGTCATTTCATTGACCTTTCTAAACAAATATCTAAAGCTCATGTCTCAAAAGAAAAAATTAATGTACAAATAACACACAAATGAGATGAAGACTTTTTTTTTTTTTTTTTTTTTTTTTTTTACCTTTCCCGAGGTTGTTGCTGAAGTTTTTCAAGTCGCACTACAGATGGCTGGTTGGATTGGGGCATTGCAGTTGGCATCCCAACAGTAACATTCAGGTCTGGGGATAGGAATGCTGGATATTCTATTGGCTGTGGTGTAATTACATTTCTGCAAAAATGGCTATAATGTTAAATATTGAAATTACACAAACGACACTTCTAAAATCAGTGGTAGCTATCAATTCTACATTGCAATCTCACCTGTCTACCTTGAACCATCAGAGGGTAGAGCTAGGAAAAAAGAAAAAGATCAGAGATCCTGACAGAAGTGCTCTCTTGAGCACTCTTACTACAAAGATGGGCAGCAGGGATGGGAAAGGAGATAAGGACCTGAAGTTCTAATGAGAAGTAGAAAGTGTTTAAGCCCAGAGGTGCCTGGGTGGCTCAGTTGGTTGAGCGTCTGACTTTGGCTCAGGTCATGATCTCATGGTCCATGGGTTCGAGCCCCGCATCGGGCTATGTGCTGACAGCTCAGAGCTTGGAGTCAATTATAATATAAAGTCAATATAGCTTATGTTACATGATGGTAAGATATGAGGAGGGGAAAGAAGATATATATATCTATCTATCTATATTTATATATATATCTATATTTAAAATATATTCTAATAAATTTATTTATTAATATTTAAAAATATTAAAATTAATATTTAAAAATATTTAAAATATATGTTAATAAATTTAATAAATTTAATAAATTAATAAATTTAATAAATTAATAAATTTAAAAATATATTTTATATTTATATATAAAAAATATATATATAAATATATATATATATATTTTCCAGTCACTTGTTAGATGGGCCAGAGTAGCACACCCAAATGAGGAATAAGTTGTCTCCAAAATCCAAAAAAGCCACCAGTGTTGTGCCTCTGTTTTAGTTATAGGAAGGGCCAGTTACAACAACTTATCTTTCACCTTTGCAAGATTATCTCGACAAGTCCCATACCACTGGCTCCTCAAAATTTCAATGAGGTAGAAGACCCCTGAATTTTTGTCAGAATTCTTCCTACAACCTCTGACATGCAAATGTCTTACCTAAGTAAGTTAGATTAGTTGCTACTTTCTGTTCACTAGATCCAATCAGCTTAAAGGGCATCATTGTAATGAACCTGTATAATGTTTTATATAAGGGAAAGGCAATCAAAATTCCTGTGAACATATTTAATGACATAGGGCTGGAGAAGTTGATATACCTGAGGTAAGACAGTGAAAGTATATTGCTGACCTTGCCAGCTGAAAGAAAGCAAACTGCTTTTTATGGTCTTTATACTAGGAAAATAGCATTTGCCAGATCACTAGTTGCATACTAGGTACCAAGGGATGTGTTAACCTGTCCAAGAAATGAAACCACACCTGGTACAGCAGCTGCAATCGGAATCACTACCTGGTTAAGCTTGCAACAATCTACTGTCACTCTCCAAGATCTATTCTATGCACAGGCCAAAATAAGTGAGCTAAATGGGGATGAGATGGGAATCACCACTTTTATATCTTTGAGTCCTTGATAATGGCACTAATCTCTGAATCCCTACATGAATGTGGTATTGCTTTTGGCTTAGTGTTTTCCTAGGTAGAGGTAGCTCTCTAGTGGCTTCCATTTAGCTTTTCCCATCCTAAAATCCCTAGGTCCATAGGTCAGGCAATCAATGTAGCGATTCACCTACAGCTAAGTGTGTTGGTGCCAATTAGGCAATCTGGAATTAGGGAAATAACCACAGGATGGGTTTAAAACTCCATTTATCACCTGACTTCCCTAAGTCCCTACTCTGGTGGACAACAGTGATGTTTTGAGTCTTCAGGAATTAGTGTCATTTCAGAGCCAGTAGTGTCCAGTAGTCTTTGAAAAGTCTAGTAGTAGTCTCTGAAAGGTCTGATTATTTCCTTTTCCCTAATGTACAATTAACCCTGGTAAAAGGCTCTCCTTCCCTTTTGGGAAAGCTGGGAGAAAGATTAACATTACAAATTTTTATCAGCATACTAGCATCTCTCCTTAAGGGGAGAAAGCGTCCCCTTCATTTGAAGGTTTCTGGGTCTGCAAACTGGCTCAAATCTGGAAAACGATTGAGGAGCTATGACTCTTTTTATCACTCAGGTCAGAGTTTTGTTCACTTAATCTAGAACTTTTCTGTTATACAGATTAAGAAAGAATTTAGTAGGCTTCCTATATATGTTATTTCTAGGAACACCATGATTAATTAGCCAATGCCAAAGGTCCATGTGAGTCAAACTATTCTGATCGCTGCTTTGACTCTACTGTCTATTACAGTAACGTGTCTTGTCATTGGTGGTTGAGTGCCATCACTTGGCCCCTGCTATCCTGGAATCCAGTTATTCCCACTGCATTCAGGTTTTCCCAGTTCAGTGACTGCAGCTCCCACTGTGAGGTCTGGCCCACAAAGAAAAGCAATCACAGAGTTCTTCAAGGGTGGAGGTCCCCTCACAAATTTACTTCTCACTGTCATGTGAAAGGTATATCTTCTGGACCCTCCCTGGGTGAATGAGTAGGTCTTAAAGACAAACCCATGCCAATATCACCATCTTTCTATGCCCTTGAATACCTTCCTCTAATTAAACCAAGTCAGGTCTGGCATTTCTAATTCACTCAAGTGGGCTTCATTTGGTTCATGTTTCTGCAACCAAACAACCAAATGGAGCCTTTTCTAACACCCTAATCTGCAACATTAAATGCAGAATCTCTGCTTATCATAAATCAATAAATTTGCTATGACCCAATTTTGTTCCTTCCACCACTATCCCACACCCATAGTTCCTTATGTTTACCTCTAGGAGGATTCTTATCTCATTTGTATTATAATAATTTCTTTTTACAAGTTAACTTTGCACTAAACCATGAGCTACTAGAGGGCAGGGACCAGGCCTCGTTTATTTTAGTATTTGCAATGCCTGGGGGATATAGCAGACATTTAATGAATGTTTATCGAATCAATGAGTGGAAAAGGAAATAATGATCAATAAACATAAAACATTCAAATTTTACCATTTCAACAAATGACCAATATCAAGTGGACAAAATTTATTTTTAATGATAATACCCAGTGCTGGTGAGACTACAGAACAATAAGCACTTCAGAACATAAGTTCTCATCCTATACCTAATTCCCTCATTCCTATTTTCTCCATTTCTTTTTCTTCGATAGCACTATGGATTAAATTTCTATCTCAGGTGCTCATTTTTCTTTTATCTATTTTTACTGTTTCAATTTTAAGATTGGTTGACATTTTTTAAGTTAATTTTGGTTTCCTAATAACATTTTTTGAGCATGGACTTTTTGCTGAAGATTTGTAGGTAACAACTGCAATATGTCAAAGTGGGGGTAACACTACTATACTGTAGAGCATAAAACTGAGAACTATTAAACACTTTGATCTTACAAGTCCCTCACCTCCTTCTACAAAAGGGTATCTCACTGACTAACTTTCCTTATCAAGCTAACCCTACCTTCCCTCCTCCCCCCATCAGCCATGAAGCACCCTCTCCTCCTTATCTTATTTCTCCAGGCATATACCCAGAAACCCAAATTTTCTCCCATCTTATTAAGCAAAACAATTCACTATTCTCTTTACCTTGGAGTCTAGCCCATTCTGGCTAGGTCTTAAGACACCAAAATGATCCATCAAATGGATGAAATGCTTTAAATGCCACATAATCTTATTATGTACATAAGTGTTCAAACACTTACGTCACAGGGTCTGTTCTTTCTGGAGGTGGTGCAATATTCATAAACATGGATGGCTCAACAATTTTCTGAAGAGGTTTTAACTGAAGAAAATCGTAAGTGTGTTTTAACACTGCTTAGTTACAATTACAGTTCACTCTAATACTACTATTCTCTAGGACTATAAGCCTTAAATACATTAAAAAAGAAATAGAATTAAAAGAGGAAAAAAGAACTAATATTTATGGAGCACTAAATATCTGTCAAGAACATTATATCTTTAATATTATTTTATCCTCTCAATAATCCTATGATGTAGATAACTGTGCCTATTTTACAAAAAAATGCTGAAGATGAACTACTTTGTTCAAGGGTTACCCAAGAGACATCATAGCCAGGTTTTGAATGCAGCTTTATCTGCCCCCAGTGTAGTGCTCTTTTTACATTATCAAGACAGGGTAGTAGGGAACTATATTACTGAAAAGTTCACCAACATAGCACCAAAATCAAAAACTTTTATATTTCCCACTCTTTTTCACCTAATACCTCTGTTCCATGTTTTTGGTAGAGCCCACTTATATAAAACAATACTTGCCTAGTCTTATCTGAAAAGAGGGTATCCCCTACGAATGTGATTGCCACATGTTTTACTTATATCCAGACACAAAATCTACCTCTGAAGTTGGTGCTTATAAACTGTTACAAAAGGGACTAAACAGAAGTCCCTATAAGGGCCAATTCACAAGAAAATAAATAAGCAGAAGGAAAAGAAAGAAAAATCAAAGGAAAGAAGGAAAAAAGATGAAAAAAAGATTGTGTCTAGTGCTTTCTTCTGTATATCACTTCTGATTCAAAATGCATTAAAAACTATTATGATATACCATAGGCAAAATTTTAGAATAACATTTTACCAGGGATAATACAGCAATAGACTTATTTAATAAGAATAATGTACCTACTCTCAATTCCTAATTAAAAAAAAAAAACCCAAGACTATAAAAAAAATTGCAAAAAACAGAAATGAAAGATTATATGCAAAGTATACAGGTCATATCCCCTATATAACAGCACCACTGATGGCACTGGATTTATAAACGCCCCAAAGTTGTGATAATACCAAGGTATATCAAGAGCTATTTCAAAACAAATGTAGCCTAAGGACATAATAAAAGAACAGGGCACAGGTTAATGTACAAAAGTTTCCACTGGAACATGGATATATGTAATGAATTTAAAGGGGTCAGGCCAAAGCTAGGAAGATTAACTTCTTTGAAAATACTACTTTCTTGATAAATGAAGGAAGGCTCAAATAACACCAGATATTGAAATAACTGTGGGGGGAGGGGGAGGAACATATGTGACCAGAGTAAAAAATGTTATGTGAATATAATTAATGACTCCATTTTTAATAAGTATTTTTAGATACAAAAATCTACACTTCTTACATACTTAAAATAATTGTTTTTAACCCAATGACAACACAGACACAAGAGCAAAGTTTTATGATAAAGGCGTTTTGAATAAAGATTATTTTTAAATGTACATGGAAATAAAAAATGGTAGTTTCCTTTATCCTTAGGTCGGAGAAAAACAGCATTCTTTTAAAAATATTTATTTCATTTTTTAAAAAGAATATGTATTTTAAAGGATTTATCAAACTGAATAGAGGCTCAGAAGAGATTTGACTAAAGAGCTATAGAATAATTTTTAAAAGAGAGGAACTAACCTGATGTGAAAATCCATAACCAAAGTTTCCATAGGAGAACATAAATTCCACCTCCACCCTGCAGATAAACTAAACATGTGGCAAATATTTTATTGATCAGAAAGATATTTTAATGAAAAAGTGATAGCCAACTAATATTTTTACATCACAAATTTATGTTTAAAAAACCAAAGCATTAATACATCCTGATTAAAAAACAAAAAAATTCACCCAAGGAACCCCGATAGAACAATCTATGGAGTTCCTGAAATGTTAAAAACTTTATGTTAAGGAATATTATATGAGTGTTAAAGAGAAAATTTCAATTTATAATTAATAGGATTACCTTGATACATATATGAACATACATGCATATGGTTTTAAAGTATTTACTCACACTTCTCCTATCTCCACTTCCATTTTCAGATAAAAATTTTATTCAGACAAGTGATTTCATCTCTCTGAACCCCAGCTTGCTCAAATGTGAAATGAAGGAGGGTATCAGAGGTTATGACCTCAAATGTCCATCATTCTCTTCTTTATGTTCCTTGTCCCTGTTTTAGCTATTGGCAAGTCTCTTTGAATAGAAGATCAATTAATCAAAATAATAATTTTAAGCACTTAAGAAGAAATTCAAGTGAGAACTGTAAACAACTCTTCAGAAACTCCTCAAGGAGAAAAATATTTCCTCAATTAAAGCTGAATAGTCAAAGAAGCAGCTACGATATTTTACTCTCTTATCCAATGATTTCAGTTTTCTTGTTCACCATTTAGCAGTAAGGTAGCAGCATTTAAAACAAACAAACAAACAAAAAGGTGGAGATGAAGATTTTGTGAGCAAATATTGTTCTTTCTATTTAATAAATTTCTATGAATTCAAATAGTGACTGGTAGAGTAACAAAGAGAATGGAAACACTATCAGAGGTTAAAACTATATCAGAGCAAAGCTATAAAAAATGTTAAGTATGTGCACAAAGATTTGGAAGTTTCAGTAAAGTTCTTACTATGTTTTTATTCAACATTTGAAATTCTTCAATAAAGCACCCTTTCTGGAAAAAAGTAATAAATGATAAAATTCTCAAATACAGAGTCACTCATATCATCATCCATATGTAATCTAAACTAACTCATAAATTTTGGAAAATCAGATCGTGATTTTTAATGCACATGTTAATTTAATAGCTAAATACAATTATAATGAATATTTGGAAGAAAATAAAAATTCTAGGTTGTACCAAAAGTAAATGTTAATATTTACATTATGTTTTAGACAAAAATGTTTCTGCTAGTCATAGTTCCCCTTTCTCCAAATCTTAAAGGACCACGCCTGCACTCCTTTGTGGGGTTTAACAAAAATCTGCATGATAAGCTGACTCATGATAGGACTGCTTCTCTCATCGTCAGGACTGTTGGCATTTTTTTAACCAGGTAAACCTTGGGTATCCTTGTTCACCACCTCTCATCATCTCTGCCGTGCTATCAGTCCTCCCATTTAATCCAGCATCCCAGGGTTAACAAACAACCTCCCATTTTTTTTTTTTTTAATTTTTTTTTTCAACGTTTATTTATTTTTTTGGGACAGAGAGAGACAGAGCATGAACGGGGGAGGGGCAGAGAGAGAGGGAGACACAGAATCGGAAACAGGCTCCAGGCTCTGAGCCATCAGCCCAGAGCCTGACGCGGGGCTCGAACTCACAGACCGCGAGATCGTGACCTGGCTGAAGTCGGACGCTTAGCCGACTGCGCCACCCAGGCGCCCCACAACCTCCCATCTTTCACTGCTCCACTAAACATTTCCTCTTTATTTTACCTAAGACTTGGCTTACCACTAAGGATGCTGTTTCCCTCATAGACTCAAGTGAAGGCCCACATACCTCAAGACCAGGAGGTGGAGCAGCATCCTCCACATTCCCCTTCTAGTGCTCCTAGATCATATTATTACACATAGATATAAGCAGTTTTCCATTTTTAAGCTTCATGCTATCTGGCATGTGTTTCAGACATTCTGGTCATAATTCTCATTTAGTGAAAACTTTAGCACCTGGTTCATACATCCTCACCACCTGTAAAACCCAGCAATCTGCAGAACCTATTTAACTCCTGCCCTCTCAGTTCCTGGTGAAGCATTATAATGAAGGAAATAACATCTGGTGGTACATGGCCGACTTCACATAGAATTAGTATATCATATATGTTCTTCATATAGTCACAAGATTTCTCAGAAAATTCACAAATAACTGAAATAGATGTCCTTAATGATCCTGTCAATCTGCTCTTTATAGCTTTTTACTCTTTTTTTTTTTTTTTTTAAAGTTTTTTTTTTTTTTTTTTTTCAACGTTTATTTATTTTTGGGACAGAGAGAGACAGAGCATGAACGGGCGAGGGGCAGAGAGAGAGGGAGACACAGAATCGGAAACAGGCTCCAGGCTCTGAGCCATCAGCCCAGAGCCCGACGCGGGGCTCGAACTCACGGACCGTGAGATCGTGACCTGGTTGAAGTCGGACGCTTAACCGACTGCGCCACCCAGGCGCCCCTATAGCTTTTTACTCTTGATAGCATCCCTTTTCCCAAAGTGGGGACTGGGGAAATACTGTATTGTTTCAAGACTGCTTTTTTCTTCCCTTTTATAAACTGTGCCTCTGCTTTTGATGAAAGAACTTGACCTACAGAGTGATTCATCTCCCTCATATATAAAGTAAACTTTTAGTCATATTTTCAACTATGGTAATATCTTTGAGTTTTTCCTCTAGGTCTCACTGAGATCTGCCAATTAAGCCTTCACTGGAGCCAATTAATATATTCATCTTAAATGTGCTTCTCAAATCCACTGAGTTTTAGGCTTGCTTTCACTCAGCTCCTCTGGTGAGTTTCAATGTGTGGCAATGAGCTATTTGGCAACCTGTCCTGAAATTGGTTTTGCTCTGCCCAAAGCAAGTTACTGGGCTTAGGCCCAGTCTGGGAAAGTGCAGGGTGGGGGGGGGTGGAGGTGGGGGCAATGTTAAACTACTCAAGGGTATAGAGAGATAGATAGTCAAAGGTATGATGCTTTACAAGGCATTAGTCTAACAATATTTCACACCTTCAAATTCTCTCTTGACTTTCTCAAAGAATTACAGTACTACCCATCTTTCTGTTTATCACCTAGTCCTAGGCTTATCTGATAAGGATCACATAGCTAAACCAATAGTCAAAAGTAGTACCAGAGTTCATCTGAAAATTATTACTCGCATTCCTTTTATAATCAATACAGGAATATTATAAATTCCAATATGTTTATATGCCTTAACTGGACCCTAGGCCCTAACAATTAGCTGATGTTTCTGTTTTCTCCCAGAGCCTCAAAGGAATGCAAGATGTATCAGGGATGAGAAGAAACAAGGGATTCATGATACAAGCTACAGATCAATCATTTTTTTACAAAGCTATGTAGAACCTATTATGTGACTTTTAAAATTCAACTCAAGGTCTTTGTTCTCCGCAATAAGGCCAATTATATTCAGAAAGTAATTGATAATAACTGGTAATCATAACAATACATTTGCGGCCTCTTCATGTATACCTGTGGAATAACTGTTTTGCACTAAAATGGCCCTTCCATGCTTCTAAACATGATCTGTAGTTTGGGTCTGGTCATCAGGTCTTCCCAATTCATCCAAGTTCTAAATTTGACCAGTCTGCATGACAAATTCTACCCTAGCTAGCAGTTCTAGAACTAAAACAAATGGTTTATAATTTACCCCTGCATGTGACTCAAATGATACAGCTCAAGCTTTAGAGATCAGACAAACCAGCATAAATTTGTTGATTAGAGTAATTCTAGATTATAATATTCTCCTTGACCTTTTATTCTCCAGTGTGGTAGAGTCTATCTACACAGTAGCCTACACATGCTGTTATACGCAGGTAAACACTTCAGGAAAAGTAGAATCATTAATAAATTAAGAGGCCTTCATGAAAAGATGTTCAATATTATTGGTTATTAGGGAACTACAAATTAATACCAAAATGAGATACTACTACACACCTATCAGAATGGCTAAACTGTAAAATGGCATCAATACAAATGCTGATGAGGATGCTGAGAAACTGCATATTCATTTCTGATGAAGATGTACAAAGGCCTAGCCACTCCAGAAAACAGTTTGACAGTTTCTTTAATGACTCTACATGCAACTATCTTACAAACCAGAAATTTATCTGATTAATGAACACTTGCACTTGCGCAAAAACCTATACATGAATGTTTATAACAACTTTAATCAGAACAGCCCAGAACTGGAAACCCAGATGTCCTCCAATGGGAAAACTGTTAAAAAAAAAAATGTGGTACACTCACACCCTGTAGTGTTACTCAATAGCAGAAAAGGAATGAACTAGTGAAACACAGAACAACCTGGATGACTTCCCAGAAAATTACACTGAGTGAAAAAACCCACCATGAAAGGTTACATACTGTGTGATTCCATTTATGTAATATCCTTGAAATGAGAGCATTAAATAAGGGAGGAAAACATTAGTGGTTGGTTGCCAAGGGTTAAGGAGGGGGTAGGGCAGGAGGGAAGTAGATGTAGCTATAAAAGGGCAACATGAGGGATCCTGGTAGAGGTGGAAACATTCTGTATCATGGTTGAGATACTGTGCCATAGTTTTGAAAGATGTTACCATCAGAGGAAACTGAGTAAAGGATACAAAGGATCTCTATTATTTCTTTCAACTGCATCTGAATCTACAATTATCTCAAAAGAACAGTTTTGTTTTGTTTTGTTTTGTTTTTAAAGGCTACGTGTCTATTTAAGGTGGGCCAAATTCATCCATGGGACTTACTCTCCCATTAGACCTACTTTCAATAGGGCTGGATACAAAGTGGATTCAAAAAGTTTATTATTACATTTGTGATTGTTGCATAGTTCTTATTTTCCTCTATTGTCTGATATGCAGATGTTTAAGTATTATTATACAGTCATCATCCCAAGACAACATCCAGCTAATAAAACTGTATCAAAACAAAAACTAAAAACAAAAACCCCCAAAGTACTTATGGTCAGCTTTGTACTTCTGGGATCTTAGTTTTGACCAAAAGTGAGTAACTGAGAAATTCTAATAAGGAAAATGACACAATTCTTAATTAAGGTAGAAGTTCCTATAGAAGGATACTGACAGATATTATACAGAAACAGAATATCTTGAACACACCACAGCTAAAATCATACAGCTCTTTGGGGAAATCCAAAAATAACCAAAATTGCTTTCCTTGATGACTGTGTCCATTAAATAATAATGTCTCTTTACCATATGATGTAGCAATGCATCAAAGAGACTCATAGAGAGCATTTCATCATAATGTAGAGACTTTTTCAGATATGCATTGGAAGATACATTCAAGAAAATTCATCGCAGCAGAGAGAATAGTAAAAACTGAAAACAATTCAAATGCCCATCAACAAATCTATAGACAAATAAAATGAGAAATGCTCCACATGGAACAGTATATAGCAGAGAGATAATGAGCGCCAGCAAATGAGATTACCTGTATTGATCTTAGAAGCATAATATTTTAGAAACAAATTATATTAGTTTGCAACTATATATAAGTAGTAAAACTATGGAAAAAAACAAAGGAATAAATACAGTTTAAGATAATTATTATATTTCGGGGGCGGGGGAAGGGCAGGAGATTGAACCAGGTGACAGCATAGGAACTTCAACTGGATTACATTTACTTTGTACCACTTTGGGAAAAATACACAAATCCCATAATTTTATAGGTCCTTTAAAGCTCGCCCCTTACCTACCCTTTATGCTATAGTTGTCATATGCATTACATTTACAAACATTATAAACTACACAAGGTAAGGTTATAGAACCTATAAAACTGCAAGATTTGTGTATCTTCCCCAAAGTGGTATGAAGGTTATATTTTTAAGTAGTAATATATCTTAAAGAAATTAGGAGGAGGGGGCGCCTGGGTGGCTCGGTCGGTTAAGCATACGACTTCGGCTCAGGTCATGATCTCACGGTCCGTGAGTTCGAGCCCCGCGTCGGGCTCTGTGCTGACCGCTCAAAGCCTAGAGCCTATTTCCGATTCTGTGTCTCCCTCTCTCTCTGCCCCTCCCCTGTTCATGCTCTGTCTCTCTCTGTCCCAAAAATAAATAAAAACGTTGAAAAAAAATTTTTTTTTAAATTTAAAAAAAAAGAAATTAAGAGGAAAAAGTATAGTCTTTCCTTTGGCATCTCTATTCTGCTAAATCCATCAAATGAATTTCTGATTTTAGATATTGTATTTTTCAGTCCTATAATTTGCATTTGGTGCTTTTTATATTTTCTATTTTTCTGTTTATGTTTATTAAAAAGATGTGGAATGAAATTCTGAGAAATGAAATGCTATATTACAATTGTGGAATGGTGAGTCATATTTTTCATCTAAAAATTTTTATCATCATAAAAATACTGAGTTTACACATACAACTGTAGTCCAAATGCCCTACTCCCTTCAACAAAATGTGACTAATAATATACATTTTTCTGATGCATAACTTGCTATATAGTAGAGGAAATTTTAGTCATTTCCAAGATCCTTCCCCCCTAATTTTCTGAGAATCTTCAACTGCTTACTCTTATTCATTAGTCAGTATGCTCTCCTCCTTTGTCTGATGCCTGTTAATATTCTGAAAAAGCTGATTTCCCCCAAATTCTCATTATGAAACTTTTGAAACATATAGATCATCTGAAAGACTACAGCAATAAGTTATCGACACACCCTACACCTAGATTAAACAAGTTCAAACATTTAACAACTGTTAAAAACTGTTTCAACATTTTGCCACGCTTGCTTTATCTGCATGTATGCACATTCGTAAGTTGCAGCCATCATGTCACTTTATACCAAAATGTTAAATCTTCACCTTGTGTACCATAAAAATAAGGACATTCTTCTATGTAACCACAATATCAGTACTACATTTCAGAATATTAACAGTTATTTTAGGGTTTTATCTAATACGTGATATAAATTCAAAATTTTCCTAATTGTCTCAAGAAGGTCTTTTTATAACTTATCTTTTTCAAACCTGTATTCAATCAAAGCTGTATGTCTTCTAATCTAGAACAGTTACCTCCATCTTTATTTTTTTTTAATAACCTTAACTTTTTAAGGAATCTAAGCTGGTATGTCCACATTATGTATTTATCTTATATCAACATGGTATTAATTTTTTCCCTATCTCCTAATTCCTATAAACTAAAAGTTAGATCTAGACCCTGCTTTGTTAAATTTGGGTTAAACATTTTTGATGAGAACCATTCATAGGTAATGCTGTATACTTCATATTGTACCACCATAGGAAGCATATGATGTTAAATTGTCCACAATTACTTATACTAAGTTCAAGCTCTCGGTTAAAGCAGTAACCACAACATTGCTCTATTGTAGAGGCATCTTTTGCCCTTTGCAACAATTAATCTGTAGGCTGTTAATGGTGGCATCATGGAAATATTTTATTCCCCAATAACCCCTTACCTAATGTTTTTAGTAGCAATGGTAAGTCTTGATTGAACTAATCATCATTCATTATAAAGAACTGCAAGGGGTGCCTGGGTGGCTCAGTTAGTTGAGCGTCGGACTTTGGCTCAGCTCGTGATCTTGCAGTTCATGAGTTTGGGCCCTACGTTGGGCTCTGTGCTGACAGCCCAGATCCTGGAGCCTGCTTCAGATTCCTTGTCTCCCTCTCTCTCTGACCCTCCCTCTTTCTCTCTCAAAAATAAACATTAAAAAAAAAGAACTGCAGAAATGGTCAATCTGTAATTCTATCATTCTTCCTACACTTATTAATTGGCATTCTTCTGTTTGAAAGTTTTAAAATTCCATTTTTCTTCCCCTATTCTTTTTTTTAAGATCACCAAGATTTATGGATTTTTTCCTCATTCAGAATTTGTAATGGTCTTTTGGATGTTCAAGTTATCCTGAAATTGGCCAACAGAAGTCCCTGGAATCTGGCTCCTATGTCTTTTGATCTAACTCCATTAGTCTTTGAAGGCTTCCTTGCTTTGTGTCCTAAGGAATATTTCTGAAAATCCTTAAGTTTGTTTATATTTGTTCACTAATCAGTTAGTTCTCTTCCTTCGAGTTCAGAGCAGTATGGCTGCTGGAAAGTGAGAGGGTACTCCTACAAAGGAGAAAGCAAGAGAGAAGAAACCAGAAATTCTGTGTATAAATCCTGTCCCAAACTCTGGCGGACCCCTAAACAACATATGCACAGGGCAGACAGCAAGCAGCCCAGCTAAGGATAAAGAACTGAAATTTGCACTGTCAACTAAGAGAGTTTGTGGTTTGAGTCCTGCTTAAAAACATTCCAGAAAAAAAAATAAAACATGCTCATTAGTCTTTTAGGTATCACTGCCCTTCTACATAATAAATTTTTAAAAATATTATGCTGTTACAAACTCTTTTGTTTTTTTAAATATAGCCCAAGGGAGATATTGTTTCCTAAGCACATGAGTTTGAAGGTAGATAATAAACCACAAGGAGTTCATCAGATACAGATAAATAATAACAAACACCAACTGGACAATGTGATACCAAGGTGAAAAAATAACTTTGATACATACCTGAATTACTTCATAAAGATGTACCTGAACACTCCCTAACAAGAAAGGATATTTTTCTGTATTGTCATATTTCATCAGTTCCAAGTAAATATTATTCCGCTCATCATCCTGACGCCTGGGAATCTTGATACAAAACACATATAAAAAGAATTATTAAATTTTCAGTTTGAATTTCAGGTATAATTTCTGAATAAATACATCCATAAATTATACTTTTGTGTACTTTTGTGTACAACCTAGTGATGTTTACATATATTGTTAGCTTTATAACTTTTCAATCTCACAGTCACATATACCTTAATGTCAACAAAAACCAAGATCTTTTTTATATGTAACATCAATTACAGTGTTTTGAAATATGCACTGCCTACATTCTCTTTTTTTTTTTTTAATTTTTTTTTTCAACATTTATTTATTTTGGGGACAGAGAGAGACAGAGCATGAACGGGGGAGGGGCAGAGAGAGAGGGAGACACAGAATCGGAAACAGGCTCCAGGCTCCGAGCCATCAGCCCAGAGCCTGACGCGGGGCTCGAACTCACGGACCGCGAGATCGTGACCTGGCTGAAGTCGGACGCTTAACCGACTGCGCCACCCAGGCGCCCCTACATTCTCTTTTTAACTCTACACAAAAGTTTAGCCTCAACACTCTATTGAAACAATCTTATAAAAGGTAATCCAATATCCAATCCAGCAAATCTAGGTAATCCAAAAACCCAATATCGAAAGATATCCAACATCCTTTTCAGTCTTTGTTCCTTAACTTATTGATAAAACGTATACCATCATCTCAACTTGGAATTCTCTCCCAACCTTGAGCTCTGTAACACAATACCACTATTATGTGACCTTTAAGATTCACACACTCTTTTGCTAATTAGAAAAAAAAAAATCTCATTATTCTCCAGTCTAGGGACTTTTAAAAAATATTTGTTTAAAAATATAATTGGCATACAATATTCCATTACTTTTAGGTGTACAGCATAATGATATTTGTATATATTGTGAAATGATTATCACAGTAAATTTAGTTAATGCTCATAAGCACAAAGTTACAATTTTTTTCCTTGTAATGAGAGAATTTTTAAGATCAACTCTCTTAGCACTGTCAAACACACAATACAGTATTACTAATATAGTCACCATGCTATTACTTACTTATAACTGGAAGTTTGTATATTTTGACCACCTTCACCCTTTTGCCTACTCCCCAAACCTCACGTCTGGCAACCACCAATCTGTTCTCTGTGACTATAAGTTGTTTTTTTGGAGCTATTAGATTCCACACATAAGTGAAATCATACAATACTTGTCTTTCTCTCTCATTTCACTTAGCATAATGCCCTCTAGGTCCATCCATATTGTTACAACTGGCAGGATCTTCTTTTATGGATGGATAATATTCCTCTGTGTGTGTGTGTGTGTGTGTGTGTGTGTGTATCAAATTTTTTAAGCCATTCACCCATGGACAATTAGATTGTTTCCATGTCTTGATTACTATAAATAATGCTGCAATGAACATGGAGGTGCAGATGTCTTTTTGAGATAGTGATTTTGTTTTCTTTGGATATATACCCAGAAGTGGCATTGCTTGATCATATCGTAATTCTATTTTTAATTTTTGAGGAACCTCCATATTGTTTTCCATAGTGGCTACACCAATTTACATTCCTGCCAACAGTGCACAGGGATTCCCTCTTCTCCACATTCTTTGTGCTACTCTTATCATATATTCTTCTTCTACATATGCTACAAATTTTACCATTCATCATTATTATTTTGTTTTAAACAATTAGTAGTCTTTCAGAGAACGATTTTTTTAATTAAAATGTTTCCTTTGTTAAATTGTTGGCTTTCTGGAAAAAATACATTTTAATTCAATAAGTATTTGTTAAATGTTAATGAATTCTAGGCACCAGAGATATAATAGGGCACAGTAAGGTAAAGCCCTTGACCATGGGGAGCCTGCAGGCTACTGAGAAAGGAGGTCAACACATAAATGGAAGGGTTACACTGTGACCATCATTATCTGTAATAGAGCATCACTGTAGGACCTACTGTAGAGCAATCGTCAACAAAGTCTTCTCTGAGAAAGAGAATACCAAGATCTTAAGAATTTGTAAATTATGAGATATTTTAATTCAGGACCAGAATGAATATACAACATTCATAGGTAATTTACTGTGAAATCATGTGATTATGTCTTGATAGAAAATTTTAATTATTCACTAGCAGTTCTCAATGGTTTTTTTTTTTTTTTTACATTTCATTTTATTTTGAGGGAGAGAGCAAGTGGGGGAGGGGCAGAGAGAGAGGGGAGAGAGAGAATCCCAAGCAGGCTCTCCACTGCCAATGCAGAACCCGATGTAGGGCTTGATCTCACAAACTGTGAGATCATGACCTGAGCTGAAATCAAGCTGGATGCTTAATCAACTGAGTCAACCTGGTGCCCTATTCAATGGTTTATAGAGGTATTCAATACATATTACATTATGATATGCAAATTTGTTTACTGATGGAATTTTGAAGAACCAAAAATGTATTTAGCCCTTACGTAAAAATTCAAAATTTGGAAAACATTTTAAAAAGTCTTTTCTTTTTTAAAAGTCTTTTCTTTTTACCCATATATTCACCATTACCAGTGCTCTTCATTCCTTCCTATGCACCTGGGCTTCTATCTAGGATCATTTCTCTCCAACTTGAAGCTTCCTTTGAGGTTTATTATAATTCAGGTCTTTGAGATACACATTCTCTTAGCTTTTGTCTTTCACCATCTTTTTAAAGAATATTTTCACTGGATTTAGAAATTTAGGTTGATTTTTTTTTTTTTTTTCAGCACTGGAAAGATGGCATTGCTTTATCTCCTGAACTCCATTGTTTCTGATGAGAAGTCTGTTGTTACTCTTATGGTTGTTCATCTAAACATGCTGTGTTCTTCCCCTCTGGCTACCTTTAAGATTTTCTCTTTATTTTTGGTTTTTGGCAGTTTTATTATGATATACTTAGGTATGATCATTTTTGTACTTCTTTTTCTTGAGCTTCACTGAATTTCTTGAATCTACTGACTGATGTCTTCCATTATTTCTAGAAAATGTTTAGCAGAGAAAAACCTAAAATACTAAATACTCTAATAAATATCTTCCTTCTGGGATGTAACTGAACATCTGTAAATTGAGTGATATGGCCCACTGGTCTCTTCTGGGTTTTTTTAGTCTTTTTTCTCTCTGAACTACAATTTGAATGATTTCTACTAACTTATCTTTCAATTCACAGATCCTTTCTTCTGCTCTGTCCAGAATGTTTCAAATGAATTCATTTCAATATTGTATTTTTCAGATCTAGAATTATATTTGGTTTTTAGATTTTCCATTTTCTTCAAATTTCCCATTGTGATCATCCATTTGGTCCTCCTTTTCCAGTTTGACACATTTATGATAGATGCTATCAAGTTCTTGTCTCCTAATTCAAACATTTGGGTCACCTGTGGGTTTACCTCTATTGTTGGTTTTATTTCCTCATGAGCAGCATCTTTTTATTGTATAATGGCTATGCAGTAGACACTCTGGGTTTTTATATCTTCCCTTACTAAGTTTTGACTTTTTTTTTCTGGAAGGCAGTTAATTGCTGGCAGATCATCTTGATTCTATGACAGCTTGGTTCGATGATGGGCCTATCTCAGCCTTTGTCCATGGTACCGGGGTTTTAACCCTTACTTTTAAGACATGATCCTTATTCCTAACACTTGGACTTTCTGTGATCTCAGATTAATACTGGTAATGTTCAACAAAATCTCTCCACGTTAGCTGCATAAAACTCCAATAACTCTGAATTTGTGATTTCTGAAATCTCTATTCAGCTCTCAGTTCCCCAGCATCTATTCTCTGTAATTTCTCCTAGAAACTCCCCTTGCATTTGCACACCATAGGATCCAACCAAGGACCTGAATGGAATAACTATACAGATTTCTGGGGCTCCTTGTCTGCTCCTCCATCCTCTCCAGTGCCCCACCTTACAAATTCCAGCCACCTTAGCAGCCCCAGATTTTCATCTGTTCCCTCTCTCAGCCTCTGCTTCCTCCACCAAGCAATATCACTCACTCTTTGGTTTCACTTCCTTTTTTTTTTTTTTTTAATTTTTTAAATGTATTTTTTGAAGGAGAGAGAGAGAATAAGCACATGAGCAGGGGAGGGGCAGAGAGAAGGGGAGACACAGAATCCAGGGCTGGCTCCAGACTCTGAGCTGTCAGCACAGAGGACAACATAGAGCTCAAACTAAGGAGCCATGAGATCATGACCTGAGCCGAAGTCAGCCGCTTAACCCACTAAACCACCCAAGTACCCCTGGGTTTCAGTTTCTTATGCCAGATTCACTGCCAGACAGAAAGCTGTTGTAAATGTGGAGCTCACTTCTTCTGCTTCCCTCCTCTTAAGGATTACAGCTCTCCGATTTCCCTTGTTAAATGTCAGAAAATAGTTCCTTCATATAAGTTACTCAATTTTATAGCTGTTTAGAGCAGAAGAGTACATCTGATATCAGTTACTCCAGCATGGCCAAGTCAGAAATTCACTAGTATTTATTCTTTAACATGAGTTTTAACATCACTTACTCAATAGCTTTTTAGATTAAAGCCTTAGAAAAAGCCTTAAAAAGCCTAAAAACTAGATTAAAGCCACTTACTATTCCTTTTGTTGTTGTTGTTGTTTCTATTTTTAACTAGATCTATTTTGTAAGCTTTAGCAAATTCAAGTCCTAAAGTAGAAAATGTATTCTTTTAGTTTATCCCAGTTATGTGATACATAGTTTCAAAGTCAAATAGTTCTACAATGGTTGAAACAAATAAGAACTTTGTTTTCCTCCCATGTTTAATCTTTTTTTTTTTTCCTCTATTTTATGATGTTTTGACATCTTAAAAAGCTTGCTGGCCAGAGACAGATGTTCTCTCCCTGAGCTAACCAATTCCTAGAGATAGAAAAGGGGTTAGCTAGATAGAAGACTATCTTTCATATGCAAACCAATCCCAAAATTTAGCCCTAACTACTCCTTATCTAACTCTCACAGGGAGGCAATATTTCCCCTGCCCTAAATCATCCCAGGCCCAGGTACCAAGCAACTAAAGACTACCCCTACAGCCAAACGCCTATGGGAATTATTCATGCTAGCCAATCCTAAATTTTTAACCCTCTCCTGCATTGCTTTCTCAAATAAATCCCAATGGAGGTTTTAGCCTTCACTCTCTCCTCACTTCTGTCTTCTGTCTCCTGACCATCTTGATACTTCCCCTGTGGCCCTATGTAGTGTATCCCTTTGTTCCCTTCTCTCAATGGCATTAGTCTCTCCATTCCATGTTGTCATTCAGTCATACCTCTATAAAGTAAATCCTGGGTTTAATTTTAGAATACTACCCTATCCACCCCCTAAAAGCCTCAAAAGCCACCTTTCAAGCTTTTAAAGGGATATCTCTGGTTTTCGTCATGAAATAATGTTTCAAAGTAACATGCTTATATTAAGTGATTTTTTTGTAGTTTTAGATACTATCAATTAATTGCTTATTGTAGAGGAAAAATATTAGCTCAACACCCTCCCCGAAAGATTTTACATTTCTTTTCCCTTCATTCCTCCAATATATTATAGATCATACTTTTTGTTAGACTAATACTTAGTGTTTATTGTGTATATGTAACTATTTTTCAGGGTTTAACAATATAATTACAATGATTATATTTCCTTTTCTCTATCACTTCTTAATTTTCTTAGAGTTAATATGTGTTTTGCTTTTTTATCTTCATTCCCTTGTGCAGTTTTCTATGTAGTTATTACTAAGTCGTTCCCAAACTTTCTATTAGAATTCCATTAAAATTCTTCTCTTAATATCCTCAAATTAACAGCTCCTCTTAAAATAAAGAAAAAGATTTTCGGGACACCTGGGTGGCTCAAGTTGGTTAAGCATCAGACTTCAGCTCAGGTTATGATCTCATGGTTAGTGGGTTCAAACCCCATGTTGGGCTCTGTGCTGACAGCTCAGAGCCTGGAGGCTACTTTGGATTCTGTGTCTCCCTCTCTCTCTCTGCCCCTTCCCTGCTTGTGCTCTCTTTCTCTCTCTCTCAAAAATAAACATTAAAAAAAAAACTTTAAATAAAGAAAAAGATTTTTATTATGCTTATAAAGATAAGCACCCTATTAATTTATATTATTTTTCCAGTGCTAATTTCAACTTTTATTTAAGTGGACATACATCCACAAAATTCTTGAAAAATTGGCAAGCTCAGGAAAACTATTTTGCAAAGTAAAAGAAATAGTATAGGTTACCTTTAACAAAACTATGCCTGTTTTGTGTGTGTGTGTTTTGTTTTGTTTTGTTTTGTTTTGTTTTGAGAGAGAGAGAACACAAGTGGGGGAGAGGGGCAGAGGCAGAGAGAGAGAATCTTAACAGGCTCCATGCTCAGTATGGAGCTGGATGTGGGGCTTGATCCCACAACCCTGGGATCATGACCTGAGCTAAAATCAAGAATGGGATGCTCAACTGACTGAGCCACCCGGGTACCCCATGGTTTTTTTTTTTTTTTTTTTTGTAAACTATGCTTAAAGAACTATCTTCAATACTCAAGACTTAAGCAAAATAAAATTCTGAAGATTAAAACTAAAGGTTAAAAAATATACAGCATGGAGGAAATGTTCTAAGATTTCACTAAAATTTAACCAATGTCATAAAACTTTTAGGACTAACAACTCATCAATGAATCCCACATCTGAATGAAACAGTGCTGCTTGTTTTAAAGAAAACTTTGAGATACATTTAAGATTCTAAGAAGCTTTTTAAAAAATATATTGATTTTGAGAGAGGGGGAGGGGCAAAGACAGGGAGGGGAAGAGGAAGAGAGGAGAGAGAAAATCCCACTCTGATAGAGCAGAGCCCAATGCCAGACTCAATTTCACCAAAGGTGAGATCATGACCTGAGCTGAAATTAAGGCTCGTGATGCTTAACTGACTGAGCCACCCAGGTGCCCCTAAGATTCTAAGAAGCTTAACTGTAAAAAGAAGCAAACTATGAGCATAGCAAGCTCTGGTGTGAGAGGAAGTTTAATAAAGTGAAGTCTGAAGCCAGACTGACTCCATTCCCAGCTCCACTATTTACTAGTTCTAGGACCTTAAGAAAGTTCTTTTACCTAACAGTACCTGTTTTCTCATCTGTAAAATGAGGATGATAATAAGAGTATATATACTTTGAGGGGTTGTTATAAAGACTAAATAAGTTAATCCATGCAAAAACAATTAGGGTTTACATAAGAAGAAAGGAGAGAGGGAAATTTTAAAAAAAGGTACTCTCTGGACTGAACATTTGCATCCTCTCAAAATTCATATGTTGAAGCCTTCTCCCCAGTGTGATGGTATTTGTAGGTGGGGTGTAGGAGAGGCAATTAGGTCATAAGGGTGGAGCCCTCATGAATTGGATTAGTGCCCTTCTAAGAGACATAAAAATCTCTCTGTTCCCTCTGCCATGTCACTATATAATGAGAAGATGGCCATCAGGGAATCAGAAAGCAGGCTCTCACCAGACCCCAGATCTGCCAGCACCCTCATCTTGAACTTCCCAGCCTCCAGAAAGGTGAGAAATGAATGACTGTTGTTTAGGCCACCATATCTATGGTAATTTGTTATTTCAGCCCAAGCTAAGACCGGGTAGAAGAGGGTAGATGAGAGGAGAAGAGCAAGACAGAGAAAAATGCACGTGTGATAAACACTCAGAACCTCAGACAGTTAAGATCTTAGGGAAGAAGACCTCAAGATCATGAATTTTCCAGTAAGTTGTTTCTTTAAAAAACACCAATATAGCCCATGGTATATAAATAGAATACTGTAAAATATCCAATAAAAAGACACTGCATTTGCTTCTTTCTCATCCCCTAAAAAAAAGAACATAATTAGTGTAAATTATTTGAAGCTGTAAAAAGGCAATTTTATATCTAGAAGAGAACTTTAACATTACCTGTATGGAAAAATACTTTATGACATCAAACTTAATTATAGTGTTCTTCTCATCACTTTGGGGTAGCAAGCTACACATTTTTGTACATTTTACAATGTTGTTTATAGAGATGCGAATGAACAAATTACTGTAATATTGTAAACCAACTGAAAATACACAGATATTTAGGAAGCAAATTATATTGCAATGGTACAATAACACATTATATAATTAATTCATTAAACAATTCAGATGAAACCTAAGAATTAAGCAAATAAATAGGATAATTGTAGAGCATATTAAACAATTTTAAAAGTCTTTAAAAATAGTATTTCTGCCCATCAATAGTAGGCACAAATAGGAAGATTGCTTATTCTTTAGTCACTTCTAATATTTTCTAATATTTCTAATATACTAGTCGTTTATATTTCTATCCTCACATTTCCATTATAATTTTTTGCAAATGTTTCTATATGTTATTAAGGTGATTAAACATTTGAAATATATAGTTAAAAACTTCTCTAAGCATAATTATGTAGAAATTCAAAAATTCAGAAAAGTCACTTGAGAGTAATTTATTTTTAACATTAAGACAACAAAATTTAAAGCAGTTTTCTATTCTCCCATTCATTTCACTATATACTTATTAAAACTATACAATATTTTTATTTTTCATAGCACTCCATAAATTAAAACAATTTTGTTTTTATGATTTAATTAATTTTATTTTAAAATCTCTTTGTATAGAATTCTCTTCAATAACTTTTACATAAAAGACAAACACAAACTCTTCATAACAAGACTGGTTTTATGTCATGATAAATCTAATAATGAGAAATCCATTTAAGTAAAGGCACCAAGATAAATTAAATCCTTTAAACAATGTTTAAACAGCACAATTATTCCTTAGAAATAATTAGTATTATCATCTAAGATATATAATTCTCCTTTAACTTATATGGTGATTGAGGTGGATTACAGATAGCTGAAAAGCTTTTTTGTCACTTTGCACATCAAAAAGTGGAGATTATTTTCCTCTACTCTTCAGTCTGGCCCTGTGACTACTTTAAAATGCAGTGGAAAAAAAATAATAAAAAATAAAAAAATAAAATGCAGTGGAGGGTTGATGGGGGTGGGAGGGAGGGGAGGGTGGGTGATGGGTATTGAGGAGGGCACCTTTTGGGATGAGCACTGGGTGTTGTATGGAAACAAATTTGACAATAAATTTCATATATTAAAAAAATAAATAAAAATAAATAAAAATAAAAATAAAATGCAGTGGACATGACCAGGGCTGAGTCTAGGACAGAGTAAGAGAGGCATCAGTCAGGGTCCAAAATTTAAGGGGACACCAAAAACTTTAGTAATCAAAATAATATATTAAGGTAATATTTTTTATTTTTTTTAAATTTTTTTTTCAACGTTTTTTTTTTTTTTTAATTTATTTTTGGGACAGAGAGAGACAGAGCATGAACGGGGGAGGGGCAGAGAGAGAGGGAGACACAGAATCGGAAACAGGCTCCAGGCTCTGAGCCATCAGCCCAGAGCCCGACGCGGGGCTCGAACTCACGGAGCGCGAGATCGTGACCTGGCTGAAGTCGGACGCTTAACCGACTGCGCCACCCAGGCGCCCCAAGGTAATATTTTTTAAAAATCAAAATTAATGCAGAAAAAACATATGATGAAAAGACAAGCCCTTGGGACTCCATGGAAAGAGAGAAAGGTCTAACCATTTCAGCTTTCCAGCTAAGTTCAGTCTTCCAGGAATCTTCACTAAAGCACCAAACATGTAAATGAGCCATTTTAGATATTCCAGCCCTTCTGAACTGCCAGATGACTGCAGCACCTGCTGTGTAATGTGAAGCAGAATTGCCACCTAGTGAATGCACATAGTGATTGATAATAAAATAGTTAATGTTTTAAGCCACTAAGTCTTGGAGTGTTGTGTAATATAGCAATCTTTAACTGAAACAGATGCATGATCATGCTATGTTTCTTAAATCAAAAGAAAGGATACTCTTAGGCGTGAAATGTCTGCAGTTCTTTACATGAATAGCGAGGCAGCCAACCTAAAAACAATCAAAATAAAAACATAGCACATGAGTTTTTAAAAGTTAACTTTTTTCCATTTTACTCTAAACCAAACCATATATATTTTTAAAAGCTCCTCTTTGCTAGTTTTTCTAAAAAAAAAATATTGTTTCTCATTAGAAATATCTATTTAGTGGAAAACACCAGAAAACAGAAATACAGAAGAAATATAGGCAGGATTTATGCAAAGCAAAACTAAAATGAACACAAAGAAGAAAAAAAAAAGAGGATCATTATTAACTTAAATCCAACCATTACTCTTCGAATCATTGTTATTTTATATTAGGTGAAAACTGACAAAATGTAGCATCTTGCATATAATAAGAAGAAATATGCCTTGCTTCAGATAAGCTTTTTTATCTAGTATCCTAAAACCACTTTATTCATTCAACAATCATTCATCCACTATACTGTGCCAAGGGCTCTGAAACATTCATTTTCTCTTGTACAAGGTGTTTCTAAATGTTAAAGAAAATTCTATCTTGTGTTTAAGCATGAAACCAAATATAAAGTGAATACAGGAATTTTTGAATACTGTTATGTATTATTAGCTGAATACATTTATCCATGTTAGGTCTTAAAAACCAAGTAAAAACAACTGCAATATTATATTAAACACTGTGAAACAAAATATATGGCCCAATGGTATTTTTAAATGTATATAAGTAATTTTAAGGATTCGGAATGGCTTTAAAACAATACAGAAAAAAAATTAGCATTCAATATTTAATTAGAAGACTACAGTATGTGAATGATGAAATCCTGAGAAGATAATACTGTGGTCTACTTCTTAAGGAAACATAGATATGAAATGTTATTTTAAAGGGAAAATTCAAAGTTTTCCTATGCAAAGGGGTATAATGCGTATTACACAATCTAGGTGGGATTTTAAATGGTACTTCCATAGGTGATCCCACGAATTTTTTTTTAAATTTTTTTTTTTCAACGTTTATTTATTTTTGGGACAGAGAGAGACAGAGCATGAACGGGGAAGGGGCAGAGAGAGAGGGAGACACAGAATCGGAAACAGGCTCCAGGCTCTGAGCCATCAGCCCAGAGCCTGACGCGGGGCTCGAACTCCCGGACCGCGAGATCGTGACCTGGCTGAAGTCGGATGCTTAACCGACTGCGCCACCCAGGCGCCCCACGAATTTTTTTTTCTTAAAATTTTTAATGTTTATTTATTTAGAAGGGAGAGAGAGACAGAGTGTGAGCAGGGGAGGGGCAGAGAGAGAGGGAGATACAGAATCAGAAGAAGGCTCCAGGCTCCACGCTGTTAGCAAAGAGTGCAATGCGGGGCTCAAACTCACGAACTGTGAGATCATGAAGTTGAAGTTGGATGCTTAACCAACTGAGCCACCCTGGCGCCCCAAACTGTTTTTATTTCTTAAAACTGGAGTTATACATGAAGTAGGTAAAACAGGCAAGTATAGCTACAATTCTAGATTGTATAAATCTACGCTTTAACATTCTGCCATAAGTCATTGCTTGCCTGCCAAGTGTTTCAACAAGAAGCCATGAACAACTACCCTAACTTTCTTTATATTTCAATAGTTCTTCATACTTTTACATAACAGAACCATAAAAAAGAAAAAATTCTATTCAAGTACAGAAAAATATTTAACAGGCAAAAATATAATAATGCCCATTGACAGGCTATGGGTAACATATGTTGCCACAGATTTTGAGACCCATCTGTGGGTCAAAGCACTAACCATGTCAACACTTTCACCCAACCCCCAACACACATTAGAACAGTAAAGCAACAAGAAGGGTGTTCACTAAAGCACTTTATGTGCCCAATTTTAAGATAGCTTTTTCACCATTTTTTCTGAAAAAGGGATCTATCAGAATGAGGAATAGAGTGTTTTGATATAATTATCATTGCAGACACATGTACAAACCTTGCCAAATACCTCAGAATGAGTCACAGAGTCACTTTTGAGTCACTTTCAAAAAGAAAGTGATGTGACAAATCCTACACTGAGAGGAGCTATCACATGCCAAACATCTGTCAGATATTTCCAACTGACTTTTAAGAGAAGTTTATTAATGTCTAGCAATATGTAATTCAAATAAGGCAAATACAAACTACAAAGTTAGGAAGTGTGAATGAAATCAAAATACCAGTTCAAAAGAAATGTAGAAGTCCTATTCAAGAGTATGGATTACGGAAGTGACTATGTCAACAATAATGGACATGCTTACAGCCCAAAGGCATTTCAAAGAGTCTTTTTCTAAGTTTAGATTTGGACAGTGAAGGCTTATACTCCAACTTTCATTGTGATGTAGGAAAGTGCTATATAATTACATGGATAAATGCTCATTTTGTAAAAGAAAAAGAAAAAGAAAAAAGTATATATTAATACAGTCTTACTTTTTCTCCCAAAAAAACGTGGTGTTAAATTCATCATATATTTTTAATCAAAAAAATGTACAGTATATGATAGGATCTAGAGAAGAGAGATGAGAGAAACTCTCACTTCATACCCATTAACTATTCTAATGATGTTCACAAATAAAGACGGCTGTAAAAGAATTCCACATTTGCTAGTTCTAAATATACATAGATCCTCATGTCCTATACTCCATAGCACCCAAAAGAAAAAACAGATTTTTCTACTTCTCAGCGCAGACATTAGATCCTACCTGTGTGCTTGTGTGTATATGTATAATTCATGAGCGTGTTTCCCTTTTGCTCCTGGGACTTACTATTTTGGGGATGAGGGAGAGGTGTGGAGTCAATTTTCAAATTGTAGCTCAAAGGCTCCTAAATCTGACAATATAATCACTTGACAAGCACCATAAAAATACTGATTCTTAGGCCCCATTCTCAGATTCCAAGTTAGCAGATTTTAAGAGGGGGCCAAGAATCAATGTTTTGAATAAGTATCCTAGGTGACTCTGATGTACCTAGAGTTTGGGAATTCAGTTTTTGAATTAGAAAACATTTTTTTGCCTGTGAATCAAGCTGTTTTCCCTAATTTCAGTGATTAGAATGCTTTTCTAACTCAATGAAAAAATGAAAAATTCACAAATATGTTACCAGAAATATTTTCTTCATATACTTTTTGATAATGAAATAATAAATGTTAACTAGTCTTCACATAAAATAAGAAATAATTTGTACAGGTTTACGAAGGATTAGTCACACATACCACATCCCCAAATGGTACCAAAGTTGGCACTTGAGGTGTTACTTCCAGTTCTTCACTTTCAGACCCTCTAAGAGTTTTTCTCAGCATCTACAATGTAAATAAATTAATATAAGACTTTAGGAGGCAAAGAAAAGCTAGATAAAAGTTTACTTCAACAAATATTTTGAGTATCTAGTATTTATCAGGTATTAGTCTAGGCAGTAGACTATAACTAGAAAACTCATCCCTACCCTCAATAAGTTTATCAATAAATTAACAGAGAAGCAAAATGTAAACAATTAAATATAAGATCATTAAAGGAGTCATGAGAGAGGAAAGAAGTGTATGATACCATGAATAATGAACTCTCCTTGCTAACTAAAACTGACCATCATTACCACATCTTAGTCTCAATCTGACGTGGACTTGAGACCATATCCCACAGAGGACAGTGATCGTGCTTGCAAGTAAGTTATCCCAATATTCACCCAGTTCATCAGCCACTGAAGGAATTGGAATTTAATCCTTTGGAATAGTAGGTACATAGGAATGGAGCAATGGACAAATGGCTTTGGTTCTTAGTTGTGATTTCCTCCAGAGTAATTTCACTAACTAATATTTGTGGGTTGAATTTAACTTTGTTCTTAAGGGCTCTGGTCACTACACATGATGGTTAGCTTTTAAAAATTTCAAGACATTTTAGTATAGATTTTATTTTTATTTATTTTTTTTTAATTTTTTTTTCAACATTTATTTATTTTTGGGACAGAGAGAGACAGAGCATGAACGGGGAAGGGGCAGAGAGAGAGGGAGACACAGAATCGGAAACAGGCTCCAGGCTCTGAGCCATCAGCCCAGAGCCCGACGCGGGGCTCGAACTCACAGACCACGAGATAGTGACCTGGCTGAAGTCGGACGCTTAACCGACTGCGCCACCCAGGCGCCCCTAGATTTTAAAAGAGAAAGAGCATTAAAGTGAATGGAGGGGAAAGGCAAAGGAACTAGGGAAAAACCTACTAAAAACCTAACCTGAAAAGGAGAATTGTATTTATCCCCAACTTTTGCTAACTTGAATCAATATGGCCTTACTTATAAACATTAACTTCCCAGGAGTCTGTTGGTATGTGCCTTTTTTTTTTTAATTTTTTTTTCAACATTTATTTATTTTTGGGACAGAGAGAGACACAGCATGAACGGGGGAGGGGCAGAGAGAGAGGGAGACACAGAATCGGAAACAGGCTCCAGGCTCTGAGCCATCAGCCCAGAGCCCGACGCGGGGCTCGAACCCACGGACCGCGAGATCGTGACCTGGCTGAAGTCGGACGCTTAACCGACTGCGCCACCCAGGCGCCCCTGTATGTGCCTTTTTAAGAATTGTTCTGTTTTTGATGTATATAATAAATCCCTAGTTATGTTGAAATTTTTGCTTCAAAGTAAATAACAAACGCTTTGGTTGTACTGAAAAAACTTGTTGTATAGGTCTTAGATCATTTTGCTATCATTACCATCGCTGCATCTGACTGGTTTAATGGACTTTACATATATGATTTTTATGTATTTGTATAATTTGTAGTTTAAGATAACTGAGTGACAACCACTATGTTGTAACAAAACTATCAAACTGTGGTACATTACATGTGTATTTAATGTGGACTCTCAACTTTCTATGGACCCTCTTATTATGGAAGTCTACTTTGAATGTGGTTTTTAATAAATACAAAATAATTGGGGAGGGGGAGTAATTCCTTTAGAATACTGAGTCTCAATTTATCCTTAATTATGTGGCAAAAATATTGCCTTGCCCCTCAGATCACTACCTCTTTACTTTTCCTTCCTCATCTGAGCAGAGTTGTCTTCAGTGACAGCAACACAAGCAAAACAATTCTTTGCCAAAATTCCATCAGAATCTTGAGTAAAAGTTCTGAAGACTAGTCTCATAAGGCCTACTTATACCACCTAGAATTTCTCCTGAACCTGCAGAGAATTTTTATTTCAGTTAATTCCACTATGCCTTCCACTATGAAAGGCCCCTTATTCAAAGCCCCTTGAATAAAAGTCTCTTGCAATACCTCTGTACATTCACTCACATTGTTCTCTGTATTTCATCCCCAGTGACTTTTTTGACTACTCTCCTCCGTTCTAGTTTTCTTTGAAAACCCACCAGCCTACACACTTACCTTTTCCCCCATATATTTCTACTTCCTAGTCCTAATGGAAACCTTAATTAATGTCCTTACGTTAATTAACATTTACTAATGTGCTGGCATAACTATATGCCTGGCACTGTGCTGATTCTCCTTTGAAGTGTTCTTGCCTTTAATAAGTTCAGCCTGGAGTTTAAGAGAGATAAGTGAAGAAAACAATTATTGCTTCTCTATAAGAATAACAATTGCTGGGGGCGCCTGGGTGGCTCAGTTGGTTGAGCATCCGACTTCAGCTCAGGTCATGATCTTGCGGTCTGTGAGTTCGAGCCCCGCGTCGGGCTCTGCTGATCGCTCAGAGCCTGGACCCTGTTTTCCAATTCTGTGTCTCCCTCTCTCTCTGCCCCTCCCCCACTCATGCTCGCTCTCTCTCTCTCTCTCTCTCTCTCTCCCTCTGTCAAAAATAAACAAACATTAAAAAAAATTTTTTTTAAAAACCTAGATGCCTTCCATTTCATAAAAAAAGAAAAACAATTGCTGAAAAAACAGAATTTTATCTTTATTTTTTCTTTATTGAACCCAGATCTCCTACGTGGGAAAAAGAATAACTTAATTTGATTGGTCAGACCCTCCCATTCATTGTGCAAACTACAAGTGCCTGGAATTATTAACTCTATAAAATATTTAAGTCCTCTTTTCCCCGCCCAAGCTCAGGAGCAATGACTCTCTTTCACCCTCTGTGGTTCTGTTCCCATGAAACAATGACATTCACAGCAGAGCCCAGGGATTATCCCCTAGAGTATGGAAAAAAAATATTAGAATTTAACAATTTTCTTTAACCATAAAGTAAGCATATATAACTGACTATAAGCAGTAGACAAATATTCTGAGGCAAAGTGTGAGTTTGATGTTGAGAGAGGCGCATATCATTGCCTTCATGAGTTCTGGATATTTCATTTGCCAGTTAAGTGTATTGACCAATTCACACTACCTTAAGTAACATATTCAGTGTGCTTTACAAATAGACAAGAGCTGATCATAAAAAATTTCATGGCAAAATATTTTTAAAAGTTGGCAAACATAAAGACTTACCGTGTACTTTGGTTTTACAAAAAGACAAATGTTCCATATAAACTTTTTTGTAATGACAAAGATTTATCAGCAGTATGTAAACTAGCAAATGTTTTAAAATATGTATTTCTTAATCTGTCTTTTCAGAATAGGGTAGTTACGTTTTAATGAGTATCAAAATAACTATCTTTTTGAAATGAACTAATGTGGAGAATATTTTGAAAACTATTGGAAATATTTTCATCTAATGTAATTTTGTGTGTGTGCAAATGTGCTATGATCCCTACAAGCTCAAGGTATCACACTTTAAAAACTTAGAAACAATTTCCTCGTTTGTTTAAAAAATCTCACAAAAAAAGGGTTTGAGCAGATTAGACCATTTTTCCTTTTAAATATAAAAAAATGGAATGCCTTCCAATTAGTTTCCCAGAACTAATTACTCAGAAAAGATAACATTTTACTGATAAAATCTGTACTAAAAACTTCGCATAATAAAAATGAAAAATGAGAATGTGGGGGTGCCTGGCTGGCTCAGTCAGAAGAGCATGCAGCTCTTGATCTTGGGGTTGTGAGTTCAAGCCCCACACTGGGTGTAGAGATTGCTTAAATAAATAAATATTTAAAAAGAAAAAGAAAAAGGAGTAATGTGGTTTACTAATAAGCACAACCAAGATGCACCTCTTCCACTTGAAATTTCGAATCTTTGAAAGTATCTTTTTCAAATATAATAGCATTAAAAACAATATACTGATATAAATTTGCCTTAGCACCGGACCTTCAAATCACTACATCACAAATACTAAATCATGCTTTTCAAAATAGTAATGCTTATTGAATTCTGTACCACTAATAATAAAATGGAAATCATTTTTAGAAATATTGGTTATCATTTTTAATTTTTTGTATATTGTAGATTTTACATAGTAAATTACAGCACATTTATGTAATATATAAATAAATATGCAACCACTGGTGACAGATGTTCACATGTTTTTTACTGATAAGATTGTATATACTGATACAGAGTCACATCTAAATGCCCATAATTTGTCTCACTTTCCTAAATTTGACTTCAGGGGGCTTTAAGCTGCAGTTTCTATGCATATTTCAACTAGGCACAGTCTGCTAAGAATGAAACAGGTTCACCTTCTCCATTTCATACATGCTGCCTTCAATTTGAGATGGAGGTAGGAGTTCCATTAAGTTTCCCATTTAGACTCATTACAGAAAGCCTTAGATAAAGCTGATACTTGGTTCTTCATTTGATTGTCCACTTTTTAGCAAATACTAATGGCCACAACCCTGGAGCAGAAGAGGAGCAAGAGGTAAGATTCCAGTACCAAGCCCCATACAGGATGCCTAAGAAGTATATCAGGGTACCTGGGTGGCTCAGTCAGTTAAGTGTCCGACTCTTGACCTCAGCTCAGGTCTTGATCTCAGGGTCATGAGTTCAAGTCCCACATTGGGTTCTGTGCTGGGAACCTTCTTAAATAAAGCCTACTTAAAAAAAAAAAAGAAGAAGAAGAGGTATCTCCTAAACACCTGGCAAACAAGGGGAGTGGGGAGAAAGAGTGTTAGGGAAAGAAGTGATGATATGTCAAGTGGGTCGCAAGAGGAAAATAGTTAAGAACTACAAGGAGAGAAGCCTAGACAGAATAAGTAAGTGTAAAAGCATAAAGAAGCAAGGCATAGTTTTATTACTTTATTATATTGTATTTGTATAACATACATAGGTATATTATACTGAGATACATATACTTATGTACAATAATATACATATTTACATATAAACATATAAATACTATGTTATGCTTATGTATTACTTATATATTTATATGTTCTATGTAAATATTGCATCACAATATATATATACAGTTGGTCATCAAACAACATAAATTTGAACTGCATAGGTTCATTTATACATGATTTTTTTCAATATACAATTGAATATTCAATATACAATATTCAATATACAATACTATATGAACGTATATATGAATGAATATTCATATATTCATTCATATATTCATTCATATACATATGAATGTATATTCATTCTATATGAATGAATATGTATATATGAATATACAATATTCAATATACAATACTATAAGTGTATTTTCATTTTCTTACGATTTTCTTGACATTTTCCTTTCTCTAGCTTATTTTATTGTAAGAATATAGTACACAATAAATATTAGCATGCAAAATATGTGTTAATCAACTGTTTATATTATCAGTAAAGCTTCCAGTCAACAGTAGACATTAGTAGTAAATTTTGGGGAATCAAAAGTTATACATGGATTTTTCAACTGCATGAGGATCAGTGTCCCTGACCCCCATACTGTTCAAGAGTCAACTCAAAATAATTCATCTCTTCAAACTGAACTATAGTTTCAATGCAACCAAAATCAAAGTCCTAATAAGTTTTCCTAAAGAAATTGATGAAATTTTCCAAAAACTAAAATGGAAATGGGAAGACCAAGAATAGCCAAAACTATCTTGAAGAAAAACAAAATGAAGTATTTAAAAATTAAAGAATTAAGGACATTATTTCTTAATGTCTGAAGGCATTAGCAAAAATATAGATAAATGCACCAAAGAAACTGATTAGAGTCTAGAAACAGACCCACACATGGGTATTTCATTTGTGACAAAGTTGGTACTGCAGAAGAGGGGAGAAAAAACAATCTAAGGTAGGTCAAGTATTAATCACCATGAAAAAAATACAGAAAGAAAGAATACAAGAATAAAAGGAAGGAGGTGAGAGAGAGAGAAAAGAAAAGAAAACCTGACTTGTATCTCACACCACACACAAAAAAATCAGTTACAGGTGAACTGTTGATCTCAATGTCAAAGGAAAAACAATTACAAGATAATACAAGAGAATATTTTCATGCGGCTGAGGAAGAAGCTCTTCAAAACAATGCAAAGAGCAATAACCATAAAGAAAAAAGTTTGATACATTAAACTACACTAAATTTAATAACTTTTGCTTATCAAAAGATGTCATACATAAGATATTTGGGAGAAAATATTTGCAACATGTATAGTATAACTGACAAAGAGCCTGTAATTAGAATATATATACAAACTTATAGAAATTAGTTAAGAAAAAGTCAAACAATCCAAGAGAAAAATAAGTATTTCACAAAAGACTTTATATGATGGCTAATAAACATTTGGAAGGGAACTCACCCTCATTAGTCATCAGGGGAAAAAAGTTAACACCACAAAGAGATACCATTAACACATTTCTTGGATGGTTAAAAATAAAGAGACTGACAATATCAGGTGGCAAGGATGTGGAGTAACTAGAATTCTTATACAGAATATAAATTGGTCTATCTTCTTTGAAAACCTGTTTGGTATTATGTACTGAAGTTGAGCATATATATAATTATGATCTAGAAATTCCGCTACTAGATATGTCCTCAACAGCATACCTCTACTTCTCTCTTACAAAGACATTTGTGATTACATATGTGATTACAAATTACATTTACGGCCCAACTCAATCCAAGATAATCTCCCCATATCAAAATCCTAATCATTGCATCTGCAAAGTTCATTGCCATATAAGGCAATATAAACTATTACAACCATAAATAATTTTATACTAACAAATTACACAATTTAGATGAAATGGAAAAATTCCTAGAAAGACACAAATTACCAAAACTGATCCAAGAAGAAGAAAGAATAACTGAAAATACCTATAACAAGAAATTGAATTTGTAGTTAAAACTCTTCCTAAAAAGAAAAACCCAGGCCCATATTGTTTCACTGGTGAATTCTACCAAATACTTAAAAGAAGAAATTATAACAATCTTTCACAAACTCTTTCAGGAAAAAAAAGTGGGAGGAGGAGGTAGAGGAAGGAAACTTCCCAAGATATTCTATGAGGTCAGTTTTATGTTCATACCAAAGACAGACAGACATCACAAGATGAGAAAACAACAGATTACCATCCCTAATGAATACAGAGGCAAAAATCCTCAACAAAATATGAGGAAACCATATCCAGCAACAGACAAAAAAGGACCATGTGCTATGACGGAGTGGGATTTTCCCATCTGAAAATCAATTAATGTAATAAGCCATATTAATAAATACGTCCAATCAAGAAAAATCACACGATCATTTCAAAAGATGCAGAAAATGTATTTGACAAAATCTAAAATGCATTTTTGTTTTTTGAGAGAGAGAAAGCTGGGGAGAGGGGCAGAGGTTGAGAGAATCTTAAGCAGGCTGCACGCTCAACACAGAGCATGATGCGGGGCTCGATCCCAAGACCCTGGGATCATGACCTGAGTAAAAATCAATTTGGGTACTCAACCGACTAAGCCACCCAGGAGCCCCTAAAATGCATTCTTTTTAAAAAAAATTTTTTTTTCAACGTTTATTTATTTTTGGGACAGAGAGAGACAGAGCATGAACGGGGGAGGGTCAGAGAGAGAGGGAGACACAGAATCGGAAACAGGCTCCAGGCTCTGAGCCATCAGCTCAGAGCCTGACGCGGGGCTCGAACTCACGGACCGCGAGATCGTGACCTGGCTGAAGTCGGACGCTTAACCGACTGCGCCACCCAGGCGCCCCTAAAATGCATTCTTAATAAAAACTCTGAACAAACTAGGAATAGAAAGGAACTTACCTAACAACACACTTCGATGGCGAAAGACTAAGTGCTTTCCCCCTAAGATTGGTAAGACAAATGTTCACTCTCACTACTTTTAATCAACATTGGACTGTAGGTTATATCCAATGCAGTCCAACAAGAAAACGAAATAAGAAGTATCCACATTTAAAAGAAAGTGGTAAAACTAGTCTTTATGTGCAGGCATTAAAATCCTGTACACTAAAACTAATAAACAAGCTCAATGGAGTATCAGGATACAAGAACAAAATACAAAAATATCTTTTGTAGAGTGTCTGACTGGCTCAGTAGGTTGGGCATCTGACTCTTGATTTCAACTCAGGTCATGATCCCAGGGGTGTGGAATTGAGCCCTGTTTTTTATAAAAAGATAAAAACGTAAAAAAAGTTTTTAAATCTTTTGCATTTCTGTATAACAGTAATGAAAATAATTATATATGAAATAGCACCAAAATAAAAAATACTTAGAAATAAATTTAATAGAAGGAATGTAGTAATATTAACAGAAGAAACAATAAACAGAAGAAATATTAAGACTTGTACACTAAAAACTGCAAAACATTTCTGAATGAAATTAAAGAAGATCTAAATTCATGATAAATATTTCATATTCATGGATGGAAAGATTCAATACTGTTAATATATCCATTCTCAAAGTAATCTAGAGTCAAAAAATAAACCAACCACTAACTAACTTAATCAAGAAAAGAGGATAAAACACAATTAAGAGGTTCTGGTCCATGATGGTGACCTATAGGAAGAAAACCTTGAAAAACTCACTTCCTCCACAGAACACGCAAAATTACACCTATTAATAGAACAATTCCTCTTGAAGAAAATCTGAGGGCTGACTGAACAGCTTCTGAAAACCAAAGACAGAGAGAAGAGCAGGAAAACAGCAAGAGAAACAGAGCCACGGTAACAAAGGGGAAGTCCAAACCCCAGGATACTGCAAATGGCAGTAGGAAGGGATAATACTGAGGAACCTGGAACAGATTCCCGTTCTTAGGCACAGAAAAAAAGCTGCAGTTTAAAAGAGCAACTAGTATATAAAAGAGACAACAAAGCCTAGACCACAGCAGTGTCCAGACATGATAATGGGTAGGTCTAGTTGTCACAGCAAACTTGTGATCTCAGCAAGCCCTTGGTCTACAAGACCACTCTAGCCCCAATTGCACTGGGGCACAGCAAAACAAAACAAAACAAAACAAAACAAAACAAAACAAAACAAAAACAAAACAAAACAAAACAAAACAGGATTTAAAAGAGCCAAGGAGCTCTCTCCCCCTCCAACTTAAAAGCCCACAACAAAGAAGGGTCTGGACACCATAACTAGTGGATCCTGATGCCATAACTGGCAGTCCCACTTGTCACAGTGAGCCTGTGACCTCAGCAAGGCCAGGATCTGAAAGCCCACCTGAGCCCTGATTGTACTGGGGCACGGTGGCAGAGGGGGGGGTGGGGGAAGCTATGGTTTAAAAGGACCAAGGGGCTGTGGGGATGATCTCTTCCTCTCCCCCTTAAAATCCCAGATGGATAGAAAATTAGGTAGGTTGTATATTTGGGACCTTTCTTGCTTCTTGAGATAGGCCTTAATTGCAATGTATTTTCCTCTTAGGACTGCCTTTGCTGCATCTCAAGAGGATTGGACAGTCATGTTTTCCTTTTCATTTGCCTCCATGTATTTTTAAATTTCTTCTTCAATTTCGTGGTTAACCCATTCATTCTTTAGTAGGATGTTCTTTAACCTCCACGTATTTGAGGGCCTTCCAAATTTTTTCTTGTGGTTGATTTCAAGTTTCATACCATTGCAATCCGAAAATATGCATGGTTATGATCTCAATATTTTTGTACCTGTTGAGGGGTATGACCCAACATGTGATCTATTCTGGAGCCTGTTCTATGTGCACTCGAGAAGAATGTGTATTCTGCTGCTTTAGGTTAAAATGTTCTGAATGTATCTGTTAAGTCAATCTGGTCCAATGTGTCATTCAGAGCCATTGTTTGCTTGTTGATTTTCTGCTTAGATGATCTGTCCATTGTTGTAAGTGGAGTATTAAAATCTGCCACAATTATGGTATTATCAATAAGTTTGCTTATGTTTGTGATTAATTGATTTATATATTTAGGTTCTTTCAGGGGACATAAATATTTACAATTGTTAGCTCTTCTTCATGGATAGACCCCTTAATTCTGATACAGTGATCTTCTTCATCTCTTATAGTCTTTGTTTTAAAATCTAGCTTGTCTGATATAAGTATGGTTCCTCTGGCTTTCTTTTTATTTATTTATTTATTTATTTATTTATTTATTTATTTATATATGAAATTTATTGTCAAATTGGTTTCCATACAACACCCAGTGCTCATCCCAAAAGGTGCCCTCCTCAGTACCCATCACCCACCCTCTCCTCCCTCCCACCCCCCATCAACCCTTAGTTTGTTCTCAGTTCTCAACAGTCTCTTATGCTTTGGCTCTCTCCCACTCTAACCTCTTTTTTTTTTTTTTTTGTTCCCCTCCCCCATGGGTTTCTCTTAAGTTTCTCAGGATCCACATAAGAGTGAAACCATATGGTATCTGTCTTTCTCTGTATGGCTTATTTCACTTAGCATCACACTCTCCAGTTCCATCCACGTTGCTACAAAAGGCCATATTTCATTTTTTCTCATTGCCATGTAGTACTCCATTGTGTATATAAACCACAATTTCTTTATCCATTCATCAGTTGATGGACATTTAGGCTCTTTCCATAATTTGGCTATTGTTGAGAGTGCTGCTATGAACATTGGGGTACAAGTGCCCCTATGCATCAGTACTCCTGTGTCCCTTGGATAAATTCCTAGCAGTGCTATTGCTGGGTCATAGGGTAGGTCTATTTTTAATTTTCTGAGGAATCTCCACACTGCTTTCCAGAGCGGCTGCACCAATTTGCATTCCCACCAACAGTGCAAGAGGGTTCCCGTTTCTCCACATCCTCTCCCGCATCTATAGTCTCCTGATTTGTTCATTTTGGCCACTCTGACTGGCGTGAGGTGATATCTGAGTGTGGTTTTGATTTGTATTTCCCTGATAAGGAGCGACACTGAACAGCTTTTCATGTGCCTGTTGGCCATCCGGATGTCTTCTTTAGAGAAGTGTCTATTCATGTTTTCTGCCCATTTCTTCACTGGGTTATTTGCTTTTCGGGTGTGGAGTTTGGTGAGCTCTTTATAGATTTTGGATACTAGCCCTTTGTCCGATATGTCATTTGCAAATATCTTTTCCCATTCCGTTGGTTGCCTTTTAGTTTTGTTGGTTGTTTCCTTTGCTGTGCAGAAGCTTTTGATCTTCATAAGGTCCCAGTAATTCACTTTTGCTTTTAATTCCCTTGCCTTTGGGGATGTGTCGAGTAAGAGATTGCTACGGCTGAGGTCAGAGAGGTCTTTTCCTGCTTTCTCCTCTAAGGTTTTGATGGTTTCCTGTCTCACATTCAGGTCCTTTATCCATTTTGAGTTTATTTTTGTGAATGGTGTGAGAAAGTGGTCTAGTTTCATTCCTCTGCATGTTGCTGTCCAGTTCTCCCAGCACCATTTGTTAAAGAGACTGTCTTTTTTCCATTGGATGTTCTTTCCTGCTTTGTCAAAGATTAGTTGGCCATACGTTTGTGGGTCTAGTTCTGGGGTTTCTATTCTATTCCATTGGTCTATGTGTCTGTTTTTGTGCCAATACCATGCTGTCTTGATGATGACAGCTTTGTAGTAGAGGCTAAAGTCTGGGATTGTGATGCCTCCTGCTTTGGTCTTCTTCTTCAAAATTACTTTGGCTATTCGGGGCCTTTTGTGGTTCCATATGAATTTTAGGATTGCTTGTTCTAGTTTCAAGAAGAATGCTGGTGCAATTTTGATTGGGATTGCATTGAATGTGTAGATAGCTTTGGGTACTATTGACATTTTGATAATATTTATTCTTCCAATCCATGAGCAGGGAATGTCTTTCCATTTCTTTAAATCTTCTTCAATTACCTTCATAAGCTTTCTATAGTTTTCGGCATACAGATCCTTTACATCTTTGGTTAGATTTATTCCTAAGTATTTTATGCTTCTTGGTGCAATTGTGAATGGGATCAGTTTCTTTGTCTTTCTGTTGCTTCATTGTTAGTGTATAAGAATGCAACTGATTTCTGTACATTGATTTTGTATCCTGCAACTTTGCTGAATTCATGTATCAGTTCTAGCAGACTTTTGGTGGAGTCTATCGGATTTTCCATGTATAATATCATGTCATCTGCAAAGAGCGAAAGCTTGACTTCATCTTTGCCAATTTTGACGCCTTTGATTTCCTTTTGTTGTCTGATTGCTGATGCTAGAACTTCCAGCACTATGTTAAACAACAGCGGTGAGAGTGGGCATCCCTGTCGTGTTCCTGATCTCAGGGAAAAAGCTCTCAGTTTTTCCCCGTTGAGGATGATGTTAGCTGTGGGCTTTTCATAAATGGCTTTTATGATCTTTAAGTATGTTCCTTCTATCCCGACTTTCTCAAGAGTTTTTATTAAGAAAGGGTGCTGGATTTTGTCAAAGGCCTTTTCTGCATCGATTGACAGGATCATATGGTTCTTATCTTTTTTTTTGTTAATGTGATGTATCACGTTGATTGATTTGCGAATGTTGAACCAGCCCTGCATCCCAGGAATGAATCCCACTTGATCATGGTGAATAATTCTTTTTATATGCCGTTGAATTCGATTTGCTAGTATCTTATTGAGAATTTTTGCATCCATATTCATCAGGGATATTGGCCTGTAGTTCTCTTTTTTTACTGGGTCTCTGTCTGGTTTAGGAATCAAAGTAATACTGGCTTCATAGAATGAGTCTGGAAGTTTTCCTTCCCTTTCTATTTCTTGGAATAGCTTGAGAAGGATAGGTATTATCTCTGCTTTAAACGTCTGGTAGAACTCCCCTGGGAAGCCATCTGGTCCTGGACTCTTATTTGTTGGGAGATTTTTGACAACCGATTCAATTTCTTCGCTGGTGATGGGTCTGTTCAAGCTTTCTATTTCCTCCTGATTGAGTTTTGGAAGAGTGTGGGTGTTCAGGAATTTGTCCATTTCTTCCAGGTTGTCCAATTTGTTGGCATATAATTTTTCATAGTATTCCCTGATAATTGTTTGTATCTCTGAGGGATTGGTTGTAATAATTCCATTTTCATTCATGATTTTATCTATTTGGGTCATCTCCCTTTTCTTTTTGAGAAGCCTGGCTAGAGGTTTGTCAATTTTGTTTATTTTTTCAAAAAACCAGCTCTTGGTTTCGTTTATCTGCTCTACAGTTTTTTTAGATTCTATATTGTTTATTTCTGCTCTGATCTTTATTATTTCTCTTCTTCTGCTGGGTTTAGGCTGCCTTTGCTGTTCTGCTTCTAGTTCCTTTAGGTGTGCTGTTAGATTTTGTATTTGGGATTTTTCTTGTTTCTTGAGATAGGCCTGGATTGCAATGTATTTTCCTCTCAGGACTGCCTTTGCTGCGTCCCAAAGCGTTTGGGTTGTTGTATTTTCATTTTCGTTTGTTTCCATATATTTTTTAATTTCTTCTCTAATTGCCTGGTTGACCCACTCATTCGTTAGTAGGGTGTTCTTTAACCTCCATGCTTTTGGAGGTTTTCCAGACTTTTTTCTGTGGTTGATTTCAAGCTTCATAGCATTGTAGTCTGAAAGTATGCATGGTATGATTTCAATTCTTGTAAACTTATGAAGGGCTGTTTTGTGACCCAGTATATGATCTATCTTGGAGAATGTTCCATGTGCACTCGAGAAGAAAGTATATTCTGTTGCTTTGGGATGCAGAGTTCTAAATATATCTGTCAAGTCCATCTGATCCAATGTCTCATTCAGGGCCCTTGTTTCTTTATTGACCGTGTGTCTAGATGATCTATCCATTTCTGTAAGTGGGGTGTTAAAGTCCCCTGCAATTACCACATTCTTATCAATAAGGTTGCTTACGTTTATGAGTAATTGTTTTATATATTTGGGCGCTTCGGTATTCGGCGCATAGACATTTATAATTGTTAGCTCTTCCTGATGGATAGACCCTGTCACTATTATATAATGTCCTTCTTCATCTCTTGTTACAGCCTTTAATTTAAAGTCTAGTTTGTCTGATATAAGGATGGCTACTCCAGCTTTCTTTTGGCTTCCAGTAGCATGATAAATAGATCTCCATCCCCTCACTCTCAATCTAAAGGTGTCCTCAGGTCTAAAATGAGTCTCTTGTAGACAGCAAATAGATGGGTCTTGTTTTTTTATCCATTCTGATACCCTATGTCTTTTGGTTGGCACATTTAATCCATTTACATTCAGTGTTATTATAGAAAGATATGGGTTTAGAGTCATTGTGATGTCTGTATGTTTTATGCTGGTAGTGATGTCTCTGGTACTTTGTCTCACAGGGTCCCCCTTAGGGTCTCTTGGAGGGCTGGTTTAGTGGTGACAAATTCCTTCAGTTTTTGTTTGTTTGGGAAGACCTTTATCTCTCCTTCTATTCTAAATGACAGACTTGCTGGATAAAGGATTCTCGGCTGCATATTTTTTCTGTCTAGCACACTGAAAATCTCGTGCCAATTCTTTCTGGCCTGCCAAGTTTCAAAAGAGAGATCAGTCACGAGTCTTATAGGTCTCCCTTTATATGTGAGGGCACGTTTACCCCTTGCTGCTTTCAGAATTTTCTCTTTATCCTTGTATTTTGCCAGTTTCACTATGATATGTCGTGCAGAAGATCGATTCAAGTTACGTCTGAAGGGAGTTCTCTGTGCCTCTTGGATTTCAATGCCTTTTTCCTTCCCCACTTCAGGGAAGTTCTCAGCTATTATTTCTTCAAGTACCCCTTCAGCACCTTTCCCTCTCTCTTCCTCCTCTGGGATACCAATTATGCGTAGATTATTTCTTTTTAGTGTATCACTTAGTTCTCTAATTTTCCCCTCATACTCCTGGATTTTTTTATCTCTCTTTTTCTCAGCTTCCTCTTTTTCCATAACTTTATCTTCTAGTTCACCTATTCTCTCCTCTGCCTCTTCAATCCGAGCTGTGGTGGTTTCCATTTTGTTATGCATTTCGTTTAAAGCGTTTTTCAGCTCCTCCTGACTGTTCCTTAGTCCCTTGATCTCTGTAGCAAGAGATTCTCTGCTGTCAGCTATACTGTTTTCAAGCCCAGCGATTAATTTTATGACTATTATTCTAAATTCACTTTCTGTTATATTATTTAAATCCTTTTTGATCAGCTCATTAGCTGTTGTTATTTCCTGGAGATTCTTCTGAGGGGAATTCTTCCGCTTGGTCATTTTGGATAGTCCCTGGCGTGGTGAGGACCTGCAGGGCTCTTCCCCTGTGCTGTGGTGTATAACTGGAGTTGGTGGGCGGAGCCGCAGTCAGACCTGATGTCTGCTCCCAGCCCACCGCTGGGGCCACAGTCAGACTGGTGCGTGCCTTCTCTTCCCCTCTCCTAGGGGCGGGATTCACTGTGGGGTGGGGTGGCCTGTCTGGGCTACTTGCACAGTGCCAGGCTTGTGATGCTGGGGATCTGGCGTCTTAGCTGGGGTGGGTAGGCAAGGTGCACAGGGGCAGGAGGGGCAGGCTTAGCTTGCTTCTCCTTAGGTGATCCACTTCAGGAGGGGCCCTGTGGCAGCAGGAGGGAGTCAGATCCGCTGCCGGAGGTTTGGCTCCGCAGAAGCGCAGAGTTGGGTGTTTGCGCGGAGCGAGCAAGTTCCCTGGCAGGAACTGGTTCTCTTTGGGATTTGGCTGGGGGATGGGCGGGGGAGATGGCGCTGGCGAGCGCCTTTGTTCCCCACCAAACTGAGCTCTGTCGTCCAGGGGCTCAGCAGCTCTCCTTCCCTTTGTCCTCCAGCCTTCCCACTTTCTGAGCAGAGCTGTTAACTTATGACCTCCCAGACGCTAAGTCGCGCTTGCTGTCGGAACACAGTCCGTCAGGCCCCTCCGCTTTTTGCAAGCCAGACTCCGGGGCTCTGCTTGGCCGGCGAGCCGCCCCTCCGCCCCGGCTCCCTCCCGCCAGTCCGTGGAGCGCGCACCGCCTCGCCGCCCTTCCTACCCTCTTCCGTGGGCCTCTCGTCTGTGCTTGGCTCCGGCGACTCCGTTCTGCTAATCCTCTGGTGGTTTTCTGGGTTATTTAGGCAGGTGTAGGTGGAATCTAGGTGATCAGCAGGACGCGCGGTGAGCCCAGCGTCCTCCTACGCCGCCATCTTCCCTCTCCTCTCAGCCCTCTGGCTTTCTTCTAATGTCCATTAGCATGATAGGTGGTTTTGCGTCCCCTCACTTTCAATCTTCAGGTGTCCTCAGGTCTAAAATTAGTCTCTTATAAGCAACATATAGATGGATCTTGTTTTAAAGGAGCTAGAAAAGGAGCAGCAAATAAAGCCAAAGCCAGGAGAAGAAGGGATATAATAAAGATAAGAGCAGAAATAAATGAAATAAAATCAAAAGAAGAAAAAAAAGAACAGACCAGTGAAACTAAGAGCTGGTTTTTGAAAGAAAAAAAACAATATTCCTGGGATGCAGGACTGGTTCATTATTCACAAATCAATGTGATACACCACATTAATAAAAGAGAAGATAAGAACCATATGATCCTATCAACATTTGATAAAACCCTAGCCATACTTCTCAAAAAGAAAGAGGACCCAAATAGGTAAAATCATGAATGAAAGAGGAGAGATCACAACCAACACCACAGAAATATAAACAATTATTATAGAATACTATTAAAAATTATATACCAACAAGCTGGACGATCTGGAAGAAATGGACAAATTCTTAGACACTCACACACTACCAAAACTCAAACAGGAAGAAATAAATAATTTTAACAGGCCCATAACCAGCAAAGAAATTGAATTTGTTTATCAAAAATCTCCCAATAAGAGTTCTGGGCCAGATAGCTTCCCAGGGGAATTCTTTTTTTTTTTTCCTTTTAAATATATGAAATTTATTGTCAAACTGGTTTCCATACAACACCCAGTGCTCATCCCAAAAGATGCCCTCTTCAATACCCATCACCCACCGACCCCTCCCTCCCACCCCCATCAGCCCTCAGTTTGTTCTCAGTTTTTAAGAGTCTCTTATGCTTTGGCTCTCTCCCACTCTAACCTCTCTTTTTTTTTTTCCTTCCCCTCTCCCATGGGTTCCTGTTAAGTTTCTCAGGATCCACATAAGAGTGAAAACATATGGTATCTGTCTTTCTCTGTATGGCTTATTTCACTCAGCATAACACTCTCCAGTTCCATCCACATTGCTACAAAGGGCCACATTTCATTCTTTCTCATTGCCACTTAGTACTCCATTGTGTATATAAACCACAATTTCTTTATCCATTCATCAGTTGAATTCTATCAGACATTTAAAGCAGAGTTAATATCTATTCTCCTCAAACTGTTCCAAAAAATAGAAATGTAAGAAAAGCTTCCAATCTCATTCTGTGAAGCCAGCATTACCTTGATTCCAAAACCAGACAAATACCCCATTAAAAAGGAGAATTACAGGCCAATAACCCTGATGAAACTGGAGGCAAAAATTCTCAACAAGATACTAGCAATTTAAATTCAACAGTACATTAAAAGAATTATTCACCATGATCCAGTGGGATTTATTCCTGGGCTGCAGGACTGGTTCAATACTCACAAATCAATGTGATATACCACATGACTAAAAGAAAGGATAAGAACCATATAATCCTTTCAACAGATGCAGGAAAAGCATTTAACAAAATACAGCATTGTTTTTTGATAAAAACCCTCAAGAAAGTAGGAATAGAAGGAACATATACGAAAGGCCCATAGCTAAAAACTGAGAGCTTTCCCCCTGAGATCAGGAGCACACAAGGGCATCCAATCTCACCACTGTTCAACAAAGTACTGGATGTCCTAGCCTCAGCAATCAGACAATAAAGAGAAATAAAAGGCATCCAAACTGGCAAGGAAGAAGTCAAGCTTTCACTCTTTGCAGATGACATGATACTCTATGGAAAACCCACAAGACTCCACCAAAAACTGCTAGAGTTTATACAGGAATTCAACAAAGTCGCAGCATATATCATCAATGTACAGACATAGGTTGCATTTCTATACACCAATAATGAAGGGGCAAAAAGAGATATCAAGGAACTGATCCCATTTACAAGTGCATCAAAAACCATTAGATACCGGGGCGCCTGGGTGGCTCAGTCGGTTAAGCGTACAACTTCGGCTCAGGTCATGACCTCACGGTTTGTGAGTTCAAGCCCCGCATCGGGTTCTGTGCTGACAGCTCAGAGCCTGGAGCCTGCTTCACATTCTGTGTCTCCCTCTCTCTCTGCCCCTTCCCTGCTCATGCTCTGTCTCTGTCTCAAAAATAAATAAACATTAAAAAAATTTTTAAAAAGAACATTAGATACTTAGGAATAAACCTAAGCAAAGAGGTAAAAGATCTGTATGCTGAAAACTATAAAAAGCTTATGAAAGAAATTGAAAACACAAAGGAAAAAACATTCCATGCACATAGTTTGGAAGAACAAGTATTGTTAAAATATCTCAAAATATCTCTGCTACCCAAAGCAATCTACACATTCAATGCAATCCCTATAAAATAACACCAGCATTCTTCACAGAGCTAGAACAATTCTAAAATTTTTATGGAAACACAAGATCCCAAATAGTCAAAATAATGTTGAAAAGAAAAGCAAACCTTGAGGCATCACAACCCCAGACTTTAAGCTGTATTACAAAGCTGTAATCATTAAGACAGTATGGTACTGGCACAAAAACAGACACATAAATCAATAGTATACAGAACCCAGAAATGGACCCACAAATATATGGCCAATTAATCTTCAACAAATCAAGAAAGAGTACCCAATGGAAAAAAGATAGTTGCTTCAGCAAATGGTGCTGGGAGAACTGGACAGTGACATCAAGAATGAAACTAGACCACTTTCTTGCAACATATGCCAAAATAAATTAAACATGGATCAAAGACCTTAATGTAAGACAGGAAACCATCAAAATCCTACAGGAGAAAACAGGCAGCAATACCTTTGACCTTGGCTGCAGCAACTTCTTACTTGACATGTCTCTGGAGGCAAGGGAAATAAAAGCAAAAATGAACTATTGGGACCTTATCAAGATAAAAAGCTTCTAAACAGCAAAGGAAACAATCAACCAAACTAAAAGGCAACTGATGGAATGGGATAAGATACTTGCAAATGACATATGAAATAAAATGTTAGTATCCAAAATCTATAAAGAACTTACCAAACTCAACACCCAAAAAACAAATAATCCAGTGAAGAAATGGGCAGAAGACATGGATAGACATTTTTCCAAAGAAGACATCCAGATGGCAAACAGACACATGAAAAGATGCTCAACATCACTCACCATCAGGGAAATACAAATCAAAACCACAATGAGATCCACCTTACACCTGTCAGAGTGGCTAAAATTAGCAACTCAGGAAACCATAGATGTCGGTGAGGATATGGAGAAAGGGGAACACTTTTGCACTGTTGGTGGGAATGCAAACTGGTGCAGCCACTCTGGAAAACAGTGTGGATGTTCCTCAAAAAATTAAAAATAGAATTACCATATAACCTAGCAATTGCACTACTAGATATTCATCCAAATGATATAAAAATGTTGATTCAAAGGGGCACATGCACCCCAATGTTTATAGCAATGCTATCAACAACAGTCAAATTATGGAAAGAGCCCAAATGTCCGTCAACTGATGAATGGGTAAAGAAGATGAGGTATATAAATACAATGGAATACTACTTGGCAATGAAAAATAATGAAATCTTGCCTTTTGCAACAACGTGGATGGAACTAAAGGGTATTATGCTAAATGAAATAAGTCAGTCAGAGAAAGACAGATATCATATGATTCCACATTCAAATCTGGAATTTGAGAAACTCAACAGATGAACATAGGGGAAGGGAAGAAAAAATAAGATAAAGAGAGGGGGCAAACCATAAGAGACTCTTAAATACAGAGAACTGAGGGTTGCCCAAGGAGGAGAGGTGGGTGAGGGGATGGGTTAAATGAGTGATGGCACTCATTATTGTAGGTAATGCCCACATTACTGAGGGCACTTTTCAGGATGAGCACTGGGTGTCCTATGTAAGAGATGAATCACTGGGTTCTATCCTTGAAGCAAAGTCTACACTGTATGTTAACTCACTTGAATTAAAAAAAAAAAAAAAAAAGCCCAGACCAGAACAGGGTCTGGCTCACAATGAGCTCAAGACCTCAGTGAACCCAGAGTCTATAAGACCACACCAGCCTCTATGGAGCTGGGGCACAGAAAATAAGCTACATATATAAATTTTATTTAAATTATTTTTATTTTTTAAAAAATTTTAGATTTTTAAAATTAGTCTTATTTTTCTTTTTGTTCTTTTTGGTTTTTTTCTTTTATTTTTTCCTTCTTTTTGTAAAAAGCCACAGTTCCAAACAGTAAGTAGCATATATTGCCATACCTCCAGCCAGCCAGCAACCATCACCAAGCACACACAGTCTACATAGGGGACACCATATACAAAACTACTCCTTCAAGTTTAGGTGAAGTAGTCTTTCTGCCTAATCCATATAAACAAGATAGTCAAGCAAAATGGAGATACAGAAAAAATATGTTACAAAAGAAAGAACAGGAAAAAACTTAAGAAAAAATAAATAAATGAAACAGAGATAAGCAATATTCCTGATAAAGAATTTAAAGTAATGACTGCAAACACACTCATTGGGCTGGAACAAAGAGGGAAGAACTCAGTGAGACTGTCAACATAGAGATAGAAAATATTAAAAAGAACCAATCAGAGTTGAAGAATACAATAACTGAAATAAAAAACACACTAGAGGGAATCAACAATAGATCATAAAATGCAAAAGAAGCATCAGTGATCTAGACAAAAAGGTAATGGAAAACATGCAAGATGAACAGCAAAAAGAAAAAACAACTTTAATAAAAATGAACATAGATTAAGAGATCTCTTGGACAACATCAAGCAAACAAGAATTACAGGAGTCTCAGAAGAATGAGAGAGACAGGTGTAAAAAATTATTAGAGGAAATAGTAACAGAAAACTTCCCTAACCTAGCAATGGAAATAGACATCCAAGTCCAAGAAGCACAGAGAGTTCCAAACAAGATGAACCCAAGGAGGTCCATGTCACGGAATATAATACTTAAAATGTCAAATGCTGGGGAAGATCATGGAGTAGGAGGACCCCGGGCTCACCCTGTCCCATGCACACACCTAGATAACACCCACATCAATGTAAATAACCCAGAAAATGACCGAAGACTGGCAGATCAGGTTTTCCAGAGTTAAATGTACAGAGGAGGCCAAATCAAGATGGTAGAAGGGCAGAAACACAGTCAAGAAACAAAATAATCTGTAAGACTGACTACAGGAGGGAGGGACAGCAGGCATGGAAGAGGAGGAGCAGCAAACCCCACACTCAGCACCCCAGGCATGGGTGACCACACTGGGAAGATGAATTCCTATAACATTTGACTCTGAAACTAGATGGGCTTAACTTTGCAAATTTTTATTATCAGTGAGGCTTAACATAGGAAACATTAAAAATGAGCAGACTCGGCTCTGTGAAAGCCAAAAGGCTATTAAAAACTGGGTCCCTGGCATTAAAAAGACAGTCTGACAAAAACCTCATCAAGTTACAGTGCAGAAGCAGCAGTTTCTGAGGTACCTGGGGTATACAGGAAGATTTCTTTGCTAGTCTCAGAGCCTGTTCAGAAAAGGTAAGTTTCTTTGTGAACCTTATGCAAGAACAAAATTGCTGGCTAGCACCATTTCTTTCCTCTGCTCACCAGTCTAGATGCACTGACACTTGTGGAAAGCAGCCCAAACACTTTCCACCAAGCTTGCTGACAGTGCATCCTGCCCCACTTTCTCCTACAGATCTGCTCCATCCAACCATCTCCACTAGATGGGAGCCCATCCAGGGAGGTACCAAAAGTACGGAATTGTTTCAGCAGCCCAGTAGCCAGCACCACTCTAAAACAACTCCTGCCCTGAGGAGAAGAGAAGATAACCACACACACCAGTTCAACTGTGGCCCCAACCTGGGGGCAGATATATCATCTGACTGCTGGCCCCAAACACCAACAAAAACCTCAACAGGGGCAACACACAGAGAAATCCCAGTAGTTCAGGGTCACTGTATTCCCCAACAGACAAACTAGAGGTAGACATCTGGTCTGACTGTTAGGTCTTGCCTACCAATAAAAGCCTTCCAAGGGACAATGCAGGGAGAGTGTCCTGCTTTCCACTGTGATTACAGTTCTAACAAACATGCTCAGTGCAGGCATCTGGTCTGACCTGACTCAAACCCAAGGTGACCCCATAATGGCCCATTACAGCACAGGGACCAAACCCTGCCCACAACAACAAGGCCATTGCAGATAACTGGACCAAAGGCAAACAGAGTTCAACCACAACAACACAGAATACATAGTACACTGAGGAGATATCCCTGAAGTGCCTGATTCTGGTGAACAGGGGACAATGCACTATAGGGCACTATAGGTCCTCTTCTTCATAAGGCCATTATTTGAATAGCAGAACAAGTAGCTGATTTTCCTAACATACAGAAACAGACACAGACACCCTGACAAAATTAGGAGACAGAGGAATATGCCCCAAATTAAATAATAGAAAGAGAGCCAAATGAAACAGACAAGTAATATGCCTGATAGAGAATTTAATGTAACGGTCGTAAAGATATTCACTGGACTTCAGAAAAGAGTGGAGAACCTCAGTAAGAACTTCATGAAAGAGTTAGAAAATAAAAAAAGGAATGAATCAGAGATGAAGAACACAGTAACTGAAATTAAAAATACACTAAAAAAGAATAAGTTGTAGACTAGAGAAGCAAAAGAACAGATCAGTGAGCTGGAAGATGGGAGTAATGAAAAGCAATCAAACTTATTAGGAGAAAGAAAAAACATTAATAAAAAAATGAGACTAGATTAAGGGAACTCAGTGACACCAGCAAGTGTAACAACATTTGCATTATAGGGATCACAGAAGGAGAAGAGGGAAAGGAGGGAAGAGAAATTTATTCGAAGAAATAATAGCTGAGACTTCCCAAATCTGAGGAAGGAAATAGATATCCAGACCCAGCAGGCACGAGAGCCCTCAAGAAAATCAATTCAGAACGGATTCTCCAGAGTCAAGCGTAGACGAGAGGCCCACGGAAAAGGGTAAGAAGGGCGGGGAGGCAGTGCTCTGACCAGAGGGAGCCGGGGTAGAGGGGCAGCCGGGCAGCCCTCAGGCAAAGCAGAGCCCGCGAGTCTGGCTGGCAAAAGCGGAGGGGCCGGACAGAGTGTGTTCAGACAGCAAGCGGGACTTAACATCTGGAAGGTTATAAGTTAACAGCTCTTTTCGGAGAATGGGAGGGCTCGAGGACAACGGGAGAAAGAGGTGTTGAGCCCTGGATGACACAGCGCAGCTTGGCAGTGAACAAAGGCACTTGCCAGCGCCATCTCCCTCGCCCATCCCCCAGCCAAAATCCCAAAGGGAACCAGTTCCTGTCAGGGAACTTGCTTGCACCGGGCAAACACCCAACGTTGTGCTTCTGCAGATCCATCCCTCCTGCGGTGGTGGTGACTCCCTCCCAGTGCCCCAGGGCCCCTCCCGAAGCGGATCTCCAAAGGAATAGCGAGCTGAGCCTGCCCCTCCCTCCCCTGTGCACCTTGCCGATCCACCCCAGCCAATACACCAGATCCCCAGCACCACAAGCCTGGCAGTGTGCAAGTAGCCCAGATGGGCCACGCCAACCCACGGTGAATCCCACCCCTAGGAGAGGGAAAGAGAAGGCACACACCAGCCTGACTGTGGCCCCAGTGGTGGGCTGGGGGCAGACATCAGGTCTGACTGCAGCCACACCCACCAACTCCAGTTATTCAAAACAGCACAGGGGAAGTGCCCCGCAGTCCTACACCACTCCAGGGACTATCCAAAATGACGAAACTAAAGAATTCCCCTCAAAACAACGTACGGAAATAACGACAGGTAATGAACTGATCAAAAAGTATTCAAACAATATAACAGAAAGTGAATTTAGAATAATAGTCATAAAATTAATCGCTGGGCTTGAAAACAGTATAAAGGACAGCAGAGAATCTATTGCTACAGAGATCAAGGGACTAAGGAACAGCCAGGAGGAGCTAAAAAATGCTATTAATGATCTGCAAAATAAAATGGAGACGACCACGGCTCGGATTGAAGAGGCAGAGGAGAGAATAGAGGAACTAGAAGATAAAATTATGGAAAAAGAGGAAGCTGAGAAAAAGATTAAAAAATCCAGGAGTATGAGGGGACAATTAGAGAACTAAGTGATGCAGTAAAGAGAAATAATCTACGCATAATTGGTATTCCAGAGGAGGAAGAGAGAGGGAAAGGTGCTGAAGGTATACTTGAAGAAATCATAGCTGAGAACTTCCCTGATCTGGGGAAGGAAAAAGGCATTGAAATCCAAGAGGCACAGAGAACTCCCTTCAGACGTAACTTGAATCGATCTTCTGCACGACATATCATAGTGAAACTGGCAAAATACAAGGATAAAGAGAAAATTCTGAAAGCAGCTAGGGATAAACGTGCTCTAACATATAAAGGGAAACCTGTAAGACTCGTGACCTATCTCTCTACTGAAACTTGGCAGGCCAGAAAGGAATGGCAGGAGATCTTCAATGTGATGAACAGAAAAATATGCAGCTGAGAATCCTTTTACCAGCAAGTCTGTTACTTAGAATAGAAGCAGAGATAAAGGTCTTCCCAAACAAACAAATGCTGAAGGAATTCGTCACCACTAAACCAGCCCTACAAGAGATTCTCAGGGGGATCCTGTGAGACAAAGTACCAGAGACATCGCTACAAGCATGAAACCTACAGACATCACAATGACTCTAAACCCATATCTTTCTATAATAACACTGACCATAAATGGACTAAATGCGCCAACCAAAAGACATAGGGTATCAGAATGGATAAAAAAACAAGACCCATCTATTTGCTGTCTACAAGAGACTCATTTTAGACCTGAGGACAACTTCAGATTGAGAGTGAGGGGATGGAGAACTATTTATCATGCTACTGGAAGTCAAAAGAAAGCTGGAGTAGCCACATTTATATCAGATAAACTAGATGTTAAATTAAAGGCTGTAACAAGAGATGAAGAAGGGCATTATATAATAATCACAGGGTCTATCCATCAGGAAGAGCTAACAATTATAAATGTCTATGCGCCGAATACAGGAGCCCCCAAATATATAAAACAATTACTCACAAACATAAGCAACCTTATTGATAAGAATGTGGTAATTGCAGGGGACTTTAATACCCCACTTATAACAATGGATAGATCATCTAGACACATGGTCAATAAAGAAACAAGGGCCCTGAATGATACATTGGATCAGATAGACTTCACAGATATATTTAGAACTCTGCATCCCAAAGCAACAGAATATACTTTCTTCTCGAGTGCACATGGAACATTCTCCAAGATAGATCACATAATGGGTCACAAAATGGCCCTTCATAAGTATACAAGAATTGAGATCATACCATGCATACTTTCAGACCACAATGCTATGAAGCTTGAAATCAACCACAGGAAAAAGTCTAGAAAACCTCCAAAAGCATGGAGGTTAAAGAACACCCTACTAACGAATGAATGGGTCAACCAGGCAATTAGAGATTAAAAAATATATGCAAACAAACGAAAATGAAAATACAACAATCCAAACGCTTTGGGATGCAGCGAAGGCAATCGTGAGAGGAAAATACATTGCAATCCAGGCCTATCTCAAGAAACCAGAAAAATCCCAAATATAATATCTAACAGCACACCTAAAGGAAATAGAAGCAGAACAGCAAAGACACCCCAAACCCAGCAGCAGAAGAGAAATAATAAAGATCAGAGCAGAAATAAACAATATAAAATCTAAAAAAACTGTAGAGCAGATTAACGAAACCAAGAGTTGGTTTTTTGAAAAAATAAACAAAATTGACAAACCTCTAGCCAGGCTTCTCAAAAAAAAAAAAGGGAGATGACCCAAATAGATAAAATCATGAATGAAAATGGAATTATTACAACCAATCCCTCGGAGATACAAGCAATTATCAGGGAATACTATGAAAAACTATATGTCAACTGGAAAACCTGGAAGAAATGGACAAATTCCTACACACCCACACACTTCCAAAACTCAATCAGGAGGAAATAGAAAGCTTGAACAGACCCATAACCAGTGAAGAAATTAATCAGTTATCAAAAATCTCCCAACAAATAAGAGCCCAGGACCAGATGGCTTCCCAGGGGAGTTCTACCAGACGTTTAAAGCAGAGATAATACCTATCCTTCTCAAGCTGTTCCAAGAAATAGAAAGGGAAGGAAAACTTCCAGACTCATTCTATGAAGCCAGTATTACTTTGATTCCTAAACCAGATAGAGACCCAGCAAAAAAAGAGAACTTACAGGCCAATGTCCCTGATGACTATGGATGCAAAATTCTCAATAAGATACTAGCAAATCGAGTTCAACAGCATATAAAAAGAATTATTCACCATGATCAAGTGGGATTCATTCCTGGGCTGCAGGGCTGGTTCAACATTCACAAATCAATCAACGTGTTACATCACATTAATAAAAGAAAAGAACCATATGATCCTGTCAATCGATGCAGAAAAGGCATTTGACAAAATTCAGCATCCTTTCTTAATAAAAACCCTCGAGAAAGTCGGGATAGAAGGAACATAGTTAAACATCATAAAAGCCATTGAGAGCTTTTTCCCTGAGATCAGGAACATGGCAGGGATGTCCACTCTCACTGCTGTTGTTTAACATGGTGTTGGAAGTTCTAGCATCAGCAATCACACAACAAAAGGAAATCAAAGGCATCAAATTTGGCAAAAATGAAGTCAGGCTTTCACTTTTTGCAGATGACATGATATTATACATGGAAAACCCGACAGACTCCACCAAAAGTCTGCTAGAACTGATACATGAATTCAGCAAAGTTGCAGGATACAAAATCAATTGCATTCTTATGCACGAATAATGAAGCAACAGAAAGACAAATAAAGAAACTGATCCCATTCACAATTGCACCAAGAAGCATAAAATACCTAGGGATAAATCTAACCAAAGATGTAAAAGATCTGTATGCTGAAAACTATAGAAAGCTTATGAAGGAAATTGAAGAAGATATAAAGAAATGGAAAAACATTCCGTGCTCATGGGTTGGGAGAATAAATATTGTCAAAATGTCAATACTACCCAAAGCTATCTACACATTCAATGCCATCGCAATCAAAATTGCACCAACATTCTTCCTAAAGCGAGAGAAGCAATCCTAAAATTCATATGGAACCTCAAAAGGCCCCGAATAGCCAAAGTAATTTTGAAGAAGACGACCAAAGCAGGAGGCATCACAATCCCAGACTTTAGCCTCTACTACAAAGCTGTCATCATCAAGACAGCATGGTATTGGCACAAAAACAGACACATAGACCAATGGAATAGAATAGAAAACCCAGAACTAGACCCACAAAAGTATGGCCAACTCATCTTTGACAAAGCAGGAAAGAATATCCAATGGAAAAAAGACAGTCTCTTTAACAAATGGTGCTGGGAGAGCTGGACAGCAACATGCAGAGGAATGAAACTAGACCACTTTCTCGCACCATTCACAAAAATAAACTCAAAATGGATAAAGGACCTGAATGTGAGACAGGAAACCATCAAAACCCTACAGGAGAAAGCAGGAAAAGACCTCTCTGACCTCAGCCGTAGCAATTTCTTACTTGACACATCCCCAAAGGCAAGGGAATTAAAAGCAAAAATGAACTACTGGGACCTCATGAAGATAAAAAGCTTCTGCACAGCAAAGGAAACAATCAACAAAACTAAAAGGCAACCAACGGAATGGGAAAAGATATTTGCAAATGACATATCGGACAAAGGGCTAGTATCCAAAATCTATAAAGAGCTCACCAAACTCCACACCCGAAAAACAAATAATCCAGGGAAGAAATGGGCAGAAAACATGAATAGACGCTTCTCTAAAGACGACATCCGGATGGCCAACAGGCACATGAAAAGATGCTCAACGTCGTTCCTCATCAGGGAGATACAAATCAAAACCACACTCAGGTATCACCTCACGCCAGTCAGAGTGGCCAAAATGAACAAATCAGGAGACTATAGATGCGGGAGAGGATGTGGAGAAATGGGAACCCTCTTGCGCTGTTGGTGGGAATGCAAACTGGTGCAGCCACTCTGGAAAACATTGTGGAGGTTCCTCAAAAAATTAAAAATAGACCTACCCTATGACCCAGCAATAGCACTGCTAGGAATTTACCCAAGGGATACAGGAGTCCTGATGCATAGGGGCACTTGTACCCCAATGTTTATAGCAGCACTCTCAACAATAGCCAAATGATGGAAAGAGCCTAAATGTCCATCAACTGATGAATGGATAAAGAAATTGTGGTTTATATACACAATGGAGTACTATGTGGCAATGAGAAAGAATGAAATATGGCCCTTTGTAGCAATGTGGATGGAATTGGAGAGTGGGATGCTAAGTGAAATAAGCCATACAGAGAAAGACAGATACCATATGGTTTCACTCTTATGTGGATCCTGAGAAACTGAACAGGAACCCATGGGGGAGGGGAAGGAAAAAAAAAAAGAGGTTAGAGTGGGAGAGAGCCAAAGCATAAGAGACTCTTAAAAACTGAGAACTGAGGGTTGATGGGGGGTGGGAGGGCGGGGAGGGTGGGTGATGGGTATTGAGGAGGGCACCTTTTGGGATGAGCACTGGGTGTTGTATGGAAACCAATTTGACAATAAATTTCATATATTGAAAAAAAAATAAAATAAAAGTTACATAGTTGTATCTTTAAAAAAAAAAAAGAAAAGAAAATCAATTCAAGGAGGTCCACACCAAGACATAGAGTAATTAAAGTAGTAAAAAGTAGTTATAAAGAGAGAATTTTTAAAGCAACAACAGAAAACAGTTAGTACAAAGGAAACCACTTAAGTCTATCAGCTAATTTTTCAGCAGAAACTTTGCAGGCCAGAAGGGAGTTGCATGATATATTCAAAGTGCTGAAACAAACAAAATATGCAACCAAGAGTCCTTTATCCTGCAAGGCTATCATTCAGAATAGAAGGAGAGATAGAGTTCCCAGATAAACAAAAGTTAAAGAAATTCATCACCACAAAACCAGCCTTACAAGAAACGTTACAGGGGATTCTTTGAGTGGAAAGAAAACACCATAAGCAGGAGTAAGAAAAGTAGAAGACACAAAACGATAAAATTAAGTGTATCTATAACAATCAGTAAAAAGATTAATAAAATAAAAGGATTTAAACAATGGCACTATATATCTAAAATGTGGGGATTGGGGAGAGAAGAGTAAAAATTTAGTGCTTTCAACATGGGTTCAAACTTAAGTGAATACCAACTCAATAAAAACTGTTATATGCACAAGATGTTATATATAAACCTAATGGTAACCACAAATCAAAAACCTGTGATATGCAAAGATTAAAAGAAAAGGAATCCGAGGGGAGAAGCCAAGATGGCGGAACAGGACATTAGTTTTTTGTATGTCTCACGTCCATGAAATACAGCCAGACCAACATTAAACCATCCTACACACCTAGAAAACTGATTGGAGGATTAACACAACAATCTGCACAACCTGAACCACAGAATTCAGCAGGTATGTGGTGCGAAGAGCTGAACTTGGGAAGCGAGAAGCCGCAAAAGGTAGGGAACCGTTTTTGTGGGCAGAGAGAGGACAGACACTGCGGGGGGGGGGGGGGGGGAATACGGGAAAAGCACCCCTCCCCAAAAGCAACTGGAGAGAAAGTGGAAAATTAGAAACAGCCACAGGGACTAAACTAAAAAGGGATAAAGGAGAAAGGAAAGGGTTTAAATTCCATTAAGACACTAAACAAGGGGAGCGTAAAGGCTGCGACTCCACAGCTCAATACCTGCTGGTGCTCTGGTGGGAAGGGCAAATCCCCAGGAACAGAGTGGGGTACAGGAGGTTTTCAGGTTACATGGGGAAAAGTAGTTCCACTGCTGGAAGGACATTTGGTAGAGACTATTGAAGCCACCTGGTCCCACCAGGTCCCAGCACATTCGCTGGTGGTGGGGCAAGGTCATTAAGGGTGAAGCCTGGTGCCAGATGTGTGTTGTGATTTTGCATAATCCCTGAAACACTGCTGCTACACTGTCTTGCAAACTTTTCCTGGGGCAGTCTGGCACCTGGCCGCAGTCTCAAGGCACCAGCAGCAGCAGGGTCCAGCAAGCGTTCCTGGTACAGCCAACATTCGGCCATTGCTCATTCAGCCATTGCTCGGTGAGACCCTCCCACAGAGGAGCTGAATGGGTCAAAGCCACAGTCCTTTGAAAGTAAGGGGCCAGGGAAAACAGCCGCATCTGAAATAAAACTCAGGAGAGAGGTACTGCCAGGGGCAGGGTCATGGAGAGTGAAAAAGTGGGGAGTGGACAAGAGCTGAAGATAGGGGACAGGTGCATGATTGCTGATCTGAGAGAACAGACTGGGTAGCTGTGTGGCACCATTTTCACCGCTCCCACACATGCGCATACACACCTATGAGCTCCGCAACATTCCACCCCAGTAGGGTAGAAATGCCCTCTAGTGGAGAGCAGAGCTGTTACACTGAGCACAGCCCAAATGGGACAACTTCACTCTTCAAGAACACAAGTCTCACCGCAGGCTTAATTTATGGACTATAAAGAGCTAAACAGACTTCTAGGGTAAAATGAAGCAATTTCAGTCCCACTTCAATCTGTTAGCAGGTTCATCTATTCAATTTTCTTTCTTTTTTTCCTCTTTTTTCTTTTTTCTTTTTCTCTTTTATAATTCTTTTCTTTTTCTTGAATATAGAAAGAGAAGAAATTCATTTTTATTTTCAATTTTTATTAAAAATGTTTTTATTTAATTTTTATTACTATATTTTTTACTTTTGTGTAAATTTTTTCAAATCTTACTTTACTTGCATCATTTTATTTTAGTCTACTTCAGTGTATTCACCTTTTCAAATTTTCAAACAGTTTCATTTTTTTCTTTTTTTATCTTTTTCATTTTTCTTTTTCTTCAAGGCAGAAAGAGAAAAAATTCATTTTTACTTTCAATTTCAATTAAAAATATTTTAATTTTTATTACTATATTTTCACTTTTATGTAAATTGTTTCAAATTCTATTTTACTTCCATCATTTTATTTTAGTCTACTACAGTGTATTCACTTTTTCAAATTTTCAAATGATTTCTTTTTTCTTTTTTGTTTTTCTTTTTTCTTAAATACAGAAAAAGAAAAATTCATATTTTTAATTTTTATAAAAAATATTTTTCTTTAATTTTTTCTACTATATTCTTTAATTCTGTGTATATTTTTTCAAATTCAATTTTTCCTCCATCATCTCATTTTAGTCTAGTTCAGTGTATTCATTTTTTCAAATTCTCAATTTCCTTCCCCCACCTTTTTTCCCTCTAATCTGTCAAACCAGTTTCAACACCCAGACCAAAACACACCTACGATCTAGTAGATTTGTGTGTGTTAATTTTTAATTTTAATATTTTTTTAATTTTAATTTTTTTAATTTCAATTTTTCTACCCCATTAATTTCTTTTCTCCTTTCAAAATGACAAAACGAAGCAATTCACCCCAAAAGAAAGAGCATGAAGAAACGACAGCCAGGGATTTAACCCACATAGACACAGCAAGATGTCTGAACCAGAATTTAGAATCACGATAATAAGAATACTAGCTGGAGTCAAAAATAGATTAGAATCCCTTTCTGCAGAGATAAAAGAAGTAAAAAATAGCCAGAATGAAATTTAAAATGCTATAAATGAGCTGCAATCATGGATGGATGCAGTGGCGGCAAGGATGGATAAGGCAGAAAAGAGATTCAGCAATACAGAGGACAAACTCATAGAGAATAACGAAGCAGAAAAAAAGACGGAGATTAAGGCAAAAGAGCACGATTTAAGAATTAGAGAAATCAGTGACTCATTAAAAAGGAACAACATCAGAATCATAGGGGTCCCAGAAGAGGAAGACAGAGAAATAGGGGTAGAAGGGTTATGTGAGCAAATCATAGTGGAGAACTTTCCTAACCTGGGGAAAGACACAGACACCAAATTCCAGGAAGCACAGAGGACTCCCATTAGATTCAACAAAAACCGACCATCAACAAGGCATATCATAGTCAAATACACAAAATACTCAGGCAAGCAGAGAATCATGAAAGCAGCAAGGGAAAAAAAGTCTGTAACATACAAGGGAAGACAGATCAGGTTTACAGCAGACCTATCCACAGAAACTTGGCAGGACAGAAAGGAGTGGCAGGATATATTCAGTACTCTGAATCAGAAAAATATGCAGCCAAGAATTCTTTACCCGGCAAGGCTGTCATTCAAAATAGAAGGAGAGATAAACAGTTTCCCAGACAAACAAAAATTAAAGGAGTTTGTGACCACTAAACCAGCCCTGCAAGAAATTTTAAGGGGGACTGTCTGAGGAGAGAAAAAAATGCAAAAATATATAAATAAATAAATAAATAAATAAATACCAAAAGCAACAAGAGTAGAAAGGACCAGAGAACACCACGAGAAACTCCAACTTTACAAGCATCATAATGGTGATAAATTCATATATTTCAGTAGTCACTGTAAACGTCAATGGACTCAATGCTCCAATCAAAAGACATAGGGTAACAGAATGGATAAGAAAACAAGATCCATCTATATGCTGTTTACAAGAGACCTCTTTAGACCTAAAGACACATTCAGAATGAAAATAAGGGGATGGAGAACCATCTATCATGCTAATGGTCAACAAAAGAAAGCTGGAGTAGCCATACTTATATCAGACAATCTAGACTTTAAAATAAAGACTGTATCAAGAGATGCAGAAGGGCATCATATCATAATCAAGGGGCCTATCCACCAAGAAGACCTAACAATTGTAAACATTTATGCACCAAATGTGAAAACACCCAAATATATAAATCAATTAATCACAAACATAAAAAAAACTCATCCATAGTAATACCATAATAGTAGGAGACTTCAACACCCCACTCACAGCAATGGACAGATCCTCCAATCAAAAAATCAACAAGGAAACAATGGCTTTGAATGACACACTGGACCAGATGGACTTAACAGATATATTGAGAACATTTCATCCTAAAGCAGCAGAATATACATTCTTCTCCAGTGCACATGGAACTTTCTCCAGAATAGACCATCTACTGGGACACAAATCGGTCCTAAGTAGGTACAAAAAGATCGAGATCATACCGTGTATATTTTCAGACCACAACCCCATGAAACTCAAAATCAACCACAAGAAAAAAATTGGAAAGGTAACAAATACTTGGATACTGAAGAACATCCTACTAAAGAATGAATGGGCTAACTAAGAAGTTAAAGAGGAAATTAAAAATTATATGGAAGTCAATGAAAATGATAACACCACAACCCGAAACCTCTGGAACGCAGCAAAGGCAGTCATAAGAGGAAAGCATATAGCATTCCAGGCCTTCCTAAAGAAGGAAGAAAGATCTCAGATACACAACCTAACCTTATACCTTAAGGAGCTGGAAAAAGAACAGCAAATAAAACCCAAAACCACCAAAAGACAGGAAATAATTAAGACTAGAGCAGAAATTAATGCTATCAAAACCAAAAAACAGTAGAACAGAACAATGAAACCAGAAGCTGATTCCTTGAAAGAATTAACAAAATTGAGAAACCACTAATCAAAAAGAAAAAGGAAAGGACCCGAATAAATAAAATCAAGAATGAAAGAGGAGAGATCAGAACCAACACAGCAGAAAGAAAAACAATAATAAGAGAATGTTACGAGCAATTATAGGCCAATAAAATAGGAAATCTGGAAGAAAAGGACAAATTCCTAGAAACATATACACTACCAAAACTGAAACTGGAAGAAATGGAAAATTTGAACAGACCCATAACCAGTAAGGAAATCGAATTAGTAATCAAAAATCTCCCAAAACACAAGAGTCCAGGGCCAGATGGCTTCCCAGGGGAATTCTACCAAACATTTAAGGAAGAATTAACACCTATTCTCTTGAAACTGTTCCAAAACATAGAAATGGAAGGAAAACTTCCAAACTCTTTCTATGAAGCCAGCGTTACCTTGATCCAAAACCAGACAAAGACCCCACTAAAAAGGAGAACTACAGACCAATTTCCCTGATGATCATGGATGCAAAAATCCTCAACAACATATTAGCCAACTGGATCCAACAATACATTAAAAAAATTATTCACCACGACCAAGGAGGATTTATACCTGGGATGCAGGGCTGGTTCAGTATCTGCAAAACATTAATGTGATTCATCACATCAATAAAAGAATGGACAAGAACCATATGATCCTCTCAATAGATGCAGAGAAAGCATGTGACAAAATACAACATCCTTTCTTGATAAAAACCCTCAAGAAAGGAGGGATAGAAGGAGCATACCTCGACATGATAAAAACCATACATGAAAGACCCAAACGCTAATATCATCCTCAGTGGGGATAAACTGAGAGCTTTCCCCCTAAGGTCAGGAACAAGACAGGGATGTCCACTCTCACTACTGTTATTCAACATAGTATTGGAAGTCTTAGCCTCTGCAATCAGACAACACAAAGAAATAAAAGGTATCCAAATCGGCCACAAGGAGGTCAAACTTTCACTCTTCACAGAAGATATGATACTCTATATGGAAAACCCAGAAGATTCCACCAAAAAACTGCTAGAATTGATTCATGAATTCAGCAAAGTGGCAGGATATAAAATCAATGCACAAAAATCGGTTGCATTCCTACACATCAACAATGAAGCAACAGAAAGAGAAATCAAGGAATCGATCCCATTTACAATTGCACAAAAAAACATAAAATACCTAGGAATAAATCTAGCCAAAGAGGTGAAAAATCTATACACTGAAAACTATAGAAAGCTTATGAAAGAAACTGAAGAAGACACAAAAAAATGGAAAAAGATTCCATGCTCCTGGATAGGAAGAACAAATGTTGTTAAAATGTCGATACTACACAAAGCAATCTAAATATTCAATGCAATCCCTATCAAAATAACACCAGCATTCTTCCCGGAGCTAGAACAAATAATCCTAAAATTTGTATGGAACCAGAAAAGACCCTGAATAGCCAAAGCAATCTTGAAAAAGAAAACCAAAGCAGGAGGCATCACAATCCCAGACTTCAAGCTACACTACAAAGTTGTAATGATAAAGACAGTATGGTACTGGCACAAGAACAGACACTCAGATCAATGGAACAGAACAGAGAACCCAGAAATGGACCACAAACATATGGCCAACTAATCTTTGTCAAAGCAGGAAATAATATCCAATGGAATAAAGACAGTCTCTTCAGCAAGTGGTGCTGGGAAAACTGGAGAACGACATGCAGAAGAATGAACCTCGACCATTTCTTACACCATACACAAAAATAAACTCAAAATGGATGAAAGATTTCAATGTAAGACAGGAAGCCATCAAAATCCTTGAGGAGAAAGCAGGCAAAAACCTCTTTGATCCTGCCTGCAGCAACTTCTTACTCAACTCGTCTCTGGAGGCAAGGGAAACAAAGCAAAAATGAACTACTGGGACCTCATCAAAATAAAAAGCTTCTGCACCACAAAGGAAACAATCAGCAAAACTAAAAGGCAACTGACAGAATGGGAGAAGATATTTGCAAATGACATATCAGATAAAGGATTAGCATCCAAAATCTATAAAGAACTTATCAAACTCAAGACCCAAAAAACAAATAATCCAGTGAAGAAATGGGCAAAAGACATGAATAGACACTTCTCCAAAGAAGACATCCAGATGGCCAACCAACACATGAAAAATGCTCAACATCACTCCTCATCAGGGAAATACAAATCAAAACCACAATGAGATACCACCTTACACCTGTCAGAATGGCTAACATGAACAACTCAGGCAACAACAGATGTTGGTGAGGATGCGAACAAAGAGCATCTCTTTTGCATTGTTGGTGGGAATGCAAGCTGGTGCAGCCACTCTGGAAAACAGTATGGAAGTTCCTCAAAAAACTAAAAATAGAACTACCCTACGAACCAGCAATTGCACTAGTAGGCATTTATTCAAGGGATACCGGTGTGCTGTTTCAAAGGGACACAGGAACCCCCATGTTTATAGCAGCACTATCAACAATAGCCAATGTATGGAAAGAGCCCAAATGTCCATCGATGGATGAATGGATAAAGAAGATGTGGTATACATACATATATATATATATATATATATATATATATATATATATATATATACATACACACACACACACAATGGAGTATGACTCGGCAATCAAAAAGAATGAAATCTTGCCATTTGCAACTGCATGGATGGAACTGGAGGGTATTATGCTAAGTATTAGTCAGAGAAAGACAAAAATCATATGACTTCACTCATATGAGGACTTAAAGAGACAAAACGAACATAAGGGAAGGGAAACAAAAATAATATAAAATCAGGGAGGGGGACAAAACAGAAGAGACTCATAATATGGAGAATAAACTGAGGGTTGCTGGAGGAGTTGTGGGAGGCGGGATAGGCTAAATGGGTAAGGGGCATTAAAGGATCTACTCCCGAAATCATTGTTTCACTATATGCTAACTAATTTGGATGTAAATTTTAAAAAATAAAGAATTGAAAAAAAAAAGGAATCCAAGTATATCACTAAAAAAAAACCATGAACGCACACTATGAAAGAAGAGAGCAAGAGAAAAAAGGAAAAGAGAAGAAAAATAATCAAAAAATAATTAACAAAATGGCAATAAGTATATATCTATCAATAATTACTTTGAATGTAAATAGACTAAACTCTCCAATCAAAAGACATAGAGTGACAGAATGAATAAAAAGGCAAAACCTATATGCTGCCTACAACAGACTCCTTTCAGACCTAAAGCCACATGCATATTGAAAGGGAAGGGATGGAAAAACATTTACCATACAAATGAAGATGAAAATAAACCAGGGTAGCAATACTTGTATCAGACAAAATAGACTTTAAAACAAAGACTGTAACAAGAGTCGAAGGACACTACACAATTATTAAGGGAACAAGAAGATATAATAATTGTAAGTGTTTATGCATCCAAATACATACGGCACCTATTAACAAACATAAGGAAGTAATTGATAATAATGCAATAATAGGAGGGGACATCAACACCCCACTTATATCAATGAATAGATCATCCAAACAGAAAATCAACAAGGAAACAGAGGCTTTAAATGACATATTGGACCAAATGGATCTAACAGATGTATTCAGAACATGTAATCTAGAGGATAAATTGAGGGTCGATGGAGGGAGGTGCATGGGGGATGGACTTCATGGGTGATGGGTATTAAGGAAGGCATTTCTGATGAGCACTGGGTGTTTACGTAAGTGATGAATCACTGAATTCTACTCCTGAAACCAATATTGCACTGCATGTTAACTAGAATAAAAATTTGAAAGGAAAAAAAAAAACATGCTATCCTAAAACAGGATACACATTCTTTTCAAGAGCACATGAAACACTCTCCAGAATAGATACCATGTTAGGTGACAAATGAAGTATCAACAATTTAAAAAGGACTTAAGTCATACCATGCATCTTTTCAGACCACAATGCTATGAAACTAGAAATTAATAACACGAAAGATTCTGGAAAGAACACAAATATATGGTGGTTAAATAACATGCTACTAAACAATGAATGGGTCAATCAAGAAATCAAAGAGGAAACCAAAAAACAATGAAGACAGATGAAAATACAATAGCCCAAAATCATTGGAATGCAGTAAAAGCTGTTTAAGTTTATAGTCATACAAGCCCTACCTCAAAAAGGAAGAAAAATATCAAATGAACAACCTAGCTTTACAACGACCAGAGCTAGAAAAAGAGAAACAAAGCTAAAAATGAGTTCGAGAAAGGGAGTAATAAAAATTAGAGCACAAATAAAAACTAAAAAAAAAAAAGAAAAGATCAATGAAACGAGGAGCTGGTCCTTTGAAAAGGTCAACAAAACTGATAAACCTTTAACCAGACTCAAAAAAAAGAAGAGGAAGAAGATGACGATGATGAAAACTCAAAATCCGAAATGAAAGAGGAGAAATATCAACCAAAACCACAGAAATACAAGACTGTACGAAAATATGATGAAAAATTCCATGCCAACAAATAGGCAATGTAGAGGAAATAGATAAATTCCTAGAAACATATAACCACCCAAAACTGAACCAGGAAGAAATAAAAACTTTAAACAGACCAATTACTAGCAATGAAATTGAATCAATAATCAAAAGGCTCCCAACAAACAGAAGTCCAGAACGAGACAGCTTCACGGGTGAGTTCTATCAAATATTTTTTTTAATTTTTATTTTTGAGACAGAGAGCACAAGCAGGAGAGGGACAAAGGAGAACAGAGGATCCAAAGTGGTCTCTGGGGTGACAGCAGTGAGCCCAATATGGGGCTCAAACTCACAAAACACAGATCATGACCTGAGAGGAAGTTGGATGTTCAACTGACTGAGCCACCCAGGTGCCCCAAGTTCTATCAAACATTTAAAGATGAGTTAATATCTAGCTTAGTTGGGAAGATGGCGGCGTAGGAGGACGCTAGGCTCACCGCGTCCCGCGGATCACTTAGATTCCACCCACACCTGCCTAAATAACCCAGAAAACCCCCAGAAGCCTAGCAGAACAGATTCTCCAGAGTCAAGCGGAGACAAGAGGCCAACGGAAGAGGGTAGGAAGGGCAGAGAGGTGGTGCTGGATACATGGACTGACGGGAGGGAGCCGGGGCAGAGGGCCAGCCCACCAGCAAAGCAAAGCACAGCCCCCGAGTCTGGCTTGCAAAAACAGACCGGACGGTGTGTGTTCTGACAGCAAGCGGGACTTAACATCTGGAAGGTTTTAAGTTAACAGCTCTGCTCAGAGAACGGGAGGTCTAGAGGACAATGGGAGGGAGAGTTGTTGAGCCCCAGACGACAGAGCTCAGCTTGGTGAGGAACAAAGGCGCTCGCCAGCGCCATCTCCCTTGCCCATCCCCCAGCCAAAATCCCAAAGGGAACCAGTTCCTGTCAGGGAACTTGCTTGCACCGGGCAAACACCCAACGTTGTGCTTCTGCGGATCCATCCCTCCGGCGGCGGGTGTGACTCCCTCCCGGTGCTGCAGGGCCCCTCCAGAAGCGGATCTCCAAAGGAAAAGCAAGCTGAGCCTGCCCCTCCTGCCCCCGTGCACCATGCCGATCCACCCCAGCTAATATACCAGATCCCCAGAACCACAAGCCTGGCAGTGTGCAAGTAGCCCAGATGGGCCACACCACCCCACAGTGAATCCCACCCCTAGGAGAGGGGAAGAGAAGGTACACACCAGTCTGACTGTGGCTCCAGCAGCTGGCTGCTGGCAGACATCAGGTCTGACTGTGGCCACACCCACCAACGCAAGTTATTCAAGACAGCACAAGGGAAGTGCCCTGCAGTTCCACACCACTCCAGGGACTATCCAAAATGACGAAACTAAAGAATTCCCCTCAAAAGAATCTCCAGGAAGTAATAACAGCTAACGAACTGATCAAAAAGTATTCAAACAATATAACAGAAAGTGAATTTAGAATAATAGTCATAAAATTAATCGCTGGGCTTGAAAACAGTATAAAGGACAGCAGAGAATCTATTGCTACAGAGATCAAGGGACTAAGGAACAGCCAGGAGGAGCTAAAAAATGCTATTAATGATCTGCAAAATAAAATGGAGACGACCACGGCTCGGATTGAAGAGGCAGAGGAGAGAATAGAGGAACTAGAAGATAAAATTATGGAAAAAGAAGAAGCTGAGAAAAAGATTAAAAAATCCAGGAGTATTAGGGGAAAATTAGAGAACTAAGTGATGCACTAAAGAGAAATAATCTACGCATAATTGGTATTCCAGAGGAGGAAGAGAGAGGGAAAGGTGCTGAAGGTATACTTGAAGAAATCATAGCTGAGAACTTCCCTGATCTGGGGAAGGAAAAAGGCATTGAAATCCAAGAGGCACAGAGAACTCCCTTCAGACGTAACTTGAATCGATCTTCTGCACGACATATCATAGTGAAACTGGCAAAATACAAGGATAAAGAGAAAATTCTGAAAGCAGCTAGGGATAAACGTGCTCTAACATATAAAGGGAAACCTGTAAGACTCGTGACCTATCTCTCTACTGAAACTTGGCAGGCCAGAAAGGAATGGCAGGAGATCTTCAATGTGATGAACAGAAAAAATATGCAGCCAAGAATCCTTTATCCAGCAAGTCTGTCACTTAGAATAGAAGCAGAGATAAAGGTCTTCCCAAACAAACAAACACTGAAGGAATTCGTCACCACTAAACCAGCCCTACAAGAGATCCTAGGGGGGATCCTGTGAGACAAAGTACCAGAGACATCTCTACAAGCATGAAACCTACAGACATCACAATGACTCTAAACCCATATCTTTCTATAATAACACTGAATGTAAATGGACTAAATGCGCCAACCAAAAGACATAGGGTATCAGAATGGATAAAAAAACAAGACCCATCTATTTGCTGTCTACAAAAGAGTCATTTTACACCTGAGGACACCTTCAGATTGAAAGTGAGGGGATGGAGAACTATTTATCATGTTACTGGAAGTCAGATGAAAGCTGGAGTGGCCATACTTATATCAGACAAACTAGACTTTAAATTAAAGGCTGTAACAAGAGATGAAGAAGGGCATTATATAATAATTACAGGGTCTATCCATCAGGAAGAGCTAACAATTATAAATGTCTGTGCGCCGAATATGGGAGTCTCCAAATTTATTAATTACTCACAAACATAAGTAACCTTATTGACAAGAATGTGGTAATTGCATGGGACTTTAATACCCCACTTACAACAATGGATACCCCACTTACAACAATGGATAGATCATCTAGACACAGGATCAATAAACAAGGGCCCTGAATGATACATTGGATCAGATGGACTTGACAGATATATTTAGAACTCTGCATCCCAAAGCAACAGAATATACTTTCTTCTCAAGTGCACATGGAAAATTCTCCAAGATAGATCATATACTGGGTCACAAAACAGCCCTTCATAAGTATACAAGAATTGAGATCATACCATGCATACGTTCAGACCACAATGCTATGAAGCTTGAAATCAACCACAGGAAAAAGTCTAGAAAACCTCCAAAAGCATGGAGGTTAAAGAACACCCTACTAACGAATGAATGGGTCAACCAGGCAATTAGAGAAGAAATTAAAAAATACATGGAAACAAACGAAAATGAAAATACAACAATCCAAACGCTTTGGGATGCAGCGAAGGCAGTCCTGAGAGGAAAATACATTGCAATCCAGGCCTATCTCAAGAAACAAGAAAAATCCCAAATATAATATCTAACAGCACACCTAAAGGAAATAGAAGCAGAACAGCAAAGACACTCCAAAGCCAGCAGAAGAAGAGAAATAATAAAGATCAGAGCAGAAATAAACAATATAAAATCTAAAAGAACTGTAGAGCAGATCAATGAAACCAAGAGTTGGTTTTTTGAAAAAATAAACAAAATTGACAAACCTCTAGCCAGGCTTCTCAAAAAGAAAAGGGGGATGACCCAAATAGATAAAATCATGAATGAAAATGGAATTATTACAACCAATCCCTCAGAGATACAAACAATTATCAGGGAATACTATGAAAAATTATAAGCCAACAAACTGGACAACCTGGAAGAAATGGACAAATTCCTACACACCCACACACTTCCAAAACTCAATCAGGAGGAAATAGAAAGCTTGAACAGACCCATAACCAGTAAAGAAATTGAATCAGTTATCAAAAATCTCCCAACAAATAAGAGTCCAGGACCAGATGGCTTCCCTGGGGAATTCTACATTAAAACAGAGATAATACCTATCCTTCTCAAGCTGTTCCAAAAAATAGAAAGGGAAGGAAAACTTCCAGACTCATTCTATGAAGCCAGTATTGGCTTTGATTCCTAAACCAGACAGAGACCCAGCAAAGAAAGAGAACTACAGGCCAATGTCCCTGATGACTATGGATGCAAAAATTCTCAATAAGATACTAGCAAATCGAGTTCAACAGCATATAAAAAGAATTATTCACCATGATCAAGTGGGATTCATTCCTGGGCTGCAGGGCTAGTTCAACATTCGCAAATCAATCAACGTGATACATCACATTAATAAAAGAAAAGAACCATAAGATCCTGTCAATCAATGCAGAAAAGGCATTTGACAAAATTCAGCAACGCTTCTTAACAAAAACCCTCAAGAAAGTCGGGATAGAAGGAACATACTTAAACATCATAAAAGTCATTGAGAGCTTTTCCCTGAGATCACGAACATGACAGGGATGTCCACTCTCACCGCTGTTGTTTAACATAGTGTTGGAAGTTCTAGCATCAGCAATCACACAACAAAAGGAAATCAAAGGCATCAAATTTGGCAAAGATGAAGTCAAGCTTTCACTTTTTGCAGATGACATGATATTATACATGGAAAATCTGATAGACTTCACCAAAAGTCTGCTAGAACTGATACATGAATTTAGCAAAGTTGCAGGATACAAAATCAATGTACTGAAATCAGTTGCATTCTTATACACTAATAATGAAGCAACAGAAAGACAAATAAAGACACTGATCCCATTCACAATTGCATCAAGAAGCATAAAATACCTAGGAATAAATCTAACCAAAGATGTAAAAGATCTGTATGCTGAAAACTATAGAAAGCTTATGAAGGAAATTGAAGAAGATATAAAGAAATGGAAAAACATTCCGTGCTCATGGGTTGGGAGAATAAATATTGTCAAAATGTCAATACTACCCAAAGCTATCTACACATTCAATGCCATCGCAATCAAAATTGCACCAACATTCTTCCTAAAGCGAGAGAAGCAATCCTAAAATTCATATGGAACCTCAAAAGGCCCCGAATAGCCAAAGTAATTTTGAAGAAGACGACCAAAGCAGGAGGCATCACAATCCCAGACTTTAGCCTCTACTACAAAGCTGTCATCATCAAGACAGCATGGTATTGGCACAAAAACAGACACATAGACCAATGGAATAGAATAGAAAACCCAGAACTAGACCCACAAAAGTATGGCCAACTCATCTTTGACAAAGCAGGAAAGAATATCCAATGGAAAAAAGACAGTCTCTTTAACAAATGGTGCTGGGAGAGCTGGACAGCAACATGCAGAGGAATGAAACTAGACCACTTTCTCGCACCATTCACAAAAATAAACTCAAAATGGATAAAGGACCTGAATGTGAGACAGGAAACCATCAAAACCCTACAGGAGAAAGCAGGAAAAGACCTCTCTGACCTCAGCCGTAGCAATTTCTTACTTGACACATCCCCAAAGGCAAGGGAATTAAAAGCAAAAATGAACTACTGAGACTTCATGAAGATAAAAAGCTTCTGCACAGCAAAGGAAACAATCAACAAAACTAAAAGGCAACCAACGGAATGGGAAAAGATATTTGCAAATGACATATCGGACAAAGGGCTAGTATCCAAAATCTATAAAGAGCTCACCAAACTCCACACCCGAAAAACAAATAATCCAGTGAAGAAATGGGCAGAAAACATGAATAGACACTTCTCTAAAGAAGACATCCAGATGGCCAACAGGCACATGAAAAGATGCTCAACGTCGCTCCTTATCAGGGAAATACAAATCAAAACCACACTCAGGTATCACCTCACGCCAGTCAGAGTGGCCAAAATGAACAAATCAGGAGACTATAGATGCTGGCGAGGATGTGGAGAAACAGGAACCCTCTTGCACTGTTGGTGGGAATGCAAATTGGTGCAGCCGCTCTGGAAAGCAGTGTGGAGATTCCTCAGAAAATTAAAAATAGACCTACCCTATGACCCAGCAATAGCACTGCTAGGAATTTATCCAAGGGACACAGGAGTACTGATGCATAGGGGCACTTGTACCCCAATGTTTATAGCAGCACTCTCAACAATAGCCAAATGATGGAAAGAGCCTAAATGTCCATCAACTGATGAATGGATAAAGAAATTGTGGTTTATATACACAATGGAATACTACGTGGCAATGAGAAAGAATGAAATATGGCCTTTTGTAGCAACGTGGCTGGAACTGGAGAGTGTGATGCTAAGTGAAATAAGCCATACAGAGAAAGACAGATACCATATGGTTTCACTCTTATGTGGATCCTAAGAAACTTAACAGAAACCCATGGGGGAAGGGAAGGAAAAAAAAAAAAAAAGAGGTTAGAGTGGGAGAGAGCCAAAACATAAGAGACTGTTAAAAACTGAGAACAAACTGAGGGTTGATGGGGGGTGGGAGGGAGGGGAGGATGGGTGATGGGTATTGAGGAGGGCACCTTTTGGGATGAGCACTGGGTGTTGTATGGAAACCAATTTGACAATAAATTTGATATATGAAAAAAATAAAATAAAATAAAATCTAAATGAAATGTATAATTTCCTAAGGAAATACTAATTAACAAAATTTACCCTATCAGTGATAAACAGCTTAAATAGACCAATTTCCATAAAAGAAATAGAGAAAGTTAGCAAGGAACTACCACCACAAAAAAAAGTGCCAGGGCCAGGAGTTTTTACAAGGAATTCTATCAAACCTTCAAAGAACAGACATCCCATGGCACTACAGATTGTACCATTGAATATTAAGGAAAACTTTCTATTTCTATGAAGCAAGCATAACACCATACCTAAACTGATAAAATTATAGACAAGTATCACTTATAAATATTGATACAAAAATACCAAATAATAACAAACAAATTGAGCACCACATTAAGAAAATAATATGCAATAACCAAGAGGTATTAATTCCAGGAATGCAAGGCAGTTTGATATTGGGAAATTCATTAATACAATATAACACATCCTAGATCTAAGGAGAAAAGTTGTATGATTATTTCCATACATGTTTAAATGGCCTCTGACAAAATTCAACATTCTCAAAAATGGGAATTAAGCAAGTCTTGAAGCCAGTGTTTCATTTGGTATGGAAACACTAGAAGCACTTTTACTAAGATCAGGAACAAAGCAAGGCTGCCTGCTATCACATCACTCTTCAACATCTTACTGGTGGCATGAGACAAAGCAGTTAGATAAGAGAGATCAACTAAAGGCAAAAGAATTGGAAAAAAAAATAAAATTATCTCTATTTGAAGATGATCTGATTGTGTATCTAAAATTAAAATAACAACACTAGCTCAAATGTTTAAAAAATTCAATAAGGTAGTAGGTTATGAAATTAACATACAGAAATCAATAGCCTTAATATACGTAAAAAATAAGGGATACAGCGCAGAAGAAGGCCCTCCTTAGAAATAATCTTAACAAAAACTGTCCAAAACTCCTAAAAGGAAATCTACAAGATACCTAAGTAGATCTGAAATCAATGGAAAGGCATCTCTTACCTCTTATACAGGACAAGTCAACATCATAAAGATGTCAGTTTTACCTAACTCATCAATTTAATGCAATCCTTATAAAAGAATATAGGCTTCTTTACTGAGACAAACCAATTAATAATCAAGTGCTTTTTAAAAAGTTATAATATTCAGGGGGCGCCTGGGTGGCGCAGTCGGTTAAGCGTCCGACTTCAGCCAGGTCACGATCTCGCGGTCCGTGAGTTCGAGCCCCGCGTCAGGCTCTGGGCTGATGGCTCAGAGCCTGGAGCCTGTTTCCGATTCTGTGTCTCCCTCTCTCTCTGCCCCTCCCCCGTTCATGCTCTGTCTCTCTCTGTCCCAAAAATAAATAAACGTTGAAAAAAAAAAATTAAAAAAAAAAAAAAAAAAAAGTTATAATATTCAGGATATCATTAGAAAAGGAAAAATACAAAGTTGGGAACCAGCCTTACCAGACATTAAGGCATAGTATAAGTCTTTAAAATAAAATAGTATGGTCCTGGTACATGATCTGAAAAACAGACCACTAAAACAGAAAGTCCCGAAAAAAATTAAATACATATGTTCACTTAGTATAAAGGTGACATCTCAAATCAATGCAGCAAAGATGGATTTTTTTCTTAATAAATGGTTTAAGGGCATCTACTTTAAGAAGGAAAAAAAATCCATACCTCATACCATACAATCCAAATAAATCAGGGATTTTTTTATGTGTTTTTGTTTTGTTTTGTTTTTAGAGAGAGACAGAGCGTGAGCGGGAGAGAGGGAGAGGGAGAGAGAGGGAGGGAGGGAGGGAGAGAGAGAGAGAGAGAGGGAGGGAGGGAGGGAGGGAGAGAGGGAGAGAGGGAGGGAGGGAGGGAGGGGACACAGGATCTGAAGCAAGCTCCAGGCTCTGAGCTGTCAGCACAGAGCCCTATGCGGGGCTCAAACTCATGAACCAGGAGATCATGACCTGAGTTGAAGTAGGAGCTCAACTAACTGAGCCACCCAGGTGCCCCAAAATAAATCAGGGATTTAAATGTAAAATGATAATATCAAGGATTAAATGTAAAAATGATATACAAGTACTAGAAGGTAACAGGTAAATTCCTTTACAACTAGGGTGTATGTAAACAGTTTTTAACTAAGACCCACAATTCAGATGTAATAAAAGATTGATAAACTTGACCTCATAAAATTGAGAACCTTTTTACATAGCAAAAAGTACCATGAACAGTCAAAATACAGCTGTTAAATTGTGAAAAAATATTTGTAACACGTATCACAGATGAAGATCTAATATCCTTAAATAAAGAATTTTTGAAAAGTGGAGGAGGAAAAGAACAAAATTCTCTAAGGAAAATAACTTGAACAGAAAATTCATACACAAAAAAATTTAAGATACTTTAAACATACAAAAAAAGATATGGTATGGCCTCATTTCACGCCACTCCCCCTCTCATTCACTATGTTCTGTGACCATTCCGACCTATCCGTCTGCAGAAACTTCACGCTTCTTTACTCCTTTTATTATGCTCTCCAAAACTCTTTAAATGGTAGCTAGTCTCTTCAGGTTTTCACTTAAAAGCCAATACTTACAGAGGCATTCTCTGATCCCCTGTCCAAACTACTATCTTTCTCCACCACAATTATTTTATATCGCAGTGCCGTTTTATTTCCTTAGAATGCAACATAATCTGTAACTCTCTCTCCCAATTGAAAATTAGCTTCAAGAAAGGTGCTTTGCTTGTCTTGTTCACCATTGCATCCCTGTGTCTAATACAAAACTTGGCACACAAGCCTAGGTGTAATAAAAGTAAAATAACGAGAAGTTAGGAAGTAGCATCTAGTTTGCTTTCAGCAGTGAGCTGCTGAAAGGAACTAACGAGGTTTAAAGAACTGATATTAATGTGCAGTGTACATAATCCACATTTTTACCAAAATCAGAAGCTGCAATACCCCTCAACTGGAGCACTCTCTCTAGTTAATCCTTCCAATTCCTTTAGTAATTTGTATTCAATAAACTTTCTTTTCATCTCACCGAGATCTCCAGTCATTTATCCCTCCTTTTTCTTTCACCTGGTTCATGAAACTCTTCTGGCTTCATTTGCTTTCTTCTCTAGCATACTCCCTCAATCTACAACTTCCACATCAATGCCTATCTTTTTCCTCTATCTATAGTAATTTTCAAACTATGAACCACAGGGGTAGTTTAAAATTTGAGCATATTCCTGGGGCCCCAGCCTTCTGATTCAGTAGATGTAAGGTGGAGGCCCAAGAATCTAGATTTTAGTAAGTATCCTAGAAGATTTGGATACCAGTGATCCAAGGATAAAATATACACTGGTCTGAAGGAAGAGATGCCTTTCTTCCTATCTAAGAAGGATACCTCTCTCTGTGCTCTAGAGACCATACTTTTCCATTCTCTCAGAGATTTTACTTTACTGTACTCATTGTCTACATTCTTTAATCTCTCCTTAAATCCTAACAATTTTCCCATAAAGCATATCTGATCCATGTCAACCCCCTCCTTAAAACCCACCAGCTTTTCCTGTTTCCAATCTCCGTGGTTCTCAACTTTGAATAACAATGAATTGAAATGTGTTCTAAGCATTATCTGCAAACTAGTGTTTTCCAAAATGTATGCTAAGAGGATGTGAAATATATATGAGAGATATATTTGCTTCCAAGTTTAAAACAAATGTATTTTGTACAGAAAATGCTAAACATATTTACAGAGCTGTTCTGATTCCACTATGATAAACTGCTTTCAAGAAATCATGTACCATAAAATGCCAAGAAATCATAGAAAGACTACCTGTTGCCCAAATATATAATGTCCCATCTGTGTACTGATACATAGGCAGCATTTATTAAAGAGCGCCATCCATTCCATGTTCAATGGTCTACATTATGTATCTTATAGCTATTATAATAATTTTAATAGCATATACTTTCATTACTCTAAATGTATTATATAATAAATGCCTATAGTGCATAAACTCGTTACTCATTCCTCTGGATCTGTGTCTGAAAAGAATTCATTTACGTGGTCATTATAACTAAATCCAAGTGCACATTTCATTTCCTAAGCTCTTTTTGTTGTTCTCTCAAAATATTAAAATATTCTACGGTCAAATAATTTGGGAAACCAAACTTGGGTAAACAGTGTACCTTGCATATAGGTACACTATTCTTTTTTGAATGTATGTAGATACTGTTGTACCTATAAGTAAATTAAAAACACTGCTGCATGGTAGCTTTTTGCCATTACAGATTTTCCCAATTAGTAGAGAGTAAAGAGCCAGTTACTTTAATGTGAGAAACATTGTTTTTTGGGGAGTCCCTGGGGGGGCTCAGTTGGTTAAGCGTCCAACTTGAAACTCAAGAGCTTCTTGAAACTCAAGAGTTTCATACATTTCAAATATAAATTAATCTTTCTAATTAAGAACAGGAGGCCAATAATTCACTTTGTAGACATGATGCAGATTTGGTCCTACAGGTTCATCTGTAAGAACCTCAAGAATTGAAAAGTAACTAAAGTTTCTGGAGTTTAGCCTTTTGACCATATAAATGAAATCCCAATGATGTGTGATGACACCATCACTAAAGTCAATGATGACAGCAGCTGACACTTATTCACTCTGTGCTTTGCAGTGTTAAGCACTTTGCATCACCATCTCCCTCAGATCTTCAAAGGACCCTATAAGTAAGGGGGATTGTCATAAGTATTATCTAAATTGTCTTAATTTAATAGTTAATAAAACGAGACTGTGATCCGTTAAATAATCGTCAACTTCCCACAAATAAGCACTTCCTCAGGTATTAACACCTTCCAACTTAGGGCAGGTCTCCCTCCCTCCCATCTGCATGCACTGAGCCCTCTGTCCTTCCCCAGTCCTCTAGGACTGAATTTACCAGGTAGAAAACAGACTCCCCCGGCCCGGGCCCCCACTCACATTCAGCAGCCGGTACCCAGTGCCCTCCTTGTTCTCTTCCTTGGGCAGATAACCAGTCTTAGGCTCCTGGAAGTTACGAGCCGGAGAAGATGCCAACCCTTTTTTGTCCATGGTTTCCACGTTGACATGACGACTCCTGGGAAGCATAGGGGCTGTGTACAGGGAATGGACCCGCCCGCCGCGGTTATCAGCTGCTTTGGAAACCTTAGCCATCCCTTGGTGCGGCTCTATTCCCCCATGCTCTGCGGGTGGGTCTGCGCCTAACCGCCTGCCTGCTACTGCGCATGCGCAGCCCACTAGCCCAACCCCCCTCCCCCCCCCCCCCCCCCCCCGCGCATGCGCATGCGTACACACCCTGTGACCGCACATTGCCCTGATAGAGCAGGTTTTAGGAAAGTGTGAGCTTCAAGAGCTGGAGGGTCAGCTGCAAGCGCTTACCTAAGCCATTTAGGTCTCCCTTACAAGGGAGGCATAGCATGCTGGTGGACAGCAAGGCTTCTCAGCTGTGTGATTGAACACCATAGTTCATTTTCTTATCTGCCCCTCAAACCATTATAAGCCTCTTTTCCCTAAACCAGTTACTTCTGGGAGATCTACAATATCAATAACCACTTCCTTACACTGTCCCCTGAGCTCCAGATGTTATGTTTCCAACAGTCTACTTGGACGTCTTTACTGTCCTATACACTCATAACACATGTTAATTAATATTCTTCTTCCCTCTCAGACCTCTAGTATGTTCCAAACTCATTTAATGTAGCAATACCATAGCCACAAAAGCTTAAAACTTCAGACATATTTTTTAGCTTTAACCCTAAATATTAGAACCCTACTGTTCCTCTTTATGGCATCTAGTTTACGATACCTCACATACACAACTGCAATGGTTTACTCATGGATCTCCCAGCCTGCTGTCATCCACCCTTTACACTTCTCAATATTAATGCAGTTTACCTTTAAAAACAAACAAAACCAACAAATAAAAATAAAACAAGCAACAGAAATTTTCAGAGCTTTTTTTGTTAGCCATAGATTCGAATTCCTTAATATGGAAACCAAGGGCATTCAAAATACACTCTGCTACCTCAGGATCCTTATTTATTGGTATTCTACTTGAGATCTATTTTTGTTTTATTCAGGGGCCAGCTCAAACTCCAGCTTTCAGTTAAATCGTATAACCCCATGCACATATTCTCAAAGCAGAATTAACTGTTGTCTCTAAGCTTGGCATATCACGACTAGTGGGCTCACACTAATAGAATTAGTTAATTTCAAAAGATAGAGTTCAATGGGGGCAGGAACCTGATTCTCATCTTGTACTCCTCAGGGCTCATGGCACAAGAACCGAAAGCTCTTGATACACATTTGTTGTCATTTGGGGTCTATGCTGTGTTGTACTTAATCATTGTGCCAATGAGACTTGCTGCCCAGCAGCACACTATGACTTCTTTAGGGTTCATATAATAATACAACATAAAAAGTATCTAATCTGGGGCTCTGGGGTGGCTCAGTTGATTAAGCATCCAGCTCTTGGTTTTGGCTCAGGTAATAATCTCCTGGTTCATGAGTATGAGCCTTATGTCCAGCTCTGTGCTGACAGTGCAGATCCTGCTTGGAATTCTCTCTTTTTCTCTGTCTCTGCCCTCCCCTGCTCACAGGCTTATGTGCTCACGCGCGCGCTCTCTCTCTCAAAATAAATAAATAAACTTTAAAAAATATATATCTAACCTAAATCTAGTCAAACCTCTAGACCTAACCTTCTGTCTACAGGAAATTCAGGAGATAGAGAACAAATTGAATGATGCTCTTAGGAAAAAATCAAACAAATGCAAAATGTAGGTGGGACATTCCAAAACAAAATGGTTTGGATTCTTTAAGTTACAGCCACTCTAGAAAACAGTTTGACAATTTCTTAAAAAAACTAAACATGTAACTACCATACAATCTAGCAATTGCACTCCTGAGCAGTTTCCCAGAGAAACAAAAACTTACATTCACACAAAAACCCACACACAAATGTTCATAGCAGCTTTATTCATAATAGCCAAAAAATGAAATCAACTCATGTTTTTCAACTGGTAAATGATTAAACAAGCACCTATCTTGGAATACAAATTAGCAATGAAAAGAGATGAATACACAACTTGGATGAATTTCCTGGGCAGAAAAAAGCTAATCCCAAAAGATTACATACTGTATGATTCATTTATAACATTCTTGAAATGACAAAATGTTATAAATAGAAGACAGATTAGCGGTTGCCAGGCGTTGGAGTTAGAGGTGCAGAGATGGGGAAATAGGTGTGGTTATAAAAGGGCAACAATGAAAGACTCCTGTGGTTTTTGGAAGTGTTCAGTATCTTTTAAAAAAAATTTTTTGTTAATGTTTATTTATTTTTGAGAGAGAGAGAGCATCAGTCGGGGAGAGACAGAGAGAGACAGGGAGACACAGAATCTGAAGCAGGCTCCTGGCTCTGAGCTTCAGCACAGAGCTTGAACTCATGAACCATGAGATCATGACCTGAGCCAAAGTCGGAAGCTCAACTGACTGAGCCACCAAGCACCCTGGAACTGTTCGATATCTTGACTACGGTGGTAGATACACAAACCTACCCAACTGGTAACATTGTATTAATACACACACACACACACACACACACACACACACACAGTGGTACAAGTAAAACTAGAGAAATTTAAATAAGATCAGTGGGTTTTATCAATGTCAATATTCTGGATATGATATACTACAGTTTTGTAAAATGTTATTTAGAGACACTGGCAAAGTGTACAAAGGATTTCTCTGTATTATTTCTCAAGTATGCATGAATCTACATTTATCTCAGGAAATTTTTCAATTAAAAACATCATGGGGGAGAGAAAAAAATGTAAGAAGACCATTCTCTTAGTTTTAACTAAGAGAAAACAACCAAATGAAATGTGCAAACCTTGACTACATCTTGAGAGACAGCTGGGAAATTTGAGAATGCACTATTTTCCAGCTATTTCAACAAGATGTGCTATGTAAACAAATGTTCTTATTTTTGGAGGATTCATGTTTACATATTCTGGTGAAGTGACATGATGTTAGCAACTTTCAAAAGATTTAGCAAGAAAACAAGAGTGTATAAAGAAAGATAAAACAAATGAGCAAATGTGGCAAAATTTTAACAACTATTAAACCTAGGTTGATCTACATTACAGTTGCTACAATTATCCTGGTCTTTCAACATTTTTACATTTGATAGTTTCCAAATAAAAAGCTCTCAGAGTTCACTCATTCATATGGTCTTTTCCTTGTCCCCCATCTTTACTGGTATAAATCCAGCCATCCTATAAAGGACATGCCCACACGCAACCTTACCCACAATACTTTCCTAGATTCTTTAACTCCTATGCCTGCCTATGACTTTTGACTAGATAATAAGCCTCTAGAAAGCAGGTACTAGGTTTTGTTCATTTTCTCATTTTTTTGTCCTTTCACAATTCTAGCAATTTGATTGAAATCACATCATCTATCACAAGCCAAGCTTTATGTTTCATAATAGATTACAGATGGTGTATGTAGGCCAGAGGTCCCAAGTGCTGGCTAGTCTACTAGCTATATCACAATCACCTGGGGAATCTTTTTCTAAAAAGACCTACTGAATCTCAGACCTACTGAATCTCAATCTCTGGATATGGGCCTAGAAGTCTATGTTTTGTTCTGCTCATGGGGAGTGGGGAGAGGCCACTCCAATTACTGAATGTATTGCACCCAAAAAAGCAACAAAAGCCTCATTGGGGATCTTGCCTATTGACACCTCAGAAACTCCACTAAGCCACTCTACCCACACTCGATACAGGGTGAAAAGTGAGAAAAAAGATGACTTTGAGCCAATTATGGAGACATATTAGCAGTGAACTTCCTCAAAGTTTCCCAATCATCATGGCCAAAGGTTTTTTGATAGGTTTGTACAGGTCCACCAGCTGCTCAGGAAATATGTACTTGCTAGGGTGATTGGGAAATTTGAAGTCTGGGGTCATACTTCCCAGACCTGAGGAATTTAAAGGCAACTATGCCCGTGCCAGTTACACCACTACCGACCTAGCCAGCTTTCTGAGTTGCATTCCATAGCTGCTCTGGGGCGTCTTTATTCTCTAGGATGTTAGGAGCAAAACTCCCTTCAACCTGGTATTAACTTTCTGTTGCTGCCATAACAAACTACCACAAATTTAGCAGATTAAATAACACACATTTGCTATCTTAACATTCTGTATGTCGGAAGTCTGACATGGGTCTCACTGGGCTAAAATTAAGGTGTCAGCAGGGTTTAATTCCTTCGTGGAAGTTCTAGGGGAAGATCTATTTTGTTGCTCATTGGGATCTTAACAAAATTCAGTTCCTTAAAGATGTAGGACTGAGCCCACATACATTTACTGGCAGGCTGTCAAACAAGGACCATTCTCAGCTACTAGAGATCACCCATATCCCTTGGCTTGTAACCCCTTCCTCCTTCAAAATGAGCAACATAACTCTCTGCTCTTCTTCCATTGTCATCTCACTCTGACCACATAAAGGAAAAGTTCTCTGCTTTTAAGGACTCATGTGATTACACTGGGCCCAACCAGATACTCCAGGACAATTTCCCCATTTCAGGGTTAAACGACCTTAATCACATCTGCAAAATCCCTTTTGCCAATGTAATGTTCCAGGATCAAGAGATGAACATCTTTGGGGAATATTATCCAGCCTACCACAATCCCCTACACTGGTTTTCTCATATTTCCTTGATGGCATTTGTTCAGGTGTGGTAAGTTTTAGAGCTAATGAATGACTTCCCTGAAGTTTGCTGACAGGGGGGATCACGAACTTCACCACCAGCCTGTTGCCAGCATAACCATCCCTGATCACAGCAAAAGCTGGAACTGGCAGGATGACTTCAGAATTGCCAGCAGACTCACAATTCTGTGTCAGCACAGGGAATCCCCTTTTCAGCAGCTCCAGTCTCCCAGGCAAGATATTTCTAATATGGTGCTCGCACCAAATTTAGACCTATTCTTAGAGCCATCCACCCCTAGTCAATTGGTCAGTCCTCTTCCGTTCCACAACATTCAGTTGCTTGCTAATCAGGCAGGCCCAACAGCTTTATTGATGTGCTTGATAGCCTTTGAGATATAGCGTCCCATGGAGAGTCTGTCTTGTTATTGTCTTAAGCTCTAGGGTCTCATACCAGTTGAGGCACCAATGAATACGGCTCTGAAGAGACCTTTTTCTATGCAGGGCACATCTCAAGAATGGGATTTCCTCAAGAACCAAAGATGTCTCTGACAGAGAGCTTGAGAAAAGGTGTGGTGATTTCTCCTCCTATTTCTTGTTGCACAAAAAAAGAGGCAGAGCAAAGGGCAGTGTAGAGGTCAACCGAGATCGCTCAATAAGCTCACAGGTCTCCCATTTATTTCCCTGAATTCTTGTTCCACTCAGCTTCTCTTTTGCTACATGTTTTTTGAAGCTCCCTAAATTATTCTGATGTGCAGCCAGATATGGGAAAACTGGCATGGGTTTTTAAGGGAAAAAAAAACTTTTATGGTTATAAAACTTTTTTATTGAAGTATAATTAATATACGGTATTATATTAGTTTCAGGTGTACAACAAAAAGGTTCCACAATTCTATACATTACTCAGTGCTTACCACTGTAAGTATGGTTATCCTCTGTCACCATTTTTACAATTTTATTGACTGTATTCCCTATGCTGTACTTCTTATCCCTGTGACTTATTTTGTAACTGGAAGTTTGCACCTCTTAATCCCCTCCATTTTACCCATCCTCCCACCCACCTCCCCAGTTTGTTCTCTGTATTTGAGTCTTCTTTTTTTTGTATTTGTTGTTTCTTAAATTCCACATACAAGTGAAATCATATGGTATTTGTCTTTCTCTGACTTATTTCACTTAGCATTATACCCTCTAGGTCCATCCATGTTTCTACAAATGCCAAGATTTCATTCTTTTTTATGGCTGAGTAATATTCAATTCCATGTTTATACCACAACTTCTTTATCCTTTCATCTATGGATAGACACTTGGGTTACTTCCCTATCTTGGTAATTGTAAACAATGCTGCAATAAACACAAGGGGTGCATATATCTTTTTGAATTAGTGTTTTTGTTTTCTTTGGGCAAATACACAGTATTGGAATTACTGGATCATATAGTAGTTCTATTTTTAATTTTTTGAGGAACCTCCATACTGTTTTCCACAGTGGCTACACCAATTTGCATTCCCACCAACAGCGCACAAGTGTTTCTTTTTCTCCACATCCTCCCCAATGCTTATCATCACTGGTCTCTTTGAATCTAGCCATTCTCACAGATGTAAGGTGACTTTTCATTTGTGGTTTTGATTTGCATTTCCCTGATGATTAATTATGTTGACCAGCTTTTCATGCATCTGTTAGCCATGTGTATGTTTTTGTTGGCAAAATGTCAATTCAGGTCCATTTTTTAAATAGATTATTTGTTTTTTGGTGTTGAGTTGTATAAGTTCTTTACATATTTTGGATATTAACCCCTTATCAAATATATCAAATATTTGCAAATATCTTCTCCCATTTAGTAGGTTGCCTTTCATTTTGTTGATGGTTTCCTGTGCTATGCAAAAGCTCTTTATTTTGGTGTTGTTCCAATATGAAACTTTTCAAACAGAAGAGGTACATTTTATTAGTCATGAAGGAAAGCATCTTTCAAGCTAAATTACAGTATATTTATTACATGATATATAATCACAACCACCAAGCCAGTTTCAAAAAAGACAAATTTCATATTTTAATTTATTCAGTAAGGAGACATTAAAAATACATAAAGGCCTTTTGACCCCTTCTTCCCTACTCCCTAAATTTTATGTTTAAACCTGACACATATTTTGTAACACTAATTTTTTTTCTGTATTAGAGCTTTTCAAGGTAATGATTATAAACGCAACTAACTTGAGAGAACAGGAAATAAACACATTCACCTGCTGTTTTCTAGCTCATTACCTCCTTTGTCATTAAGATGATAATGCTAGAGAGATTAATGTTTGGGTATGAATTGCAGATACAATTTTTACATTTTCCATAATCTTGAGAAAATTTTCAGTACTATATAATCAAAAAATCAATTCCAAATACACCTGCACACATCTTATAAAAATACATTTAAAAACAAGAATAGGAAAAATTCTAAATACGGGGTCATTATTATTCTGAAGGTGAGCTGGCATCATGAAGAAGCTTTGAGTCCTTTATCTTTTTCAGGATATTCTTCCACATCAGAGGAGAACATCAACTCTGGGAGAGAAAATGAACAGATCTTACTCAAAATGGTTTCCCAGTACCTCAAAATGAGTTTTACAGCTTAGTTATAAACAGATTCTCAAAATATTGACATATTCAATACATATAAAGAACACTCTCAAGTACAAATAAGAATTTTTAATAATGAAATCTGATTTAAAAGGTGAGTGAGGAGCACATGAGTGGTTCAGTTAAGCATCCGACTTTTTTTTTAAGTATATTTATTTATTCTGAGAGACAGAGAGAGAGAGAGAACAGAGGAAGGGCAGAGAGAGAGGGAGAGAGAGAATTCCAAGCAAGCTCCATACTGTCAGCACAGAGCCTGCTTGGAATTCTCCCTTTATCTCTCTCTGCTCCTCCCCTGCTCATGCTGCTCTCTCTCTTTCAAAATAAATAAATAAACTTTTAAAAAATAAATAAAAGGCAAGTAAATGACAAATGTACAAATAGTGCATTTTAAAATGTTTAAATTTTAAATGTACTGTAAACCACTGAAAAATAAAACATATGTAATGGAGACAGTAACGCTTACCAGAAAATTTAAGTCACTTAGAGAACCTGGGATTATTAAACAGCTAAAAGGTCTAATTCTATAGTGACCATGATAACCTACAACGGAGGGGCAGATGAAGAGCAAGGACTTGGGACTGACACGAGGCATGTGCCCGTTTATCTTAAATGTCTGATCCCATTTAATCACCATAACAACCCAATAAGCAAGTTATTATCATCCTCATTTTATATTTACACTTTTTATCCACATAGAAATAAAAATGTTTTATGACTCACACGGCCCTAAAAGAGAGTAGGATCCCAGAAATCTGCACAAAGCCAGCTCGATCCAGCTTCAATCCCAATCATAGTGTGGGATGTTATTAGTTGACATTTCTACATGTAAACTATTACTTAGCATATAGGTGTGTGATTTATCAAAATATCAAGACATAAAGAAAAAGAAGACCTTAGGAATTTAGTAAAATAAAGTCCTCCAATATAAATATTACATGAAAAATTCCTTGAATGACAAAACTATGCTGAGTGAAAATAGGAAACAGCAAAATACATAAAGCCTCAGACAACTTGTAAATATACTTCAAATACTCCAAAAGGAACAAAGCAACAGAATATTCAGTGAAGGAACATGAGAATTGTGATGCAAAAGGTACATTTGTGAATAAGAATATACCAGATTTAGTTTTTACAAATGGAAATATTGGAAAGATTCTCAATTCTTAGACTTCTGAGGTTATAATTAGTTGATCAAATCACAAAGGCTCAGGATATTTAACCAATCAAGAATAAATAACCAAAGTCCAGAAAACATCAAAGAGATTCAAGGGTGAAACTCGGGAACATCTGCTAAAGAAATACAAGTTACACTAGAAATACTAAGCAGTTCCTAAAGCAGTTCTCAAGGGCTATCAGGTTGCTAATATGATTCCCCTTCTCCAGATGTTCCAGAAAGGGTCTGGGGACAATAGATTAGTAAATCTCACTTTCCACCAAGCACACTAAAGCTAGGATTACTACATATTCCATTCGACAATGAAGGGTTAAGAATTTGTGCCGGGTAGAGGAGGTAAGAATGAATATGTCTGATAAAAGCTACATAGATGAAGCATCATTTATTTCAAATTAAGAGATACTTTGATCAGAAGGAGATCAAAAGAAATGAAGAGCAAAGACTCTCTATAAAATACTTGAAGGGTTCCAAGAGAAGAATTACCTCCTAAATATAAATATGTACATGGGCCACAGAAGACTTTCACTAAGTACTCTAGGGCTCCAACTCTCTTAGACTCTCACTGCTTCTCCTGGCATTGTTTCACCACTTTACTGTTACTCTTCTTTCATTATTTTACTTAAAACACAGCTTTGTTATCAGAATATTATAAGCTATATTCAATAAAAGAAAATTTATAAAGTCAAAAGATTTCATGATATTCTGATACTATTTCTTCTTTAATACCTTCACTAAGATCCATGCCTGGCCTGTAAGACAAAAAAAGCCATGATAGTCCAACCAGAAGGGCCACCACCAGATTCACTACAATCCATGGCTGGAGAACCTGTTCCTCAACTCCTGCTGCCCTAAAGACACACAAACACTCATTAGAAATATCTTCATTTAGGTTCATATATCCAAATATATCTCTTTAAGGAACTTTAAAAAAATTCGTTCTCACCTAGAGAAACAACAAGCATGAAATAAGTATACAACATATAATTTCCCTATAAAATACACCATATATATATATATATATATACACACACACACACACACACACACACACACACACACACACACACACACACACACACACACACCCATGAGAATAAAGGTTCAAAGGTTACTGAACTCTACCACCAAACAAATTTTCTAGGTTTCCCTTCCATCTACTGTGGTGCTACTCATGTCCCTAGCTACTCTCACAAAAAAGACTGCCCCTCTCAGTTTTGTGAACTTGACTCTCAACTCACCTGTCAGCTTCATGACTGGCCACTGATCTGTGGAGGCTGGTTCTCCTTAGATTGTTCTCTTTCTAGCATTGCTTTTCTAGCAGCATTTCTGACTGCATCCCAGCTACCCACTCCCATCACTATTCTGGAGTATTAGGCCCCTGATTGGGGGCAAAGGTACAAGGCTTCTCCAGTTCATGGTCTATGACTGATCTTACAAACGTAACTTAATAGATTTAAAACAGACTTATAAAAAGAGTACATTTCATTAAAAATGCAATCAAATAGCAATCGTTATCCATTAACCAAGGTAATAGGTATTTTCTTACCATAATTTTGGAAACAAAAACAGGGCCTTCATTATTATTTTTAAATGAAAACATGTAAGAGAGTAGAAGGATAAGAACAGTACCATTACTCCGGTTGTTGCTGTTATTTTACATCAACAATTGCTAATGCTATTGTGAGTTCTTACCAGAGGCTACCATTAACAGAAGAAGGTGTGTAAAGGTGAATTCTGTCACTTGTCATTTGCTGACTCAGAGATAATATAAGAGCAGTAAAGTACACTGAGAAAAAGACAAATGAAATTACTAATGTATTTTTAACAACCCAGTTTATTTTGAATTTATAGATTACTTTAAGGTCAAAACTCTATACTTTGAGGAATGATGACATAAAAGAAATTCATTTGATCAATTTCAATAGGCTGGCTAACCTTATGTTAATTTTCAAGAATATAGATGCAGAAGGGTATTTTGAGATGCTCATTATTTCATCATTAGAAATTGTAAGAACCTAAAGGTCTCTTAAGAAATTAAATTACTTACTCAAGGTCTTAAAACTAGTTTTATTAATACTCTCATAATGTAGAACAAAATGTATTCCAAATTATCAAAAAGATATAAAATAGTATTTGTTACTGAAATGCCATGCCAGCTGAATCTGTTTAATATCAAGTAGAAAATACAAAACTGAAACATTACAAAATATAAGACAAATCAAGCTTTTAAAAGCTATCTAGATCAACCTGTACTGGAAAACAATTCTATCAAAATTATGCCTATCATATTTTTTTAATTGCAAATTCCACTGGACATCTATAAGTAATGTTTATAAGTAGCAATAACATAAAATCTTTCTAAAAGTAAAATTAAACTTTTCTTGGTTCAAAATTACAGTGTAATTCAAGTATTACACAATTATCGAATTAAACTATTTACTCACAGAAAGATGCTAAAGCTGTAGGATCCAGGGCAAGAAAATTTCGGATTGCTACTGATGTTTTAGCAAAGTCGATCCTAGAAAATACAAAATCCGCTTGTCACAGTGCATTCGTAAACCTCTCACAAAACTGTACTCTCTTGACTATCATTTTTCTCCTTCTCTATTCTAATGCTACCACATACATTGTCTATTATTAAGCTTTAAGTGGCTACAGTTTATATAAACACACATGAAAGAATATCTTATTTACAAAAGCCACATAAAACATTTAACTAGATTAATATTTAATCAATATTCTTTTGGAGTTAAGACATTCTTAACAAATTAAATTAAAAATGAACTGCAAAATTTCATTAGATTCTACCTCTTTGTATTACCCATATCATTAGGCTTTAAGTTGTTGTTTTTCTTAAAGAGTTGAATTGTGTTCTCAAAGACATGTTGAACTTCTAGCCCCTTCCCCCTTTTCCTGTGAACATGACCTTATTTGGAAATAGGGTCTTTACAGATGTAATCAAGTTAATATGAGGCCATTAGAATGGGTCCAATACAACTGGTGTCCTTAGAAGGAGAGAAGGGAAGACCATCACGTGACAAAAAAAGCAGAAGTTGGAGTGATGTGCCTACAAACCAAGGAACTCCAAGGATTGCCAGCAACTACTGGAAGCTAAGGAAAGACGTGGAAGAGACTCTTGATCCAGCCCTCCAGAAAGGAACCAACCTGGCCAACACCTTGATTTCAGAATTCTAGCCTCCCAAACTGAGAGGGAATAAATCCCTGTTGCTTTAAGCCACCCAGTTTGTAATACAATTGATCCTTGAATAACACAGGGTTGAACCGCATAGGTCCGATTACACGCAGCTTTTTTTCAATAAATATAGTGCAGTACTATAAATGTATTTTCCTTATGAGTTAATTAATAACTTTTGTTTTTTTTCTGGCTTAATTTTTTAGAAGAATACAGTATGTAATACATATAACATACAAAATATGTGGTAATCAACTATTTATGTTATTGGTGAGGCTTCTGGTCAACAGTAGGTTATTAGTTAAGTTCTCCGAGGGAGTCAAGACTTATATATCAATTTTTGACTTGCAAGGGGTCAGTACACCCAACCCCTGAGATTTTCAAGGGGCAACTGTACTTTGTTACAGGAAACCTAGGAAACTCATACAATACCCAGAGTCTCACCTATACCTGATTCAGATGATTTGGAAGATGATATTTGGAACTGTTTTCATTGACTATATTTGGAAGAAATTTTAAATTCAGAGTTGATGCTGGAATGGGTTTAGATTTGGGAGATGCTTTTGTTGAGAGTATTCCCATCCCCTCCTGCCCCCCCAAAATGGAAACAGACTGGCTTTTAAAAAGAAAGTCAAATTAATATTAATTCTCTTTTGAAAACTGTCATAGGGACAATGCTCAACATTTCTGAAGAAAAGTTAGAGGGATGTGCAGTCACAATAATCTTACCTGTCAAAAGTTGAAACTGTACTTAGAGCCAAAAGCAAGTAGAGAAGACTCTGGAATGGATATGCTAAGGTCTTATACTGTTGCAGAAGGTTTGAGAGGTTAGAAAGCTGATCTCCTGCCAGAATATATATGAAAACAATATTCCACACAGCACAGCCAGCCAAGAAGCCATGGGAAAAGAGACCAATCATCCTGAATGGAAAAGGGTTTAATTATTACACACGCATTACTAAAGTAGAAAGCTAAAATATTTTTTAAATCTCTTCACATGTAAGAATAAAACTCAACATTTCAAAAAACTAAAACTAAGCTTTTTCTTTTTATCACACTGATAGGCAGATGATTTAACTCCAATTAAATATTTTAAAAAATATACCTATTTACTATTTTAAGTTGTCAATTTTGTTCACAGTATAGAACAATCAAGACTTATTTTAAAAAAAATTATGGAACATCTGTTTTAAGAAAAGTCCAATAAAAGCAGTCACCTGAAAGCCCGGTGCACTGAGAGTGCAACATCTCTGGTAGTCCAGGAAAGCTTCACGTCCATTGACACCTCTATGTTTTCTGTGGTCTTTATCAACTCTGAACGATCAGCAGCCTGGAATCTCCCTAAGAACACATTACACACTTGTCAACAACTAGTAACATTGAACCCTGGCAGGCTGTTTACATTATTTCACACTGTAAGAACCCTCAGACTGAGATTTTGTGGTTTTTCTATCTAAAAACTCTCCCTGATCCAGTCCCGATTTCAGAAGGCTCTTCTCTTTTGGTTGCTTAAATATACTATTTTTTTATCTTTAAGAAAAATAAACAAAGTCCATATATTTCCTTCTCAACCCAAAATAGATGTTAAAGTAACAGTTTTGGAAATCAATTACATTTAATGAAATAATGAACTTTCCACCCAGAACAAAGTCTAGAAACCTTTAACATGACATAATCCAAAATATTCTAATTTTGAGATGTTAGTTTATTAAAGTTCAAATGCCAACACTATAAAGCTAAGTCAATGTTTGAAAACACTTCAAATTTCTTAGGAAAAAATGCCAGTGTGTGTAGCATGGCATTCTGTGATGACAGAGTGGAAAGGGGTTGTTTTATAAACATAAAATTCCTGTGACAAGTATCCGTTCAAGTGTCAGCACCACAACACTGTGTGAGCAGAGCATTATTCTTTTACTGTTGACAAGGCTCCTTCTTGTGGATCTACCAATCCACAAACAGACCTCAGGAAGCAGGAAAGGTTCCATTTCATTATCTTTGCCAAATCTGGCTGTCAAGTATTTGGGAGGATGAAAGACAGAGGTGCAAGACCTAATTTTCCCTCAGAAAAGACAACTTCTGGGCAAGCAACTGGTGTCTTTTATGGTCAGTTATTCTAGGAGGGAAGTTTCTGTGCTAAGGGAAACAAGAATAAAAATGAGGATTCAGTGACATTGCTTAAAAACAGACTATAAAAAATAGATATTGCTTAAAAGTGAGGATTGAGCGATATTGCTTAAAAACAGAAGTAAATTAAAAACCAACATAGTATACTAGTAAAAATGCTTGACTAGAATAGTCATATAACCTCAGTTCAAGTCCCAGTTCTGCACTAATCTACTTCGAGACCCTGTCTAAGTCAGCCTCTCGGGATCACAAGTCTCTCACTGGCTAAGAACTCCAAGATGCCTCACATGGGATCTTATAGAATACAAATTCTAAAATAATTTACATAAAATCTAAATTATAAATTTTAATACCAATGTTTATTTTTCATTTGAGTTCTTTAAGCAGCATATTCATAGCATATTCATGGGATATGTGTGGTCATGATCATGCTTTCCATATGTTTTTCTTAAACACTGCAAATGGAGTTTTATAATCAATGTCAGAAAGAATATGGAGCTACAACACTGTATTTCTTATTTAATATGGTAATACCATCATGTATTTTCTCTCATTTATTTGTAATTATAAAAATCATATCATTATCTGCCCTACCACCAGCACCACCATCATTATTGAAAATTGGTAAAGTACAACAAAAAATAAAGAAATGGGTAAAAGTGGGTGGGAGATTTTCAAAGTTACCCACAATCCCATAACCCAGAAACAACCAACATTAATATTTTGGCATATTTCCTTCTAGTCTTTTGTCCTATACATTTTTCTACAGTTGAGCTCAAACTACATATGTGTGTGTATGTTTATTTTTCATTAAATCTTTCCACGAATTGGGGCGCCTGTGGCTCCGTCAGTTAAGCATCGGACTTCGGCTCAGGTCATGATCTCGTGGTTCACGAGTTTGTGTCCCACATTGGGCTCTGTGCTGACAGCTCAGAGTCTGGAGCCTGCTTCAGATTCTGTGTCTCCCTCTCTCTCTCTGCCCCTCCCCCACTCATGCTCTGTCTCTCTTTGTCTCTCTCTCACTCTCAAAAATAAAAACATTAAAAAAATTTTAAATCTTTCCATGAAATTAAAAATTCTCTGTAAACACTATTTTTAATGGTATGGAAGATTTTATTATACAGACACACCATAACTGACTGAAATCATGCCCCTTCCATTTTATATTTATATTGTTTGCAGTTTTTCAATCTCAAGAATAACAGTATGATGGTTAGCTTTGTTTATAAATTTTTGTTCATATTTTTATTTCCTTAATTCAGATTTCCAGAAATATAATTCCTAGGCAAAAGGATATCCTTGTATCATTCCTAAAAAGCTCATATTCAAACACAAGGAAGTACTTACGGCTTTTTTCCACAAACACTTTGCCTACAGGCTGGCTAATGCCAGTGGGCACAGTGAATCTAGACTGTTGTTCTGGACTGCTTTGCTCATCAGTAATTATGTCTTCATCTTCTACTCCTAGTTCATTGGCATACTGTAATTCTGCTGGCTGGGTTTTCCTGTAATCAGGAAGAATGTAAGAAAAATGGATTATTACTGTATTTTTACAGACACACATAAGGAGGTACCTGTAAAAGAGCTCTAGACTTGGGAATCGAGAAATTTGGTTTTACTCAAATGGATTATTAACTGTTATGTGCAGCAAGTCACATATATTTATGTGGGCCTCAGTTTTCTCATCTGGAAAATGAAGTGACTGAACTAGATTTGTAAGGTTCTTTCCAAACTAAAAATGATAGGATTGTATACAAATATTGATCACTATTTATTGGGTAATTTCCAAAAACAAACAATAGTGTTATATAACTTCTTTAAAGTATCCCATTCTGTTTTATCCGAGACTTAATTTCCTATGCTAAAATACACATTTTTTTATTGCTGAAATAATCACAATTTGAATTCTATTAACATGAGAAAATATATCACAATAGCCCATTTTATTAATATTACCTTCAAATTTCAGTATGTTTAGTATCTAACTTTTTGCTATTCATATAATATCTTCTATTGATGTTCATCTTTTTTAGAGATAGCTCCTAAATTTTTAATTTAAGTATAGTATTTTACATTTGCAGTTGTTTACTCTTTTCAAATCTATCATTAGGTTGGTTTAACTGATATTTTTGTAATCTTAATTACCGTATTTAATATGACTTAATTCAAACCTACAACTTGAGAACTCTGAATTAAGTAGCATAGTGTCCCTGAAGAATATTTAGAAGGACACATAATTCTTACTTTGTCTTCCTTCGAGGTTTCTGAATAACCACCTCCTCAGTTGGCTCCATATGAATACCATTTTCATTTCGTAATAAAGATGCATTGGATGCCTTCTTTTGGGCAAAGGAAGTCTCCAATTCTGAAAATAAAGTATATTAAATTTTCAAGTTACTACAACATAGAAAGAAAAGTAACGTATAAAACTTATAAGACAAGAAAACTTTAAAAATTCTAATTAGAGTAGAACAGATCAATGAAACCAAAAGCTGGTTCTTTGAAAGAATTAACAAAATTGATAAACCACTAGCCAGTTTGATCAAAAGGAAAAAGGAAAGGACTCAAATAAATAAAATCAAGAATGAAAGAGGAGAGATCACAACCAGCACAGCAGAAATAAAAACAATAATAAGAGAATATCATGAGCAATTATATACCAATAAAATGGGCAATCTAGAAGAAATGGAAAAATTCCTAAAAATATATACACTGCCATAACTGAAACAGGAAGAAATGGAAAATTTGACCAGACGCATAACCAGTAAGGAAATCGAATTAGTAATCAAAAATCTGCCAAAACACAAGAGTCCAGGGCCAGATGGCTTTCCAGGGGAATTCTACCAAACATTTAAGGAAGAGTTAACACCTACTCTCTTGAAGGCGTTCCAAAAAATAGAAATGGAAGGAAAACTTCCAAACTCTTTCTATGAAGCCAGCATTACCTTGATTCCAAAACCAGAGACCCCACTAAAAAGGGGGTGATCATGACCACCAATTTCCTTGATGAACATGGATGCAAAAATCCTCAACAATACATTAGCCAACCAGATCCAACAACATTAAAAAAATTATTCACCACAACCAAATGAGATTTATACCTGGGATGCAGGGCTGGTTCAATATCCACAAAACAATTAACATGATTTATCACATCAATAAAAGAAAGGACAAGAACCATATGATCCTCTCAGTAGATGCAGAGAAAGCATTTGACAAAATACAGCATCCTTTCTTGATAAAAACCCTCAAGAAAGGAGGGATAGAAGGATCATACCTCAAGATCATAAAAGCCATATATGAAAGACCCAAACGCTAATATCATCCTCAAGGGGGAAAAACTGAGAGCTTTCCCCCTAAGGTCAGGAACAAGACAGGGATGTCCACTCTCACCACTGTTATTCAACATAGTATTGGAAGTCTTAGCCTCTGCAATCAGACAACACAAAGAAATAAAAGGCATCCAAATCGGCCAGGAGGAGGTCAAACTTTCACTCTTCACAGATGACATGACACTCTATATGGAAAACCCAGAAGATTCCACCAAAAAACTGCTAGAACTTATCCATGAATTCAGCAAAGTAGCAGGATATAAAATCAATGCACAGAAATCGGTTGCATTCCTATACAACAACAATGAATCGACAGAAAGAGAAATCAAGGAATTGATCCCATTTACAGTTGCACAAATAACCATAAAATACCTAGGAATAAATCTAGCCAAAGAGGTGAAAAATCTATATACTGAAAACTATAGAAAGCTTATGAAAGAAATTGAAGAAGACACAAAGAAATGGAAAAAGATTCCATGCTCCGGCATAGGAAGAACAAATATTGTTAAAATGTCGATACTACGCAAAGCAATCTAAATATTCAATGCAATCCCTATCAAAATAACACCAGCATTCTTCCCAGAGCTAGAACAAATAATCCTAAAATTTGTATGGAACCAGAAAAGACCCTGAATAGCCAAAGCAATCTTGAAAAAGAAAACCAAAGCAGGAGGCATCACAATCCCAGACTTCAAGCTATACTACAAAGCTGTAATCATAAAGACAGTATCGTACTGGCACAAGAACAGACACTCAGATCAATGGAACAGAATAGAGAAGCCAGAAATGGACCCACAAACGTAGGCCAACTAATCTTTGTCAAAGCAGGAAAGACTATCCAATGGAATAAAGACAGTCTCTTCAGCAAGTGGTGCTGGGAAAACTGGACAGCGACATGCAGAAGAATGAACCTCGACCATTTCTTACACCATACACAAAAATAAACTCAAAATGGATGAAAGACCTCAATGTAAGACAGGAAGCCATCAAAATCCTTGAGGAGAAAGCAGGCAAAAACCTCTCTGATCTTGCCCGCAGCAACTTCTTACTCAACACGTCTCCGGAGGCAAGGGAAACAAAAGCAAAAATGAACTACTGGGACCTCAACAAAATAAAAAGTTTCTGCACTGCAAAGGAAACAATCAGCAAAACTAAAAGGCAACCGACAGAATGGGAGAAGATATTTGCAAATGACATATCAGATAAAGGGTTAGCATCCAAAATCTATAAAGAACTTATCAAACTCAAGACCCAAAAAACAAATAACCCAGTGAAGAAATGGGCAAAAGACATGAATAGACACTTCTCCAACAAAAACCTCCAGATGGCCAACCGACACATGAAAAAATGCTCAACATCACTCCTCATCAGGGAAATACAAATCAAAACCACAATGAGATAACACCTTACACCTGTCAGAATGGCTAACATGAACAATTCAGGCAACAACAGATGTTGGCGAGGATGCGGACAAAGAGGATCTCTTTTGCACTGTTGGTGGGAATGCAAGCTGGTGCAGCCACTCTGGAAAACAGTATGGAAGTTCCTCAAAAAACTAAAAATAGAACTACCCTACGAACCAGCAATTGCACTAGTAAGCATTTATCCAAGGGATACAGGTGTGCTGTTTCGAAGGGACACAGGAACCCCAATGTTCATAGCAGCACTATCAACAATAGCCAATGTATGGAAAGAGCCCAAATGTCCATCAATGGATGAATGGATAAAGAAGAAGTGGTATATATACACAATGGATTATTACTCAGCAATCAAAAAGAATGAAATCTTGCCATTTGCAACCACGTGGATGGAACTGGAGGGTATTACGCTAAGTATTAGTCAGAGAAAGACAAAAATCATATGACTTCACTCATATGAGGACTTTAAGAGACAAAGCAGATGAACATAAGGGAAAGGAAACAAAAATAATATAAAAACAGGGAGGGGGACAAAACAGAAGAGACTCATAAATATGGAGAATAAACAGAGGGTTACTGGAGGTGTTGTGGGAGGGGGGATGGGCTAAATGGGTAAAGGGCACTAAGGAATCTACTGCTGAAATCATTGTTGCACTATATGCTAACTAATTTGGGTGTAAATTAAAAAAAATAAAATAAAATAATTCTAATTAGACCAAAATTTTTTCATCATTTTACTAATTTTTAATTTTTATAATGTTATACCTCTAAATGCTCACCAAAAAAACAGAAATTGTAATGCCAAAAATATGGGAAAAATTATGTAATCCAGTACCCAGAGTTTTGGGAGAGCTCCAAGATTACCTACAGATCACATATTCACCCAATGGACCCACAGGACTCAGAAGTCATTACACTCACCAGTCCTTACATTCATAGTTACAATGTATCACAGTGAAATGACATAAAGTAAAATCAGCAAAGGGCAAAGGCACATGGAGTAAAGTCCAGAGGAAACCAGGTATAAGCTGTCAAGAGTCATCTATCAATGGAGTCCACACAGGATGCGCTAATTCCTCCAGCAACAAGCTGTGACATGTATGACACTTTCTCTACCAGGAAAGTTCATTTAAACTCAGCACCCAAGGCTTTTATTGGCACCTGATCACATAGGCACTCCCTGCCTAGCACATACCAAAATTCGAGATTCCCAGAAGGAAAGCAGGTGTTCAGCATAAATCATATTGTGAACACAAATGCATAGCAAACCACCCTTATAATTTAGGGAAAGTTTTATTTAAGTGTGGGGAACTGCTTATCACCCATGTTCCAGAGGTTGAAGAGGCAACCTTGCAAGTGGCCTTTCTTTTTCTTTTTTTAAATTATTCTCAAGCTAGTTGTATACAGTGTGGTCTTGGCTTCAGGGTGGATTCCAGTGATTCATCGCTTACATATAACACCCAGTGCTCATCCCAACAAGTGCCCTCCTTAATACCCATCACCCATTTTCCCCATCCCCATTAACCCTCAATTTGTTCTCTGTATTTAAGAGTCTCTTATGGTTTCCTCCCTCTCTGTTTTTATCTTATTTTTCCTTCCCTTCCCATATGATCATCTGGTAAGTTTCTCAAATTTCACTTATGAGTGAAATCATACATTATCTCTTTCTCTGACTGACTTATTTCGCTTAGCATAATACACTCTAGTTCCAACCGTGTTGTTGCAAATGGCAAGATTTCTTTCTTTTTCATTGCTAAGTAGTATTCCATTGTATATATATACCACATCTCCTTTATCCATTCATCAGTTGATGAACACTTAGGCTCCATAGTTAATATCATCCTCAATTGGGAAAAATTGAGAGCTTTCCCCTGAGATCAGGAGCATGAGAAGAATGTCCATTCTCACCACTGTTGTTCAACATAGTATTAGAAGTCCTAGCCTCAGCAATCAGACAATAAAACAAAATAAAAGGCATCCAAACTGGCAAAGAAGAAATCAACCTTTCACTCTTCACAAATGACATTAAATTCTACATGGTAAACCCAAAAGACTCCACCAAAAAACTGCTAGAGTTAATACAGGAATTGAGCAAAGTTGCAGGATATAAAATCAATGCACAGAAATCGGTCGCATTTCTATACACCAATAATGAAACAACAGAAAGAGATATCAGGGAATCGATCCCATTTACAATTACATCAAAAACCATTAAATACCTAGGAGTAAATGTAACCAAAGAAGTAAAAGATCTATATGCTGAAAACTATAGAAAGCTTATGAAAGAAACTGAGGAAGATGTAAGTAGGCCTTTCTAACAAGAGCAGTTTCAGGCTTGCTATATTAACTCTTTCCTGAGCACAGGGTATTAAGTTTAAGTAAGTCAATGGCGTCTTCTCATCAGCTAGCTATTCTTCCAATGTGAAAATACTGGCAATGGCTTCCTGGAATACCCTCAAAGCCCCCAGAATTCTATTTTAATAAAACACTTTAGCCCAAACTGGAAATACCAAAGTAGTAAAGCATACCATAATCATCCAGATGAAACAAAATAAAAATCATACAAAATTAAGTACCCAGAAATTTAGAAAGCTGGACTTGCATAGATGAGTACATTCTGGAATGACAGTGACAGGTGCTTTTTTGGCCCAGAACTTAGTTGGGTCCATAACTTTCTTTTTTTTTTTTTTTTCTATTTTTTTTTTTTTTTCAACGTTTATTTATTTTTGGGACAGAGAGAGACAGAGCATGAACGGGGGAGGGGCAGAGAGAAAGGGAGACACAGAATCGGAAACAGGCTCCAGGCTCTGAGCCATCAGCCCAGAGCCCGACGCGGGGCTCGAACTCACAGACCGCGAGATCGTGACCTGGCTGAAGTCGGACGCTTAACCGACTGCGCCACCCAGGCGCCCCTGGTCCATAACTTTCTAAAAATGGTCAAGTCAGAGTCGCCTGGATGGCTCAGTCAGGTGAGCATCCAACTCTTGATTTCGGCTCAAGTCGTGATCACAGCTTCATGGGATTGAGCATCCCGTTCAACTCCATCCTGAGCGTGAAGCCAGCTTAAGACTCTCTCTCTATCCCTCTACCCCTCTCCCCTGCTTGCACTCTCTCTCTCTCTCTCTAACTAAAAATAATAAATACATACATACATACATAAAATAAAAATGGTCAATTTCTGTAAATACATTTTTCATAAATTGTAAAACTAGGTACTGGTATCCATCTTGATTTTCAAATTTGTACCCTAACTAAATTAACTATGGTGGTAGTTTTAATTCAACTATATTTACTGCCAGTAATGAAAGAAATCATAAAACTGTCTGATCGTCATTTCTGTCTCTTTTGCCTTCTTCTGCCTTCTCCCCTTCATAAATACTCACTGTCCCTGGGCACTGCAGCATCCTACTTCAACTTGCCTCTAAAAACTGTGCTCCATACTATGAACTCTTCTAGTTCCTACCCTCTTCTCCTGTAATTCTTCCATCCCATCAGGACCTACTATTTTCTAAGAGGATAAGTAATTGGTCAGGGTAGTTATTTTGTAATAAATTATTCATCAGGGGGCAATGTTAGTAGGAAAGAGCTAATCTCCCAATCCTCATTCCTTCCCTTTGTTTTACTCTAACAAAACCCATTATCTTTCTTCTAATTACTATAAAAGTCATAATGCTCAATATTTGAAAAATCAGTAAAAAATAAATGAAGAAAGACAATAAAAATCATCCCTAATTCCTTCTTCCAAAAAACCTACCTTTGCTATATCTTTCCATTGTTTTTACCATATAGATGCATGCATATACATGTGTTCTGGGTTGAACTGTGACCCCAACAAAAGATATGTTCAAGTCCTAACCCCCAGTACCTGTGAATGAGACTCTATTTGGAAATAGGGTCTTTGCAGTTATAATCAAGTTAAGATAAGATCATGCTGGATTAGGATGGGCCTGAAATCTAATGACTGAAATCCTTATACCAGAAAATATGGGAAAATGTGAAGACGGGTGTACAAAATGGAGTTATGTTGCCACAAGCCAAAGAACATCAAGGATTGCCAATAACCACCATAAGCTAGAAGAGGCAAGGATGGATTCTTTCTTAGAGCCTTCAGAGGGAGGATGGCCCTGCAGGCACCTTGTTTTGGACTTCTATCCTCCAGAACTGTTGGAGAATAAATTTCTGTTTGTTTAAGTTTCTCCATTTATAATAATTTGTTATGGCAGCCCTGGGAAATTAATACAACATATTTTACAAAAATAGGATCCTTTGATATATACTATTATATGTATGTATGTATATTAATATGTATGTATGTATATTAATGTATATACTATTATATGTATTATATGTATGAGTACAATGACTCAACAGTATATTACTGATGGTTTTCCACGTCAGTATTTCACCTTAACAATCCTTTTAATGGGGCCTGGTTTCTATTAAATGGATAAAATATGATTTATTTAGCCAGTATCACTTTGTTAGCTATGGTTATTACCAGTTTCTACTCCTATAAATAATGCTGAAGTTACCATCCTTTAATTATTGTGGCTAGTGTAGTTACTTCTATTTCTAGCAGTTCAGACAGGCTATACCAATTTACGCTCTTAGCAGCAGTATATGAGTGTGCCCCTTCCTCATCAATTTTTATACATATATGTAATATATGTATATGTGTATATATGTTTTATCTAACACTTTTAAATTTTATAATCTGAAAAAAAGCATTGCCAATTTGATATTTGACAGTATTTTGTTTACCTTGTGAATAGCGCCTGGGACATAGCAAGACTCAATAAATGATGACTGTTCTTTCATTGCATTGTTCATAGATTCAGTATCAACTGAATCTATCCTTTCCCCACTCATCTTAAATGTCCATTTTATCACATACTAAATTCTTATACACACCAAAATCTGAACTTTCTGTTTTAATCCCGTATTTGTATTCCTTCCCTCATAATATACAGAAATATGAAAAAAGAGACTCTCTAAAGGGTTCTTGACCTAAACTATTAGAGTTACTCCAGTGGTAAAACTTTAAGAAAGAAAAAAGTAAAGGGATACGGGTGAGGAAAAATGGGAACAGAGAAATTTTAAATCATACCCCCAATATAACAACTAGTATCACAACCTAACCTTGGTCTCTTCACATACCAAGAGGTAGCCTCGTCTTCCTCTGCCTCCTTGGAACAGGAGCTTCTTTTGGTTGTTCTGTGGATTCTTTAGCTGGTGGCTCACTGCCCTCAGATGGCTTATGAACAGGAGCCTGAACAAGGCCTTCTGAAGAAGTGCTACCTGCAGACAAGTGGAATGGGAAAAAACAGGATAATTTAACCAAAGATCAGAGTCTTAGAAAGATGAAAAAAAATGGAACTAGAATAGTTCCTAAATGATGACTAACTGTCCTTTGTTACATCTTTGCCTATAAGAATTGGTCTTAACCCACACTTATATCACATTATAAATTATAATAAATTCAGTAGTTAATATATCAAATCAATACTCAAGGGTTTTTGTTTTTGTTTTTTATTATATCTCTACATACAGACACAGATATTTTCACATCTTAAGATTCGTAACAGGGGCGCCTGGGTGGCGCAGTCGGTTAAGCGTCCGACTTCAGCCAGGTCACGATCTCGCGGTCCGTGAGTTCGAGCCCCGCGTCGGGCTCTGGGCTGATGGCTCAGAGCCTGGAGCCTGTTTCCGATTCTGTGTCTCCCTCTCTCTCTGCCCCTCCCCCGTTCATGCTCTGTCTCTCTCTGTCCCAAAAAAATGAATAAACGTTAAAAAAAAAAAATTAAAAAAAAAAAAAAGATTCGTAACAGGCAGCAAGTAGAGTGGAGGGACGAGTTAGAGCTGACTGAGGTTTTGAGCCCAAGTGACTGGGAGAATGGGGGGTTCCATTAACAGAAATTTGTGAGAAGTAAAAAATTGATTTATGGCTGAAGGTAATGATGAATTCTGAACATGCTGAGTTTAAGTTACTGACAGAACATCCAGGAGTATTAGTGGATAACTAAGACAAAAAGTTCACAAAACTTGCTTATTGTAGAACCTCTAACACATGGTTAATATGGCCTTGACTTCAGACTCTTGCTAATGAAGAGATTCTTTGACTGAAATTAGGGATCCCAGGACATTGTGTCTCTAAATCCAGTATCCTGTTCAAGGGTCTGAAATCAATCACAGCTTAAGACAATTTACGTTGTCTAGGGATAAAAGACCTCAAAGAGTCCAAGAATGCTGTGGAAGTAAGAGTTTAAGTAGTACAATCCTTTATTCCACGAATGCTTCTAGACACTCTTCAGGCTGCCCACTGCCTTGTTCCTCACTATCACCTTCCACTTCCTTAAACTGACTTTGATTCTATCCTTAACACAGCAGTGACTTGGGACTTCTGGGGCTTTGCCTCTACCTCATTGGTGATGTTTGTCATGCCTAAGGTCCTAGAAAGTCTTGTGACCCCCACAAAAAAAGAACAACTTCTTACCTAGTGTGTTTTTTGTTCTGGGCTTCTTTTTCTTAGGACGACTAAGGGGAATATCACCTATAAAACACACACAAAAACAGAAAAGGCTGCCTAAATTTCAATGCAGAGAGCAGTCAAAAGGAACTTTTAGTAGGGAAGACCTTTCCCTCTCTTCCCTAGGTCCAGCCAACTTGTACACATTAGGGGAAGGAGGCAAGAACTTGACAAAATCAAAGAAAGCTTATAATATAATGCCAGTAGCTCACTGTTGGTCAGTAATATTAGAAACAGTGACATTAAAAAAAGAAAGAAAGAAACAGTGACATTTCTAATACTAGAAAAGTGGGCTCACAAAATATTCATCTGATCACCCACATTTTCCAGCCCCCTTGCACCCAGGTGTGGCCTGAGACTGGGTTGAGCCAATATACTGTGATAACTGATGTGCCAAAACATTAAAGAGCTAGTGAGTAACTCTCCAGCTTTCTCTTCATTTGCTGAAGTATGTTAAGATGGCAGAGCCACAGAATGGAAGTAGCCTGAATCATGACGTCATAGCAAAGAGTGGTGAAAGGCAACTGGCCTGGATTGTTGCCACGGTGTACTTAGAAATATTACCCAGAAATATTAACCAGAAATAACCTTGTATGATATTAAGTTAGAGATTTTGAGGTTGGTATAGCATAGCCCAGTCTATCCTGATTAAATGAGACAGAAGACAATGTCATCCCTATTACAAAACTATAAACTAGCCAATGGTCATGTTGTGGGTGACTCCATCCTGGAATGAGTGCTTTCATATTTGTAAGGTAAAGTATCACTCATATAACTAGTGCTATAGATCAACCTTCATTTAAAAAATAGCAGTCATAAGGATATTTTGCTAAAAGGATAAAAGTATATTGCAATATTATAAATTATACCATTCAGATTCAACTTTAAGAAAAACATTAAGGAATCAAATTAACTTTTGAACTCCCAGTTTTAAAAATTTTACATTAAGTATGAACTAACTCACCTTGAATAGCACTTTACATGACACCGACCAAATTTAATTAGGACAAAGACAAAAAAAAAGAAACTATTAATTAGAAATCTATTACATTGTTAGACTGAAAACTGACTTAAGTCATTGTAAATTTAAAAATAAGCTTTCACAGAGCCAGCTAGTTTATAAACTAGCATATTTTTATAAGTAAAAAAGCTAATAAAACTGTTAACAAAATAACCCCAATAGTTTCTGAACTTACATATACATATTACCTACTGTCTATTAATAAAGTGGATTAAGCAGATTAAGAATTCTTATTTTGTCACTGATTAAAACCAGCTTAAACTGAAGAAACTATTCTAGCAACCCAAAGAGGATCAAAAGTCTTATAAACAAGACATTAAAACATTCAGAATGGATCCATTATCTTACCATGTTGACATTCAGGCTTTGAAACAGAACATTTAATTATAACTGTAATCCTAATGATTCAAGAATTGTTTACCTTTAAACTTTTAGGAAGCCTTTTTCTAAAATTTTCAAGAAGTTTTCTCTGAATTATTATAATTTTGCAATTGTACTAGTCAATTTTTTCACTTTATTCATTTTACATTTTTAAAACTCAATAAAAAATAAAACTAACTTATTTTTACCTTGGCACAGGTGGAAGGGCTCGTGGAGGACGCTATGGGGAGAAGAAGAAAACTGCTTGTAAGTAAAAGCCTCAGAACATCTTCATGTACTTCAAATCTTTTGATAACCCTGTTCATCAAATGAAACCCAAGAAGTACTACTGAGAATCAGACGGGCAATTCTAAATTTGTCTTAACAATTTCTAAATTTCATATAAAATTCCTTCCTTCCTACTACTCCTTTCTATCTACATGTCAGGCTGTGTCCTAAGGACTACAGTTACATTAATGAACAAAACAGGGAAATCCCTGCTTTTATGGAACTTTCTTTCTAGTAGTTAAGTATGAGAAGATTACACATATGCACATGCACACACATGCACACACACTCGCACACACACAAAAATGAGGGAGGATGTGGAGTGCTACTTTAGTTAGGGAAAGTCTCTCTGAGATATTTGAGCTGAGACCTGAATAAGAAAGGAGCCAAAGGGGAGCAAACACAAAGGCTTTTAAGAGAGATTACAGTGTTTCAGCTAAAAGAAGGCCAGTAAAGCTGCAGCACAGTTACAAAGGATAGGCAGGGGCCAGATTAATTAATTGGGGTCTTTTTTTTTAAGTTTATTTTTTTGAGAGAGAGAGTGCACACCTGAGTGGGGTCAGGGCAGAGGGAGAGGGAGAGGGAGAATCCCAAGCAAGCTCCCCACTCTCAGCCCAGAACCAACAAGGGGCTTGATCCCACCAAGGGTAAGATCATGATCTGAGCCCAAGTCCAGGGTCTGAGGTTTAACAGACTGAGCCACCCAGGCACTACCATTAGGGTCTTGAAGACAAAAGGTGTCCAGATTTTGTTTTAATTAAACGAGAAGCCAGTGGAGGTTGTATGTCACAGAGTAACACACTTTTTTAAAGAAATCACTCTGAATACAGCATGAGGAATGCATTTCAGGGCAGAAAGAATTACACACACACACACACACACACACACCCGTTATAAATGCCACTTTACATGAATAAGAGAAAGTGTTTGCAGTTCAGAGATTAGAGATGAGAAGCATTCTGCGATCTTTCAAAATAAAATACTAACAGAAATACCTCAAAATCAATCTAATGTCCCAACTGTCTCATGCTCCTTGCAGAGGGCATGATTCAAAAGGGTTACATTTTAGACACTCTTAGTTTGTTCTACGATCGTCCTATTTAGCAATCCATTCGTTCAAACGGTGTATTAATACAAATGCTACGAGATTAGGACAAGGCAGGCTGTCTTAATACTATCTGGTAGTTAAAATTACAACTGGAAAAAAACGATAGTCATAAGAAAGTGCTATTGTAAAGATGCTATGGATCGCGTTCTGTCCAAGGATTCAGTTCACACGTTCCACATTTCAAAAGTCCCGCAAAAATGACGTGTCACCCATCCACAAAGCCAACTTTAAGCCCCATTAAAGCAGGACAGCTCGACTGAACACAAAATCCTAATAGCTCAAACATAACTAGGGCTCGCTTACCACCTGCTTCTTTCCCATTAGGTCTAAAACCCTGCTTCCCCGCGGCGCTCAGCCTCCAGGCTCGAAGAGCTCACACCCCGCCCCCTGCTCGCTCCCGACCGGGCAGGCCACGCGCAGGCGCCGTGCGTCATTGGACTGCGCGGCACTGGCTGCTGTGGCGCTCAGCCCTTCTCTGCAAGGTGGGGGCGAGGATAAGCGCGGGGAGCTGGTTGGGCCTTTGCAATCTAGCCTTGCAGAAAAGGGGACGTCGGAGTGGGGGTTGACGTGCCAAGGAAAAGAGACTCCAGCGGGCATAGGACAGCAATCACGGTTCCACCCATGGTTTCCCAAGTGGTTGCAGTGATTTGTTCCTGGGAGGTGGGAAAAGACCATGATTAAGTCTCCGCTAGGAAACTGCGATCTCTTTCCTGGGCAGGTAAATGCCCTCCGGGAGGAATCCGCTTGAGAGACCTCGCTGGCAGCCCAGGAACACGCAGGGGGCGGGAAGGCAGCGAAGAGAGACGTTGTCATAGCAACATCGGGCGCTCAGGCCACCAGGAACTTCACGCCCTGCTTCTCCCCTGGCTCCAGGAGTTTGGGTCCCGGCGTCGGGAAGAACTTCTATTGCCCGCTCCAGTCTAATCCTGTGAGCACCAAATGGGTGGACGCGCACACATCACTGGCAGTGCTCTCCCTTTGCGATCCCCAGCCCTAGGCATGGCCCCGCCTCAGGGCCAGCTGAAGCGTTAGGACAGCACCCTCCACCGCTGCCACTTCCGTGGCCGAAGAGCCGCTCACCGGTTCGGCCTCCAGGCGGAGCCCCGAGTCCGCCCTCATTGCGCTCTCCCAGCCGGGGTCTCTCAACGCAACGGCCGGCGGCCCGAGCCTGGGTCCCGCGACCGTGCCTCCGGGACCTGCGTCAGGCCGGGGCTTTGCGGTGTCGGGTTAGGCCGCAACTCTGAGGGCCAGGTCTCTGCCCGCCGTCGCTGTGTCAAGCCCCGCCCACCAAGGCGTCAGAGTTAGGGAGGGGCGCCGTTAGCCCTGTAGTGAGCCTGGTGGAATCACTTTTGTCAAGCAGTGAAGAAATGAATCAAGTAGGCAGTCAAGGGCTGTGAGCAGAGAATAGATACCGCTAAACCCAAAACACTCTGTTGGTCCGGAGAACTGATAATCGGCAAGGCCAAGATTGCCTAGAAGAGCCAGGCACTGATCATCCCTAGAACCAGAAGTCTGGAAAGGCTAAAGTTACAGAGAGGGAAGGAGGCAAAGCATAAGAGACTCTTAAAAACTGAGAATAAACTGAGGGTTGATGGGAGGTGAGAGGGAGGGGAAAGTGGGTGATGGGCATTGAGGAGGGCACCTGTTGGGATGAGCACTGGGTGTTGTATGGAAACAAATTTGACAATAAATTTTATATTTAAAAAAAAAGAGAAAAAAACATTTTACCTTACATGGACAAATATGAATAAATATCAATTGAAATATTTAAAAAAAGAGACTGATCTCTGAACATAATAGAAACCACTCCACTGCTTGAACATAATGTGCAGGTAGCAACCAGAGCTGACCCGGACCGGACTGAGTTTTCATCTGAAGGAGGCACTCATTGACTGACTTGGCGTTTGATTCTTTAACTTCTTACCCTTGTATCTTGTTTATTGTGGCTTTATCTTGTGTCACATATGTGAAGTCAAGTTAAACAGGTAGTGAAATGTCATTCAGTTTGGAATCCTGCATCTGTTAAAATTGTGTAAATCCTGCTTTATGAGTGAATAAAGCTGACATTATGGAAAGACACAATTCGTGTACCACCTTACAAGATGCTGGAGACACCCACGCCCCCACACCACACACACACACACACACACACACACACACACACACACACACACAAAAGCCCAGTGTTTCAGGGTGGGTATGTATTGATACAGACTAGTATCAGATTTTTTTCCAGGTGTGTGGGTGTGGGTGTGTGTGTGTCTGTGTGTCTGTGTGTCTCTGTTGATACAGGCAATTCTCAAATTTTCGCCAGTTGCTTATCTTCCATCTCTGTAAATCAAGTTTAGGAAAACTTTTTCTCAAAAAAACAGAAGATCAAATCCGAGATAACCTAAGTATCATTAAAAATGACTTAATTCTCTTTGGTTGGGGTTTCTTGGGGGGTTATTTTTTTCTTTGGTTGTTTTTTTTCCCCCTTTGGTAGTTGTTTTTTTAAGATAATCACTTTAAGTAAAAAAGAACTACAAATACCTTGAAGTATGCACCTGGTTTCTTTTATAGTTAAGAAAGAGATTGGAGGAATAGAGGGATGGTGTGGGTATGGGGAATGTTAGAGAATGATGCAGAAAATAAACAGATACAGGGCCAATAAGAGTGACTGCAAGTCTCAAGATCTAGGGAAAAAGAAAATAAGACTTCGTGGAATAGCATCCTCACCTTGTGGTTTTCTCAGATACGAGTCTCTAGGACTAAAGTCAATTGCCCTTTCCTAGTTTAGGCATAATATGGATGTTGGCTTTTAGGCAAATTAATGATTGTTACAGCTCTGAACAGAAGAATAATTTTTTTCCTTGTAGATTGATTTATAAATGATGAGGGCAGTGTCTCTTCTGTAAGTTTTCACATTAGATGTGAAATGTGTACATTAACCCTTCTTTCTTGCTAAGTCAAGTAAAAGCCATTTTCATAAAATAGAAGTTTCATGAGGCAAAATCCAGTTTCTGAAATTAAATACTACTTATTTTATTTAGGGAAGCTCTTTTATCTGAATTGTACAAAAACCGCATGAAATCTATGAAAGGTTCTCATACTCACTGGCTTAACATTGTTCGTACTCCTACCATTGCTGCATATGAGGTAAAGGAAAACATTTTTTCCTGAAAGCCAAGGAGGTAATTCTACATACATACAATGCAAATATTTTTTTCAAACCGGACTAATTAATAAACTGCACCACTTTTAAAGTTGTACACATTATAATGGAGCAAATCCTGCTGTTTTAGATTGCAGCTGTTATTCCAGAGCTCTGTAACAGATGAATATTGTTAAAACCCCAGCATTAAGCAGGAAGCCTCATTAAGACTCAGTATCAGAGGAAACCCATGTTGCTGGTACCCACTGAGGCTCCTCCTGAGCCTTCTGAACTGCAGACAACAATTGGGCACAGGCATCTTGCAAGTTCTCATTCACAATCACATGATCAAAAAACTGGCCAAACTGTGTCTCCATCTTTTGGGCTAAATCCTCCATCTCTTGTAGATCTTCATCCTTTAGGAGAAATGAAAAAATATGGATAGCACAGACTTAAAAAGATAAATATAAATAATACACAGTTTGTTTTGATGTTATATTCAGTTGTGAAACTATTTATAAAAACACTTAGGTCAAATAAACGTCCTCTATTCTAAACCACAAAACTTATGTTTCTATCTTTACTCTTACTAAATGTTTCTCTGGTCAAGACTTTGCAAAACTAAGTAACAGTTGGTAGCCAGAACAACCCCCTCAACTTCTTATTTGGACTTAAATTATATTATTCTATTATCTAAACACTTGAAGCTTTCAACCATATATAACGAAGAAGAAGAAGAAGAAGAAGAAGAAGAAGAAGAAGAAGAAGAAGAAGAAGAGGAAGAAGAGGAAGAAGAAGAAGAAGAAGAAGAAGAAGAAGAAGAAGAAGAAGAAGAAGAAGAAGAAGGCGGCAGAGGAGGAAGAGCAGGAGGAGGAGGAAAGGGAAAGAAAGAAAATGAAATTTACCAGTTAAATATAAGTAAAACTTACACATAAATTTCAAATGAAATTTTAGAAGGTAAAATACAGTTTCTACAACTAAATATTGATAAGAATGATATCATTCTGCCACTTTCAACATGAAGATGGTGACCTGGTTCTATTGAATTAGACATACCCTAATTGTCCTTTGCCTCATGAGGCCATGACTTAATTCACTTTTGATATCGATTTCCTCTATTGTGAAATGTTCATTTAGTGAGAGTCATTTGGCCTTCCTCGGAACTAATGCATTAACTTCACTGCTGTTATTTTCTTATTTGTCCATAACAATTAAAACAGTACAGCTTTTTGACAGTGCAATCATAAAAAACAAATAGGGGGGAGCTTGGGTGGCACAATCTGGTAAGCATCTGACTCTTGGTTTTTTAGCTCAGGTCATGATCTCACAGTTTGTGAGCTTGAGTCCCAGGTCAGGCTCCGCGCTGACATCACAGAACCTGCTTCATATTCTCTCTCACCCCCTCTCTCTTTGCCCCTCTCCTGCTTGCACTCTCTCTCTCTCTGTCTCTCAAAGTAAATAAATAAACTTAAAAAATAAAGTAAAAAATAAACACAAATACAAATGCAGGCACTGCAATGTTGTGGCAGTACTCCTTTACAAGATGACAATACTCATGATCCAGAAACAATTTTGTTGATTTGTTTAGCTTGCCATAAAAATGAGAACACAATTTTAAATGCCTATGAGATTCAGAGAATTTATCCATGGACTCCACTGTCTGAAACGCAAACTGAAGAATCAGATTCTCATACAGTAGTCACTTAAAAAAATATGAAGACAGAAATAATAACAAAGGATTATACAAATATACCTGTTTTTCACTTCAGAAGCACATATATTAAATTTGTTTTTTTTTTAGTTTTTTTAACATTTATTCATTTTTGAGACAGAGAGAGACAGAGCATGAATCGGGGAAGGTCAGAGAGAGAGGGAGACACAGAATCTGAAACAGACTCCAGGCTCTGAGCTGTCAGCACAGAGCCCGACACAGGGCTAGAACTCACAGACCGCGAGATCATGACCTGAGCCGAAGTCGGACGCCCAACCGACAGAGCCACCCAGGCACCCCTTAAATTTGAAACAATACAGATTAACATGGCCCCTATGCAAGGGAGACATGCAAACTTATGACGTATTCTTTATATTTAATTTCAGTTTTATAAGATGAAAAAGTTCTAGAGATCTCTTGCACAGTGTGAATATATTTAACACTACTAAACTGTACAGTTACAAATGGTTAGGATGTTAAGTTTTATGTTATGTGTTTTTTACCATATACACAAAAAAATAAGTGGATGTAATATATTGATCTAGGTGATGGTTATCTGGGTATATGCACATGTAAAAATTCATTAAGCTGTTATACATAAGATTTATACACCTTGCTGAATGTATATGATGACTTAAAATAGTTAAGGTAGATTTAATGAAAAAAATAAACTGGAAAGAAACTAGTTATTCCAGGAAGAGTTCACTGATAAATCCCACCTGTCTTGGCCCCTCTATTATTTCCATCATCATTAATACATAATATTTGCGTTTAGAAATATACTTTATATAGATAACTCATATTACATATAAGATATATTCACTACAACATTTTAAAAGTAACTTCTCAAACTCTTTCATAAGATAAATAATAAAATATAAACATCAGGCTTGTGCACACCCACTTTCCATGTGGATTTGCAAACTGTAGCTTGAGGTCATTTTTTTTTTTAACTTAAGCCAGACTAGAAAAAAAATAATAGTATCATAGCATTTATTAAACATTATTTTAATATCTACAAATGATATCCAGTAAAAAGGACAAACCATAGGGCATTTCATTATTCATTAGAAACAAAAATCACATTCCTTAACACTGGAATGTTGTGAAAATAATACAGTGATTATTTTTTTACTAGAAAAAAAATGCATGTGTCTATTTTCTCTGTATCTTACCTTGAACTTCATGTCCACAAAGTAGTCTGTAATGATCTTGGCATTTTTCCGAGACTGCTTCATACAACTCATGTTAGATGGCTTTATAAATATGACATAGGGCCTTAGTTCATGGGTTCGAGCTATTTGAATACCCTACACACAAAAAATAGGTTCATATTTAAAAACAGAAATCTTAATTTCCTAGAGTCAACATGAATGTTCTCAAAATTTCTAAGACCAGAAATTAGCAATTATTTTCAGCCAATTTATTTTTATTTATTCTCCTTTGCCCTCAAGTCCTCAACTCTAAAAAATAAAAATTTTAATAATTAAGAGATGGGGTTCTAGGATTAAAATTAAGTTTAAATTGTGGCTCTTCCTCTCACTAGTCATGACACCCTTATGAAATCTGAGAATAGGATCCTATAAATAATCTCATGGGAAAGAGGCAAAGACAAACTCTGCAGGTGGATCAGTTCTGTTTCACCCTCACTTCCCCTTCCTCTTGGCTATTATCTTATATTGGATACTACTGACATCTTCACACTGACCACCAGCCTTGACCCAAGTAAGAACAATTGTCTTATCCCCTGATTCTCTTTAGTACACATGGTATATTTAAAATGACTACAAAAAAAAATCCCACAAAATACAAGGATCAAAAAATGGAGCCTACACATTGTGTGTTCTTTACCCTAACTTGCTCACTCCTGCCTCACTCCACATATAGTCTCATAGAGGTAGCTACAGATATGACAACATGGGAACCTCACCTCCTTATGTAAAACAACATCTTATTCTCTCCACAAATTTCCTTAATGCCTTTGTGATCAAAGTCAAAACAGGATTCTAACTTTTATTTATAGCCACCAGCTCAGTTCTCTTTTTGTATCTGAGAAGCAAGACTCATTCCCTAACTAAAGACAAGATATTGGCAACTGTTCCTTTACATAAGATCCTGGTCCTTAGATATGGTAAGTGGTCTTATCCCTAAAAGGCTAAAAGAATAAAATGTCTCAACTACGATCTACAGCAATATGCACAAAATGCAAGACATTCATTCATTACTTTGGGGAGATGGGAAATATTCCACCATAGACCTACCTGAGGCTCTAAGTCCATGACACAGATCTTTCCTTCATCAAGGACTGCTTGAACAGCATCCACGCTGGTGCCATACAGGTGGCCTTTGTATTCACCATACTCGAGCATCCTGCAAGGGTGCCACAAGGAAAACAAGAACTCTTTCTACAAGTAAAATACTATTATAGTAACATGAAGATAAACTCCAACGAGATAGAACATAAATAGGTGGACTTCGGTAGCACAAGAAGAATTATCAATAGGAGAAAATCAATAGGAGAAAAAAAATATTAGGAGATCTAGGACTCAACTATTTCTCCAAAGTCTCTAAGACTGGCAACTCAGTTCTGCTCCCTCTCCCAACCCAATAAGTTAGTGTAGTAGTTGATCAATTTGCATTTCCTTGCTTAACTCTTCGGAAACAAAAGGAATTGCCCCAGAAGCTTTGGATAATGCATAAAAATGGGGCATGTATTTTGAAGGTAAAATAACCAAAGGTAAGAATCAGATTCCGAATGTATAGCCTACCTGTGACCATACATGAGGCTTTCAAATGTTTCCTTTGACACGTAATGATACTCACGTCCATCCATTTCATAACTCTTTTTGGAACGAGTAGTATCTATCAAAAAACGGAATTTAAAAAAATGGTTTCAAATCTTTGAAATGTTTTGGTTTATTACCAATATACATTTGGATAAATATTTCTAATCAAAGTAAATAAAGGAATACATAAACAGGTAAATAAAATGCTAGAACCAAAAAGACGGAGCCTAAATTGGTGATAAGAAAATAGAAGTTCTCATCAAAATCAGTTCATCTATAAATCTTTATTAAGTAATCACAGTGTGGACACGAATGTATTAGGTATTGAGCTAGGATGGGGAGACCCTAAGGGATAGCTGCTCATACTAAAAAACAGGCATGAGTGAATTATATGTGAGCCCTAAGATGCCTAAAGGCCCCCAGGTAGCATATCTTATGTTTAGATAATGCATTTCCCAAGATCTCATTTCATTGCTCACACTGCTAGCTTGATGAAATGCTATTTCATCACCATAATTTACTGATAACTAACTGAAGATTTTACAGAGTAACTTGCTCATGTACACAAGACTAATGAAAAGCAAAGTTGAAAACAAGAACCTACGTGTTCTGACTCCTCCTAGACTAATATTTTCTGCTACACCAGATTGTCTCTGAATTGAAAGGAGAAAGCCCATGACAGTCTGTCTGCAGTCTTGCCCAAATGCATTGATAGCCAAGGGAGATGGTGATTAGTTTTAGGGAACTCCAGAAGGGAAAGACTGGTGGAGTCTGGATTCAGTCCCATTTTTTTATTATAGATTCCTCAAGTTAAATAGTACTTGGTATAGAACACAGGAGCTCATTGAATGACTGAAAGTGATTCATTTTCTGTTCATCTATTTATTCAACGAACATGTACTGAGTGCCTCTGTTCTGGATATCTTAGTTTCCTAGAACACACAGATGAATGAACCACAGTTCCAACTCTGTGTCCTATATATACCACAAAGCTTCTAGTCCCTTAATCTGCATTGCCACAAATTCTCCCTGTTCATAAAAAAAATGGCATATTTGCATTTGTACTTGACAAAGTTTAAGAATGAAATATATGAACACTTGATAATATCAACACATGGAAATGACAAAGCAGGAACTTGACATAGAACCTAAATGAAAAAGGAGTTATGGACATTCAAGAAGTTTAAAAAACAAATGTCATCTGAGAGTCATCTTTTTTTTCTTTATTCAAGGCTCTCTGCAGATACTTAGAATTTCTACAGTTATGCCACCTCTCCTATAGCTTTGTACTGAAAAAAAAAATTCTGGTAAAACACTATACTCTCGGGTTATAATAAATTATGTAAATATAAACCTAAGATTACTAATTCTCCGTGGCTTCTATTGGACTATGTTTTATATGGTAGGTTAAAATCTGTGAACTAATGCATAACTAGATGTATTCATTTTAAGATTAAAACTATTCACTCAATTTAGAAAGCAAAATATGGGCAACATTTTCTCACTTGAATGATGACTAGCTATACTGCTTACAATTATTCTATGTTCCATGGGCATTTTATTTTTATCCAGATTATTGAAAAATGGTGATTTCTTCTGTGGTTTTGTTTTAATTCAAGTTAGTTAACATATGGTATAGTCTTGGCTTCAGGAGTAGGACTCAGTGATTTATCCCTTACATATGACACCCAGTGCTCATCCCAAAAAAGTGCCCTCCTTAATGCCTAGCACCCATTTAACCCACACCCTCCACCCACCTCCCCTACAGCAACTCCTGGTTTATTCTCAGTATTTAAGAGTCTCTTATGGTTTGCCCCCCTCTCTGTTTTTATCTTATTTTTTCTTCCCTTCCCCCTACGTTCATCCGTTTTGTTTCTTAAATTCCACATATGAGTGGAATGAGGGCTCTTTCCCTAATTTGGCTATTGTTGGTAGTGTTGCTATAAACACTGGATGTTGGAGATCAATGTCCATTCTTACACATGTGAACAGTGTTTGTTTTTAAGTTTAGTTATTTTGAGAGACAGAGAGAGCAGAGGAGGGGCAGAGAGAGGGGGAGAGAGAGAGAATCCCAGCAGGCTCCATGCTGTCAGCGCGGAGCCTGATGTGGGGCTTGAACTCACGAACCGTGAGAACATGACCTGAGCCAAAACCAAGAGTCAGACGCTTAACTGACTGAGCCACCCAGGCACCCCTATAAAGCAACTTTTTCTGTCACCTATTGCCTTCTGTGGGACAAGACCTTCTCCTGGTCCTGGATGAAAATCTAAGCAGTTATCAGGACTCTTCTCATTACTCTTAGGTTAAAAAAAAAAAAAAAAAGGCCACCATCACCTGTGCCACAAATGCAGTCTTGATCTAATAAAATTCCATTCCCATGTAATAATCAAAATTATGATTATTTTAGGCTTCTCCTCCACACACCTGGCTCAGACTTGCTGCAAGCAGGGAAGCCTGCAGTCAGAGAAGCCAAAGTCAGGAAAGGGAATAGGATTCCTCTCCTCCCTTTCATTGCCTCTCTACTATTCCTCTCCAGCTTTCTAACTGTCCAAGGCTACAGTGCAGAAAGGAGAGGAAAGAGCAGGAAAATTCTCACTTCACTGATACTGATGCTGGATACTATAGGCTCCTCTTAGATATTTAAATCTGGTAGATATTTAAATCTGGCTCTGCTCTCCTAGACGATGCATTGGGTTATTCTGCAAACCCTATCACCACCACCGTTGCCACTGAGTATCTCAAATCCATCCCTATGCCAGCTAGTCACTTGTGATTTCTCAAAGGGTAGCTACTTCCCAGACTATAGCCATTGGCCACTCCTTTAAACTCTTTCCATTTTTTCAGGTATAATTCTGACATCAGTCTTCCATGCCCCCCAAACTGCAGGGAACGCATGCAAAGCTCTTAAGTGGTTTCTCTAAGTTCCTCTCTCTTGCGTTCAGATGAAGAGGAAGAACCTACATGCACATGCTCTTTCCTGCCATGGATGATATAATCACATATACAGACTTATATAAAATTATATCTGTATATATTGAAAGTTTCAAAATAAAATAAGGCATTTAAAGAGCCAAGCACAGTGCCAGGAAGATGGTAAGTAATTAACGAATGTTAGTTATTATTGCTAAATATTAGTTTTCCTGAAGAGTCATCTATATAGTCATTGAGAGATGGAAAAGAGACAAAGTCCCCCTTTAAAAGCCTACATGTCAATAAATCAATTCCCTCTATTAAAATAAATATAGTTAGGAATATTATACAAGGACTATTCCTAGTGTCTGATATATTTTTACAACAAAAATGGTATGGCACAGTTAACTGAGATCAGTGCATCTGCAGAGACAAAGACAGTTTTACCGAAACATGAACTGCTAGGAAAGAAAAACTACACATACGTGGCACAGCACTTTGGAAATGGCTAGGATTACGTTCAATAAGTTGTCTTCTCAGTTCATTTACTCCAACGCCCGAAGGTCCTAAATACAGAAAGTCACATGCAGAAATTATAAGATGTGAATAAATATGATTATGTGGTAAAATCATCGTTTCAGTTCTTCTACTGAAAAAACTTGAGAGCAAATTTTTTGGGAAATGTTTTTAGTTTCTCACAAACTGAAACAATTCCAGAAAGCTCTTAGGAATTTTCCTGGTGACCCATGGAGTAACCCACACTTCTTCAACATTCCAGAAATAAGCTGGGGAATTGCAGGAACCAGTCACCTCAGCAACCTTCATCTAATGTCAGACACTGAAAATTCTCTGGCCTCATTTCAGATAATCTGAGACAATCTGCCTTTCCTGTCAAATGAAGTTTCCATCACATCACAACCCAGAAATCAGCCCCTATAATTATGGGTCCCATGACTTATAGAATTCAGACATATTCCCTTTTTTTTAAGTTTACTTATTTATTTTGACAGAGAGAGTGAGTGGTAGAGGGGCAGAGAGAGGAGAGAGAGAATCCCAAACAGGCTCCACACAGTCAGCACAGACCCCGACCTGGTGCTTGAACCCACAAACCATGGGACCATGGCCTGAGCCAAAATCAAGAGTCAGACGCCCAACAGACTGAGCCACCCAGACGCCCCCAGACATACTTCCTGATAGATAGTTGAGTCAACACTCTGTGTGCAACTGGAGTCAGAGCTGACTTCATGCAATTACATAGGGCCCAGGCTTAGCATACTACACTTGGTTTAATACTCTTCTTTTGCCTTCTTGAAATCTTAATCATCATTAAACAAGAAGCCCTTGTATTTTCATTTTGCCCTGAGCTCTGCAAATTATGTAGCCGGTCCCGGCTGTAGGGCATGTTGTTCTGCTCTACAGGGGCCTCCCTTGATTACAGTTGGAATACACAGAGATGGCAGCATGACATTAGTTACTACAGCTGCAGGGACCAGCTTTGCAGAGCTCTTGGTCACAAAAGCACGTCACCCCAGTACTGTATTTGCCCTGTTCTTTAGCACCATATATAGTCCAGAAAACTTTAAACATTTTTCTGAAGAAGGTGGTTACAAATTTCTTAGGGAAATAGGTCTTAAGGATTTTTATTTCTTTTTTTTTTTTTAATAAACTGTGGTTTTTTTAATGTTTATTTTGAGAGAGAGACAGACAGAGAGCACATTCAAGAGGAAGGGAGGGGCAGAAAGAGAGGAAGAGAGAGAGAATCCCAAGCAGGCTCCATGCTCTGCAGTGGAGGCCCAATGCAGGGCTCAATCCCACCACTGTGAGATCACAACCTGAGCTGAAATCAAAAGTCAGATGCTTAATCAACTGAGCCACCCAGGCACCCAGAGGATTTTTATTTCTAATACAGACTGCTAATGCAGTCTGGGGGAATACTCACCTATGCTTACAGAACAAACTCAAAACAGGTCAAAAAAAGACAAAACAAAATTTCATAATGCAACCTGTTAATACCCCCAGTATATCATGGCATACCACATTTAATTGTAAACAATAAAAGCATGAGACAATAAAGTTTTATTTATAAACACACATATAAGACAGGCTTTTTTTTTTTTTAAAGGTGTTTATATTGGCGTCCCTAAAGAATTCTAGTTTTGCCACCACTCCCAACACAAAACCACTGACTCTAGAAGGAAAAGTTCACTATGGGGGAGGAGAGACACAGTTCCTGAGACGTACCCACGAGCACTATGAGGCGGTGCTTGTCTGAAGGGCGTCGCTGGTACCTGACCACTTCCTCGTAGGGGGCGCCTGACGCGCTCAGACAGCCGCTGGCACTGCAGACCCCCGCGTGCTGCTGGCGCAGGTGAGACTTCCGGCGGCAAAGGCGCATGCTCCGGCGGAAGCCAGCTGGGAGGGTGGAAACGCACAGGATGTTACATCCAGGTAGGAGAGATTATTTCTCTTGCCCCGCCTGATGGCGCCTGCAGTGACTGCAACCAGCAAGTGTTAATTAACATAATCACGTCTGTCTAAAGGTAGAAAATAAGAAGAGAACAGAAGGAAAAATAACAAAATGCCCCCACATGTTGCCGCTAAGTTGCACCCTGTGCCCACCATGTGCCAGGTGCTGGGGTTCTAGCGGTCAACTAAATCAAACTCATTTCCTCATGACATTTACGTTTTATGGAGGAGGAGAAACAGAAGTAAACACATCAACAAAAATAAGTGCTTAGAAGAAGGGGCAGTGGAGTGATGGGGGTGTTTCTTCATGGGGAGTGAGGGAATTCAAGTAAAGTGTGTGTGAAAAGGTAACATCGAGCAGACATGGGAATAAAGTAATGGAGCCAGTCAGGAGGCATCTGGGGATGAAAGCAGCCCAAGCGAAGGGAACGTCAACTGCTAAGGTGCAGAGAAAGGAGTGTTTGGGGAAGCACAGAAAGGCTCAAGTAGGGCAGGGTCCTGAGCAGTAGGGAGAAGGGTAGGAAGTGGAGTTGGAGAGGAAGCAGAGTGTTGGATTGTGGTCCAAATGGGATGAAAAGTCACTGGGTGGTGGAGAAATGGGTGTGACATGGTTTGATTTATGTGTCTGAAGAATTCCTCTGGTGCTTGGGGAGGATGCAAAGTGTGGGCTCAGGGGAGAGCAGCTAGGAGGCCCTTGCAGTGCCCCAGATGAGGGAGAATAGTGGCTTGGGCCAGGATAGAAATGGGGGAGCAGGCTGATCACTCACATTTTTCAGATGGATACACTAAGACATGGGTTAGGGGCTGCTCACAACTATGTCATCAGTGGCAGAGTTGGACACTTTAACCATGATTTCTGAACCCCTAGAATCCTGTTTAACCTGCCCGCTGAATCACAGAGCTTTCTGGTATTTAAAAAAAAAAAAAAGAGCTGTTCCCAGGTCCTTTCAATAGGTAGAGCTAGGGACTATATGTATATGTATAAACACACACACACACACACACACACACACACACACACACACATCTATATCTGTATCTGTATATGTCGAACACCATGAGTTCACACCAATACCCACAAAGCCACCTCGACATTGCGGGATTTATTCCAGCCACCACCACCTCCCCACTTTCTGTATGTTTCTCAGTGAGAAACCTGACACTGATTGTCCTCAATACATTTACTTATTAGTCAAGAGCACTTGTGCAGGATGGGGACGGATGGTGTCAGCAACCTGGCAGAAAGTGTCAGAACCCAAGCTAGGTGAGGAGGCCATCTTTGTAGAGGCTGTGAGGTGTCAGAACCCAAGTGATGGCAGCTGTCCTCCTCACATTGCTCTGGCTCTGACAACCTGTACCAGACCACCATCATCCCCTGCATAAACGTTCTGCTAATACTGCTCAGTGATGCCCCACCCCAGGCTGCTTCTTTCCCACCTTTGTGCGGATGCCTTCCCTTTTAGCATACTTAATGGCGTTGGGGCTGAGTTAACCTCAAAGGGATACAGAAAAGTGGTCCCATGTTGTTGTTTTTCTAAGCTCTCTCAATGATTCTAATGTGCATCTTGGCCCGGGAAACCAACATTTCACTTTATAGATCCTGCTGTTGCCCCACTGTCTCATGGAAAAGGAGGCCCAGTGTGGTTTTACATGAGCCTTTAAAGGGGTCCTTCAGAAACCTCTGCCAAATTGACAGAATATAGAAATGTGGTCATCAAAGTTAAGTTTGGTAGTCAGACAATTGTTCTCTTTAGAGTAAGACAAAAATGTCATGAAACAGTCTGGAAGAAAATAAAAGATTTGTGTTTGCTGAATAATAAGAGATATCCAGTGGAAACCAGATGAATTATGATGAATGATCAACACATCAGAATACTAACCCCCCCAAAAAATTGGGGGGATAGAGGGAAACCAGAACAAGGAACAAGTTTGGAAATGTCCATCAACAAAAGAAGCTTTCAGAAGAGAGTCAGGATGGTATGACTAAAAAGTTAACAAGTGACAAAGACCCACCTCTTATTAATCATCACCTACCAATAAAGAACTTCTGATCACAGCCAACAAATTCCTCCTTGTCTGAAACACAGAGAATGGCAGGAACAGAATATGTGGAGGAGGAGAAAGAGAAGTTTACTTAGAACAGATGCATGAAATTATCTTCAAATCTGCAAGTGACACTCTTTCAGTAGATGTCAGCACAGCTGAATTCATCCTGAATGGCTTATTAAAGAATATCCTAAGCACTCTGCAGCCTATCACATGCCCCAAACTATGCAGAAATACTCTCCAGAATTTTAGCAATACACAGAATATATTCTGTCAAGTATAATTAAAACAAAGAGCTATTTTAGGCTTGTTTAAAGTTACAAGAAAGATATTGAGCCATAGTCAAAACAAATAAAAATTTGTTATACATTTTTAAACATCCCCAAAGAAAACTGACTTAAAACAGGAAACAGATGAACTGGCTTAGGCTTAAACTTGTGGAAATGGTATTCTGCAGGACCTTTAATTAATCCCTTTGTTGGAGGGGGGTTTTAAGTTTCTCCCTGATAAAATGGTTTATTCTGTATAAAATTAGTATTTGCTCTATGGCTGCCAATTGTGTCTGACTGTCCAAAAATCTGAGGAACAAGAGTGAGGAGAACTGATCCCAGTGGCTCTGAAGCATCTAGAACTTATTTAAACTCCTGTCTCTGCTTCCACTGCAGTCTCAGAAAAATTCATATAAACTCCAGGGGAAAAAAATGTTATAAAAATATCATTTTCAAGTTACTTTTTACTAATAGATGTTCCTTTTCACTTATGCAACTCTGTTCTGATCATTGAAGTACTATGTAAAGAGCCACTGTTCATAGAATGAACTAACATATACAACCTTTTCTTCTTAACCTTTTTTTCATGTACATCTTAAAATACAAAGAAAACACGCCAAAATTAATTCCATCTTCTATTAAGTAAGCACTGAAATACGTCAGTAAGTTTAAAAGGAAATGTTTACTCAGGAATATATTCATAAAGCTTAACTACTTTCATTGTTCACTTTTAAATATTTTTCTATGAAATGGAATATCTCATCACTGCTTTCACCCTCAAAATACATCTTATCTTAAAGTGTATCCTGTCAAGTATGCACATGGAGGCACTGAAAGATCTTAAATATAGCTCTGTTTGGCTTACCCAGGAAATAAAAACAATTACCTTCTGAAAGCTCCTCTGGATATTTGGATAAGTGAAAAAACAGACATGAAAAAGTTAAGTCTTTGAGAAGATTGAGTTGGCCATCCACTAAAAACAAGTTACAAAAATGAGGCTTTTATGTCTCTCTTAGAGAAAGTTGTAACCTGGGTAGGTCTGGCAAGGCAAATGAACAACGTACAACTGGGGACTCAGGAACTCGTGGGACCTGACTGTGCTGCTCTGAGGACTATGACTTGTTCTGCAAGTCACTTATCTACATTCTCCCTGAAGATTTTATCTATGAAGACTCCTCTCCACTGGTTGGCTTAAAATGGGGCTTGAGAGAGAGAAATTATAGGAAGGCAACTGATTTGAGCCTCCTCTCTCCTTCGCTCCCAGAGGCCATATGCTGCTGCTCCAGAGGTGCTGCAGCAGCCTCTAGCCCAAGCATCCTCATTCTTTACTCCTCACTGGGTCCAGTGACACATGTCCATCTCCAGCCAGCCCATTGGAGACAAGGGGAACTAAACACAAAGTGTGCTGTTTTCTTTGTTTTCTAGATATCTTAAATATCCATGTTTTCTGTTACTTTTTTTTTAATTGGCATTCCTAATTAGATTATACCATCACCTCCCAGAGAAATTCAAGGTCACATGACACTAAATTCAGAAAAGAGTTGAGATCAAAACTGAAGAAATGTAACTGCCCACTAAGAGCTCTAAGTAACAGAATTAAGCATCATGAATGAGTATCAAGAGTTATTTACTTAGAAGGGCACCTGGGATATAAAGTGAGCTCTGTGCTGACAGCAGAGAGCCCCATATGGGGGCTCAAACTCATGAATTGTGACTTCACAACCTGAGCCGAAGTTGGATGCTTAACTGACTGAACCACTCAGGCATCCCCAAAACTAGAAAATTTAGAAACAACATAAATGGTAAGTAAATAATTTAGGTGCATAGTTCTCAACTCCATATGTCTTAGTGCCATCTTTTTTATAACCAATATTTGTAGCAATCTCTCGATTCTTATGAAATCAAATTAATATAATCTATTGTACACTTAATTTTAAAAACCAATGCAATACTCTAACTGTAATATAAAGAAAAAAATTAAAAAGAATTCATTTATATTTTAAAAATGTGTATTTCAAAATATTAATCCTCAGGCATGACTTCTCTAGAAGACATAAGAAACTATGAATAAGAAACTATTAGATGCTTATACCCACTTATAATGAAGAAGCATGGATTAAAGGAAGTGAAAATATTCCTTATATGAAGTATAGAAAAATAGAAGGGCAAAGTAACAGTAAATTCTGAAATAAAAAGTGCTCTGATAAGTAATGACAGACCAGGTTTACTTGTATATAAAAGGGAAATTGCCTTAATTGAAGTAGGGATAATATACCAAAGCAATTATAATCTGATGAACTGGAGAAAAGGAGGAACTATACTTGGGAGCAGTTGAGTAATGTTAACATGCTCCAAAAGTTTGCCAGTTTTCAAAATACTCTGTGAGACCTATTTCATTACTAATGATGTCAACATTACTCTGATGTTGGTATCACACACTTGGTGATACCATATGTCATCAATAATAACAAATAACATTTTAAAGTAAAAGAAAACAATCAATCAACATAGATACTTCACTTTCTAGTTTATTTACTATCAGTACGGAGCGGACAGAATGTGTGGAGTAAATTATTCAATAGTTGCAAGGCAATTTCTTTAATCCTGTTCAAATGTCTCTCTCCATAGTGACTGTCTTCTAAACAACTGAGCTTTTCATGTTATGTCTTATGAAAATGTATATCACTATTGTGTGTTAAGGAACTGCTCATTTATATTTGTAATGTGTTTTGTCCAATAGGACATTAAAAATATTATGCAGGATGGTCTCACACACTGCAGGACATCTGGCATTCCTGAGTCCTACCAGTTAAAGGCCAGTGCCCCAAATCAATGTGACAACCAAAAAATGATCCCAAAGAGCTCCAAAATGCCCCAAAAGAAGTACTGGTTAAGGTGAAGCTTATAATATCTCACAATTATACTGTTGAGGTATTTAAACAATTATTGTATCATATCCCTAAATGTGTGTTTAAATTATACCAATATCTGGAATACACTCTTAAAAATCAATACCAAATATTCATTTTTTACTTACCAGATTCAAATGTTTCTTCATCTATGGTTTCCCATGGGGACACAAAAAAAACCAAAAGTGTCATTTTATTACTATCAATACTGAGCCTGTACTTTAACAGATGAATTCCCTGACCCTATGCTTCTGCATACACACTAACTTCTAAAAATCTTTCCTGAATCAAGGCTAAGTCAGTGGTGTCTCTATGGCATATTGAACTTTTAAATGAGATATGTGGTATTAAGTAGCTGGGCTATGACAATAGGCAGGTATGCTGTATGAGGCTATAATCAATAAAATAAAATAAAAGAGACTAAATAAAATGTAAAAGAGGCTCAGAGGGAAGGGAAAGGTAGAATGTCACAGGAAACTCCAATGGATTCTCAGATAGTGCACAGCTTTGCTATTAGAGGGCTTTCAGATGGAGGAGAGATGCACCCTGACTGAAGGTTGGGGCAGGGTAGAGGGTGGGGAGGAACCATAAGCAACAGGAATGTGGCAAGGAGAGTGAGTATATTGGTTTGATTGCATAGGCTTGTGTAGGTGATAAGGAAAGATTTTATGTAAACCAACTTTCAGTTAAAACAGTTCTTTTTAGCATTTTAAAGAGATATTAAGGATTACGAAACTAGAATGTAGAGGGAGAGCAATTTGAAATATATAGCAACATTACCAATGCTTGTGTCCTTGGATCAGGCGATACTGCATCTAAGGTTTACTCATACCATGTGGAACAATATATTTACAAAGCTATTTGTTGTAGCATTGTTTGTAATAGAACAGACTGGACATAACTCAAACATCTACTGATAAGTGATTATATAAATGCACAATAATTTATTTAACCAATAAGCTGTTAAAAACAAAGGAAGAGGCTCTTTATGTACCAAGATGGAATCATATACGATGCTAAGGAGAAAAGCCAGGGACAGAAGAGTGTGTATAGTGTACCATCAAAAAGTCTTTTTTGTTGTTGTGTTCTTTTTAAAGGTATTTTTAAAAGAATGGTAAGGATGATGGTAGGGAGAGGAGAAAAAATATACATCATCGCTTTTACATGCACAGAATATGTCTAGAGGGATCAGGAAGAAACTGAGAGCATTTATTGCCTCAAGAAATAAAACTGAGTAGAGGAGAAGGGAAAGAGAGGAACTCTATACTTTGGTAGTTTTTGAATTATAAAATATGTGAATGTATTACCTAATAAAAATTGTAAATTAAAATTATAGAAAGAAATGAATATTACTGTAAGTTTTTAGAAACCCGAATGTGTACCTGGCAAAATAAATATGGTGTCAGCATTATTCTGTAGTTGTTCTGGGAAGTATATGTGAATCTTTAAAATATCCACAATTTAAAGATTTCATATTGTTCTTTAATTTCTAAAAACTAGATTAGCCCAGAAAGCCAAGACAAATTCACTTATCTGACTAAGGACTCTCCAACTACTGTCCCAACAATACTCTGGTGATTCTTGAGCCAATCTTCATTATGCCACTAAATTTGGAAAACCTTTTCCCAATTTACAAAAAAAAAAATTAAGTATAGAAATGTAAAAAGTTTTCATATATTTCTCAAAAATTTGGAACCCACTACTATTTATCTATACTAGAATCCACCAGAAGATGGTACCAAACAATAACAAAAACTATATGTCGCTTTTTAAAAATTGGCATTTCAGTATTTTATAGTATTTCACAAAAGCATGGTGGTTTCCAGACATTCCACCTGAATGTTACTGAATGTAACACCTGAGTATTACTGAATGTTCTGGTGATCATTTCTAAGACACTGCTTTCTAGAACACTTAGTGGAAGGTTGGTCTTGGAGCCTGGAGACATTCCCACAGCTGTGCCTCCCTTCCAAGTGCCAGAACCACAGAAAAAGGCAGGCGCAGGGGAATTCATTTTACACATTTCTTCCAGAGGAAACCTGTGGCCCCATTTGGCCAACTCTGCGTCAGAGAATCTACTGCTGAAGTGCTTCATATTCCTCCTGGTAGTAACTCTATCAAAAGGAAATGTTACCTGCTTCCACACACTTCTCATCAATCTTCATGTCATCTTCTATAAAAGAGGACAGTAAGGGAAAAATAGAACTTAAAATGTATGAGTTTCCCAACGTATAGGCTTATGTCAGTAAAACTCAGACCACCTTACAATAATGTTACTCTTACAACAAGCATATTCCTTATGCTTGCTCACTTGGAGAGATAAAAAGGGCTCCACCATATTCAATGAAAATCTATGGTATAGAAGGCAACATAACATAAAATGGTTAACATTTTAAAAGCATTGGCTTTATGAATGGACAAATTAGTTTACCTCAAGCCTCAGTTTTCTATCTATAAATGGAGACGGTAGCAACACCTCCCATGTAAGTGAGGATAAACTGAGATAGTGTATGAAAAGCTCAGGTGTATGGTAAGCACTCAATAAATGTTAAAATAATAAATAATAAATAAATAATATATATTATAATATATAAAAAATAATGTTAAAAAATTAACTATTTTTACCTTTAACTAGGGTATATATGAGAGAATAAGAGACCATAACTTTTAAAGCCAACCCCACCTAATATTCAAAACCCTCTACAACATGACCCAAACCCAACTTTGAAGGCTATTGTCCACTTCTTTCCTTCACATATCTTATATTCCCATTAGAGTAGCCACCATCAGTCAGTCCTCTGTACCTTTGCTTATGCTGTCCCCTTTGCCTGTAATGCTTCAAGGTCCATCTCAAACATTAACTAAAATGATTATCTCTGCCATGAACTGCATAGCATTTTCTTCCTACTACCTTGAACTCCCTGCTACTACACATCTATTCTAATATATAGGTGTAATATAATACAACCATTTGAGTATTTGTCTTATTTGCCCTCCTAGATAGTACCTTAAAAGCATAAACTGTCTTGCTACTTTTTACATATTTTACAGAGCTTAGTACAGTGTCTTGCGCAGAATAGGTACATGACAAATTATTTATTAAGTTGAACTGAATTTTCCTTTTAATATGAAAATGGTTAATGTAAATGTATGTTTTGAAAAAATAATTTTTTTTCAGAAAGCACTGTACATCTTGTGCCTACCATAGTGCCCAGCACTTCCTAGGTGAGAAATAAATAGTGGTTTAATAAATAAGTCTTATCATGTTCCAAAAGTGCAAGTAATTATCTGTATAATAAGCTATAATATTATCAAGTCACATAATAAACCTATCACCACCTTCTTACAGACCATATCATTAACTACGGTTTTTAAGTAACATATGCAATATAAAAATTTTTACAAAGTAATACTGTTTTATAGAGGTAGGGGCACAGATAAACAAGTAACATAGCTGCCATTCAATTGCGTATAATTTTTCAGAGATTATATTTCAGATTAGTATTTTATAACAACAGTGAATTTATTAGTTCCTAAGACATAACTAGAGGTTTTATGTTTTGTTTTTTTGTTTTTTTATCAAAGAAAACTACTATTATTATTCCTGTTTTACAGAGGAATTACACGAGTGAATTTCCAGTAACAGCACAAGTAGCCCTGATTTTTCTAACTAGCAAGCCTGGGATCAAAGACAGACACTGATTTTATTCTCTCAAAATCAACAATTCCACACTATTGGCAAAGGGTATGTGTTATGGGCTGATCTGTATCCCTCTCGAATTTATATGTTGAAGTCCTATCCCCCAGTGTGACTGTATTTGGAGACAGGGCCTTTAAGGTTGAATGAGGTCATAAGATTGATTGGGGCCCCAATCCAAAAGGACAGGCAGTCATCTGCAGGCCAGAAAATCTCATCAGAAACCAGACCGGCTGAACCTTGATCTTAGACTTCTGGCTGTCAGAACTGTGAGAAAAAAAGTGTCTGTTGTGTAAATCACCCAGTCTGTGGTATCTTGTTATGGCCACCTGAGCAGATTAAGACAGTGGGCTTGTAACCCACCAAGACCTCAGAGACCCCGCCTCTCCAAAGACCTGCCCATTTCCAGTTTCAGGATTGAGCTGTGGGGGTGCTTAGGGGAGTGCTCTTCTAGCCTCTCTTCCCCTCCACAAGCAGATAGCATCTTGCCTTCTTGCTTTTGTAAGTGTGTGTGTGGCATCATAATGAGTCATCTGGGTGTCTGGGCTCGGAGAGAGAAGTAATAACTGGAGGTTCCATTTGCCTCCGAAACAGAAGCTTCAATCCAGACTACACTGCCTGCAACATCTGGCAATACTCTTACCTTCTTTGGACTTCAATCTTTTCATCCATAAAATGGGAACAATCACGAATTCCTTACAGGGTTATTTTTAAGACAGTGTGTGTAAAACAGCTGACACAAAACAGCAAGCCAGTTTCACAACTTTTATTGAATTTTTACCATGTGCTGCATATAAATGTTATCTCTATTTTCTCCTATTCCTCTCAGTGTTAGGACAATTACATCATGTGTGCTTTCTTTTGACTGACATCTTTTGACAAATTAAGATCTTAGTGATTGGAACACTACTAGGTATATAGGAAGAGCTTAATAAATAGCTAAACTGAATTGAAGTGAATTAACAAAACTATACAAAAGTTCTACAAGACTTTGGAGATGAGGGTTTCTTTTTTCAAATACTATTTCTTACCTTCTTCCATAGAAATTGCTGGATACAGACAAATAATGAAAGTGGGGAAAAAAAGAGAGAGTGAGAGAGAGCACAATAGTTAATGCTACAGTTTTTCAGATTAACTTATAATAAGAAAAGCAAAGTGCCAAAATCATTTAATTAATGTTCTAGGCTTAATCTATAGAAATTTGGTAGAGATTTAGTAATGAAATGATAAATACGTATCCTATAGAAACTAATACATTTATGAATCTTGTTGGAAATGGGGATTTTGCTTCTGGCAAATCCCACTTCCTTCCCTCCTTAAAGTTCTATAAGGGTTGTGTTCTATTCATTTCTGAATTAATGCACTTAGTTTAGAATATTTTAGGAACTCAAATCTTGACTGGAATAAAAGGGAGAGAGGGAGGAAGAGAGGAAGGAAAGAAGGGAGGAAGGAGTGAAGGAAGGAGGGCAGGAAGGAGGGAAGAAAGGAAGGGGGAGGGAAGGAAGGAAGGAGGAATGAAGAAGGGGGAGAGAGGAAGGAAAGAAAGAAAAAAGACAGAACAGCGACAACTTAATTGTGTGAGCATCTTTAGTAATATATTTATGATAGCCATCTGCAAATTTTTCAGTAAGTCTTGTTAAATAAAAGTGCCCATACCTCCTAATAACCTGTTCCTGAGATTTTTCCCCTCTATGGTAACATTAATCAGAAAGATACAAAATAATACTTATTACAGCATCATCTAAAACAGTTAAAAAGAAAAGGAATGATCTAATAATTTAGAAACTGAACATGCTCCATGAGAAACAACCCTATGAAAAGTGACCAATTAAGTCAGTGGCTCCACCCTTGAAGTTCCTGGACTTAGAGATTTGTGAGTATAAGAATAGGGGCTACAAACCATATTTCAGGATGGGCTTTTCCAAAAGTCTAATGTAAATCACACTTAGGCTACAGGAGCCAATTAAACATCAACTAGGGGTCCTACTAGTTACCAGATGCTGATTAGAAGCTTCATTAGTGGGGCCCCTGGGTGGCTCAGTCAAACACCCGACTTTGGCTCAGGTCATGACCTCATGGCTTGTAAATTTGAGCCCTGAATCGGGTTCTGTGCTGACAGCCCAGAGCCTGGAGCCTGCTTCGGATTCTGTGTCTCCCTGTCTCTGCCCCCCTCTCTCTCTCTCTCTCTCTCTCTCTCAAATAAATAAACATTAAAAAAAAATTTTAAAAAGAAGCTTTATTAGCATTTCAATGTGCCTTTGAGAAATGAAATAGGAAACTGAATTAAAGAAGTACCTCAATCTGGTTTGGTAAAAAACAAAAAAAAACTTTTTCAAAACACAAAGAAATAACTAAAATATCACTATAAAGATCACATCATGAAAAATGTTTCTGATAAAATGTTAAGTTAAATAAAAAAGATAGGTGCACCTGGGTGGCTCAGTTGGTTAAGCATCCGACTCTTGATTTCCACTCATATCATGATCTCGGGGTTCTTTAGTTCAAGCCCCACATCAGTTCTGTGCTGACAGTGCACAGCCTGCTTGGGATTCTGTCTCCCTCTCTCTCTCTCAAAAATAAATAAATAAACATTGCCACTCTGAAGGAATTATAAGAGAGTTTTCTTCTTTCAAAAATGTCTCTATGATTGCCATCATAAATTTTCAAGAGAAAAAGAGAAGAAAAACTAATTTTGGGCTTAGACCAGTAATAAAGTAAGGACTTGCCATGGGCCAATTGGTGACACTGACACTGTTGTCTGCTTTAGTCCCCTTGCAGCCTCCCGTTCAGGTCCCTCTCCCTCCCTCCTGGCACCCCCAACCTTACTTCCTTTCGGGGGGGGGGGGGGTGGCCTGGTGAGGGCAATTTCTGAAAGGGCCTTGCTCAGACAGTTCCAGCTGAGCTCTGCCAAGCTGCAGCCCCTCTTTTCAGGTGGCAAGTAGTTCACAAGCTTTGCCACCATGGATACCTTTACTAACCATTCCCCCACTGCCGTTTGAATATTACCATCTAGCGAGGAACCTGCATTGATTAAGTAATAATTCAGTCCCATGTTTATTCATCAAATGCACACACGACTGTTCATCAGAGCTTCTGAATAGTGTGAAATTTAACCCCCCTGTATAGAGCCCACATGAAGGTTTGTGTGTGCAGCCTTGTTCACCAGCATATGTATAATGTATAAGCTAGCTGTAAAGACCTCGAGGCACTCAGAGTTGGGGGGCCATCACAGAAGGTATCACCGACACAGGAACATTTGCATTTTTATAAACTGAAAAATCTTATAAATCCAAAGGCATGAAGGTGCAGAGTAGGATTTCAGATGGCTGCTAGGAGCTTATTTGGGCAGTGGGGACAGTCAGAGATCCTCTCTTGGGCAGGAAGCCAGCCCTGGGAGAGAAGGAGCAGGCTTCCCCATGATGCACACGCTGGGTTTGAGGTATCAGCACACTCACATATGATGGATTTGAGGTGGGTGTGAGGCTGGTATGGCTGAGACCACCAGAACTCCCGCTGCTTCCTATGCACAAAGAAATACACCATGAGGAAAAAAAAAAAAAAAAATCAACTCAGGTTAACTCAAGTGAAATAGATCCAGTGCTTCTTAGAATTCTGCTGCTTCTACCCAAGTGAAAAGGGAGATTTCTTCTCCAAACACATTGTCAAATATTCTCCAAATATACAGGTTTTCTTATCACGTTTTTCCTGTCTTACAGGCTCCTTTCAGAGCAACTCTTAGACTGAAAAACCTGGCTACAGGCCCCAGAGCTTCAGCGACTGACCCATTGGCCCCTGCCTCTCCAGTGGGTAAGCCTGCTTCACCTGGTCTCTGAATCTTCATAGCATGTTCCGGTTCCCCTCCCAGGTTGTTGATGCTCAATCCCTTAGAGCCACGTGGATTTCAATTCCTTCTGCATCCTTTATTTGTGCGCTAATCCAATAAGCCTGTCATTTCTGTGGGCTCCTTGCAAGACCCCTACCTGAGCCTCCTCACTGCTTTCTGCCCTGAGACCATAAGGACTAACCTTGTAAAGCCTTTATCCCTGTTTATGTCAGTCCCCCAAAGCTTGGGTCATCCCTTATCCTCTGCATGTTAATCCCTGTAAGGCTCTGTCCACCACCCACCTTCCCTGAAGCCCTTTCACACACCCCATGGAAGTCGAAGTCAGTCTTCAACAAAGCCTCCCAGACTTCAGCCCCTACTGTGAGTAGGTGAGCCCTTCGCCCTCTTGCTCTAACCAAATCCCAGGTCTCCTGAGGGAACTGCTCCCCTGCATCTTTTAAGAGGTGGCTTGTTTCCTCTCCACTGCCAGCTGTGTGCTGGTAAACAAGCTCTGGGGGAAGGGGAATAGCTGTGTTGAGTAGCTTTTGCTGATTTCTTTCCTGCTGGCTGATTTCCCCAACCATGGACATGAGGAGAGGTGCATGTTTTCATCATTCTTCCTCTCTCTTTCCCAGCATTTCTTTACCCACCCTCACTCTCAGCTTACAATATTCCTTCTTATTTCACTGAGACAATCAGAGAACTTCCACAAGCTCTTGCCATATCCTCACCCTCAACTATGTCCACACAGTCTGGATTCTCTGCTGTTACTATTACTGTTTATGATCCTGTATAAGGCCAACGCCTCTACTTGTATATGGTTGACCTTTAAGCAGGCCCTCTTATACATGGATTTTTTCCAATAAACACAGTACAGTACTGCAAATGTGTTTTTCCTTTCCTTATGATTTTCTTATTAATATTTTCTTTTCTCTAGCTTACTTCATTATAAGAATACAGTATATAATACACATAACATAAAATATGTGTTAATCCACTGTTTATATTATTGGCCAACAGTAGGCTATTAGTAGTTAGGTTTGGGGGAGTCAGAAGTTATATGCAGAATTTTGACTGCATAGGGGGTCAGCACCTCTAACCCCTGTGTTGTCCAACTGCACTAGATCATGTCTCCGTCTGTCTGCTCAAGGACATTGACAACAGCAGTTCCTTTCTTTTTCTCTGTCATAAAAGTTTTCCCTCTCACTGGATTGTTCCTACGAGCATTATGTACCTCATCTAAAAAAGTTCTTTCCCACCACTCCCCTTTCCTCTCCAGCTACTTTCCCATTGCTCTGCTCTGCTTTGTACTAAAATGTCTCATGCCATAATTTCGTCAAATTGCTTTTATGACTGCCATATTGCTAAATCCAATGGTTAGTTCTCAGTCCTCTCTATAGCAGCTGACGTGGTTGGTCAGACACTATACTGTCCTGATTTTCATCCCGCCTCATTGGTCACTCCTCAATCTCTTTTGCTAGTTCCTTTTCTTCCTCTCGATTTCTTAACATTGGCTGGGCCTTGGACCCTTTTCTATTTTCTATCTTTACTCATTCCCTCAGATCTCAAGGACACACAGATGACAGCGTGGGTTCAGATTCAATAACTGACGTTTCAATTCAGGCCTGAATGATTAATAGAGGGAGTTAGAACTATCTTTTTAAGTTTGAGTTTCACAAGTGCTTTTCTCTCTTTTCTAGATGATACGATTTTTCTGGTCTCCTGAGTATTTAAAATGCTTAGGGCATATGGATAAGTTGACTTTTGGATTTACAGACCAGTGTATATGTTTATCTATCTGCTTGTCATTCTTTACCGAATCTTAACTACAATAACAGAAGCCTGAGAAACATTTTATGTCCTGATAGTTCAGTCCTGAGTCCAGGAGTAAGAATTTCCTTACCTCTTCAGAAGGTGGTTAGAAGGAATTAGACCAGCACAGGTACCAAGGTCTGAGATTTTCCGGGCCTGCCACCAGAGGGCATCGTTCTGGTCCACAATCTGCAGGATGTCCCCTTTCTGAAAAGGCAACCCTGCATCCGTGCAGGGGATAGTAGGATCCTCCTGGGGCCAGTACTCGGTCATGGCACGAACATATACCTGACAGTAGGTACAAAATGGTCCCATCAAAAGAACCCTTGCCCATGGGCTGTCAAGACTTAAAACCATTTCTCTACTCCTCTACCTACTGTTACTATCTTTCCTCCCCATACTCTCCGAAAGGGGAACCTGCCTCTTGAACTGAGTCTAAGATCCACCAAAAAAGTGACTTTGCCAACAGAATCTCTTAGTACTGAGAAGTTTTTGCTCAAGTGTTTCCCATTCTTGATATTACTTTTTAACTTCTTGTACTCCATCTCCTTTTATTGTATTCATTTACTCATTTGCCTCTCATGTCATCAATATTGAAAAATGTCCAGAGCGCCTGGGTCACTCAGTAGATTAATCATCTGACTTCAGCTCAGGTCATGATCTCACGCTTCATGAGTTTGATCTCCGCATGGGGTGAGCTCAAGCCCTGCTTCGGGTGAACACGAGCCCCATTTCAGGTGAGCCCTGTTTCTCTCCCCCCCCCCCCATGGTATTCTCTCTCTCCCTCTATCCATCTCTGCCCTCATTCACTTGTGCTCTCCCTCTCTATCTGTCTCTCAAAACAAAATGTGCAACACAGTATTGAACAAATGTTCAACACATTATAGAGGAGGGTAGTATGATACAAAATATTAAGTCACTATTATTGTTATTTGAGGATTTCCTATATGTGATTATGAAGGCTCAGTATATTCTTACCATCTTCTGGCTATTAACAGGAGGGGCAGAAACTGGAACCACCTTGAACATAATTGTACCACGAGACATAGCCTAGAAAATGTCAAAGGGGAGGGGGAGAATAACAAATCACAGAGTTCACTGGGTTATGACATTTTAGCAGATGGAGTTATAACACAATGTGCCCAGTTTTAAGGGTGACATCCCCCACAGGGACTTTTACAAGGGTTCAATAGCTAAATATCACCATGCAGAAGTGGAAATTAGGAAGAAATTTAGCTCAGCTTCTGCCCTGCTATGGGGCTCCAGAGTTCCTGGCCTGCTAAACCCCACTCCGAGGCCTGGCCTCCCCCAGGAACACTCCATCTTGTGACCTTATTCAGCAAGGTCTTCTTCCCACAGACACTGGGGAAGGAGATGAGGTCCTGATCTGACTTTCCCTCCTCAAACTTGAGTCAGTAATTACTTCCCGAACACCTGTTCCTGTGCCAGGCAGCCCAGTCTGATGGGGAAGAAGAGGGCTCCCAAGTCTTCTGGGGGGATGGACAAGCTCTAAGCTCATGGTGGTAAGGGGGTCCCTCAAACATTTTGAGAAGACAGAGAACCTATTAGACTGATGGAGAAGGCAAGATCCTCCTGTCACGTGCACTGTGGCAGGTATTAGAGATCCAGAGAGGAACAAATGTCCCTCAGAAATTTCACAACCCCACCATCCTGGCTCTGAAGCTGGCACCAAAATGGCTGAGGTGGAGCCATGTGTGTCTGCAACTGACAGTCCTTAAAGCTCATGTGCAGCATCTTATAGCATGTGGTTTGCACAATGTTCTGGTGCTTAGTATATTCCCTATAATCCCACCTCTCACGTAGTCCCTGAGGTACATCTATGAAAATTTAGGGTTCCCCCCAAAACTCAGTTTGAGAACCACTATGAGAAATAGTAATCCATGTCAGCCCCCACACTTGGGGTGTGCATGGGGGAGGTGGGGGGGCATACCACTATGGCTATGACAGCTGGACTGTGATTCAGGCAAAGGTTTGAAAAGTGGAAATGGGACCTAAAAGAAACCTAAACCATAAACTGGTCATAAATCCCCAGTTTCAACCACCAATGACGGTGGGCAAGACAGGCAAGGAATTTCCCCTCCCATAGGGTAGCCTCCCCTGACATCTTTTCTACCCCAAAGCTACCTCAAGGAAGACGGTGAATAGATTTCAGCTGTATAAAAATGTTAGGGGAGCAAAGGTAATTTGCTCAGGTTCAGACACTCCTCCAGAGTCTCACTCTGGCCACCCCAGCTTCAGTTTCCCAAGGAGCAACTCAGGCAACAAGGAGCCTGGGCTGGGGGGATTGGCAGAGCCTTACTGAGGCCAAAAGAGCAGCTTGGCAAGAGAAGTCTCCCAGCAGAAACAGAAAAGGTCTGGGGGTCTGGAGAAAGGACCAAACCCCCCTCATGTTTCAGCACACACACCATGGGCCAGACAGGCTCAGGTCAGCCACAGCATTGCACTGAGTCGTGGAGAAGGCAAACAGAAGACTCTTACCAGAATATGGATCACTTGCTCAGGGTCCAGTCCCTCAACTGAAACTCCATTCACTTCCACCAGTTTGTCTCCAGCATATAACAGCCCTAGGCAAACAGGAACACAAAACAAAGGAAGATACAAGGAAACTGGCAAAAAATAGAGGTAGCTGTACCAAAGATTTTTAGCAAACTCATTAAGCCAAGCATGCTCTAACATTTAAACATTTACTCTGAAATAATAACAATAATAATACAGGCTGGTTATTCTGGAGTACACCACCACCAAAGCACAGAGAATCGCATTTTATACCTCTTTACTGGGTATTAAGTGATGGTGATATTTCTATTTCTGCTAATCTGATGCTGTAAAATGAAGATATCATGAGTAAATGATAAATGAAAAGGAAAGGGGAGGGGCATTCTTCAAAAGAGGAAACGTGGAGAAACATGGGGGTTAAGATCAAGCCTTGAGAAGTATGAAGTAAACAGTGGAGTTGTCGGAGGGAGAGGTGAGAAGCAGGATGACGTTGTGGAACAGAAACCACGGGTGATGAACACTTCAAGACAGTTACGGTCAATGACACCAAATGTTCTAGAAAGTAAAAATAAAACTGAGGCCAAAGGAAGGGCCAATGGACTTAACAACTAGGAAATCCTGGGGCCACTGCTCTAAGAATGTTGGGGTATGAAGCCCATCCCGTCTCCAAGGCCCTGGGAAGTGAGGACATGGGGCAGCAGGCACGGAAACGCAGCCGTGAAAGGAAGGAAATTCAGTTCACTGGTAGAAAAGGCAAGCAACAGGCATTTCAAGGTGGAACAGAGCCTTGTTGCAAGCAGAAGGACCAGGTGAAGGGAGAGAATTGGGACTATAGAGCGGACAGACCCGGACTTGCATCCTGAGTCTAATTGAAAACCGTGCATACATTAGTTACCTAATCTCTTTGAGTCTCAGTTTCCTCTTCTGCAGAATGGCCTGATAATACTTAGCTTGGTAGGTTACCACAAGAATGGAAACTGAGAGAACATTAATATGGGGCCTCAGTGAAGGAGGGAAACAGGATTTTCTGGAATATTTATTCCCTCCTTCCTAGTAACCAATGCAACGCACAGAAGCCCTGACCTTGTTTAGGAAAGCTGGGTTTCCCTGGAAAGAAGACTAAACAAGTAATGGTTTCCTATTTCTCTGGTCACATCCATACTCTGCTGCTCAGCTTACCACTTCTCTCGGCCAGCCCTCCGTGGATGACTCTGGCCACCAGGATATCCCCTGTCATCTCGTGGCGCTTGATGGTAGCTCCCTGGAGAAAGAGTGCAGTGGAATCCCTCTTTTACCTAACATGACCATTTTTCTGGTGGCTTCCCTCAATATGCCTCTGGTCTGGTCAGAAGAGGATATTTATACCAACCAGGGCCATACCATGCCATCAAAAAGACAAGGCCATTCATTCAACCTTGGCCTATCAAGGTCTCTATCCAACCACATAGATACAAAAGAATATTTAGATCCTTACAAAGATAAAGAAAGCTATCACCATTACAACCTAATCAAAGAGACTTCTTAGAAAATCAAATTAATGCCTCACTTAGCTTCCCATCATAAAGAGAAAAAAACTTAGATAAGTACATTGGAATTTAGTGAAATGTATGTACCTCAGAGAGCCAAACAACAAATATAATAAAATAAAATAAGTCTTATTTCTCACAGATTTTTCAACAAAGAAAAACACTAAGCAAAAATCTTTCCTAGAGAAAACATGATAATGTATCATGTGTTTAAAGCCACAGGCAAAAGTTGCTAAGACATGCTTCAGCCATTATCTTGGATCCCCTCACATTTTCTGAATGCCTCAAACTATACTGCGACTAGAGACAAGAATATTTAACATTATATTAAATAACTACTAGAGATAATAGAGTTCACAATCAACCCTTAGTTCATAATTAACCCTTGGTTCACAATTAACCATGGTATAATTCTAACGAAAAGATAAAGTGATTTCCTTACCAGGGGCTGTTGGTTTTTCACCAAACAAACAATCCTCATTGCTTCCTCACTGTCAGGGATGTTGTCTGGCAATGGGGGGAGAAGGGGCTCAAAATCTTTCTGAGCCACGGTGTCATGGGCACTGAGCAAGGCCTAGGAACAGAGAAGGCAAGGTGAGTGAACGTCACACGTAGGACATACGCATTTAGAAGACAGGGAGCCAATACTCTGTCCAAGACACCGCCACCATCACTACTACCACAACAACCAACACATACACACTGGCCTTTTATGTGGATTAACTCAGTCTTCACCATAACTCTGTGAGGCAGCTATATTTATTGTCCCCGTTTTAAAAGAAGCAAGGCAGGGAGAGGTTAAGTGATACATAATATATTCTTGCATTTCTGCTAAAATGTGTTTTGTCACTTCTCATTTCCTGCAAATCCATGTAATCCATGGTGCTCCTACAAGCTTGAACTACAGAATAACTTTTGTAATATTTTCTCTAATTAAAGCAGAATGGGGGATAGTGATCAAAACATCTTGCTGGTTTAGTTTGTCAGTGACTCCCAAGGGCCTATGAGGAACAGAATGAGAAAAAGTAGCTTCCTGATTTAGGGTATGAGCAAACAGTTCCTTCTAATGGCCCATTTTGTTCAATTTTTATTTCATTGGGTGGGGAAGTAGTCATTTGATAGCCCAGCCTGAGATTGGAGGACAGAACTTCACTGGAACTCAGAGAAAATTCTCTAGGGTTATCTTGTAAACTAAAAATTTGACTTATAAGTTCCATTGCTCCAAATGCAGACCTTCTCTTAAAATTCTCATCTGTTGATAAAATGATCTCAAATTCTGTAAGTGCTATGAGATAGGTTTCCATTCTGCAATCAAATGTTTTTTTAGTCAAATGTTATTCATATACCTCTCATTGAGTTTATCATCCTTATACTATATTTTCCAAACATCTTCATACACTTTATCCAAAACTTAAAATATTTACAAGGAAGTATACTACCCTGATTGTCCCCCGGAACTTTAGAGGGACAATGGCCTTGTAGGGGGGCAACAAGACACATGGAAAGTTCCAGATGTCTCCTCATAACTCTGGCAGGTTTAGCTCCATGGCTAACAACACAGAGCCAGTCACATCTGAGTCCCACATCTTTAAGAACAATCTGTTGGTCACCCGTGTGCAGTAATAGAATGTCTATTCAGAAAGTGCATTTTCTGTCACATTTATTTCTTCTTCCCAACTTTGCTTATGCACCAGATGGGCATATCTTATCTATTTTAGTAAGCACTTGCCTTAAAATGTGGAGCCTGGAGGATTTGTCTCAGTTCTTGGGTCTCAGGGGATTTAGGAGTTTCACGTAATATCCCCACTACCTGGTTGGTAAAAAAAAGTGTACACTGTAAAATTTTTTAAAATCTTCATCACCTAGTTAACCTCACCCAGGCTGGATAACAGATATAGCACATTAACCTAAGACAAGCTGTTATTGAAATCTTTATTTTCATCTTTAAAGTCGGGGCCCAGAATCTTTCCTTCATCATTAAACTTTACTACAGCAAGTTGAATTCAAGATTTGGGGTAGATCTAAACTTCAGTGCCCCAGTCCTGGCATATTACAGGCTTGGAGTAAGAACTAACATGATTTTGTCATATCATATGTACCAAGGCAATTTCCCTCTAGTGGCGCTAAAACTGTTTGTTAACATGAATGCTTTATGGGCAGGTTAAGGAACCTGAGTTCCCCAGGTATTTGAGCCCAATCCTGTGGATGTTCCATCAAATGGAAAATGGGAATAGTAGTTTGTATTTTAGGACTTACTATTTCATTACCAATTTTAGTGTTTACTGCAATAAAAAATGTTAAACAGAATAAATTCTGATCTCTTTTCCGTGGTTTAGGTGTAGACCTGCTTTCTGATAGGACATGAGACCTTTAAAGACTTTACAGAGCTCTATAAATTCTCAGCAGTTGAGCCTCATTACATACAGTCAAATGAAAATAAATAGTTTACTAAGCTTTACCTCCGTTCACTACAATTACAACAATAAAATATCATATGTGTGTTTTCCTGGGAATAACCGAGAACAATGTGAATTATTGATTACTGGAGTGGAGGGTAAAGTCTTTCTTTTTTTTTTAATATTTATTTTAATACAGTTTGGGCAATAAATAATAAAATAGATTACACTTTTTCATCCATTTGATAAATATCTATTGAACATCTACTATGTGCTAGGTACTGTTTTCAGTGATACAAATACAGTGCCAGACAAAAATCCCCATTCTCAAAAAAAAAAAAAAATCCCCATATTTTTTTTTTTTGATGGTGATGAGAGTTAAAAAGATAAATAAAACAGGAAGGTGGACAGGGAGGGGTTGCAATTTTAGGTAGGGTGACCAGAGAAAGCCTTAGTGCGAAGGTAATATTTCTATGGAGACCAGAAGGAGATGAGGAAGTAAATCATGTGAGTATATGGGCAAGAGCATTATTGACATATGGCATAGCAGTGCAAAAGGCCTGTGGCAGGTGCATGTTGGATAAAACCACCACAGGGGTTAATCTGGCAGGAGCATAGTGAGCAAGGGGGAGAGCAGTGAGTGTTAAGTCAAAGAGGGAATGGGAACTATATTATGTTTGACTATCTAAGAACTGTGATGTGTACACTGAGATAGGGAGTCATTGGAAGGTTTTAAGCAGAGAAGTGACATGATTTGACACCCCTTTCAAGAGGAATTCTTCAACTACTATGCTGGAATAGACTATGGGGATGGGGGGGGGAGGGCAAGAGCAGGAGACCAGGGAGGAGGCTATATTGCAGTTATCTGTATACGAGATGATGAAGGTTTCTATTATGTGGCAGAGTGGAGGTGATGAGATTCTGGATATATTTTGAAACTGGCCCTGAAGAATCTGTGGTCAGATTGGGTATGAGGTATGAAAGAAAGAGAAAGTCACAGATAACCCCAAGGAGTTTGGCCTGAGTACTACAAAAACAAAGGTGTCATTACTGAGATGGAAAAGGTTAGGAGAGAAGTAGCTTTGGGTGTGGGGACCATCAGGAGCTCATAGGCCATGTTAAGTTTGAAGGGTCCATTAAACATGCATTTAAGTACAATGGGGAGAAGGCAGTGGGTATAAGAGTTCAGGCAAAGAACCCCGCTAGAGATATAAATTTGGGAAACACTTCTATAACAACATTACCCAAGGATTACATGGGAAAAACTGAGCCTAAGATTTAGGAGAAAAAGAGAGAAATGGACATATGCTTAAAATGCCATTTGTTTGTTTGTTTAATTTGAAGTGCTGGCTAATTTTCTCCCTTCTATTAAAGCTCAATTAGAAACACTTATGCAATACAAAATCATCAGTCAAACTCTCCCATTAGGTCCTTAATTCATTTAAATTAACAGTGCAAGTAAAATGGCTTCACGTTTAAAGCCCTATTCTTCTGTGGATTAAAAAACCACCTTACCTCATAGGATAACGTCTGTGCATGAGTTGTGGCAGGAACAAGTTTCTTTTCTTTAAATTCCTGGAGACAATCATAAACCTGCAGAAGGGCAACGGTGGGAGAATGACCTATTGATAACGTGACTATTAATGTTTCAGGCTGAAAGGTCTGCCAAGGGGAGAGACAGGCCGGGCCACGGTGCAAGCAGTTGAGTGGCTTGTGTGACTGGCCTTTAATAAGGTGTCTCTCACTGTCTAACAGATATGGGCTCAAGTTTGGTGGTTTCAATGCTTCAAGGGCTTAATTACTGGCCGCCACTAGAAATTGGTCTTCCCCAGCCACCATCACTGGTAAAAGGAAATTCAAACTTTTACTCTTGCTATATTGACAAGTGGGTTTTCCAGGGTTGGGACCAATAGGGATTTGAGGCCAGAGACCTGTAAGAACCTCTGTGCCAGGGCACCGGCCATGTGGCTTGGGGTTCAGCAGAGCGTGTGAACAAGAGGCCGGGCACACTATATGTGCTTATTGCTCTCTGTTCTCATCTTCCATTTGTTTCCTCTTCCTCTCTTAATTCTCCATTAAACCTTCATTTATAAAAATTTCAACTTCGCCTCTGCTGACCCCAGGAATTTTTTCCACAGCAGGATCTACAGTTGGCTGAGTATGCCCAGGCATGCTCAGCTCTGCAGTGAGGCCTTTCTTATTTTAGGAATCTGGTTTCTGTTACAGGTGGAGGGATGAGGCCCAAGAGGCCAGTTAGGCCCAGCCTTCTACCATCTAGATCAGGGATGACAGTGCTTCCTCATGCCGCCCCTGTGCCAAGTGCTCAGGTTTACCCGGAAGACACAAGGCTGATGAACTGAGGCAGGGCACATGGGGAACACACCATCTGCACAGGTGAGCAAGGGAATCCCTTTAGTGACAGGAAAACTCCTGCTTGAGCTTAATCCCAAGAGGAAAACATGCCTGATAGGAATCAGGTTGGGCTTTTCCTCCCAAGTTTTCATGAGAAAACTGACTGACGGGTAACATGGTGTGAGTTTCAGGTGCACAGTATTTTGAGTTGATATACGTATGTGCTACAGAATGATTACCACGGTAAGGTTAGTCAACATCTGCTTTACCTCACATAATTATGATTGTGTGTGTGGGTGTGTGTGGGTGTGTTAAGAACATTTAAGATCCACTCTCTTAGCAACTTTCAAGTATATAATACAGTATTATGAACTATAATCACTATGCTGTACATTACACCCCTAGAAGTTACTCATCTCATAACCAAGTCTGTACCCTTTGACCAACATCTCCCCATTTTCTGCAGCCCCTGCCCCTGGCAACCATCCATCTATGAGCTCTGCTTTTTTAGATTCACATAGAAGTGAGAATATATGATGTTTGTCTTTCTGTGTCTGACTTATTTCACTTAGCATAATGCCCTCCAGATCCATCCATGTTGTCACGAAAGGGAGGATTTCTTTCTTTTTTATGGCTAACATCCCATTGTATGTTTCACTTCTGGGTATATATTCAAAGGAAAAGAAATCACGATCTCAAAGAGGTCTCTGCACCCCCGAGCTCACTGAGGCACTAGTCACAATAGTCATGACATGGAAACAACCTGAGTGTCCAACAATAGATGAATAGATGAAGAAATCAAGACTTTTAAAACAAGTTCTGTGAGTGTACCTCTTTGTTCATGCTAAAGATGTTGCCACTTTCTCTTATTTTATTGTATTCATTTTTAATTTATTTATTTTGAGAGAGCAAGAGCTGAGGAGAGGCAGTGAGAGAGGGAAAGAGAGAATCCCAAGCAGGCTCCCCACTATTAGTGCAGAGCCCTACACTGGGCTCGATCTCACAGTTTGTGAGACCATGACCTGAGCCAAAATCAAGAGTGGGATGCTTAACTGACTGAGCCACCCAAGCACCCCACCATTTTCTCTTATTTTAAATAATATATTAACAAGCATCAGAAGATTGGCTACATTTCACACTTAGCTGAAGGACACACCCACATCCAAAAATTAACTTTAAGAGAATCTTTCTTAAAAATAACATTTGAACAAAATTATAATTAGATAGTAGATGTTATTGTACAGTGCAAGAAATTATAGCCAAAGTTAAAAGAAGAAGAAGAAATTTTCAAGGTAAGAAAAATTTAAGATTGGGGTGCCTGAGTGGCTCAGTCAGTTGAGTGTCCAACTCTTGATTTCAGCTCAGGTCAGGATCTCACAGTTTTGAGATGGAGCCCTTAGGCTCAGCCCAAGGAAGACTGCTTAAGATGCTCTCTCCCTCTCCCTCTGCCCCTCCCCCACTAGTGCACGTGTACAAGCTCTTGCACTCCAGCGCATGCACGCTCTGTCTCCCTCTCTCTCAAAAAAAGAAAGAAAGAAAGGAAGAAAGAAAGAAAGAAAGAAAGAAAGAAAGAAAGAAAGAAAAATTTTAAATGTCTAAACAGAACTGCATATATCTCATTTCCTGATTTTAAGAAACAGGAATAATTTTTTTAAAGCATTTTTATTTGTACTGAGTTTTAGCCTCAAGGACAAAGGGTTGTAGACAGATGCTAAAGGTGCTGATGGCCATTTGTGGTGGCTGCTTTGTGATCCCATGGTCCTCTGGACGAAAAGGAACTAGGAGAGAAAAGAGGAGCTGCTGTATACTTCCCCACCTAAATTAAATTCCTTCGTAAGCTAATAGGTTTGTGTAGCTCTTCTCTGAGAATTGCTGTGATATTGTGATTTATAATAAGAATTACATTATTTAGTCTGGCCCTGATTCTGGCTCAGAGCTTCTAAAACCCTTGGAATTTCCTAAGCAAGGAAAGTGCTCTTTTTTTATGTTAATGAAGTCACTTCTGGAATGCACCTAAGGTTAAGGGCAGGTTGCCAGGAGAACTAACCATGTAATTAGACTGTTGGAATTTTCAGTCCCACCTCACCCCCACCCCCTTCCTCCACCTCTAAATCTGGGGGAAGGGAGAGTGGCTGGAGGTTGAATCTACACCCAGTGACTAATGATCTAATCAGTCGTGGCTATGTAATGAAGCCTCCAGAAAAGCCCAAAAGGACTGGGTTTGGTAGAGCTTTTGGTTTGGTGAACATGTGGAAATCTAGGGAAGAGTGAAGAGGGCATGGAAGCTCTTCATCCCTTCCCCAAGTCTTGGTCTATTTATTTCTTCCATCTGGCTGTTTCTGAGTTATATCCTTTTATAATAAACTGGTAATCTAGCAAGGGAAACGTAGCAAATTAATGGAACCCAAGGAGGAGGTTATGAAACCTCTGATTTATAGACAGTTGGTCAGAAGTACAGGTACCCATCTTGGCTTGTGACTGATGTCTGAAATGGGGGGCGGGTACAGCAGTCTTATGAGACTGAACCCTTCACCTATGCTATCTCCAATAGGATCCAATGCTATCCGATGCTATCTCCAGGTAGATAGTGTCAGAATTGAGATGAATAGTAGAACATCCAGTAGTATCCCGAGAATTGTTGTTGGTGTGGGGACGCCCACCCCCATGTTGGAAATTCTCAGAACACACATAAGAATTGGCCCTCTAAGAACATTTGCTAAGTTGGAATTTCCTGACAACTGACCAGTGGCACAGCTGGGTAAGCAGTTCCCAGCTCCCACAGTAAGCAAAGGCTTCCGGGTAATGAGGTGCTCACCTTCAGCAGAGCCTGCAGCCACGGCGAATGGAGAAGATCGTACAAGAGACACACTCCATTCACATCTCGGCTATAGAACAGATTCAGCTCTTGTAGCACAAGCCTCAGGATCTGGGAGAGACCTGGAAAAGGGCGAGGGCAGAGATGGGGTGGTCGGTGTGGGTGAAGAAAGGCAGGTGTAAGTATGAAAGACAACTCAGACAGCCGGGATGTGCCCTAGTGACTATGGAGGAAGGAGATGATGCTGGATTTAAGGCCAAAGACTCAGGTTTCAAGCCCTGTTCTATCACTGTGTGAGCTTCAGAAAGTCACACGACTATCTGAAAACCAGTCCTTGGGGCAAAATGAGAATATGCTAGCTTTCCCACTGGGTGTTGCTAGCTTTCCCATAGGGTTGTTGGGAACATTAGATGAAATAATAGATCATAGTATATACAGATGTAGGGTTTTATGAGAGCAAAATTGCTTTCCCTTCCCTACTTTTATCAGCCTTTGGTTTTTTCCAAAATTATCTAGTTGTTCTCTGGATCTTCTTTCTCAAATTCATACATAGTCTTTGTCTTCACCCTTTTTGAGAGTTCTTATTGAAAATGTGATTGAAAAACTTGGTCCATAGGTTTTTAATACAAATCTCAGGATTCCACTGATTAAAGAAACTGAACAGATTTTAGTGAATGCTTGATTTTTTTACAAATAGAAACTATTTATTGTAGTGATATCTTGAATGTGAACAAGTTGTGAAGTTCTAAGTTTAAATAAAACACTGGGAGATTAGAGAAAAAAAGAGGTTCTAAACTCACTATGCCAATTACTTTCCATCCTGACTTGAAAATTGCTTACACTCATCACTAGTAGGTGTAGTAGGACACTCTAAAGTGTACAACAATGTCCTTATAAGGATCACAATAAATCTGGGGCACCCGGGTAGCTCAGTCGGTTCAGGTTCCAACTCTTGATTTTGGCTCGGGTCATGATCTCACAGTTCATGAGATGGAGCCCCAAGTTGGGCTCCATGCTGACAACAAGGAGTCTGCTTGGGATTCTCTCTCCCTCTCCTCTGCCCCTCCCCTGCTCGCACTCTCCCTCTCTCAAAAATAAATAAACATTAAAAAATAAAATAAAAAAGAATCACACAAAATCTATCAGAATCCCTTTCCCTAAATTTGATCTCATATTTAGAATGATATTATAAGGCTTTTCCAGTCTAGAAAGGAGTCCTGATACCACATACCATTCTCTGGATTGGTGGCCGTAGAGGGCTTCATGTCCTTCTTGTCTGGTGGATCTGTGCCTTTGTCTGTCTGTATCCCTCCTCCCTGCACAAGCTTTCAGAAGGAATTCGGAACTGGGAGCAGACCAATAGCTCGCAGCACACGGCTCACTCAGTCATGCTGGCCATGCAGCTCTCATGCACTGGAATATATTTTCAATAGCATTTATATTGAGCAAGTCAAGCACTGTGCTATACTCTGGGATCCATATCAAAGAAAACACTTGCCCTGTGGAGCTTACTCCCTAAATTAACCCCTATGAGAGAACACTACAATTTCATAAAACAGTCTTCCCACTCTTCTCTTTTTTTAGCAAGTGACAAACAAATCTTTGTTTCTTTCCCTTCTCTTTGCCAAGTTGATTTTACCATCCTTCAGAGCCAGAAGAGGCTTCCCTGGCTTGACTCCACTCAGGTGCCCTGTTCTCTCTCACTGCACCTGTAGTTCTTCATGGTACTGATCATAATGGCAAGAGTCATGGCTACTCCTGAGGCATAGTCTCAAAGGTTGTTTTCTACGTTGCTTTCAGAAGGTTTATTTTCAAGAAAGAGAAACACAATAGTGGCAAAACAGGGTAGAAATGTATATCTTGCTTATGTAAAAATATAGAGGCAGAGAAAATTCAGGACTGGTAGGGCAGCCTTGCTCCATGAAGTGCTCAGAGAACGGTCTCCTTCTAGCTCACTGCTCTGCCACCCTGGGGTGTAGTATGGTTTTCATTTTCCTGTTCCAAAATGGTGGCTGGAGCTCCAAACATCACTTCTACATTTCAGCCAGCAAAATGGGGATTAAGAAAATAAGGGCAAAGGGGTCATGCTCACAACTTCAGAGAAGTTGCCTTATATGATGAAAAATCACCTGGTATAATTTTCAAACACCTCACTGGACTTTGATGTTGCTCAAAACAACAACAACAATGACAACAACAACAACAACAACAACAAAAACTGTATAATTATCAGAGCCTAGAACCCAAGTTTTCTTTACCTATAAACACAAAGTATTTTTGCATAATATACATTGAATTTTCTGAAATGGTATTACTGTAATTGAGAAATGAATTTGCTTTGCTTGGACTTTATCAAGTTGCTCACTATTTCAGAAAATCATGTAAATAGTGCTAAGGCTGCTCATACCATTTCGGGTATCACAGTGACACACCACACTATCTGCCTTTATCTGTGTCTGCATTCAAAGCTGCTGCATCCTGGTGGATTTTTTTTATAGGTGCAAACATGTTATTTCATTATATATAGTGATATATATGGTGTAGTGATATTCCAGATTTGTATATTGAAATATACAATGTCTTATTGACTACATTTATTTAATGTCTCCTTTTTATTATTCTTAGGACATGATATAGATGGATTTTCTTTTTTTGGGGTTGTGTGTAAGTAAGCGTCTTATTTTGGGTTTCCCCAGAATCAGACACAGACAAAGATTCTAGTGGGATGATTTGTTTGGAAAGTGATCCCAGGAAACACCAGTAGTAGAGTGGGATATTAAGACAAGGTAAGGGGAACGCTGTCAACAATAGCCAAAGTATGGAAAGAGCCCAAATGTCCATTGACGTATGAATGGATAAAGAAGATGTGGCATATACAGATGTGGCATTGTGGTACAATGGAGTACTACTCAGCAATCAGAAAGAATGAAACTTTGCCATTTGCCAACTATGTGGATGGAACTAGAGGGTATTATGCTAAGGGAGATTAGAGAAAGACAAATATATGACTTCACTCATATGAGGAATTTAAGATACAAAACAGATGAACATAAGGGAAGGGAAGCAAAAACAACATAAAAACAAGGGGTACAAAACATAAGAGCCTCTTAAATACAAAGAACAAACTGGGGGTTGCTGGAGGGGTTGTGGGTGGGGGAATGGGCTAAATGGGTACGGGGCATAAAGGAAGACACTTGTTGGGATGAGCACTGGGTGTTATACATAGGGGGATGAATCACTAGAATCTACTCCTGAAATCATTATTGCACTATATGCTAACTCGGATGTAAATTTAAAAAATTAATTAAAAAAAATAAAATGTGAACGATGACATTTAAAAAAAAAAAAAAAAGGCAAAGCAAAGGGAAAAAGTCAGTGAAAGGTGTACCAACCAAGGAAATCCTTGGGAAAATATGGGACAAGACAGTGGGGATATTTATACACCAACGCTGCCAGTGATTGGTTGGGAGCTTTTCCTAGAGAACATTAGTTCTTCCAGCCTGCTACATGCATACTTTCAGATAGTGGGTACAGGTGCTGGCAGTTTGAAGTTGGCCTGGAGCAGGGGGTTGGGGAGGGCGCCTGGGTGGCTCAGTCCGTTAAGCAGTTAAGCGTCAGACTCTTGATTTTGGCTCAGGTTGTGATCCCATGGCTGGTGAGTAGGAGTCCCGTGTTGGGCTCTGCACTGACAGTGCATAGCCTCCTGGGGATTCTCTCTCCCTCTGCCCCTCCTCCACTCATGCATGTGCTCTCACTCTCTCTCTCTCTCTCAAAATAAATAAACAAAAACAAAAACAAAAACAAAACTCTCTCTCCCTCTGCTCCTCTCCCCAGCTGGCGCTTACTAAAAAAAATAAATTAAAAAATTAAAATGATGTTGGCGTGGAGTGCACCAAAATTGTAAGGACCAAGGGCATGTGGGTAGGGCACCAACAGTATTTACTAAAGTAGGAGAATAAAGGGTAAATCAGGATTCTTTTAAAGGAGGATTTCAGGGGCGCCTGGGTGGCTCAGTCGGTTAAGCGTCTGACTTCAGCCAGGTCACGATCTCGCACTCCGTGAGTTCGAGCCCCGCATCGGGCTCTGGGCTGATGGCTCAGAGCCTGGAGCCTGCTTCCGATTCTGTGTCTCCCTCTCTCTCTGCCCCTCCCCCGTTCATGCTCTATCTCTCTCTGTCTCAAAAATAAATAAATGTTAAAAAAAATAATAAAAAAAAATAAAGAAGGATTTCAAATTAGTTGTTAGAGACTGGGATATTGCATCTGATGTGGTTGAGAACTTCTGTCCAGAGTTAAGACATTGTGGGGTTGAACCAGGGAGGCCATCTAGAAAAAGATCATCATTAGGTTGTCTCTAAATTCCAAGACAGTGAGGGGCGCCTGGGTGGCGCAGTCGGTTAGGCGTCCGACTTCAGCCAGGTCACGATCTCGCGTTCTGTGAGTTCGAGCCCCGCGTCGGGCTCTGGGCTGATGGCTCAGAGCCTGGAGCCTGTTTCCGATTCTGTGTCTCCCTCTCTCTCTGCCCCTCCCCCGTTCATGCTCTGTCTCTCTCTGTCCCAAAAATAAATAAACGTTGAAAAAAAAAAAAATTCCAAGATAGTGAGAACAGCAACACGGAAAGCTGTTATGAGATTTTAGACAACTTTCCCATGCACATTCTTTCCCAGTCACACTAAAGTATTCTAGTTTGCTAGATTCTAAGAAAACCTGAGATCAACATGTTTCGCCACGCCCACCACCACCCACCCTGCCCAGCCCCAAATGAGTTAGGTTAAACCCTGTCCTTTCCCTGTATTCTAGTTTTTGAGCCTCTATTGAATCACTTAGTTCAACATGTGCATGTATGACTCACCTTCCTCCCAAGATGGGAGCACGTTTAGGGTAGGGAACTGAAAAGAAAGATGGAGCATCTTCCAGAGAAAAATCAGAGCAAACAGATGGGTCTGGCACCAAGCCATCATATTCAGGCAACTGCTGAAAACGCTACCCGAAGGGTGCCTCACAAATTACATATCCTTAGAGAGGCAGCGCAGATTAACAATCCAACTGCTATTCATGTAGGGTGGACCACATTTCTTCCATATTTGATGCCCAAAAGACAGTGTGCCAAACTAGACCTATCTATGCAGCAGCTGGGGGCGCTAGACAGTGCAGTCCTGAGATGAACTTACTGTGAAGGAGATTTACAAATAAACTGGTTTCTGTAGTCGTTTGATTAAGAAAGCTTCCAATAAATCTAACTCCAGTGTTGCACAGATAACTAATTGATATATTCTAAAAAGCTCATGTTGACTAAAATCTCCTCACTCATGGAGGTATAAACAGTAATTTTCACCTCCACAGCTTGGGTGAATTCTAAAAACGTTGCTTGCCTGGTCGTTGCTAGGTTCCCAAGACAAATTTGCTATGGACGAATTGTGTTCCCCCAAATTCAGCTGTTGAAGCCCTAACTCCACTGTGATGGTATTTGGAGATGGGACCTTTGGTAGATGATTAGGTTTAGACGAGCCCCCATGAGGGCATTAATGCCCTTGTACAAAGAGACACCAGGGAGCTTGCTCTCCAGTCAGTCTCTCTGCCAGGTGTGGACACAGCGAGAAGGAGGCTCTCTTCAAGCCAGGAAGAGGGGTCTCACCAGAACCTGCCCATGATCGCACCCGGATCTCAGATTTCCAGCCTCCAGAACTGTGGGAAAATAAATCTCTGTTGTTTAAACCACCCAGTCCCTGGTATTAGCCCAAGGTAAGACAAAAATTCATAGAAAAAAAACTCAGAAAATGGTTTTCCCTCTCTCTTTATGGCTACAAAAACTGTTGTGACACTTCAGTTCACAATCTGCTTTGCAATTCTCTTACGCATTAACCTGTTCAGTGTCCAGCTCCTGTGTGGGTCATGTCTGCAGAGGGCCTGGAGAGTGGACCTCGTGCTTTCTGGTTCACTGCTAAAGCCTCAGCACCTGTAACAACACCTGGGCTGTTATTTCCAGTTGTTGAGAAGCAGAAAAATAGGAGGCCAAAATACGGAAGTACAAGGCTGATACCTTCCCAAGCAGTTCAAGAACAGCTGGGACGTTAGTCCTGAGGTGGGAGCTGCTGGACTCCAAAGGCCTCCCCTTCCTCTCTTCCTCAGCTTGGCTATATTGACTTCAACCTCTTCCCCTATCAAACTTTGAAATTGGGGGCCGAGACCTTGGGAGATCATCCAAAGTTAACTTTCATTTTTCAGATGAGGAATCTGACATTCAGAGGGGGTATTCAGTAGAGCTCACAAGTAGTAAAATCAAAAGGTTTCCTCTTTTGTTTCCAGGACTAGCCCTGAAAAATGCTAGTAACTGGCAAAAGACTACATAATGCTTCTCCCTCGCTTTTTCGTGACTTCTGGACCAACTTTGTAGTTAGAACTTACTTATTTCTGCTGTCGTGAGAACGAGAATTCTTGATTGAGGCTGCAAGTAAATAGCCAACCATATGCAATTCTAGACTAAATAAGTAACAGAGGAAGGAGCACCAGTTCTTATTAACTGAGAAGCTGCATTAGTGTTATTGACTCATAAGGAATTTGCCTCAAATATTACTTTAAAAATCAGTATTTCCATGAACCTGAAAAAATGTAGTGATTACTATTAAATGCCATTCCCTCTACCCCATTAAGCTCATTTTTCAAAATAATGCTTCCTAGTAGACCAAACCTGAGAAAGCACTTGAAAACTTAGTAAGTAATGGCCCGTACAAAAATGGCCCAGCTTCCCCAGGGTCAAAATGCTGTTGGCTAGCGCTAGGACAAATGCTCAATTTTACTCAGTCTACATGACAACTCACTATTCCATACTTAAGACATGGTTTCCCAAAGCAAAATCTGCTCTTTCAAAATCACAGAAGTCACCATATGATTTGGGTTACAATGAAACCAAACTGTTTGAATTACATTACCCAGAATTTTCTTCTTAGTTATTAAAAATTAACAGAAGCACAGACATTTATAGATCTCTTCTGGTAACCGAGAATCATTTGGCAGAGTCTCTCACCTGTAAGACTGCAAACATCCAACGTTGCTCCTCTCCAGAGAAACGCTTTGGTAGAAAATACACTCGTGGGCTATTAGCTGCCAAAGTCACCTCACTGTTCTAGAGAAAATCTCTGCACATCCTCTTTGATTTAATCCACAGAAGCCTAACCCAGCCTAACCACTAAATTACTCCTAAGCTTCCCTGTCACAAATCTTTAAGCATTCCTTGTACTGAGAGGTGTAACATACCATTTTCAACATTCGCATTGATACCCTCTCTCAAAATGCCAGCACAGTTAACACCAAAAAAGTTTATTTTTGTTGACTATAGCACGATAACAGACACCCCACAACAGCATCTTATTTTTGTAAGTAGGCTTCACGCCCAGCATGGATTTCAATGCAGGGACTGAAGTCACCAACCCGAGATCAAGACCTGGGCTGACACTTTACTGAGCCACCCAGGTGCCCCCAGACAATAGCATTTTTAATGAAAGAAAAAAAAAAAAAAAAAAAACTGTGGAGATACCAAAGAGTAAGCTGATCTTTAACCTGATTTCTCATGTTATGGTTAGAAAATGATGGAAGACTGTTTAGCCAATAAT